>NW_017728943.1:44621429-44648380 GCF_001723895.1 Crocodylus porosus
TGGACCAGCTGATTTAAATATGTCCAGTCCCTCCAGAAATTCCCTGACTTGATCCTCACTGACCCTTGGCCTGGGTGCGCCTCCCCGGGGGCCTGAGGGGGGCCCAGTAGGAGGGGTGACCCAGTCCCTGCTCAGAAAAATGGAGGCAAAGAAATTGTTAAATAGGTTAGCTTTGTTGTCTGGTGCGATGACCAGATTTCCTAGAGTGTCTTGCAGGGGCCCCACGTTATCCAGTATCTTCTTTTTACCCGCTATGTAATTAAAAAAGGACTTCTTGTTGTCCTTGATCCAGGTAGCTAGTCCTAGTTCCATCTCCACCTTGGACTTCCTGACTGCCCCGCTACAGCCCTGAGCAACCAAGGTATAGTCCTCCCTGGTGATGATCTGCGTGGGAGGCCAGACTCAGAAATGGGGACTGGAGCATCCAATCTGTGCGCCACCTGCATGCCAGGCCTGGCCTCCTGCCAGGAGATCGAAATGCCTGAGCTGCTGCCTGCAGCTCCTGGGGCTTCGGTCTTCCCTGAGACCCACTGTGCACTGCTGAGTGATTATTCCCCTCTATTCAGCACTGGGAAAGCCACATCTAGAGTACTGTGTCCAGTTTTGGGCCACCCACTACAGAAAGGATGTAGGCAAATTGGAGAATGTCTATTGGGGGGCAACAAAAAATGGTTCAGGGGCTGGAGCACATGACTTCTAAGGAGAGGCTGAGGGAACTGGGCTACAGAAAAGAAGACCAAGGGGAGATTTAATAGCATCCTTCAACTGCCTGACGGGCAGTTCCAAAGAGGATGGAGCTGGACTGTTCTCGGTGGTGGCAGATGACAGAACAAAGAGCAATGGTTTCAAGTTGCAGCAAGGGAAGTTTAGGTTAGAAATTAGGAAAAAAAAACATTTTCTCACTAGAAGGAAAGTAAAACATTTGAACAGGTTACCCAGAGAGGTTGTGGAATCTCCGTCCTTGGAGGTTTTTAAGACCTGGCTAGATAAAACCTTGGCTGAGATGATATAGTTAGGGATGGACCTGCTCTGAGCAGGGGATTGGACCTCATGAGGTTCCTTCCAGTCCTTATTTTCTAAGAATATATATCTATGCGCATACACCCCTCAGATTGCTCTGAAAAAGCACAGAAGGAAGAGCATCATGGAGTTCTGCCTTAAGACCTCTCAAGCATCTGGCAAAGCCTGTGTTAGCCAGACTGCTCCAGCAGATGGAATCAGGGTACACAATACACAGGGATCAATAACCTGTAGCCAGTGTGCCATATCCAGCCCATGATCATGGGGACAAATGCCAGCTGTGGGACTTCTCCCCATGTTGCTGTGGGGGGAAAGGCTGGTTGCTGGTGCTTTCCCTGTGCATCCAGGGAGACAAGTAGTGGTGGTTGTTGGGTCCTAGTGCCCACCTATTTCCATCCCTGGTGGATAATTTTGGCCTGCAGCCCGAAAGGTTGCTTACCCCTGCACTACTATAACATGGGTCCCCAGTTTCTTACTTGTCTATATTTCAGTTGATCAATAAAGCTATGTACAATGTGGTTTTCAGTATCTCAAAGACTGCCTCATCCCCCATGTATCACTATAACAGTCTGTCTGGGAGTGGCCCGGACTGGAAGATCCTGGGAAGCCCCTTCACCCCAGAACCGGGGGGCGGAACGAACACTCACCTGCCATAGGTCCCCAGACGGCGCGGCCTGCTTAAAGGACGGGCCAGAGTCAAGCCCGGGAAGGAGAGCGGCGGGACTGGAAGTGCTGGGACCGACACCGGCTGCCGGCGGGAGAGTGGCTGGACTAGAAACGCCGGGACTGACACCAGCTGCTGGCAGGAGAGTGGCCAGACTAGAAATGCTGGGACCAACTCCGGCTGCCGGGAGGAGAGTGGCGGGACCGGAAGTGCCGGGACCGACACCAGCTGCCAGCAGGAGAGCGGAGGGGCGGATGCACACCGCCCAACACGGAACCTGGACGTTCTGGGGCAGCGGTAAGACACCCCTGGGGTGACCCGCAGAGGAGCCGGGGTGCAGCAGAGAGTCGGCTGGTGAGGGGGTACAAGGGTACCAGGTTCCAGTGGGGGAAGGGCGGAGGAGAGCCGTGGAACCCCCCGGAGTACAAGGACCCCAGGCGGTGACCTAGCTAAGAGAAGACGAAGGAGGGGCACGAGGCCCTTCCCTTGGAGAGGCAACAGCGGTGGGATCAGACTTGGAGGAGGAGACGAGTGTAAGTCCTCCCACAAAGACCAGAAACCTACGGGACGTCATCCCTCAACACTTCTGGTAAGATTGGATTGATATTTGACTTATAGAGCGAACAGGACGTTCACCGGAGGCACAGGCAAGGGTGTAGGGGTGGAGGAGCCCTCAATTAGCTCAAGGACCACCAGTCCCAATTTTGGACAATCTTGTACGCGCTGTACAAAATTCCACTGAGCTGTGGAAAACATCAAAGTTGTGGCAGGAGAGCTTGGCACGTGCCGACTGAGAAGGAGAGGGGAGTGGCTATGAAAAGAATAGACCTTAGAGTAACACAGCCAGACAATTAATTGACATGTCCACACAGTCCAAATGTCCTTAATAGTCCCTATATTTGAATATTTGGTAGTTGCTAACTGACTTCCTTAATACCAAAATGTATTGATATCCTGGGTGTCCATTAAACACCATTCTAACCCTCCAGGAAGTTGTAAAACACTACTTTGTTCACAGCTTTGTCTAGGGTCAATCATGTTTACATTTTCTTGTTGAAAAGCTGCCAGGTGAAACGCACATAGCTAGCCAAATCTTTATTTCATTAAAAAATGGTCAGGTGAAATGATAAAAAAAAAAAAATTGCATATTATATATATAGAAAGCACTATCCAAAGGAATGCTACTTTGGAGTATGTGTGTGCATTGTTCCATTAATTTTTGCATTTGAAATTGAACACTCTCAGTTTCAGTGGTAGGTTTTGTAGACTTCTGGTGCTATAAAAATAGCAAAAAAATGCTACTCAGGAAAGTTGACTTTTTTTAATTCCAGAGACCTATTACTAGTCTTAAATTGTATCAAAACAAAGCTCCCAGTTTAGATGCCTTTCCCAATGTTTCTGGTGTTGCCAAATTAAATGGGCATATATACAACCTATAAACCAAAAGCTTGATTCCCATGTCTGCACATTAGAAACTAAATGTCTGCCTAAAAAGGAGGGGCAGTGTTGTTTTCCTACTGAGATGAGCCATGTTGACCTGCTCCTGCACCTTGTGTCAAACCCTGGTAATGATGCACTGAGGATGGCATAAGGGCACCCCAAGGTACCATTCTTGAGCATGTTGAAAACTTTGACCTTGAGAATAGTGCCACACACCTCTCAGGGCATCCTCACTCATGCCATTTCCAGGGTTGATATACACAAAGCAGGAACAGGTGGGCAAAGCTTATTTCCTCAGTGGCACCACACTGTAGGTCTGTCAGCACTCCTGTGAATTCAGAAGATCCCAAGCCTGGAGCCTTCCTATGTCTGCCCCAGCTTAACAAGCCTCTCATGACTGGATCCAAAATGGGGCTTAGGTGTATGGCCCCTGTATTGTATCTACAGTCCTGAGTTAGGTGCCCAGAGTTACAAACCTCAGAACAAGATTCACAATAGCCAGTGTACTGAGTGGGAAGCCTCCTAACACTGCAAACAAGAAATGTTGTGGATCGGACCAGTCAAAAAATCCCACCCTCTCTAGTTCTTATGTGTCTGACCAAGACCATGGCCTAGTAAACAACTCTTTCCCTTGGAGTTAGAGGCGTCAGCCCTGTCTTACAAAAAAAACTGAGGACGTATCAGTCCTTTTCTTCAAAACATAGCCAGAAGAGGAAAAAGTGATATTGCCCCCATTATATGACATCTCAGTGGTTAGAGCACTCACCTAGGATGCTGAAGACCCAACTTCAATTTCTTCTTCTGCTTTAGGGGGTTAAATCTGCATCCCCTACCACTCAAGTGAACGCCCTAACTGTCCAGATATTTGATATCTATTCCATAGCAGAGGTATGGAGCTCTCAACCTTCACTTCTGAAATTATTCCACTTTGCATGGGCCAGAGAGTGTGAAAACAAGTGTGAGCATGACTTTTGTTTAGTGGTTTGAGAATTCACCTGTACAGGAGAAGCTAATTTCAGTCCTTGCTCCAATTCTTGTCTATAGCCCAGTGGTCATAAACCCATGTAAATTTACTATCTCTGCTCCAACTGATTTTTATCAATTCCATGCAAAGTAGAACAACTTTAAACAGAAGGGAAGCCCAGCAGAGTTAAGATGCAGTGTCCTGTCCAGACAAGTTTTTTTTCTAACTACATAAAAAATTTACCAGCTACTATCCAGCTGGAGATCTCTGATAGACAGAGAAGTATGTGTAGCATCTCTCATTTGCTCAAAGTTCCAGGTACAATTCACAAATTAGTTTATTTTAATAAATTCAGTTATATTTCTGTTTCTACCCTGCAGGGTTGTTGGTTATAGACATGTTGGTCTAAAGACACAGGCAGAGTCTCCCCATGCCTGAAGAAGGGTGTTTGTGCCCAAAACTATTTAGTTGATCTAATAAAAATATATATACATACACATCTGCCCAAAGAATCTTGCCTGCTTGTTTCCACCCTGAACTTTGAACCCTCCTGATTCCAGAATAGCAGGACTCCAAAATTACATAGCAGGGAAACATATTCTTTATCTGAGAAACAACTGAGGAGAATGACTAGTTGAGTAGACGTGGCAACCCTGAATATGTGTGTCAGAGAAACAGTAATGGAGTAGAAGAACTTGTTTAAAATTCATTCTGTTGCTGAACATTTTTGCCATGGTGCCATATTATATTTATAAAATAGAACTGAAGGCTACAAATACAGTGGGCACTAATTTACTTACAAGGTCAAAGCACTACTCGCAGTGGGTATGACACAGGTGCACTGCTATGAGTTTCATCTTTATTCCCTGGACCCAGTCACATAACAGAAAATCACTCCAAACACAGTGATTTACTTCTTCATGGTCCATCTTCTCCTATAATAATAGGAGAGTCAGCACATTTAATTTCTAGGCTGTTTATGGGACAAGAGTGTAATAGGAACAGCAAAGAACAACAAGCTTCAAGAGAAGCAGCAAGGGACCAAAAAACCCACACACCTGTAATAACAGCAATAGGATAATAAGAAAACACTATTAGAGTAAAGTTCATCTTTACATAAATGGTCTTTTTCAGTTTATAAAAGAAAAAGTATCCCTTTAAAGAAGTCAGTTGGTAAGGAATACAATTTTACATTCAGGTTGTTTTAAAGAACTGAAGATTATTTAATTTTATATTATAATATATGTCATCTATTTTTCAGTGGTATAACTGGATATAAACCAAATTAACCTTGTGATAAGAAAGCTCCACAAAAATGTAAGTACCAACCATCTAGACAGGTTCCATCTTCTGCTTATGGTTTACCTAAAAAGAGGGCTACCACTATACTTGAACAGCGGACTGTTGTGTAATGGACTACGCATATCATGGAGGAAGAGAAAGACCAGCAGGAAAGAGTGGGAGGGTTTAAACAAAAGATTAAGCCTATATAGCAAGCATAATAAACTTTTGCATGGAAGTCAACTATGAATTCCCAAGGGAAAAACAGAAGAGGAAGAGTGTGTAGAATATTAACTGCAGTTCTGTAAGAGTGCAGAGGAGAAGGGGTATTTAAAATCCACAGGGAAAAGTCCCCTGGTATTCTTGACTCAGACTGAATCCCAAGCCACAGGAGAAGCCAGCAGCGTAAGAGAACAAACCTCAGAATACTGCTTCTTCGTACCTTTGTGCAGCACCACTAGGTGGCAAAATCTCAGTATTGCAATATCCACTTGGGATGCATGGGAAAACTGCAAATAGGTTGTTCCATTTATTTTTCTTGCAAGAAATCAGACAGAAAACTTACTTCACAAAAAATAGTTATAAAACAGGGTGGAAAAACAAGGTCAATTAGCTGAAACTGAAGGAAAGAGACACTAGAGATGATCCACAGATAAAAAACAACAAAACAAAAACAAAAACCACAACAACAAAAAACACTGATTTTCACAAGAGCTGAGCATCCTCAGCCCTATTAAAAATAATGGGAGCTGAAGGGCTCAGGGCCTCAGTTCATCCTCATACAAGTGCTGTATTTGGTAGAGGCTCTATGAGAAAGCAGTACGTACGTATGTACATCTCCTATTCTAGTTTCTGGAAATGAGGTAAGCCCCCAAAGCAGCCCTAAGAAATGCTCTAATGTGCATCCTGGCTACAGGCTACAGCTGCACTTACTGGCATTGCATTATATGAAAACAGACAAGACATATGGAAGAAAATGACAAATGAATTAAATAAGTGCCTTTTTGGTCACAGAATATGGGAGTGCCCTTAACTACTGAATTCCTGTGAAGCCTGGAGGAGCGGGATACACCATACCATAATACCTTATAAATCAATTCTGGGCCTGATTTTGAAGAGTGCTGAGCATTCAAAACTGCACTTACAATGACTGAAGGCTGCATGTGCTCAGTACTTCTGAAATTTTGACCCTGTATTTGGTAAGAAAGAGGAGGCTGACTAGAGCAGTAATTTCTTCCTGGACTGTTGTTTCAACATGACAGCAATGAAACAGCTGCATAATCTGCTGAACAAAGAAAATACATATGTATTTAAATCACTTAATGGCTCTTTTATGATGTCATTTCAAATATATTCTTTTCGTATTTATAATTAGAAGGCAGAACAGATGGTGAAGACAGCCTTAAGTAATGTGCCCATTAAAATAATCTATGTTGCCCAAAGATTGAGCAGTATACCAAGGGACTTGTCCGATTACAGGGTTTTATTGAAAAGAACTGTGACGTAAGGAAACACTTACTTTATCAAGGGATTTCCTCCGAGTTCATTGTAACAGGACTCCCTTCTGTAGTACTTTCAGTTAAATCATGTTGGATCTCTACATCACTATTTGCTGGTGACTGCTGATTCTTACTTTGCTGTCTGAATTCACTGGGGCTTTTGGGAGAAATAAATTGGGGGGCCCCACAGGTTTTGCCTATAAAGACCTATATTAGCACTGGACAGGTACCAAAAGGCTGAGCTTGGTTTGCAAACAAGTTAAAATTATACATTTAGCACCAACATTAAAATTAAAGTGTGTGTTCAAAACCTGCATTTGAGCAGCACTGCCCTTGCCCTATAAAAACGGGATTTCAAGTATTTTTTTTTCTCTTCAGACTACATAAACCCATTGGAAGGCCCTTCCCCCAGAAAATAGCCCCTTTCTATCTGAAAATAATATACCTATGATCATCTTCTTACAGAAGTCCAGGTGACACATTATCCAAGATCAGCATTTCAAATAGTTACTTACCAAACCAGGTTACTACATAGAGTTAAAGTACACAAGTCATATAATAGCTATATATCAAAATGAAATAGAATCAGGCTTTTGTTTTATAGTATATGGAACTATCCTTCCAGTAACGTGCAGTTACACATCCTGTGAAGTTTCATAGTAGGCTACAGATTTTAGTTATAGTGAACATAAAAAATATATATATCAAACTGGGTGTCAATCAGTAAAAAAAAAAAAAAAAAAGAAGTGACAGAGCAGGGGAAACCATGTATCATTAAGATACAGCTAGCATATTTGTGCAATGCAAATTTGTTAAAAATACTCAACATATTTATTATTTAAATGAAAGTTAACAAGGACCCAATAGGGAATGAGTGAAAAAGTATTGCAACTTACCAGTGATTTTGCATTATTAGCCAATACAATATGTATTAAAAATTACTAAAGTCAAATAGGTGAATTTACTGAACAGTTATGTATAGACATAGAAATATCTGTAGACACTATGTGTAACCCAGGCAGTACTCCAAGAGGTACCCCCTCTCCAGTTGAAGGGATCAAGCAGGTACACAAGTGCTGTGGGAGTTGTAGGGACTCTCCTCCCCCTATAGAGCACGGCCAGACCACTAGTGGGGACTTAACCATATACCTTTTAATACTAGGAACATAACAGGCATAAATCAGAAGGTATAGTGGACACTACAATGCCTCAAGGGGGCAGGATTCAAAGGTTAGACACTTACAATCATTGACAAAACAGGGTTAACAAAATATAAAACACAAATAACAGAACAAACAATATGAGTTGGTGCAATATAGAGAGGCACAAAATGCAAAATGTCATATGACAAGGAAATATAGGACCTTAGTACCTGGAGGAGGAGAAAGGGGGGAAAACACAATGGCCCTTTTCCACTGCAAATAGATTTGTTTCTTGTTATTTTACTCACTTCAGCCAGGACTTGAACCCAGCTCTCCCACCTGGTAGGTAGGAAGACTGCCACACAGTCATCACTGGTGGCACTGCTTCAGCCTGCTAAGGGTCTTGACCTTTCCAGAGCCCCCACCTCATGTCAAGCTGCCTGGCCTGTGATTGGAGGAGCTGGAAGCAGAGCTGGGAACCCCTCAAGTCACTGCTCAGATCCTTGCTGGAGCAGGGGGAGCCTCTCCTGCTGGCTGCAGCCTCTCCTAGGGGATCCTGGAGCCCAGTAGGGAGCCTCTCCTGCTGGCCACACACTGCACTGCTGAGGGTCCCACTGCTGCCTGCAGATCCTGCTCTTTCAGGCTCTTCTGGGGCACTGCTCCTACCCCCACTGGCTCAGCTCTTACCAACTCTGCAAAGCTCCTTCCTTGTTGTCTCTCACCTGAGTCAGTCAGGCTGCCCCCTTTTATTCCCCTCCAGGTGACCCAAGGGGCCAATCAGGGGACATGGGGGGGGCGGTGAGTCTCTGGGGCCTGATTGGTGCAGAAAGGGAATCCCAAGTCCTCCAATCCTCTTTTGCCCTTTCAAAACCCCTGGGTCAGGTCACAGCCAGCTAGCCCATCACATCTGTGTATTCAAGATACAAGGCTAGCTTTTAGAGGAAAAGGAATTTCACTGAATTTCAGTGGAGGTAAAGACTATTTATCTATCCAAGTCAGAAAGATGTTTCTAAAGAATGAGCACGATGAGAAAGTTTGGTGTAACACTGGGAAGCTTTAAATCAATTGTAACAGTGTTTGGTAAAGGGACAATTGAGAAAATTCAATCAGACTGGAGACCGGGGATAGAGGTGTGGGAACTATAAAGTTTCATTTTGCACTTTTCATTTAATATCCCTGTTTAGGAGTATATATCTTTTAAAATAAATTAGGTTAGGATACAGAACTTTGTATCCATGTAAAATCTTTTCTCTTGCAATAAACAGAAAAAGCACTATCAGAGTCAAATTCAGCCCTGCAGAAAACAGGTATAAGTCCTGTTGATTTTCAGTTTTAAAAATATTTTGGGAGTTGTATCTGCTTATTTCAGGGCTGATTTTTGACCCCTGGAGATAAATCCTCATCATCATTCCACATCTGGCAAAGTGGATATCGTAAGTGTTGGATGAAGACCTTTCCAGGGAAAGATGGATGAGTATGTGTGTATCCTATTGTGAATATAGTTGCAATGTGAACAAAATTCAAGCTGATTAGAAAGAAATTAGATGGCTTAGACATTAAGAAGCATCTCACAAGGAATCTAGAGATGATCTGTTGGTGGAAATCAAATCCAATTAGTTATGAATATAAGTTCTTATTTAGTAATTTACATGCAACAGGCCTCTACAGAATCTCTAGGGTACATGCGAGTGAAGGTATCCCCCATATAAATCTCATTATGTATAAGACTGAGACCATGATGAATTACAGCAGTGGTGGCTACCCTGCAGTATGATCCCTACAAGTGGCACAGGCACCCTCTGTGTGTGGCACATGGCAGATCAGGAAGGAGACAAGCAGCAAAAGACAGAAAGAGATTAAGCAGGAATTACAGTTGCAGAAGCAGAAAGCAAAGGAGATTGGTCAGGGAGTACAGAGCAAGAAGCAGAAAGACAAGCAGCAGATTGGGCAGAGGAAAGAGATCAGAGTGGCACTTGAGCGCAAAGGAAAGAGAGTGAAGAGCTAATTTGTGGCACTCTTGCTAAAAAGGCTGGCCCCCACTGAATTACAGAAATTATAGGACTTATTTGAACTCTCCCATAACAATATAGCTACAAAAGAGCAAAATCATTTGAAGTAAATGCTTTGGTTTTAAGGAACTTTAAGCAGTTAGGTAGCATCCCTTGGTAAAGCAGTAGAATATATGAAGATCGCACAAGATGGGGTAAGCACAAACTATGCATCTGTTATCACTTGTAGCAGGTATCCAGGAAAATCAGTGTGCTGCAAGATAGTGATAAACCCTGTCTTTCAGCAACATTCTACAAGTGGCAAGCTTGTTCTGACAAAATCAAAAAAAATAAAATTGATCAAATGGTCAAATTCAGTGGTGTTTACCAGCATTCTGCTTCAGAGGGAGGATGTTACTTTTTACTCACATTGAAACAGAAATAAAGTTAAAATCAGTTAGCAGGAAATAAAATCACTTTAAAAAACAAAACCTGTATTGTTTTTTAGGATCATAGGAAAGTAGGATCATAGGAAGGGACCTCACAAGACCATCTGACTCAGCCCCCTGCTCATCCCTGACTAAACCATGCCAGCCAAGTATATGTCTAACCTGCTTTTGAAAACTTCCAGTGATGGAGATTCCAGTTTATTGAGGTAACCTATTTCAGTGCTTGATTACAAAGTGCCTCAAAGTTTCCAACCTATATTACCCCTACCACAGTCTGTTGCTCCTAGTCCTGTCCCCTGCAGTTGTGGAAAACAGCTCATCTCCATCCTGTCTGCAATTGCCCTTCTGGTATTTGAAAAGTGTTATCAAATCCCCCCTCAGTCTTCTTTTCTCTAGACTAAATAACCCTGGTTCTTTCAGCCTTTCCTCATAAGCCTTGCCTCCCAAGCCCGTAGTCATTTTTGCTGCTCTGCACTTGACTCTTTCCAAACTGTCCACATCTTTCTTCACGTGTGGAGCCAAAATTGAACATAGTACTCCAGGTGAGGCCTCACCAGTGCTGAATACTGTAGAATAATCACTTGCCTTAATTTGCAAGTGATGCTCCTGTTAATGCTGGATTTTTTGGCAACAAAAGCACACTGTTAGCTCATATTCTGATCATAGTCTACTGTTACCCCCACATCCTTCTCTGCAGTTCTACAGCCTAACCACTCATTCCCCAGTCTACATTTGTGCATGCAGATCTTGCACTTGTCCTTGCTGCATCTCATGTGATTGACTGCAGACCATTTCTCCGTCTAAGTCATGCTGTAGTCTTAGGCCTACCCTTCAGATTGTTCGCAAATCCACCCAACTTTGTGCCTGCAAATCTGTTCAAGGTCCACTCGATCCCATTATCCAAATTGTTAATGAAAATATTAAACAATACTGGACCCAAGGCAGACCTCTGGGAAACCACACTTGACATTTTCTCCCAACTAGACAGTGAACCATTGATAATTACTCATTAGGCGTGTCTACATGTCTCCATACAGAGACATTACTACCGCGCCGTGTTTTAGTACTTGCTATAAGTACTAAAATATGGTGCAGTAACCACAGTACTGCAGCATATGGGTGGTGCATGCAAAGATTCCCTGGCTACATCACCATAGCAGTATGCTATAGCCAGGGAGAGTGCTGCTATGGCAACGTCAGTGGCTATCATGTGTAGACACAGGTGATCACTACATTGCCGTAGTACATGTAGCGCCCATTGAGTATGATCCAAAACCATTACGTATCCATCTTACAATACTTTCATCTAGTCTGTATTTCCTTAGCTTATTGATGAGAATGTCATGAGAGACAGTGTCAAAAGCCTTGCTAAAGTCAAGGTTCATCATATCCACTGCTGTTCCCCCATTTAGGTTGTTTGTCTCCTTCTCCACCTTTGTTTCCACCTAAACTCATCATCTGGTAGCTACCCCTATTTGTGAAGACTCAAGTAAAAAAGGTATTAAATACTTCAGCCTTTTCCACATCATCCCTTACCAGATTACCTCCTCTTACTTTTAACATACTTGTAGAATCCCTTTTTATTGCTTTTTATGTCCCATTACAGCTGCATCTTGAACTGTGCCTTGGCTTCCCTAATTTTCTCCCCGCATGCCTGTACCATGCTTTCATAGTCTTCCTTAGACTATGACCAAGTTTCCACTTTGTATAGGATTCCTCTTTCAGTTTGAGCTCAGAGAGTGCTGTCTAGCCAGGTTAGTTTCTTGTTATATGTCTCATACTTCCATCATATCGGGATAGCTTGCTCCTACACCTTTTAGAGCCATGTTTCTCAACCAATAGGTCGTGACCCAAAAGTGGGTGGCAAGAATATATGAAAGGGTCATGAACAAACTTTAAAAACGGCTTCCCCTTTAAAGGAGAAAAATGTGGGAAACTGCGGCTTTTCTCTTGCAGGCTGGCTGCTTGCAGACACACACACAACCCCTGCCCAGCACACTCACCCCTTCCCCACACACTGGGGGCTGCAGCCTGGGGGAAGGAGCTAGCAGATCATGAGTGAGGGGCACTAGGACAGAACACTGATGTTTACAAATGGGTCCTGGTACAAAAGAGGTTGAGAACTACTGCTTTAAAGGGCATTCTTAAAGTACAGCCAACAATCCTGAACTCCTTTTCCCCTTAGACTTGCCTCCCACGGGATCCTGACTACCAGTTCCTTGAATTCCTTGAAGACTGCTTTTCTGAAATTCAGTGTCCTTATTCTGCTGCTCTCCTCAAGATCTTGAATTCTATCATTTCATGGTCATTGGGCATGTCTACATATGCAATTAATTTGAAGCAATTAATTTGAAGCAATAAACACTGGAATTTATTGCTCCTGGGTACACTGTTTGAATGGGTGCTCAGGACTGCAGCATATTAAGCCAGGTTGGAGCAGCCCTGGCTGGCAGAGGGTCCAGGTCAGCTTGACAGCCCAGGGCTGCTGTGACCTGGCTCAACATGCTGCACAGGGGCTGGTTGGGCCATGAGACAGCTCCAGGATGGGGCTAGCCAGCAGGCAGCCCCTATATTAAAGCACCCTCATGCCCCAGCCAGCTGGGGCAGTGTCTACACATGTGCTGCTGTGGAGTAAAAACCTCTGCAGCAGGATAGTACTTGAATTTACAAGTACTATCCTGCTGCAGAGCTTATTCGTTTACTCCAACCTAATAGTCCTGCATGTGTAGATGCTGAGACGTTTACTGTGGAGCTAATTAATCTAATCTGCAGTAAACGTCTCATGTAGACAAGCCCACTGTCACCCAAATAACCTTTCACCTTCATATCCTCAACCAGTTCCTCACTGTTTGTGGGCAGAAAGTCAAGAAGGGTACCCCCTGCTAGTTGGCCTCTCAACCATCTCTATCAAAAAGTTATCTCCAACATACTCCAGGAATTTGCTGGACTGCTTATGCACTGTTGTTTTTCCCTTCCAGCAGCTGTTACCTGCTGTTGTGGTTCAGTGGTCTAATTCTTGTCTTCCATGCAGGAAATCCACGTTGAATTCCCAAACATGCACATAACTAGAGGCACTGAATCTTTGGATTCTGTCTAAAGTGGGGATAGAAGGTCTGGGCAACCTCCACCCCTCCATATGTGTATGTGTCTATGGTCTGGGTGGCCTCACATGCATACATCATGATCCAGAAGGACTGATGATTGCCTACTATAGATGTCCCAATAATTAATGTCTCCTCTGAAAGCCAGGTCCTGTGATTTGGAAACAAGCATGAACAACTGTCCACAGTCTTTCCTACTCTGACAAAAATCTGCAGTGTTGCCCATGAACCTTTGGTATGTCCAGAGATGGTAAAGGTTTCCTCTGCAAGAGCTTGAAAATGCACATCTAACTGAAATGTACTTTTTACATTTGCAAAAAGAATATCAGTACCCTGTTCTCAGGTATAATATTTGTAAATGTTTTTATATTAAATATAAAACAAGCAAGCTTTCTTATGAGTAAGATTACAGGATTTGGGCCAATTTATAAGGACACAAATTCTGTTTACTTTACTCATATAAATCAGTAAGACTAGTTTCATGAATGAGTTAGGGTTAAATATTTAAAAAAATCAGTTTAGAAGCATGTCTGCTGCCTTAAATACAAGGTCTCTCCCCATCTCAGAGACCATTCCCATCTGGATTAGCCCCTCTTTGGCTTGGAATCACTTGTACTGCATCAATTTCTGCTAAAGCCTCCATCCCATATAGGTTGTAGGGACTCCTGAATAATATAATACATCTGTATATGTTAATAGTATGGCTTCCTGCTGGGGCATTACTGTAAGACTAATGCCCACAAATTCCACAAGACTCTGCAGTTACTCCTGCAGAGATCAATTCTTAACCACAATGAAGAAGAATCCATGATAGATATCCATATAAAGTTCCAGACTGCATTCTACCGCAGGTGTTGTAGTATACTCTGTGAATAAGTGTTCTCTAAAAGGATCAGATTAGGTATAGTAAGGAGGAGTTGGCAAGTTAACTTGTGTAATCTGCAGTATGACACTTGAATAGACGATTAGTAATTGATCCCATCACCGTCACTGGACAAATATCTACAAACATGCTATATTCTTTCTGTACTTTTTATCTTTTTTGTCTGCTTAGGGCTTTCCCCAAAGTGTTTACAAGCTTGCCTGTCTGTAAAGTGTCTATGCATTTCTAGCTAGGGAGGTAGTCAAATATAACTTCCAGGCTCTCCATGTAGCCTGGGCAAATCACACTTCTGGACTTTATTATTAAATGAGGATAGTTCTTATTTCCCCTAGATGATGAAATTCTGGTATACTTTAACTATAGTTAGTAAAGTGTTTGGAGAGCCATTTTTTGTCTAATCCCAGAAAGACATAAAGAAAACTGAGTTAATACACATGTAGCAAACTGTTTAATAGGTACAAATAGTCATTCGGTTAACAGGTAAAGTACAAAGAATGCGCACATAGACAGAGGGTTTTTTTCCCCATAAACCATAAAAGCATGTTCCAGTTTCAAGCAAAAAGCAATAGTCTTTTCAGAAATAAAAGATGTTTGCTAATAGATTAGCTATACATCCACCTGCATTTTTTTGAAAAAGTGCTCAAGTTTGACCCATTCTCAGGATACAGCAACACTGCAAGACATCCATGCATTCAGGCTTGCAGCTTATGAACTCAAAGCCAAGCACACCTATATCTAGCCAGTCATACTGCATTGCTTTCAAGGGCCACACCCTCAGAACTGTTCATATTCTTGCTCCTAATACACATGCCCATGAACGGTGTGTGCCCCCAGAGGCTGGGGGGTCATGGTGAGCTCCCACAGATGGCGACAGCACTGTCGGCATGAGAGCATGGCCTGGCAAGCAGTGAGCTCCTGCAGGCAGCCATAGTGCTGTCAGTGGTGGAGGTGGCGAGCACTGACCAGTAGTCGGCAACCACACACCAGCAGTGTCAGTGGCGAGCAGGAGGTGGCGAGCAGTGACTGCCTGGCAGTATCGGCGGCACTTTTTGCAGGGGTGCACTGCCAAGCATGAATGGTACGTGCCCCTGGCAGCTAGTGGGGCCCGGCTGCGCTGGTGGTGGTGGGAGTGTGGGGGTGGAAGTGTGACAGCGGGAGCCTGGTGGCAGTAAGTGGGAGCTCCTGCAGACAAAGCTGGCACTTTTGGCAGCAGGGGGAAGGGTGGGAATGATGACTGCCGACCAGGGGTCGGCAATCACCCACAGGCACTCCCAGCAGTGTTGGCGGCAGTCAAGGTGATCATGGACTGCATGCAGATTGTGAATCACCCTTTTTGCAGTGGGTGCACCACCATGATCAGGGGATTGCATGTGCACCCACCTGCACCCCCTATGTGTGACCCCTGCTGCCAAGATCAGGGGGTGCACGTGCACAAGTGTGCACCCCCTACGCATTGCCAATGCCCATGCCTGGGGCTAAGATTTGTGGAGGCATATCCCATCCTTTACTAGCGACACAGGGTATAGAGCCTTAGAGACTGCCTTGTTCCTGGAGCAACTGTGGGTTGTTGCTTCAAGGATGGTAGTCATATTAGCCTGACATTGCATGTGCACATGCATGCTCCTGGGAGCCTTTATGTTTGTACCACTTGGCCAAACTAAGAATCCATTAGATGAGGTGCTCCCTTCATTTAATATGGATTGTTTGTGCTGTAGTGTAGGTACTCAGTAAAAAGCCTATGGGACTTTTGGGCCTTTTTGAAATGTGGAAGGATGTAGAACATGAAGGATGAGGAGGAAGTAGTTTGGGTTGACAGGATAAGTTCTGCTATGGTCTTCTGATCCTCTACATCTGTACAGGTTTTTCTGGAGTAGGAAAACTAGAACAAAGTGGCGTAACCACAGCATCTTGCAGACCTGGAATGACAATCAGTGGCTCTAGAATTTATGAATGAAGAAGCAGAGCTTCTGTTTTATGTACAGAAACTAACTATTAGAGGGTTGTCTTAAAATCATCCTGACCACCACTGCATCAGGGCAAACAGTGGCAGAGGAGCAGGCTGCGGGAAGGACAAGAAATGGGGGAGTCAAGCAGTCTACCCCCTGCCACCTGTCCTGCATGCCTACACCCCTGGCACCTGCCCTCCTGCTTGGTCCCCCTTCCTGCCTGAGTAATGCACCCCCTTGCCTCCTACCCCTCTGCCACTGCTTGCCTGATGCAGTGGTGGGGGGATGAATTTAAGATGACCCTCTAAAAATTAAGTTCTGTACACAGAAAATTATAACAAATTTATAGATTTCTCATGTATGGAATCTAGCTATTGGAGAGGTTGTCTTAAATTCAGAGTCATCTTGGATACAGGTAAGTCTGGGAGGTGACCTGGCCCCTTATTTTAATGTAATTGTTTTAAAATATTGTTATAATACAGGTATTTGGACACTCTCTTTATATGAAAGTTGCCTGCAGTGACCTCAAGGATAGTGATTTTAATGAGGGGAAAATAACGAGGATTTTTTTTAAAATTCACTTATTTCAGACAACAGGTCTTCAACAGCAATAGAGGATGCATGAATGCAGAAAAAACATGGTACAGTTTATGCTTCATCACCTAAATATATTTTTGTACTGGACCACAACTCTATCAACGGATTCTGAATTTTGACAGAGGTAACAATCATTTGCCTGTGCCAAGTCTCAAGTTTATGGGTCACTTGCCTTCTGATCTGCCTCCTTCATATCTTGCCAAAGGATAAAAAGCATGCTGGCACTGATGAAAAACCATTAGATGGGCCAGTTTTCCCAGCCAATAAATCTGACTTTCGTAAACACAGGTCAAAACCAGAAATACCCTGTCAAGAAAATACAGAAAAGAATTTGTAAACAAGTAATAGAAAAATTGAATAACAACAAATCTCAGCACAATCTGTATTAAATTAATTATAAAACCTCTTCCAGGTTTTAATTCATTTCAACTCCAAATGACAAATGGAGTTAGGATAATTCACAATAGTTTGTATTAACTGAATCATGCATGAATCCCTGGCATGATCATGCCTTTGCACTCACATCACTGTTCATTTGTGGTCACACTGAGAAATACCCCATTTTCCTGAACCCAAGACATCTTTGAATTTAAGACAACCCCCAATTATTGGATTCCATGCATGGAAAATGTATAATTGTTATAATTTTCCATGTACGGAATCTTAGTATTGTCCTAATTCATCCTCTCCACCACTGCAACAGGGAAAGCAGCAGCAGGAAGACAGGTGTCCTGATCTCTATCCCTTGCCTCCTTGGATCTTAGCCCCTGCCACTTGTCCCCTATGATGCCTGTGCCCCCTGCTGCCTCTTCCCCTGCCACTTGTCCCTCTGCCACCTGTCTCCCACATTTGGTCAACCCTGCTGCCTGCCCCCCTCCCACCACTGCTTACACTCAGCTGGAGCTCAGGCCCCACTCTGACTGCACCAGATCAGGAAACAACAGTTGTTGTCACAGCAGCAGCAGCCCTGGTCCCAGTCTCGGTGCTGCTGCCACCACTGCCGCTGTGACAGAGGAAGACTGGAGTCACAACTCAGAGTAAGTAGCAGTAGAGGGAGGCGGTAGGGGGAGGCAGCACAGGATGGGCACAGGCAGCAGGGAGGAGGTGGTGGCATAGATGGCTGCAGCTCTGACTCAGACCCAGATCCAGAGCTACAGCAACCACCCTGAGAATCACTGCTCTGGCTGCTCTAAATTTGATATATCAACTGAATTCACCCCACCACTGAAATGGGCAACTGGTGCCTCCCAAACCTGGGGAGATCACCAAGGGGGGTTCCCACAGCCACAAACTCCCTACTGAGGAGGGTCCTCTAGCACCTTCCAGTTTGTTGGCTGGCGCTTCCAGGGGGTACATGGCTGATTTCAGGGAGTGCACTATACATCACCAATGGCTTAGAGTGAAACTCACATGTCAGTGGATGGAATAAAGCACTTCAGAGAGCAGAAGGGAATTAGGTTATGAAATGACCAGCATGCAATTCACAAACTAAAGGCTAGTGCGACTTGAATTGGGAGACTGCAATTACTGGGGAGGTAGTTAGCCCGAAGCCAGACAGAAATCAGTAGAGATGCATTTTACAGAGAGACTAACTGCTCCTTATAGACAGGCTAACTGTATGTCACCTGGCCCACAGGGCTTCCTCTGGGTCTGGCACTTTGGCAGCAGGGGAGTGGCAATTAACAGGCTCCTATACACGTGCAGGGAGCCAGCTCCGACATGCTGTAATTCCAGCATGTTGGAGCAGACTCTATTAATCAAGTTTGCTGGAGTATGGAAAATGAATGTGCTCCAACAGACTCTAGCATCATGCGTATCAGCGTCCCCATGCTGAAAAATGACAGTGGAGCACTTTGAAATAAAGCTCACTCAATGAGCTTTAGTTCAAAGTGCCCCACCACCATTTTTCAGTGTGTGGGGGAATGAATGATACATGTAACACTCGGGTGCTTTTAATTAGCACAGCTTGCTAATTAAAGCACCCTCCCACACCTCCTGGAGCACGTGTAAAAATGCCCAACATGGCCAGCGCCTCGCCACTGCCAAATTTCTGGACCTGTGCAGCCTTTGGACTGGCCTGTTTATTATGTAAATCGAGTACCTCTACCACTAAGAGAACTATAAACTTAGGGTTACCGTACATCCAGGTTTTCCCCGACATGTCCTCTTTTGGGGTCCTCTGATCTCTGTCCGGGCGGTTTTTTGAAATCTGAAGAAATGTCCAGGATTTTGCACTGCTTCACTGGCAAGAGCAGGGGAGGGCAATTGGAGGCAGAGAACATCATGTGTGAGTGCTCACACACGCAGACGTGGCCAGCGTGCAGCCAGGCAGGTTGGTGGGAGCAGCCTCAGCAGCTGGATGCAGGTAAGTCTGTGGGGAGCACAGGTTGGAGGGCCAGGGTTTGGGGACTGTCCTGTGGCAGGGGGTGGAGGGGATAGGTGCATGAGGGGAGCAGGTGCGTGCCGCACTGGGGAATGGTGTCAAGGCCTGAGGGCTGTAGCAGGACACAGGGGCAGGGGGCGACACCTACATCCAACGCTTTTGTGACCTGATCATAAAAGGCAATCAGGTTGGTCTGACATGACCTGCCCCTGCTCCCTCAACACTTTGGGGTGGAGAGCATCCAGACCTGCTGATCTGAACACGTCCAGCCCCTCCAGAAGCTCTCTAACCCGCTCCTCCCCAACCTGAGGTCTGGAGGCGTTCCCCTCGAGTCCATCTTGCATGACGGTGGGGAAGTCCCGGTCCCTGCCCAACAAAACAGAGGTGAAGAATTGGTTAAATTGTCCTCCTGTTTGGAACTGGAAATAGGGTAACCCTGTTAATGCTCCTTTAATCAGAGGCTACTAGATACAGAGGAGTACTGGGGACAAGGATGGGAGTAGGAGTCGCAGGCTCGTAACAAGCACTCCAAGGGCGGACAGGACCCCGAGCAGAGCACACCGGGCAGTGCCCACAGGCCCTCTCAAGGGTCCAAGGAGCAAGTGGGCGCCACCCAGTGAAAGTCTACCCCAAGATGTGCATGGACAAGACAGGAAACCAGCCCCAGATCACAGCGTGAGCCTCCTCCCCTCCCACCATGACAGCTGGCCAGCTTGGCCAGAGCCAGGAGGAAAGACCACCAGATCCTGGGGTTGGGCACCGGGCGGAGGGGCAGGTGCACTGAAGCAAAGGGGTGCTGGGACCTTGCAGACAGGCCCTTGAGGGCAGCCAAAGGGGGGCAACCCTAGAAGCCTTGGGAGATCTTGGGTGGAGGGGGAAGGGGCAGGGTTAGCGGGGGCGGGGCACTGTCACCTCTGGTTCCTTTGTGGGCATGGTCCAGGCTGGGGGGCGAAACCTGCGGAGCGTGGTCCCGCCCAGGTGCGGAGGCGAAGGTAGGCGTCCGCCTGAGTGGTGTGTTGTTTCTTTTAGGAGGATGAGTTTCTTTTGAGTAATGGGAGCTTATCTATAGTGATCACCTTGTTTTTAATGCTGTTACGACGATATTCTTAATAAAAGATATATAAATCGAATACAAAATAAAAAAAAGTTGGCAGGTTCCAAGGTCGGCGCAGGGGAAGTCGCTGACACGGTCGTTGGGGGTGGTGATGCCATGAAGCCAACGGGCAGGAGAAACTTCCAGAAGCAAAGGCCCAGCTCTAAGGGGTTTGTCCGTCGACGGCCGCCGTAGCAAAGCCTAGGCAGCAGCTAGCGGATGACCATACACTCACGGGCTGAATCGAAACTCAGCCTCGCCCCGCTCCCCAGGAGCCAATGGGGTCGGCTTAGAGGCAAACGTCACTTTCCCGGGAGACCGCCGGGGCCAATCAGGCGGCGCTTTGCTGGAAGGAGCTGTCTGGGTGTCATGGCGGCTTGCACGGGTTGCCGCTGCGCCGGGCTGCGGGCTCGGTACACCTGGCGCCACCCGTTTCTCGGCGCTGTGCGGCGCTGGCTAGGCCCGGGTTCCCGCCTGGCGCCGCTCCTCCAGGCCCGGGGCTTTGGCGGCGACCAGGCGGTGGCCGTGGACTTGCAGGGCAGGTAGGGTGGGGGTCCGGGGGCCCTTCCCCCCTCCACGTGAAGGCAGCGGTTGGTGCCGGTGGTGGTGATTGTGTGTGAGTGTGTGTATAGGTTGTAGCCATGTTGGTCTAAGGACATAGGCAGACAAAGTAATTTGGGTGAAT
The DNA here is from genome assembly GCF_001723895.1 of Crocodylus porosus. Taxonomy (NCBI): domain Eukaryota; kingdom Metazoa; phylum Chordata; order Crocodylia; family Crocodylidae; genus Crocodylus; species Crocodylus porosus. The sequence continues at coordinate 44,642,565 of NW_017728943.1, forward strand.
CTGATATGTTTTATTAGACAAACTTAAATAGTTGGAAAAATGTTCAACAAAAAGGAAAAAATAGTTGAAATATATATGTCGTTTGGTTTGAGCTGATAATCTTCTATTAGAACAATTTGGAGGTGGGTTGATGTATACACAGTATATCTACATCTCTGTATAGATACACACGCACGCAGGGGCTGGTGGCATTAGCGCTGGCTTGGCATCTGCGCCTGTATATCAGCATTTCTCAACCTGTTTCGGGTTTGGGGTGGGTGTTGTATAGCCGCGTTGGTGTAAGAACTCAGGCAGACAAAGTTCTTTGGGTAGATGGGATATCTCTTACTAGACCAGCTAAATAGTTGGAAAAATTTTTCTTTGCAAGCTTTTGGGCACAAACACCCTATGTAAAATAGACTCTCCTTATGCCTGAAGAAGGGTGTTTTGTGTCTGAAAGCTTGCAAAGAGCAGTTTTTTCCAACCATTTAGTTGGTTTAATAAAAGAGATCCCATCTACCCAAAGAATCTTGTCTTTCTCAATCTGTGGGTCGTGGCCCCAAAGTGCCCCACGCACCCACCCCCTGCCTTACACATTGTGGGGCCTGGGGGTGAGGGGCAGTGGGTCAGGAGTGTGGGGGACTGGATCAGGACTGCCCACCGATATTTAAAAATGGGTACTGGTACAAAAAAGGTAGAGAACCACTGCACTAAAAACCTTCCCTTACAGTCCCACACTCACCCAGCTGTAACTTGCCACTAGAAGGCTGGTGAGCCAGGATGAGCTTCTGTCCCTGATGTAGGGGCTGGGGAGTGACAGATCATGTGGGACACTGGGACTTCAGCTGTAGGCAGTGGCCACACACCTTGATGGAATGGAAGCTGGGTAGCGGAAATCTGAGAGAATTCTGCCCTGGAGTCATGGGCAACTGGTGCTGCCTTAGTGTCTGTCCTGTTTCTCCCCCCACCCCCCCCAGAACCGGGCAGCAACTGGAGGAGTCTCCTGCAGCCAATCTCGCCGACAGGAGACCCTGTGGCAAAACTTACCAACCCCCCTCTGCAGGAGGGGGAGGGAGAAGGAGAAAAGTGCACTGTCAGCCTGTACAGAATGTTCCCTCTCCTGAGAGAGATTCTCTGTGAAGCTACTTCACTTGGTTTGTTACTGAGTTATTTTTCTCCCCTGGTGGCCACTTTTACTCCAGGAGAACAGTTATGGACTTCTGTATATTCCTGGTTTCTCCTGAGCAAGCAGGGATTCTCCCTAGAGAATCTGAACATCTGCCCAAGTCCTTTGTAAGTGTACAGATACTCGGTCTCCTGGGAGAAACTCTCCCAAGAGCAGTTTAAGCCTGGCTGATCCTGGGTTTTCTCCTGGAGCAACCATTTTTTACTCTGGGAGCAAAAGCCTGTGTAGCTGTATATTTGTGGTTTCTGCTGGGAGAGAAGTGACTCTCCCATGGAAACTGAATGTCTGTACATGGCCTAAATGTTCTTTTCCATCCTGAACGCAGCCTTTTCAGAGACTAAGGCAGAACTGCATTTCAGGAGGTATATGTGTTGCCTATTCTATTGGCAGAAAGAGTGCTTTGGTTTCCTGATGTGGTGATGTGATGTGGTGAATACTAAATGTAATTGGTATTTTTTTAACGTAAAACAAAGATATAAACAGAAATGATTAGAGAGTTCTTTATTAAATTGATTCTTGCTTGACAGGGACTCAACAATATGTAATTAACTTATGGAACTCATTGACACAAGTTATTGAGGAGATCTAGTATTTTAACCTTGTTCAAAAGGAAATTGGACAAGTTTGTGGAGGAAAGGTCCATCAGTCAGTATTGCATTCAGTGGATAGGCATGTAGGTAGGGATATTGCCTCTCAATCGAAACTTTGAATTCTGAAAGTTCCAGATGAAGAGAACAAGGAAATAGAAAATTCTGGACATGCCCTGTTCGCTCCCCCTCACCTCCTCCTCCCCCAGCATTTGCAGTCTACCACCATGCAAGGAAAGATAATGAGCTAGATGGGTAAGATCTTTTGTTCCTGTGTCCCTGATACAAAATATTCTCTTCTTAACAGAAAACTGGAAGTTTCCTCTGGAAAACTAGCAAGATTTGCTGATGGATGTGCTGTAGTGCAGGTAAAAATCTATGGAACTTCAACATTGATAAATTAGCATGGATAAATGTACAGTCTTTTACTGGACTGTCAGGGCCTATGACATGGGATGGGAATTGGAATTTGTAATGGCTAGGCTTCATAACTACCTACTTCATAGAGAGATACTTTTTAAGGATTTCTCAAAGTATAACTATTACAAATAGTTAATTCATTTGGTACTTCGCTGGGGGGAATTCTGTACTGGAGAAATGAAATTGTACTAAACGATATATTTATTAAAATGTCATGGCTATAAGTAATTTGACTTTTTTTTTTTTAAATCAAGTTAGGTGACACATCAGTGATGGTTACAGCAGTCAGTAAAACAAAAGCTTCTGTGTCCCAGTTCATGCCCTTGGTGGTGAGTACAGATTACTCAGGCTGTCCAAACTGATGCTATAAATACCCACACAAAGTAGAATTTGACAAGTAGATGTTATTTAATGTAAATATTGTGAAATTTATCCAATATTTATTTTTCACTGTGGCAACAGTAAATAACAATTTTATTCAGGTGTGTTATTGTAAAACTAACTCTTAACTGTGATTTTGTTGATTTAATTAGGAAAGAGCAGTTAATGTTCTTTATTAATCTCTGTGTAATTTTATAAGGTTGATTATCGTCAAAAAGCTGCTGCAGCAGGAAGGATTCCCACAAACTACCTTAGGAGAGAGCTTGGTACTACTGATAAAGAAATTCTTACAAGCAGAGTGATAGGTATGGGAAAACATTGTAAAAACTTCTTCTAGTACTGTGTTTTCATCATTTGTGGTATCTTCCTCAATGTTGGAAAAAGGAGGGTTATCTGTGATCATAATTTTCAGAGTCTATTGCTTCTGCAGCAGTATTAGGAAAAGCACATTTCTTAAAGTGCTGCAAGGCTTAAATCCATTTTAAAAACAGATCAGCTGGGGCTGCTTGCACATTTCTTTATGTGAGATTCCAAAATAGCTTGTTAGATATATTCACGCTTGAGACTAGGACTTCTGATACCTCTGACCAAGGGGACTGTTATTTTTTGAAGCTCCTGCTGCTTCTATAAGGGAGGAGGAGAAAGTGGAACTTAAACTGCAAACTTTGGTAGACAGAGGCAGTCTTATTGGCTTCATCTTCCTCCCAACCTTCTTTGTTGCCTGAAAAGTCATCTCCAGGAAAGTTAAAACTTGTTGCTAGAATGAGGTGAGAAGAGCTTCATGTTCAGTTTACTGTATTTGCTCAACTGTAAGATGGCTCTGATTATAATATGATCCCCCAATAATTAGATTCTGTGTATAGAAAATGTGTAAATTTTTTTATAATTTTCCAGGTATAAAATCTAATTGTTGGGAGGTTTGTCCTGAATTTGTCAACCTCCAACTTCTACAGCAGGGGAAAGAAATCTGGGGTATCGGGTAACCCCTGTCTCATCTCTTGTCTCTGTGACCCTGCTCTCCCTAAGCGCATGGATGTGAAGAACAAATCTGAAAAAACTAACCTTGAAATAACCATAGTATAGCAAGTTACATATAGTAGCCATAGATTTAATTAACCTAGAATTGATGCATTTTAAATTTTTTGAAACTATTGCAGGAAAGGTACTCCATAAACACATATTTAAGCAACGTTTTAACAGCATTTACTTACTTAGAGAGAATACACACAATACATTATAGTAGTCCAAAGCCAAAAAGCATATATTTTACCATGACTCTGCTGGGGCTCACCCCAGTGACCTAACATCATTTCAAAATACGGTGACCCCACAGCTTAGCATTGCTCAGTGTGTATGTGTACTCTAGATACCTTGCCTTCGCTACAAAGGATCCATGTGTTAATTAACTCCCACTCATGACTGGAACCAGGTGTTCTTTTCACAAGTCCTGGGATCCTCTAAACACTTATATTCAGATGAGATGCAGGGCAGTCTGGTCTGGCTTCATCTCATGAAGGGCAGGGCCACGTTAATCATATGCAATAGGTTGAGAGAGGGAGTGACAATGGGATTCTGGGTGAATTGTTTGAGGCCCTGTTTGGTGATGTTTGCCAGACATTTAAGGCAGATGAAGAAACAGGAATCACTGGAAATGGGAAAGAAAGAAACAGCTCCCCTGTGGAAGTGAAGAGGAAATCAAAATGTATGCAGTGTTATCGGAAAAAGAGCCATTGCTCAGGGGGACTGAACTCAATGGGCACTAGTATATCTATTTTATTTGCATGGCCTGCATTATCTCTTCATAGTCTTGCTCAGTGTTGGCTTTATTTAATCAATTTCATAGTTGGATTCTGTTATTGAGCACAGCAGTTCAGAGAGAGTGTATTTAATTCAGTTTCCTTGTATGTAAATGTAAGATGAGACGTTTCATTTTATATTCAAGTAAATACACTGGTTAAAACTAGCAGGACTTACTATATAAAGATAATCTAAAGGGTGGCACCTTCAAGACTGAGTGGTTCACTGAGGCATGGGCTTTCATAGACATTTCAGCTGATGCTGTGAAGAGACTTGCAGAAAGAAAGGGTTTTAAATAGAGAGGAAAGGGTCAATAAGGATGAGTAAAGCAATTAATTTATGGGGGGACATGAAAATAAACAGATAGGTTTAAAAGATAGTTCAGGTAATAGGATAAGAACATGTGGTTTTGGTTGAGACCATATTTAACACAATCCACAAGTTGTTTTTTTTGTTTAAGGACAGCTGCTCAGGAAGTTAGTAGAGTTCAGTGATGGAATGTTCTAGGGACATTGAAGTGTTCTGCCATGAGCTTTTGTGTACATCTGGGTTTGATGTCAAATGGATGTCTATTTATTTTTTTGTTTAGGGTTAGCTCTGTCTAGCCCAAGGCAGGCAGTTATTTTGGGTGGAGGGCTGCTTACAGAGTTTTGGCAAGCGATTGAGGGCCGCATGACAGGCAGCCAGGGACAGATAAATATTAATTTTCTAAATTTTTTAGGTGCCCTGCGGGCCAGAAAGAAAGACCTGGTGGGCCGCATTTTGCCCACCCCTGGTCTAGCCAATGCAGACAGCTGAAGGGCACTGTAAACAGGTGATGCTGTATATGATGTTGGTAGAAGAGCAGGTGAATGAATCCTAGATGACATATTTTGTGTGGTTAGGGAACTGATGGGCAGAATCCTCTGGGATTCAAATCTGATGTGGGGAAAAAGAGTCCAGGAAGGCTGGCTGTACTTTAAGGATACCGTTTTAAGGGCCCAGGAGCAAGCTATCCCGATGCAATGCAAGAATAGGAAGTGGAACAGGAAACCAACCTAGCTGGACAGCAACTTCTTCAGTGAATTGAAACTCAGAGAAATCCTATACAGAGTGGAAACTTGGTCATAGTACTAGGGAAAAGTATGAGACCATCATGTGGTTATGCAGGGAGAATTAGGGAGACCAAGGCACAGTGTGAGATGCAGCTAGCAAGGGACGTAACAAGAAATAAAAGGATTTTACAAGTTTGTGAAAATAACAGGAAGACCAAAGAAACCATAGGTCCCTTACAAAATGCAGAAGATGGAGTTGTAGACACTCTGGAGCAAGGTTGGGCAAAATATGTGCCAGGGGCTAGATCTGGCCTGTGAGGCCATTCTATCAGGCCCACAGGGCCCCTGAAAAATTTTTTGAAAATTAAAATGTATCTGTCCTTGGTTCCTGTAAAAAAAAAAAAAAGGAACTAGAGGCAGTAGGATCCAGGG
>NW_017728943.1:44648480-44659046 GCF_001723895.1 Crocodylus porosus
GCCTCACTGCAGCTTACCATGGCGCAAGCTCTGGGTGGGCAGCAGCAGCAAGCACTGCCCAGCATGGCAAGCGGGAGGGCTGCAGCTGCTGTGGCACAGCCCCAATCGGTGAGCCCAGAACCGGTGCAGGGCCCAGGTTGGTGGCGGGGGCAGGTTCCAAACAGGTGCCGTGTGTGTGGGGGGGAAGCAGCCCCTACCCTGTGCCTGACGCCCTGCGCCACAACCGCTCACAGCCCATGTGGGGCTGTCTGTGCCTGCTCAGGACAGTGCCTCACGGGCTGCGAGTGGCTGCAGCAAGGAGCACCAGCCACTGGGCGGCTGAGGGGCCGCTTTTCCCCGCACTTTGCACCAACTCCTTCCCTGCCAGCAAGCAGGGTGTCGGGGCTGTGTGCTGCCTCCCGCCTGTACCACGCAGCTCGGGGGCACTGGGAGTGAGCGGGCGCAAGAGCACCGGGCTTGAACCAGTGTCCCAAGGCCAGCAGCAGCAGGGCCCACTACAGGGTGGCAGGGGTACAGGGTCCTGGGTGGCTGGGGCTCTGTGGAGCCAGGCCAGCTCCCTACGTTCCCTGCTGGTGCAGCCCAGCCTGGCTCCACAGACCCCTGCCAGCCTGCACCCTTCTGTGGGCCCCACCGGTGCTGGCCCTGGGACATTGGTCCCAAGATGGTGATGAGGGGGCAGGGCACCTGTCAAGGGGCAGGGCTACCCATGAAGCCCTTGACAGCTTACCAAAACTGGGTATGTGGCCCTCCGGCCAAAATAATTGCCTGCCTGCCCCTGCTCTGGAAGGTAGGGCTAGGATCTTGAATGACCTGGATTGACTTGAGAAATGGTCCAGAATCAGTTGGATCAGATTGAGTAATGAAAAATACAAGGTCCTCTACTTGGGATGGAATAAGTTCATGCACAAATGCAGACTGGGGAATGAGTGGTTAGGTTGTGGAACTGCAGGGGGGTTACAGTAGACAATAAAATGAATATATTGCTGAAAAAATACAATCCAGTATGCTGTTGGCTAACTTGCAAATCAAGGGACGTGATTCTTTCACTCTGTTCAGCAGTAGTGAGATGTCACCTGGTGTACTGTGTCCATTTTTGGGCCCCACACTTGAAGGTTGTGGACAGCTTGGAAAGAGTCCAGTGCAAAGTATCAAAAATTATTAGAAGCCCTGGAGGCAAGACTTATGAGGAAAGGTTGAAAAAGCTAGGTTGATTTAGTCTGGGAAGGAGGGCAGGGTTCAATTTGATAATAGTCTTCAAATACCTGAAGGGCAATTACAGGATAGAGGTGGGCTCTTCTCTTTGACCATAGGGGACAGAATTAGGAGCAAAAGCCTCATGCCTGCTGCAGGGGAAATTTAGGTTGTGAATTAGGAGAAACTTTTTGGGTATGAGGGTGATCAAACACTGGAACAGGTTACCTAGAGAAATTGTTAATTTCCATCCTTGGAAGTTTTCTGGAGCAAGTTAGACATACTTGGCTGGATGGTTTAGCCAGAGATGCTTCTGCCATCAGCAGGGGGTAGGACTAAGTGTCCTCCTCTGGCCCCTACCTTCCTATGACTCTTGTTGACAAGGAGCCAGAGCTGGCATCTGGATGTCTTGCAAGACCTGGTGGTTTCGTGAGAATTGGATTTAAATAATCTGTTGTTGGAGAGATGTTTGCAGTTGTGTGGCTGCCACTATCTTATGGACAGCAGGTATCTGCATCTATGAACATGCCCAGTTTTTTTTGCATCCTGCTCAAGTTTTAGACTCTCTTGTGGCAAAGAGTTTTACATGTTAATTAGGCTCTGTGATTTTTTTTTTTTTTTGGTTACGTTTTGAAAATATGGGTTTCACTTTGGATTAATTCTTTGTTTTTAAGCCTGAAATATGATAATTCAGCTTTGCTGAATTTCTTTACCAATTTTTTATTGTACACATACTTATCTTTCATCTATTGTTGACAGTCATCATCTTAGTCTTCTCTGTATGTAAGTTTTGAAATGTTTCTTTTACAGATCGGTCAATTAGGCCACTCTTCCCAGAAGGCTACTACTATGATACACAGGTAGGTTGTGCTCATTATATTTAATGATAATCACATTTGTGGATTTAATTTGGAGATGGGCTTCTATGGAAGCCCTAGAAAATGATTTTGGAGTAGCATTCATGATGGATCCACATTTTGCAAAATAGTATTTATTGCTGATGTGATAGAAAAATTAACAGCAGCATCCTTTAATCATTCAGTAAATTGCTTTGTTTTAACAAGTGTCCTATGTTATTAGAAACAGTTACTCTCTTGAACTGGTTTAAATTCAGGCTAGCTATCTTAAGGAAATAATGCAATTTATATTTAGGGAGCAAGTCATTTTTACTCGGTAACAGTTTAATTGAAATTGTGTAGCAATAATAATTCTTATATTGCACATCCAGTAGAATAGGATATTCAGCGAACTTAATTCAGGCTTCCAATAGGTTTTTTGTTGCAAGCTTGTTCTTGATTTTTCCATGTCTGAGAGAGATGCTTCACTACTTCCCATGGTGTGAAAATAATCCTGAATATTTGAGATCCTTTTAGTCTTTTTTTGTGAACATTTAAAGGCTGCTCACCATGAAATGTTGTTGATCATGCACTTTACCCCTCATGTTTATTTCATTATTTTGGTTGTTAAGGTAAGCAAATACAAAGTGTAGATCCATGGTTTTCAACAAGGGTTCCATGGTTCCAGGGGGTACCACAGCATGGGTTCCTGTTGCCACAGCCCTTCCAAGGTCCCACTCTGCACCCGTCTCCTAGAAACAGATACATGGGACAGTTCCACCTGCCCCAGGCATCTGTTCCTGGGGGACACCATGCAGGGTCAAACCAAGAAGGACTGTGGCAAGAGAGCACACCCCTGCTACAGCTACTTCCTGATCTGGCTCTACAGAAGGGACATGGTGTGGTTGTACTTGGCTGCGGTGGTAGCATTTCTGGTGAAAATCATTGACATATGAGGATGATACATTTTGCTTTTAGCTCATTCCCTCCAAGTCTCTGAGATGATCTCCTTGCTTGCACCTGATTGCTAATGACATGCTGCTTGCTTGTTGTATTAATCCTGCTTGCTTTCAGCCTTCATTTGAGAGAAACTGTTTTGAGCTCTAGTAAACTCTTTTAGTATAAGATCAGTGAAAACAGCTCCTGCAGACTTTCTGCAGCAAGCAGGTGGGAAAGATGTGCAAACTAATGAACTGTGTTTTAACCACGGATGCTGGTCAAAGCTTTAATCCATCTGGCTTAGGGACCATATAAATGGGGTAGGAAGAATGAAGGATGCTTTTGCACACTCCCCAGTAACATCTGAACTGTTTATCAGCCTTCTCTTTAGTCCGCTGTACAGTTTGCTTTTAATAAAGCTCCCTGGTACATCGGAGGTGGAAGTTGGTCCTTTAGTCTTTCAAATGAACTCTTAAATGTCTGTATGCCTGGCATTGCGTGCATTAGTGGCTGAAGCAATACAATGATGGTTCTCAGTTATGGTACCAGCAAATTCAAAAAAGTCAGATGGGTGCCAGGTCTCTGATAAAGTTGAGAACTACTGGTATAGACAAAGATAATTACATTTTAAGGACCAATACTTGTTCTGACTTCGCAGTTCTTAGTGTCACATATTAACATTTTTCTTTACCAGTTAATTAAAATATATATTTGAATACTTTTCATTTACTTATATGAGCTTGTACATGTATTAGGTAACTGCATTTCATAACCCTTGCAAATATATCCTAAGTAGAAAATAATGCAAGAACTTTGAGCTATGTTTTTTGTCTTTCTGTCTTATACCAGATCATTTGTAATATTTTAGCAGTAGATGGTATCAATGACCCTGATGTCCTGGCAATTAATGGAGGTAAAAAGGATTCTCTCTTTAGAAAAGTCTGCAAAATATTTTTTATTTATGTTTGTGTGAACAGTTTATAATATATTTCATATCTTACAATTTTAGCATCTGCAGCACTTGCATTATCAGATATTCCTTGGAATGGTCCAATTGGTAAGTAGATGTTTTAGTATCAAGGAAATAATGGAGCAGTTAGGCTACAAGAACCTTGCACGCCTAAAACAAAGTCTCTGATTCTAATGGTAATTTATAGTTTTCTAATCTTGTTTTTCTGTCTTTCTGTGTGAAAGGTCTGTGCAACAAGGAAAAGCAATTAATGGACAATTTTAAAAAGAGATATTGCTACTTAGATTTTTTTTGTAGAACCCAAGTAACTTTGATTAGGAAATTACCTTCTTGTTTTTATTTCCCGTGGAAAATAACACTTTTAAAATACATGGCTTATTGTATTTTATTTATGTTAATGCATGCCTATGAAAGCTTCTTCATAGGGTATTGCTACTGCAGATGAACTCTTTATTTTGTTTACGCTTTATGGACACCTCTTTTGTTTCCTCAATAAGTATCAAAACCATTCTCTTGGAGGTCTTTCTTCCCCTTTAAAACATTCCTAACCATCTTTTTCTGAGAAATGGTCTCTGGTGTACCAGCCCTGTTAGAACATCTTTAATTTGCAATATGTTTTCTGTTAGCCAATCAGTTGGGAAACAGTAAAACTTTATTGTTACCTTATCCCTTCAAGAACATTTTTTTTAAATGCTCAGAAAATAAAATTTGATTAAACTGGAATTAAGGCTGAAAGATTGTGTGTGTGTGTGTGTGTGTGTGTGTGTGTGCAAATACGTTAGAATCCAAGGCAGTGTAGATAGAGCTCTGTACTGGGTGTCAGAGGACCTGGCCTCTATTTCCAGCTGTGCCATAGGGCTAACTTTTGGTGACTTTTGGCAAATCATGTTACTGCTTTGTGCCGGGTTTTTTTCCCTTTCTTTATAATGAGAGTAGTGATACTAACCCCCTAAGTAAAGCTCTTGGGGCATTTTACATGTGCTTTTACATGTGCTCTGAGACATGGTGCAGAGCGTTTTAATTAGCAAGCTATGATAATTAAAAGTGCCTATGCGTTTGTGTACCAACATCCATGTGATGAAGAAATGGTGGTGGGGTGCTTTGAACTAAAGCTCATTGAACATGTTTTAGTTCAAAGAGCCATGCTGCCATTTTTTCAGTGTGGAGACACTGATGCACATGACTCGCAAGGCTGCTAAAGTGTGTCAATTTCCATGCTTGATTAAGCAAGTCTGCTCTGACATGCTAGATTTTCAGCACATCAGAGCAAGCTTCTTGCACATCTGTAGGAGCATCTAGATTCGGAAGTGAAAATGAATGAAAGCTAACCGGTATTATTTTGGCATTTGAAAATATTTTACGTTCCTGAGTTTAATGTATTATAGCTGTAATACGTGAATGGGGTTTTAGTGCTCAAATTTTGCTTCGTATTTTTTACTTCCTTTGTTTTTTCAGGTTTTGGGAAAACTTGTGTGCAGGGCCTTGTGTCAAAGGAAGCAGGATAGTGGCTCTTTTTATCTTCAGGCACCCTCCTGTCCCTTTCCCCAAGAATTCTAATTGGAGGTTTTCAGCAACTGGAAATAGCTTTCATGAAGGAAACTTTTCCCGACAGATGTTTTACTTCATGTGTTTTTCATAAAAGAATTATGTTCTAGAAAACCCACATCCAAATTATGAAGAAAAGCAGGCTGTTAAACTGGGTATAACGCTACTACCAGGGATATTATGAGAATGGTACTGACCCAGTAAATAAGAATATTCGAGGTTATTTCATTTTTATTTAATTTTTTAAACTGTGTTGTTTGAATTTGCATTATTTTGCAAGAATACCTGGAAGAAGTATATTAAACCTGCATTATTTTGCAAGAATACCTGGAAGAAGTATATTAAACCACTAATATCCCTAAAGAAAATTTTCAATTAATAATATGAGTTGCTGTGAGAAGAAAATAAAGTTAAAGCACAGGTATTAAGCTGCAAAGATAACTCCTGGATTTTCTCTGTAGGTGCAGTACGGGTAGGAATTGTTGATGGGCAGCTTGTTATTAACCCAACTAGAAAAGAAATGTCATCTAGTCCGTTGAATTTAGTGGTTGCTGGAGGCCCTCAAAGTCAGATTGGTAAGTGGTTAAATTATTCAAATTGGGGCGGGGGCTAGTTGAAGGAAGTTAACGCATTCTCGTCATTTAATTGTAACTAGAAACATTTCCTTTCTATAGAATAAATAAGAATAGTTAAAACATGTTTTTCTTTTTTTGATTTGTCTGAAATGCTTTTGCTGAATAACTGAGACCTAAATCTGTTTAGACAAATCTTAACTTGAGCCAACTGCTTCCTGATTTGGATTTCATCTTGAACTTAGTCTACTTTATAACTACAATTAATGTTTAGATTGTATTTATATTATTTCAGATTTTTGTATCACAACTTTATGTAATCGTGCTGTTCTACATAATCAGATTGTGTGACAGTTAAATGCACATTCTGCCCATTAGCTTATATTGGGGCATTTTTTTCCTGTAAACTGCATTGTATGGAATTTCTCTGCACTGAGTTGCATGTAAATTAAAATTATTCTGTAATCTTCCTATTAACGTTTGCATAAATCCAATGTCTTGGTTTCCATAAAACACTATTTCTATTATAATGTTTGGAAATAATAGAATCAACCTGATGGAGAACAAAGCAACCAAGCCATTGTTATAAATTTTAACAAATCACCTTACCCTTCACATTCTCTTTGTGATAGGTACAATTTAATTGTTTGTTCTATAAGGGTTGAAAAGCATAATGATTAATTGGCTTAAACTTTGATTTGTAGTCATGTTGGAAGCAGCAGCTGACAATATACTGCAGCAGGACTTGTGCCATGCCATCAAAACTGGGTTGAAGCATACCCAGCAAATACTTCAAAGTATCCAACACCTGGTGAAAAAACAGGGTACTGCCAAGAGAGCTGCTGAGAATTTATTTGTTGCTCCAGCAGAAATTGTGGAATATACAAAGGAGTAAGTACAACAAAGCAGTTCTGCTTTAAAGTGTGCCATTTAACTAACCTGAGCTGTTACAAAAGAAGGTGCCATGCATCACATAAAGAGCCAGATTGGGAAGCGGTTGTGGCAGGACGCATATTCTTGCTGTAGCCCTTCCCAGTCCAACCCTGCCCAGTGTCTCCTAAAACAGAAGCACACAGGACATGTGGAACTGTCTTGCATGCTTCTGTTTTTGCTATGCAAGTCAGAACTGAAGGGAAAAGCAGCTGCAGCAGAAAGGTGTACCTGCCTGTATTATGTTCATAGATTCTAGGGTCGGAAGGGACCTCAACAGATCATCGAGTCCAACCCCCTGCCTAGGCAGGAAAGAGTGCTGGGGTCAGATGCCTATCCAGTGTTCTCTTAAAGACCCCCAAGGTAGGGGAGAGCACCACCTCCCTTGGAAGCCCATTCCAAATTTTGGCCACCCTTACCGTGAAGAAGTTTTCCTGATATCTAGCCTAAATATGCTCTCTGTCAGTTTGTGACCATTGCTCCTGGTTACCCCAAGAGGTGCCCTGGTGAACAGAGCATCTCCAATCCCTTGCTGCATCCCCGTAATGAATTTGTAGGCAACCACAAGATCACCTCTCAGCCTTCTCTTGTGGAAGCTGAAGAGGTCCACGTCCCTCAGTCTCTCCTCATAGGGCTTGTCTTGTAAGCCCGTAACCATACAAGTGGCTCTCCTTTGGACCCTCTTGAGTGTATCAACATCCTTCTTGTTATGCAGGCAGGCATGCCAGGAAGTGCTGCAGCAGAAATGGCTTGGTTCTAATATGCCCCCTGAAAAAGGGAGGCATGTGACACAGTTTTAGCTGGTGGCAGCAGCATTTATTTTCAGGCTGCCAGCACCATGGGGTGAAACTGCTCTGGGCGCTTCCATTTTTCAGGAGGAATGTTGGCACCAAACTGGGAAGAGCCACAGCAGAAACAGCACACATGCTGGCGTCTATAATGCAGGCAAGCTCACCTTTCTGGTGAAGTTGTTTTGTCAGGTCAAGTCCAGCATGCTTCCTGAAAAGAGGGGCACGAGGCAATTTCACTCTGCAACAGTGGCAGCATTGCAGCGCCCCTGACAGGTTCTTGCACCATCCCAGTTGAGAAGCATTGGAGATGAGCTTCTCTTTGAAAACAGAAAAATATAGGAACTGGTCATTCCAGGGCTTCTAAACATATAAAAGATGTCTTCTTTTGTTTTTATAAATGTCCAGATGAGCCCCACTTAATTTCGTTGCCTTTTTTTCAGGGACTCATTCTTTTTCTTATGTTACTTAAATATTTTTGACAGACAATGACAACTACAAAGAACTTTTCCAGTTTGAATTTGCACCAACCTTATAGATGAATCCGTCTAAAATTTAAGTTTAAAAACTATTAACCAAAGCATACAATGTTAATGTGAAAAGTTTTTTCTAAATTTTATTGCAACAAAATGTTAGTGAAGTAGTGTTCTAAATAGACCAAGTTTCAACATGGAACAGGTGTGCATGTGAATCCTAGATATAGTATTGTACTGGGGGAAATGTTACACTTATAGATATAAGTTTAAATAATTATAATAATTATATAATTTTTATATATATGCATGTGTGTAAAATAAAGTTTAACATGTTTAGATATATTACAAAATGTTTGCTATATATTATAACATCAAAGATGCAGTGCTAAAATCTCTGATCATTTAGTAATCTTTAATCATAGTTCCCCTCAGAGTATTAGATACATTCTTGTTCCTATTTTACTTAACCTTTGTGTAATTTGAAAATTATTTTTTTTTGTTTTCTAAAAGACTTGCATCTGATAAGCTACGTGAAGTGTTTAAAGATTTTAACCATGACAAAGTAAGTAGTGACACCAAAATCTGTTTATTTAAACAAATCACATTTGTGTTGGTTTTCTGAATTTTTTCTCAACTAATTTGTTTAAATTAAGTTTACTACCCCCTTAATGACAGCTCCTTAAGAAACAATTGTCATTAGACTGACTTTAGTTCTGCTGTGTATTGCTTATGCAGTAATACATTTGACTTGGTTTTTCTTAATTTAGTTGCTTTCATAGGGGCTGAGATTTGTACTCTGCAGAATGCTATGGTTCTTTGTGCTTGAAATTCCATTGTTATCAATGTTCATTATGTTGCTATAATAATGGATCACAAATTTTGTGTTTTAGATTTCTCGAGATGAAGAAATTAACAAGATAAGACTTAAAACAGAAGAACAGCTGAGAGGTATTGTACTAATGTTTAGGGAGTTAAAAGAACCCTATTTAGATTCTGAGCTATTCATTGTAGCATTTGCCTAGGCATAGATGGGCTCTAGTATTGATTGAGGTCTGTAAGTGTGACCATGCTATAAAGTTAGATTTTTTTTGCTTAATTTACATTTCATACAAAAAAAAAGCCTGCTTTTGTTTGTCTTCATGTTCCTAGAAGACGTATATGGGGTCTTGGGAATGTTTATTGTAAATTTTATACTGTCAATAAAGGGGTATCGGGGAACTGAATCTCTTAAGTGAGGCTTCCTTTATCTTAAATATTACTCGTAAGTAGGGATCTCCAGAATTTGTATCAGAAGTGCACAGCTCCTTTAATCTTGGAGTTTCCCGCATGCACCTCTCTGCCACTGATGGTAGAGACACCCAATGGCTTGCCACCTGTGCCTGATGGCTGGCAGGCAAAAACTGCAGCTCCAGTTTCAGGTGTGGGCAGCAAGTGACAAGGTCCCTCTGCCAGTCAGTGGCAGGGGAGTGCATGAAGGGAACTCCAGATTAAAGAAGCTGCAGGACTGTGCACAAATTCCAGAGATCCTTACTCATAAGTTAAATACATTTTAATAAAGTTTTTAAATATCTGACTAAAATTCCCTACCCTACAACTTACACTTCTTGGCTCTTACACCATTATTCACTAACTCCCTTGTTCTCCCACGGGCCAAACAGAATGACCTGGCAGGCCGCATGCGGCCCACAGGCCACGTTTTGCCCACCTCTGGCCTAGGATCAGAGTGCTGAACAGTTAGCAGTTGATGGTCAGGTAATCAGAATGTGGATAACTGCTGAAAAAAATTTTCCCCTACTTTCCCTGTTGATAAGGAGGGAGAGGAAATGTGATAGAAGAAATGTATCCTTCTCCCTCTGCTGTAGCCTCCTGTTCTGAAGGCAAACACAAGGAAAGCTACTGAGCAAAAGGGGAGTGGATTGTACAGCTCATATTTTCTCCCTTCCCATGTTAAAAATGAAAACTCTGCATTTGTTCATAACCATAGCAAGATATGAAAGCTTCCCCAAGTCTCCAGATTGTAGAAGTGTAAGGTAGGGTCTCTCTCATCTTACTGACATGGGACCTGCTCAGCCATGGACTGGCCCTGCTACAATTCATTAATTGTTAACTTACTAAAAAGTGTTGTCTTTCCATAGGAGTAGAAAGCTAGAATCTACTTATCCTTCCTTTTAGCAGCTTAAGAGATGAGTGGACCTAAAACTGTGAGGGTGCTGGTGTTTGTCTCGCAAGGGGGCTGATGGCTCCGCATCTGGTAATAGATGTGGAAGCCACTTCATAGTTTCTAGGGTCGGAAGGGTCCTGAGCAGATCATCTAGTCCG
>NW_017728943.1:44659057-44660788 GCF_001723895.1 Crocodylus porosus
TCGTTGGTCTGGGCTGGGCTGTAGTTGTGGGTGCTGTTTGGTCTGGCAGTCTGATGTTTCCTCCGCCCTCATCTTCCCCTTCCCCCGATGAGCCTAGTTTAAAGCCCGCCGGAGGAGGTCCGCCAACCTAGAAGAGAACAGATGCTTACCTTTAGGGGAAAGGTGGAGCCCATCCCATCCCAGCATGTCTCTCATCGTGATGTGCCGGTCATGGCTGAGGAAGCCAAAGCCCTCCTTCTGTGACTTGAAATAATTTTGCTATTTAGAAGAGTGCTCCAAATCATGTACAATATAAAGTCAATGTGCATGTTTAATTATTGAAAGTTAGCAAGAGTTATGCCACTTACCTTCCAACTTCAGTTCTAATTTTTTTGTTATGTCTAGAAAAATTTCCAGAGGCTGAGCCTTATGCAATTATGGAATCCTTCAGTGTTGTTTCAAAGGATGTTTTTAGGACCCTTGTTCTGAATAACTACATAAGGTAAATGTTTTTGAGTCCTTTCTGAATGAATTGTTCTCAAGGAGATTTTTTTTCTATGACTATAGTTTTTTACTTTACAATTTATTTTATTGCTGTAGGTGTGATGGTAGAGACCTGACTTCTCTCAGAAATATCAGCTGTGAAGTGAACACGTTTAATATGCTCCATGGGTCTGCATTATTTCAGAGAGGTCAAACGCAGGTAACATTTTGTAATAATAGAAATTGGAGAGAGTTGTCAAACTGGAAGTTTCCACTAAGTAATCAAATAATTATGTGAAAACCCCTGTCATACTCACCAGTTTGTATTAACTATCCTGCATACTGTCCTACACACTTTACTTGCAACCAGCCTGCATTAACTATCATGTACACTATTTACTTTCAATTTAAAAATTGTTGGGTACTTTTAGAAAAGGCTATGCAGAACAAAACTGTTCACCAAGCAGTAGAGACTTAAAAATCACTACCAAATATACTTGATTAGAAAAAGATTCCATTAAACAGAATCCTGTAACATCTAAATCTATGAAGAAGACTCAATAACCAACCTCATGGGCGTATCCACGCATGCAAGCGTGTATGCTTGCAGCAGCTCAAATAGAAGTGGTGCAAATTTCAGCCTGAGCTTTTTGCCTCAGTGCACATGCTCGGACATGCACTTTGTTGTGGAGCAAATTGTGCTACTGGGGGCAAAATAACCCTGCCTGGCTCCTCTTGGATCTGCAGCCAGGGGGAGCCAACACCTGTGCAGTCCTCAGCAGTATAAAAAGCTGCCCTGTCCTGGCCCCAACAGTACAAAAACCTGCCCTGGCAAGTAGTTCAAGGCTACTTGCTCTCAGGTGCTTCTGGGACCCAGCCAATTGGTAGCTGGGGACACTACCCCTTGTACCAGCTGGACTGCTGAAGCAGCCCTGAATGTTCCTTGCACCTTTTATCCACTGCAGCAGTCTGGCAGTGGGGGCTGCTGCTTGGCTGTGACCTGCTGCACACCTGCCAGACCCAAATGAGGCGTCTGCCCCTTTGGGCCAGCTGCCAGTGGACTGTGGCTGCAGGGTAGGCCTTAGTGCAGCACTATTGCCGTGTGTGCCCCTGCCCAGCCATCTGGTCAGCTATCGCCCAGAAGATGTCCCAAGTGTGGTGGCCTGCTTTGAACTGTCAAATATGTCCTCCTGGCTCCAACTGGCCAGGAGGTCAGCCACAGCCAGCTGAGTCCAAGATGCCAGCTCTGAGCAGGCAGGGTCCTGCCAC
>NW_017728943.1:44661488-44669345 GCF_001723895.1 Crocodylus porosus
AGGGATCAGGGAGGCTTGGGGCAAGTGGTTGGGGGGGGCAGGCAGGGAAAGGGATCGCGAGGGCTTGGGGACAGGCAGGGAGTGGGGCTGGTCATGGCAGGGATTGGGGAGACTGGGGGAGCAGGTGGGGCCAGTAGGGTCCCCCCTATAGTCCCTTCCTCCAGCCCCCCTGGCCCCTTACTTACTGGCACTGGAGCCCTGGTGCTGAAGGAATCATGTTGCCTGCCCTGCACGGGCAGGCAATGTGCTTCAGCACGAGGGCAAAGGGCCAGCTATAAAGGTGCTCTGGCAGCCACAGCATCTCTGTGGAGGACCCAGTCTCCGGTTGCCTCACTTTTTTTTTTAGCTTGGGTTTTTGTTTTTGTTTTTGACCCCTGGATATAGGGGTCTAATTTTACCCTTGTGCTGCAAACTTGCAGTGGTGGGAACCTGTTCCTGTTCCTGCACATTCCTCTTGCAGCATCTCAAAAGGGTTTGAGCCACTGCAAGAGGCATGTGCAGGCCCCATGGTTGCAAAAAGGGGTTTTAGTAGTTCTTTTTTTAAGAAATAACTTTAGGAAGTACTTTACAATGTACAGCTCAGAACAATTTATAATCAAGTTGTCAAGTTGCTTGTAACTTGTATAATAATAAATAATCTCATTTCTGTATCTTTAAAAAAATGTAACTACATAGATTTTTCATTAAAAGGATTTTTTTGCTGAGAAATTGCTGTCCATGTGGAATATGCAGTTCAGTGAATGATTTTTGATTAGGTGACGCTCTTAAAATAGCAGCATCAGTAAATCAGTTATTGCTATCTATGTAAGAGATTGCCAAATTGAGTTTACTGTAAATCTTTAAAATTTATCTGAACGTATACATTTTATTTTAGAATTGAGGTGACAGACAGTAGATTTAAAATTGTATCAGTGACTTTGATTCCCAGGGTTGTGGGAGATGTTGAGATTCCTTTCTAAAACAGCTTGGAGATGTTGGTTTTTAATTTTCTGCTCAAAGGTTTGCCATGATACTTCCTGTTTCACAGCCCACCTTTCTCTTTGAGAATTATTACTTCCCATTAGTTAATTTTTTCAGCTGGTCAAGGGACAGTGAAAGAGATTCCTGTCTGTTGGATATAAACATTTTGTCTCTGCAATACAGGCAGTCCTTGCACTTATGACACAATTGGTTCCTAAAAACCGCATCTTAAGTCGAAACGTTGCAACTCAGAACCAACTTTCTCATGAGGGACAATGTTATAAATGGGGGATTGGTTCCTATACCGATACCCTATTTTCACTAAAAATACCCCAGGATTTTGTACTCAATCAATTATAGATGAGTAATATAGCTACATTAATGTATTTATGTTGTAAATAGCAATCGTATTGATTTGGGAGGACTTCTTGAAGGTGACTTTGCTGGACTTTCTGAAAGGCTCTTGGTTGGGCTTTTTGAAGCGTTCTTGGCTGGAGTCTTCTCAGGAATCTTGACTGCAGGTTTTTCTGGAGTCTTTTCTGCTTTTTTAAAGAAAATGTCCAAGGAAGTTTGGACAGATGTTCTCCAGGGAGATGAGCAGCGCAGCAAACTTGTTCGCTGCTGTGGTGTTGCACTAGATCAAGCATTGTAACGTCAAAACTGACGTCATAAAGTTGAAGCAGGGTGTCAATTTATAAACGTTGCAAGTGCAAAACGTAACTCAAAATGTTGTAAGTCGAGTACTGGTTGTACAACACTGCTGCCAGACAAGGGAGCAAGAACCAAGAATTACTTTTGTAGAGCTAACATTTAACATTTACCAGACTAAGTTCTGTGATTTTTTTTTAATCAACATAGTTACTGTAAAAAAAAAATTTTTTTTTAATTAAAAAAAACTGATTTGGAGACTTGAGAATTCGTGAGCAGCATATATCTGTTTCTGAAATAACTCAAAAAGAATTTGTACCCAGCATAAATTGCTTAAAATGCTGGTAAACATTTTTGTATTCTACATTTTTATTATGCTTTTTATTCTAGGTTCTCTGTACGGTTACATTTGATTCATTAGAATCTAGTATGAAATCTGATGTCATCACAACAGCTATGAGGTAAGTCATCTTGCTTCTGTTGTTGTGTAGCATTTTTAATTAAAGAACTGGGTGTTTAAAACACATTTGATAAGTTCCTTGAACCTGAGTAAATATAAATTGAGCAATGGAACAAGCTGTTTATGTGGGTTGTAGAATATTCTTCACTGGAGATT
Organism: Crocodylus porosus; assembly: GCF_001723895.1. Taxonomy (NCBI): domain Eukaryota; kingdom Metazoa; phylum Chordata; order Crocodylia; family Crocodylidae; genus Crocodylus; species Crocodylus porosus. The sequence goes on from NW_017728943.1 coordinate 44,663,713, forward strand.
TTTGATGACCACTAAATAGACATCTGTCTGCAAGGTTACAGGGACAGCAAAGCTTGCATGTGTGCAGTAGAGTTGAATTGGATAGCTATTGATGTCTCTTTGAAACCTCTGATTCTATGGTGGTCACTATTTTTCAAAGAGAAGTCTAAGAGCAGGCTCCTAAATAAATGGCCCACTTCCAGAAGTCTGTACAGTCACTTTTTCTTCGCTGGTTTTGGTTATATTGGTTCATAGGTTACAAACAATAAATTGAAGAATATTTTAAGTAACTATCTACTCTTTTTTTTTAAAAAAAGAGACCACCTGCTATAAGCAGAAGACTCCTGAATGAGTAAGACATAATATGCCTGACTCCTGAATCTTTTAAAATCTGGGGCAAAGGTTTTCATTTTTTCCAAATATTTATTGATAAAATAATGGCATATCTTCATTGTTTTTAATGAGACAATGAGAGTGCTGCACAACTTTCTCATGGAATGTGTGTTAACCATAAGTCTGTGCAGTCAGGTGCTATTCTTTAGATTCAGTACAATGCAACTCGTGGAGCAACGTTTTGTCTTACATTAGCAGCTACCTTACCTGACACTAACCAAGCATAATTTCATTCAGAAATTTATAAAATTGTTGGATGACTGTTTATTCTTTAGTTGAAGCAGTCTTTCCAAATACACTAATTTGTTGGAAGAAAAATCTTCAATGAATGAAAAAGGTCCTCATTACTTCAGAGATTAACTGAATTTTTCTGGAACCAATACATGGCCTAGCAAGACACGTCATCTTGATGATGATACCACTAATCTATACTGGTGACGACCAGTGTATTAAAGAAAAAAATCTTCTATTTAGGTTTTGGTGCAGTCATCTGATCCTACCCTATCTGGCACCACCTGCGTTTTGTCCTTGTAGCTATTCAACAGCTGACCGTGTTTCCTGGATGCTTAACCTCATTTTGCTCACCTTATAAATTAATTTATCAGCTCATAATTTTCACATTACTAGTCAGTAGCAAGGACTTGAGTGTAGAAACAGCTAAGATAGGATAGATTACTCTAGTGCTCTTTTTCTAAAGCAATTGTGGCCAACCCCTTTGGCCCTGTGGGCTACATGAGGAGTGCCAGGTCAGTCCGTGAGCCCGATCCCCATGCATGGGACTGGCCCGTTCTTGGCACATAGGGCCTGGAAATTTGGCAGCAGGGGTGTAGTGCCAAAGTGAATTGCCATAGCTCACCCACCACCAAATTTCTATACCTGTGGGGAGACTTATGGGTATGGTGGCCTGGCTCCATGGGCCTGGGGCTGAGCATCCACTTCTTCAAAGCATCCACTGCTGCTGTCAAAGGCAGGATGCTCGGCTAAATGGACCATTAGTCTGACCCAGTGTGGCACTCCTTATGTTCTAAACCTTGATTTGAAGGTAATTCAGTTATGAACTAGTTTTCCAACTGGCCTCAAATATAACACAGAAGCTAAATCTAAGCTTCTAAATAGCAATACTGTTTCAGTTTAAATACTGTATTTCAGTTCAGATATGATAGAAGAAATATCAGTGCAATTAAATCAGGATGTCCCTTCATGTGCGTACAGGTTTAGCTGCGTACGGGTGCTTTATACTTGGTACAGCTTTTTCTATGGTACAGTAAAGCCAGTATGAGACACCTTTGATAAAAATGTTTTTTAACTAGGTGGGTTGTTTGTACTGCTTTACCTGTAGTTGAAAGGGCATGGTGGAGGGGAGGCCAGACACCTTAAATTCATGTAGTACAGGGAAATAAAATGTAGAAAGCATTAAAGAAAATGAATATGTATTTCAGCTGATTTGCTTGACATGCTGCTTTGCTTCATTTTCACATTTGTAAACATTTATAGGAAGTGATAAAAAGTTAGGCTGCTCCTTTACCATACACTGTAAATGGAAGGTGTACAATTGCTCTTATTTGACACTTTTTTTTAATTTCTAGTGGAATAAAAGATAAAAACTTTATGCTGCATTATGAGGTAAGAGTTTTATTTTGTTTCACACTTCGTTGCAGGTTCTGCAGTTTTGCTTTAAATACTGAAACTGATTGCTCTTAAATGATGCAGTTTTATTTGAAGACTTAAAATTTTTCAGTGAATAAATTTTAATACATGAATATGAATTCCAGCCTGTGGTAAAACCTAAGTCTTTCTTTTAAAAAATTAGTTTTACTCTAAGAAAAAAATAGTAAGATTTGTTTTTTTTTTAAATAAACTGTACCCAGTAAAGTGCTGTATATGCATTACAATATTACTTGAGAAACCTTCTCTAGGTAATCAAATTAGACCATGTGCTAATCATAATTATTTTTAATTAACTTCATGAATATGTCCAACTAATTTACTAACCAAATAGTAAATAAGAATTGCTCCTGTAAACACTTCTCATTCTTTGGGCCATGCTCAAAATGTGTCACAAAGCCAATATATTTTCTAAATCTGTAGCAATATGAGTATGACTATGGGCAAGGAAAAATATATGCTGGGAGCAGTCTCAAAAGGGGAAGTGCAGCTGGGGAGATCCTGCAGCAGTTGTTTCATCATGATAGGTGTTGGTAAGATGCTCCAAATTGAACTGTTTCCACCAGGCTGAACCATGATCATTTAGCTGGATTGCATACAGGCATGTCAAGGAGCAGTGCGGCCCTCAACACCTCACCAAAACTTGTTAAGCAGCCCTCCAGCCAAAATAATTGCCCGCCCGTGCACTAGTGAAGTAAATCCGTCGCCACTGTTCACTGAAATCACAGAGCATACATTAGGTGGGTGGTCTGTCCATCCATCCATACTGTCTCCCCAAGAATGACAAATTATAAAATGAAATCTCTTTAGGTGGATCCAGGATTTGTTGATGATTTAGGAGATATTTTTTATCAAATAACCAATTCAAAGTTTTTTTTCTCAAGGTACAGTTGTGAACGTTCTTAGAGACTCTTGGTGATTGTTTTCGGGCTAACAAGCAGTCAAAGGTATGGGGGGCACCACATGTTTCCTAACTTTCTTTATGAAAATTTCACTTTCTAGTTTCCTCCTTATGCAACTAATGACATTGGCAGAGTTACTGGTATGAACAGAAGAGAACTTGGACATGGTGAGTGAAACTTAGAGAAGTCTGACATTATTAAAAAAAAAAAAAACTTCATTTTTTTCTGTGTTTTTTTTTTTAATGAAGTATTTTGTACCTTTTATGCATACAGGTGCTCTTGCAGAGAGAGCTTTGAAGCCAGTTATTCCCCAAGATTTCCCATTCACAATAAGAGTTACTTCAGAAGTCTTGGAATCAAATGGTATTAATATTTCACTTTTTAACTTAATGGCAAAGATTGGTATCTTTCCTAAACTATGTTGAGTTTGAGAAACTGCTTGGCATTTTAGCTAAATGGCTTGTTTATGCTATCTAGTTCTTAAATTAAGTTCTCAAATTAGGAACACTTGGATGTTTTTGAACCTCAGTCCTGGCTCCTAAAGCACTGCTTTAATTGATAGTAGTATGCTCTTTGATGTGCACTTATGGGTAATAAAATGGTATTACAGTAAAAGCTGTGTTAGCCGGCACTTTATTAGCTGGAAAACTCATTAACTGACATCTGAACAACGCAGCAAAAGTGAACCTAGAAGCACCACTTCCGGGGGACTTCCTGTTTCATCGTCACTAGCTGAGGTTTTTATTTGCCACTTTTTCAGCCCATGACCCAGGGCAAAACAACCTGCGCGAGGAAAAAGCAGCCTGCACAGGGCCTCCCTCCCTGTCCCCCAGCACACTGACGCCGGGGAATGTACCAGACAGTGCACATTTGATTAACTGGCATTCCCCATTCCCAGGGGATGCCGGATAACAGCGCTTTTACTGTGTATGCTATTTTGTACAGTTGAAAAACAACGTGAATTAGTCTATACTGAGGTCTGTGCTCGCTGTGGCTAGATTATTACTGCAATTGACATTCTGCAGTTTGCAGCATAAACAGACTTGCCTGCAGGTGTCTTTTGTCAGAATTTATCATTTTAAACCCTATGGCCATGTTTACATATACCGGCACATGCGGTTTGTGGTGCCACAAACCTCATGTGTTTCACATTTAGCAGTGTTGCGCAGTTTATTTGCAGTGTGGGTGCAAAATTGCTATGGTTGGAACAGAACAGTGGGAGCTGGGAGAAGCTGGGCGTGGGAAGTTTGCCCACAGCAGGACAATGTGTCTCACAACAAAGTACATGTATAGGGCCATGAGCTGCAGCACACAGCAGCACAGATTTGTGTCACTGCTATTTGTGCTGCTGCAAGCATACAACCCTCCTCGTCTGGACGTGGCCTATGTGTTGGTAAATGTAAACTCTTGCATAACTGGGAAACCCCATCTCCTATCTGCCCAGGGGGTGCTAATTCTTGAACTGTTACTGAAGAATTTCAGTAGGGTAGTTTTGCTTTACTTATATTCAATGACTATTTTATAATCTCTTCTCTGACTAGGATCCTCTTCAATGGCTTCTGTATGTGGTGGAAGTTTGGCCTTAATGGATGCAGGTATGTTACATTTATGGAGAAGGCAGATGTGTTTGTATATTAAAGAGCTATTAGATGTGAAGGTGACAAGATTGTTTACATGTTTTCATTTACCACTGTTAGGAGTTCCAATATCCAGTGCTGTGGCAGGTGTTGCAATAGGTCTCATTTCCAAAACTAATCTTTCGAATAATAGAGAAATTGAGGATTATCGTTTGCTGACAGACATCCTGGTGAGTGCTTGTAGCAGATTTACCTTGTGTCACATAAAGTTTCTAAAAGCTTTGGTGGTGTTGTTTTATCCAGAATAATTTTGACAACATGAAATACTTGCATGCAACAACAATGCGTGCCACCTTTGTTCTTTTTTGATCTCCTTATCCACATCTAATGACTCAGCTTTCAGTTATGTCTCTCCTTTCCTTTAAGATCAGTTAATGTCTCCATTTCTCATTTGTTCTAACCTTTATGTACAACTTGAACTTCTTGTCTTTGCCATCATCTGACTGATGAGTAATGATCTTAAAATGATTTGCTTGCTTTTTCTTCTGCCTAGATAGTTAGATATTCAGGATCAGTTTTGTATGGGAGTGCTACTTGTTGCTGAAGTGGTATAAAATTCAACCATGGCTGTTTGAAAACTATACTGTAGAAAGGGATTTAGAATGTAAGGTGGAAGAACCTTGACTTCATAGTTTCTAGGGTCGAAAGGGACCTGAACAGATCATCAAGTCCAACCCCCTGCCCTGGGCAGGAACGAGTGCTGGGATCATAATACCCCATGGTGTGATTAAACTGTGCTGAAGAAAGCCAGTGGTTCCTGAGAAGTGACTTTGATGTTGGGAAACAAAGCTGCATGGCATATTGGTATCTCATGTTTAACTAGCCAGTTGCCCATCATTACTGACAGATTTAAAATAACAAAGGGGTGTTTACATGGCTGGTGCCACCCTGCATGCGCCTCCCCCTTCCCCCAACTCACCCTTCAGGGCCAGCCATGTAAATACTCCCTGTGCTGCTGCCTCCTCCAGCCACTAGCGTGGGGGCTCCTTCCCCCCACCCACCTCAGCCTCCCCCCCTGAGCAGCAGAGCTTCCCCCTGCTTCCCCACCCCCCTCTCC
>NW_017728943.1:44669445-44802053 GCF_001723895.1 Crocodylus porosus
CTCCATTCCCCTTTGTCCCCACTGCCTCCCCCTCCCTGCCAACTGTTGGGTGCATGTACACCCACTTCTGCCTTCTTTCTGCCCAGGCCCACACAGCCAATTGCTGCCTGCCTTCTTGGCAGCACATGCACAGTTGACCAAAAGTGTTATGAACAGACACACAAATAGACAGACTTAGCCCTTTATTGTATTAGAATGATGCCTTTTACTGGAATATTAAAGGTGGCTTTGATTTGGTGGGGGGGTTTTGAACCATTTGTTTCTGTATACTTTTATAGGGAATTGAAGATTACTATGGCGATATGGATTTCAAAATGGCTGGTACTAATAAAGGAATAACTGCTCTGCAGGTATCATAATTTATTAAATCCTTTTAAAATGTACAAAACATCACTTGCCTCTTGCATTGTTCTCACTTTAACTTTTTTCACATTAGGCTGATGTAAAACTACCTGGGATACCACTAAAAATTGTAATGGAAGCCATCCAGCAGGCCACAGGTAAATCCATATTTGTAGTCAGTGTTTGTGTTCAAAGGGTAATTCTTCATTTTTTCCTATCTAAAACTAATCTTCCTAGATTTAAAGTAATTGTAAGACTGGAGAAATGTTTGATGAAACATTTGCAAGGTGCATTTAAGATTGCGAGGTCAAAAAAGTACAGTTCTTTTCCTAATCTAAAATGATTTGTAATATGAACATAATTTTTCCTCTTCTCTCAAAACTGAAAAATGACTTTGGACTAGAAAAACAATCTGTCTATGAGCATAGGAGCAATGGTAAACAAACAACAAAAAGAAATGAAAAATGTAATTTTAAACAAGAGTTACTAAATCTATCTAGGACAGTGAGTGCCAGAGCACAAATGGAGAAAAATCTTCTGTGGAGCAACTTTGATGTTACGACTTATGACAATTTTATTTGGGTGTCTCAGTTATGTTTTCATGCTTACCCCAAAAAGCAATATATGGCAAAGAAGGCAAAACCTTTTAAAGGTTATGCTTACATCTTACATGCATAGATTATGTTTAAGATTTTGATTCTATAAAAACATGCTTGCAAGTTGTAGAAAAAGCAAATAGTACAGTGCTTTTGGCATTTGGTTTTAGAATTTGATTCTAATATATGGTTGATTCTTTTAAGTGAGATTCTAATAACTGGCAGATACGGTATTCCAATTTTGGCTTATTTGTGACTTACACTTGATTTGATATAATGATTAAGAAGCTATAGGATATATCAACAAGGATAGAGATACTAATTGTAGAAAAAACCCACCCAGAAAGCCCTGGTCTCCACATAATACCAAAGTATTTGCTAAAGCATCAAGAAGAAAATACTAATTTTTAAGGAGAAAATAGGAACAGAATGAAAACTGACACTATTCTGGAAAAATGGAAATCAGCCTAAAGAAATATCAAAACTTAATTGATTATTGTGTAAACATTAAAGAAAACAATTACAAAATATGCATGGGTTCTGTATAAGTGAAGGGAAAATATATTAAAAATGGAGCAATAAATGCTGCAGAATACAAAAAGGAACCTTTCTGCATTAGTAATAGGAATGCCTTATTTGGGAAGAAGACAATTTTCAAGGAAACTTTTTAAGTTACATACAGGAATTCTATAGTGATTTTTCTAAAGTTACAGTCAAAAGGAGTTGTTGATTGTTAATAACAAAATTGCTTTGAACAGCCAGGGGTATGATGGCTTCTTTTTGGAGAAGAAAAGGTTTATCAGTTGTCTATTGTATGGAAAAATAATGCTTTCAGTGGAGAAAAAAATCTTCTCAGGCTTACATTGGGATCAAATAAGATTTTTATTTTGCGGTTAGTTCTCAAATTTGAACAAAATGAGGTAACCAAAGTCAAGGTTAATGTTTATTAGTATTTGTATGGAAAAGTCCTCTGGAACAATTGGGGTTTTTTTAAAGAAGCTTTCTGAAAGAATTGTTTTGTAAGGGTTTAAAAACTTTCTCTTGCTTGCCAGTTACAAATAGAATCATAGAAAATTAGGGTTGGAAGGGACCTTAGGGGAGGTCATCTAGTCCAACCCCCTGCTCAAAGCAGGACCACCCCCAACTAGATCATCCCAGCCAAGTCTTTGTCTAACTAGGTCTTAAAAACCTCTGAGGATGGGGACTGTACAGCCTCTTGGGGTAACCTGTTCCCATGTTTTACTACCCTCCTAATGAGAGGGAGTTTTTCCCTAATATCTAACCTAAATTTCCCTTACTGCAACTTGAGACGATTGCTCCTTGTTCTGTTATCTGCCACCAGTGAGAACAGCTGAATTCCATCTGTTTTGAAACTACCCTTCAGGTAGTTGAAGGCTGCTATTAAATCCCCCTTCCACTCCCTTAGTCTTCTCTTTTTCCAGACTAAATAAACCCAGTTCCTTCAGCCTCTCCTGAGAAGTCATGTGCCCCAGCCCCGTAATCATTTTCATTGCCCACCACTGATCTCTTTCCAGTTTGTCCACGTCGTTTCTGTAGCGGGGCATGCAAAACTGAACATGGTACTCCAGATGTGGCCTCATCAGTGCTGAATTGAGGGGAATAATCACTTTCCTCAATCTGCTGGCAGCCCTTCTACTAATGCAGCCCAGTATGCTGTTAGCTTTCTTTGCAACAAACAGTGTTGCCTCATATTCGACTTACCTGTCCACTGTAACCCTCAGGTCCTTTTCTGCAGATCTGCTGGTCAGCCAGTCAGTCTCCAGCCTCTAGCAGTCCTTGGGGCACTTCTTTTATTGAACCTCATGGAACTTCTTTGGTCCAATCCTCCGATTTGTCAAGGTCTCTCTGAGTCCTAGCCCTACCTTCCAGCACATCTGCTACTCACTCCAGCTTGGTGTCATGGTGCATTCCATCCCATCTTCCAGGTCACTGATGAAAATATTGAACAAAACCAGCCTGAGGACTGATCCCTGTGCCATTCCACTTGATACCGGCTGCCAGTTAGAATTAAGCCATCGATTACTACCCCTTAAGGCCAGTGATCCAGCCAGTTTTTTATCCACTTTACAGTCCATTCACCCAACCGATACTTCCTCAGCTCGCTTGCAAGAATGCGGTGGGAGACTATCAAAAGCCTTGCTAAAGGCAAGGTCTGTATCACATCCACTGCTTTCCCTGCATCCACAGAGTCAGTCATCTCATCATAAAAGGCAGTCAGGTTGGTCAGGCATGACTTGGCCTTGGTAAATCCATGCTAACTGTTCCAAACACCTTTTCCGCCAAGCACTTAGAAATGGATTCCTTGAGGACCTACTCCATGATTTTCCAGTAACTGTGGTTAAGCTGATCAGTTTGTAGCTCCCCAAATTCACCTCCTTCCCTTTCTTTAATACTGGCAGTATATTTGCCCTTTTCCAATCATCCGGGACCCCTCCCAACTGCCACAAGTTTTAAAGGTGACGCCAAGTGGCTTTGCAATCACATTGGCCAACTCCCTCAGCACCCTTGGGTGCATCCCATCCAGCCCCATGGACTTGTACACGTCCAGCTTTTCTAAATAGTCCCTAGTCTGTTCTTTTGCCACTACTGGCTGTTTAGCTCCTCACTAAACTTTGCTGCAGGTGCAGTAGTCTGGGAGCTGACCTTGTCTGTGGAGACTGAGGTGAAAAAGGCATGGAGTATTTCAGCTCTTTTTCTGCATCCTGTCAATAGGTTGCCTCCCCCATTCAGTAAGAGGACCCACACTTTCTCTGATCCTCCTGTTGTAGCTGACATACTTGTAGAAACCCTTCTTGCTGCTGCCTCTTGCTAGCAGCAACTCCCGTTGGGCTTTGGCCTTTCTGATTTCATCCTGCCTGCCCCAGGAATGCTCTTATACTCCTCCCTAGTTGTTTGTCCAAGCTTCCTTTTTGTAATTTAGCGTACTAAATTGTTTCTTGCTAAGCCAAGCTGATCTTCTGCCATACTTGCTAGTTTTCCTGCGCATTGGGATGGTTTGTTCCTGCACCCTCAGTAAGATTTCTTTAAAGTACAGCCAGCTCTCCTGAATTCCTCTCCCCATCAGACTGGCTTCCCCGGGGATCCTGTCCATGAGTTTCCTGAGTGAGTCGAAGTCTGCTTTTCTGAAGCCCAGGGTCTGTACTCCGCCGCTGTTCTTCCTTCCTTTCCTCGGGATCTTGAACTCAATTATTTTGTGTTCGTTGCTGCTCAAGTTGCCATCCACTGCTACATTCCCCACCAATTCTTAACTTGTTTGTGAGCAGCAGATTAAGAAGAAAGTGCCCCCTAGTTGGTCTCTCCAACACTTGCACCAGGAAGTTGTCCCCAGCACTCTCAAAAAAATTTCCCAGATTGCCTGTGCACTGTTGTATTGCTCTCCCAGTAGATGTCAGGCTGATTGAAGTCCCCCATGAGCACCAGGGCCTCCTATCAGGAAATAAGCTCTGTAAATTATTTCAGCTACTGAATTAACATTGCAGCACCCAAAACAAAAAATTATTTCTGAATGAAATAGGACTGTGCTTTTCCCCCCCATGTCCTCATTCAGTTGAAATTGTACTGAGAGCTAAGCATTTTTATTATAGTTTCTCTGATTAGAGTAGCTTTGGCTACTCCAGAGGTGTAGTAGATAGCAATATTCAGCCAGTTGGGATGAGATCCAAGAACAGGTATTTAGCTATCATCTGAGTAACGCCATGCTTCATGCTTGCATCCAGTGGAATCCTGGGAAAGGAAAAGGAAAGGGTGACTACTGCTGGCTCTGCCCATCACATAGCCCAAAAGAGGCCAACCCACAGTATGCAGCCGCTTATGGCACAGGCAGTTTCACTGTATGGCATGTGGCAGATTGGAGAGGGACTAGGTAACATAGCAACAGATAGGACAAGGAACAAAGCAGCAAATAAAGGAGGGAGCACAGGGCAAGGAACAGAAAGCAGAGCAACAAATTAGGCAGAGGAAGGGAATCCAAGTGACTTCGGAAAGAGTGTGGGCTATACGTTGTGGCGTGCCTACTGAAAAGGTTGTGCCGCCGTGACATAACATATCCTTCAATCCCCTTGCCCATCATAAAGTCAACATCACTACTTTTGTTTTGGACTTGAGCAGTGGGTTGGACTAAAATGAAATGATGCATCAGCAAAGCTAAAATGGGATTCTACAATTCCATCTATCCCTCTGCCCTCTCTCCTCCTTCTTCCCCGTTATTATCTCTTATTCAGCCCTAAAGCATAATAGCAAAATGGATAAAGTATCTTGTTCTACTGATCCAAAAGTTTGAAATTCACTGTGGACTTATGTGGAAGGCTGTTCCAAGCTGTAAATAGCACTGTGTTCACTTAGGGGGGTGGGAGTCAGATGGCTAGAAATGATAGTATGTTTATATTTATTTATATTTACATATAAAATAGTGTTTAGGTTGGTTAAATCTGAGTTGCACTGGAAGATTAAGATGACTTTTTATGAGGAGGTTTTATAGAAACGCAGTAATCTGTTATAGATATAGGAAAAAAAACTTGTCATACAAACTTGTGAAGGTGTGGGGGCTTTGGGTCTGTATGTAGGGTTTGGAGCCCAGGGAGGGGGGTCCTTGCATGCCCTGGCAGGATGCGGGGTACTGTGGGTCAGGAGTGAGGTGCAGCGAGGTGGGTGGGGCTAAGGCTTTGGAGTGAGGGGCAGGGCATGGTCATATCACTGCCCTGCCCCCTGCAATTATATAACCCCCTGACACACTCACACTCACACATTTTTTCTCTCTCTCTCTTTCTCTCTCCCTTTGTGAAACTGGAAATATGGTAACCCTACAGGGATGTGACCCGGCGGCGTATAGAGCAGCGCCCAGTAGGTGAGTCTATGCAGAGGAAGGGGCAGGGGGTGGAGTGAGGCAGAGGCTGGGGTGAATGGGGTTCCTGGGCTGGGTAGGGGATGGAGCCACAGGATGCTTTTCCAGGGGCACTGGGGAGGTGTGGCTCCCCGTTGCTGTGCACACCCCAAGGGGAGACATGGGGGGCATATGTCCCCCCAGATGTGTGCATGGGGCAGAGGTGGGTTGCTGGCTGGGGCTCTGTGCCCTGCTGCCTTTGCCCTAGGTGCCATGGGCTGGCCATGCTGCATGTCCCTTACCCACCCAGCAGTGGAAGGTACAATATGGTGTTGAGCAGCTCCCTGGGCTAAGGCAGCAGGGTGCAGTGACCCAGCCTGTAGCGGGCAGCCTACCTCTTTCCCATGCATAAATCTGTGGGGCACATGCCCCCATGCCTCCCCCAAAGTGTGCACAGTGGCAGGGAGCCGCAACCCCCATGCCCCTAGATGGACCTCCCATGGTTCTATCCCATGAACTGCCCTGACCCTGGGGTCCCATTCACCCCAGCCCCTGCCCCAATTACTCCTTCACTATGGGGGCCTCAATCTGTCCCCCTGCCCCTCCATAGACTTACCTGCTGGGTGCTGCTCTACAAGCCACTGGGCAGCATTGTGTGTGCCTGTACCTGTGCCCTCCTCACCAGATGCAGCAGCCCAGAGCCTGTACCCAGGCTGCCCTGCAGCCCTCTGCACTGTCACTGCTGCCCCACTGGCCAACCCGGAAGCATCAGTGATGACAGCAGAGGGTAGCCTGGCCATGCACTCCAAAACCACATGCGCAATTAACACGTTAAAAAAATTACCGGAAGGACCAGTTAACATATTAACCATGCACATTTACAGTGATTCATTGACAGCCCTACAGTAAACAAGTTTAAATCCAGTTTAAATCTAGGACTATTTTTTCCCCCACAGTTGCAAAGAGAGAAATCTTGAAAATTATGAACGAAACAATTGCAAAACCCAGGCCAACAAGAAAACAAAATGGACCAGTTGTAGGTAATATTGCATGTAACCAGACATATATGCTATCTTTTAAAATGATATTTTGAAATCTGCTCTGTTTAGTCATTTCTTCTAATGATTTTCAGGTATGTACGTGTTTTTGCTGGGTGTGTCTTCCAGAGGTTCTGAAACTTTTAAATGTTAAGTATTATAGGTATGCCCTTAGGGTAGGAATATGCTGTCTCATTCAACTCATTCTTTTTAAAGCTCCCACCAAATCAGTATAAGTTAGAGCATTTGGCAGTGAATATAGGGAAGGAGACAAACAGGCTAGAGTAACAGAAGAACAGATTTTTCTGGAGAAGTTAGCTGCTTTCAAGTTGTCAGGGACAAATGGGATGTACCTTAGGGTGTTGAAGGTAATTTTGGAACCATTAGCTCCAATGAAGATACTCTTTTGAGTACTTGTGGAGGTCAGGTGAGGTCCCAGATGGCTGTAAAAGGACAAATATATAGTGCTCATCTTTAAGAAAAAGGAGGAAGAGGATCTGGGAAGTTACAGACCAGTCAACGTGACCTTGATACATAGAAAGATCATGGAAAAGGTCCTCAGGGAACTAATTGTAAAGCATGTAGAGGAGAACAAGGCGACCAAGAACAGTCCGGATGGATTCGCCAAAAGCAAATTATGTCTGTCCAACCTGTTTTCCTTCTACAATAAGGTGGCAGGCTGAGGGATGCGGGGCAGAGGATTGGATGCAATATACCGGACTTTACCAAGGTTTTTGACGTAGTCTTTCTCAGCATTATTAAAAGCTAAGGAAATACAGACTAGTTTGAAGGTCCTGTAAGGTTGGTATATAACTGTTTAAATCATGGTACTCAACATGTAATCATCCATGATTCACTGTCTAATTGGGAGGAGGTATCAAATGGGGTTCCCCTGGTGTTGGTCCCAGGTCCAGTATTGTTTCATGTTTTCATTAATGATTTGGACATTGAAATTGAGCGTATGCTAAGGAAATTTGTGGACAATGCCATGTTGGGCAGCAAGACTCAGGAGGAAAGGCTGAAAGAACTAGGGTTGTTTAGTCTGGAGAAGAGAAGGCTATGGGGGGATTTGGTAAGAGTCTCTATAATCACCCTTCAGGTATTTGAAGAGGATGGAGATGGGTTTTTCTCTGTGGCTGTAGGGAACAAGACTAGGAGCAATGACCTCAAACTTGCAGCAGCTGTAATTTAGGTTGGAGATTAAGACAAATCTTCTGGCTATGAGGGTGATCAAGCATTGTAACCAGCAGCCTAGACACATTTTGAAATCTCCATCTTTGGAGCAGGTTAAACAGACATGTGACCAGGGTGGTTTAATTGGAGATGTTCCTGCCTTGAGCAGGGGGCTGGACTATGGGTGTTCATGCACATGATCAGAGGGGAAGGGGGGACACTGCTCTAATTAAAGCACCCAGACCATCTCGTGGAGCAGTATCCCTGCACTTAAAAATGGCAGGGGGAGGCACTTTAGATAAAGTTCATCAAAAAAACTTTGGGTAAAGTGCCCCTGCTGCCATTTTTAAGCACAGCGCCGCTGATACTCAAGACTATGGAGGCTGCTGGAGCACAGTAATTACTAATTAACATGCTCCAGAAGTCTTGATTAATCAAGTCTGCCCCAACATGCTGTAATTCCAGTTGGAGCAGCCTTGCTGCTCATGTATAGGCACCCTTATGATCTTATGAGGTCCCTTGCAGCCCTATTTTCCTATATTCCTGTGAGCTTAGTGCAAATTGTGTACGTGTGTGTGTGTGTCTGGTATGTTGTTTATTCTTATTTTAACATTTCATTCTGTTTTTATAATTATTTTTTTCTTTTATTGCAAGCCACTCCAAGCCATTTTGGGAAAGACAGCATATACATTCCATCCCATAAATAAATAAAGAGAACTGTACTGACCAAGATGCTGTTCATCTTTGTTGTTTAAATTTCCATTCTTGAGAAATGATTTTATATCAACATGTTTAGGAAATACTTACACAGCATCCCACAAAAATTACAAGAGAAGTTAGTGTGACCTGATCTTAAAAATACTACACAAATATATATGCTTTGTATTTCAGCTTGCCTAAAATGCTCTTTTTCAGAAACTGTTCACGTCCCGGTGTCAAAAAGACCAAGATTTGTTGGCCCAGGTGGTTATAATTTAAAAAAGCTGCAGGCTGAAACTGGTAAGATGCTCATTTTCTGTAGCAGTTGCATAAATATGTAATTAGTTTCCTTTCACTTAGAAACATTTTACTTTATGGTGTGTTACTTCATCTATCACTATAGCACGCAGGACTGCTAACTGCATAAAAGTCTTACTGGTGCCTTCACTCCTTCTAAAACCTTTATCTTGGAGTTGGCAATTGCTCCTGGATAAAGGTTTGTTAGGGCAGAGGTACAGTAACAAGTAGACATAAGGAACTTTTGAGAACATGCTGTTTTTTGTGTAGTGCTTTAGATCTAATTTCCAGCACTTCTTGGCAATTGCCTCAACTGTGATAGATGTACATGCACAGAATAGCAGAGGGAGAAGCTGGAGTAGTTTGTTAGACTAGCTCCTGGGATGACAGGTACACGTGTACTTTGGAGGATTAGGTGTGCCTCATTTCAGCACAGAGTTTCCAAGTCTGTGCCTGCAGAGCGGCCTAAGTCTGTTTTCTTTCAATGAGGATAGTTGTGTGTGCCTTTACATTAATAACAATGGCCCCAAGGTTGACAGTACTGAGGGATAAGGGAAGGTGATGTCTCAGAGGAAATCCTTATGGTTGGAAGTAATGTTTAGCTAGTTCGGGGTGGTTTAGATGTGTTTGAGCATAGACACATGTAGTTCCTGGTTGCTAGATTATTACTTAGATTTGAGAAAATGGCTTTGAACCTTTTCCTACAATGCTCACATGCTCTTATACCCAGAATTTTCTTATGTTATCTGTAACTTCAGAGTAGTGGTAGAGAGTGTGGTTTGCTAAAGTGACTTCTAAAGGAGTCAGATTTTATGTTTATGTTGTAAAAATAGTTTGTGCCCAAAGTTTGAATTTGGTGCATGGATACAGCTCAGGCTCATTGGCCACAGCAGGTGTCCTTGAGCCCCTTAGTTATTTTGATAGCATCCTATCAAAACCTGGAAAACATCTTGTTTCAGTGCTGCCTTAGGCTTGCTGCATGAGTGCTCCTCATGTGGTTGTTCTAGCTCACTTGGGCCTGGAATTCCAAACCTTTACCATTAATTATTTTTTCAGTGTTACTTTTCCAAAGGGGCCTGTAGTGTTCCAGCTGAGTTAAATGCCCAGCGACTAAAATAATTTGGAGAACTTTTGGAGCCATAGTTTAAATTGTAAAATGTTTTTAGCAGGGACTGTATTTCATGGAACTCCTTGCTCAAATGACCCCAAATTTGAACCACGTAGTGCACCCCTGAGACCTAGTAATTTTTAAGATGATTCAAAATATCATGTGCGTCTTATGGAGCTTAAAATAGTCCACCTTTAAAGAAAAAAAGTGTTTAACATTAACAGCAAATCCAGTGCTATGCTATAAGATCAAATATTTTTTAAATATAATTTCCTATAATCTTCACAAGTAAATACACTTTTTTATTGCTAAATACTGGGAAGCTCCTGTACTCATTCACTATTTGTTAGCAAACAGCAGTTAAAAATTACTTGTTTTGACTCTAGCCTGATTTAATGTTTATGGCATATCAAGTAAATACACTGTTTCAGCTTCTTTAGCCTTGAGACAGTTTAACATTCTTAGCTACCTTGTCTTCTGTTCTGAGAGCCAGCTTCTTTTTTGGTTGCTGATGTTTAGACACTATTAGTCTGAACACTGTTACAGAAGAAGCCATCATTTGGACCAGTTGCTTGGGGAAGTGTACAAACTTAAGAATTGTTGCTTCAAAAGACTTAATTTTCATGGGGCTAAAATAAACTTGTCACAAACCTTCAATTTTCCTGAATGTATCTTTGAAGTTACTGCTATAAAGACTTAAATTTTTGTAAAATAAATAATCTTTTGAAATTAGAATTATCTCAAGTTTGGGCAAATGAAAAATGCTTGAAAAGCCCCACTAATGCTCCACGGCAGGGTGCTTGTTTGGCAAGCATAGGCTGCAACACTTTTTCCATGCACGCTTCCATATGATGTCCAGGACAGAATCCAAAAAGAAGTATTTGGTATAATGAATATAAGTAACACACCTGTAAGTCAACTTAAATGTAGTTTTGCACTGGAATGAACTTCTTCCTTGCTCGGTTAGCTGTAGAGTACTTATTAACTTGATGTTTGTCATCAGTGTTTAATTCCATGTGCATTCTATTTCAAAGGTATAACTTTAAGTCAGTTGGATGAAGAGACCTATTCTGTGTTTGCTCCAACACCTAATGCTATGGATGAAGCACGAGAGTTTATCAGTGCTATCTGCCAAGATGATGTAAGGACAGACTTTCCTTATTTAGTTTTGGCCATATATCTTAAGAGCCTGTGTCTCACAACATTTTTTTTTCTACAGCAGGAGGTTCATTTGGAATTTGGAGCTGTCTATGCAGCCACAATAGTTGAAATTAGGTAAGAAAGTTATCTTCTTAAGTTGGTTTTCAGATTCATTTCATTCTTTAAGACAGAACAGTCCAACTG
This sequence comes from Crocodylus porosus, assembly GCF_001723895.1. NCBI lineage: Eukaryota > Metazoa > Chordata > Crocodylia > Crocodylidae > Crocodylus > Crocodylus porosus. The sequence continues at coordinate 44,680,882 of NW_017728943.1, forward strand.
GTGTTGGGTGTATGTGGCTCAGAAGAGGCCCCTGGGTTCCCATCCAGTTGCTGATCCCTCCATCACGCTGGTTGCAGCAGCAGCCAGGGTCTCCAGGCTCCCCCTCCCTTCTCTAGCTTCCGTTTCCTGTCCCTGCACCAGGTGACAGTACAGTACAGCATGATGCAGCCTGCAAGCTTGGGGAAACCAGCAGCCCAGAGAGACTGCAGCAGTGGAGATGAGGATGAGGTGTGGTGCGGTAGAAGAGGGTCCTACAGCTTGTGCCGTTGTGTTGCAGCCCCCAGCCATTGGAAGTCAGCTTTAGAACATTTGGGCTGGTTGCAGACATTAAAGAAAACAAAACAAAAAAATCCACACACTTTACTGAAAGCAGCAGTGCGTTACATAAAGAAAATTCCAGAGTCATGGCTGAATCCTGACTATTATTGCTCATCCAAAAGCTACAATTTAAATTCGCTCACTGCCACAGCAAAGAGCTGCACAGCATCTGTATAAATTATGTGCTTCAGCGGGGCTTTTTGGCACTTTTATCTAGAGCTGAGTCAATCAGCTGCTAGAAAGAAGCGCCAGAAAAGCCCCACTAAAGTACCCGATCTATACAGACATTGGTGAGCCAGGTTCAGCTAATGCGCTGCCTCTTCTAGACATGCTGTGCTCGATGTGGGAGCACGCTAAGTTTAAGGTAAGGCGCCAGTTTTGTTTGTCTTTGTCTTGTTTGTTGTTGTTTTTTTTTTAATGTCTGCAGGCAGCCTTGATGTCTAAATTTCCATAAAACTCCTTGATACTGCTAGAAGAGAACTCCTGTTTACTAGTGATCAGGCCCGCCAAGTATTCCTGCTTGAAGAGAGTAACTTATTACCAGTTGACATATGCAGATTGGTGGGATACAGTAGAGAGAGGAGCAGACTCTGTTATAAGGGAGGGCACTTACAAAACTAGACACTTCTTCCTTTCCAAGAAAATAGCAAAATGCTAGAACGGCACAGCAGGACAGGAATATTGCCTCCAAGGCCCATGGCAGATGATAGTGTATTGCATGTTATATGTAAGTATCAACTTGACAAGTTGTAACATGCCAGTTTGGCCACATGTTAAAATGATTGCAAATAGTTTCTTCCAACAAAGAAGTTAAGCACAGAAATCCTTTGGAAATTGGTTATTTTCTTAATGTTTTGTTATTTCATCTGTTTTTATGATTGTTTATTTTAAACTGTCTGAGCCTTTTCAAGGAGGGCAATATAGAAATCAAATAAATACATACTTCCATATAATGCATAACAAACATAATGTCTGCCAGGGGCCTGAGACTTTTGTAGAAATTTATTATAGGGATTGGCATTTGCCCCATTGTTGATATTGTTTTTCATGAAAATATTAATCCTTTTTTCTTTATGCTTTGTTGTATCTGTTTTATGTATTTAATTGAGGTTGGTGTCTCAGATATGGTCAAATTGGCTTTCTGTTACTTCTGCACAACGATGCATACTAATTTAAAAAATAATCTTGGAATGATGCATACTCTTAATTTTTTACTGAGAATAATGCTTGCATTTCCAGATAATGTGTGCATGCTTTTTTAAACCATTCTAGGTCAATTATTCTGAAATAACCACTTTTTATTATGCAGGGATATTGGAGTGATGGTAAAACTGTATCCAAACATGACTCCAGTACTACTACATAATACACAACTTGATCAAAGAAAGGTAATAAATATTGTCAAGCTACTTGAAAAATATGGAGACAAAGGGTTTTTTGTTTTGTTTTGTTTCTAAGCAACAACATTTTGAATTGTCACTGGGATATAGCCTGTATAGTCAGGTATGTCCATAGTTTCAAACTGAGATACTGTGTTTTCACTTTTATAGCTATCAGTGATTGGTAATACTTTTCCTTTCCCTCTGTCTTCTTTTATTTAGTGTCCAGAGCTACCATAAAAACCACAGGGTGAAGAAACTAAGTTTGCAAGAGGATACAGATTTTGTTAATCTGGATCCCAGTTTTGGTGCTTATGCACACAAGATCAGATCCTTTTGGTCAAGAGTGGTCTTCATGGTTCTGTATGCCCTTCTGCCCCCAACACAAATGTAGAAATGGAACAGGCCCAGCCACCTCTTGTTACTTTTTTTACCACATATGGCTAGGGACCTACCAAATTCACAGTTGCGCAATTTTCACAGAAAACATGAAGAACAGTGGACTCCATGATTTTTGCAAATTCACTGCAAACCACCCCTCCCCCTCCAGTAATGTACCGGCAGGTAGAGGAAAGTGCAGAAAGCCCTGCAGTCTTGGAGCGTGGGGTGGGGACTGCTTGTGGCAGGAGGCACAGAGGCTGCAGGCAGTTGTGCCATGGTTGTTCAGGGCTGGCTGTCAGGCAGCTGAGAGGCTGCCCTGGGATCCACAGAGCCCTGGCTCAGCTCATTGTGCACATGCAACCAGGCTGGAGCTCTGTGGACTTTGATGCAGCCTCCCGGCTGCCTGCCACAACCAACCTAGGACCCACTGTATAGCTGCCTGCAGCCTCTGCACCTCCTGCTGCAAGCAGCCCCGTCCTCACCCTCCACCCTTCTCTTCTCCCATGCTTCAATACTTGCAGGGCTTCCTGCCCTTTTCTCTGCTTGCCGGTAAGTGGTTTGGTTGGGGTTTTTTTGCAGCAAGCCTGCCAAAATGGTAGAGCCCGCTGCTTGAGGATGGCCCAAAACCACAGGTTAATTACCCTGATTAAACATAGAGAAGACATTAATCCACACTTAAAAGCACATGGATTAAGGGTTTCCTCGGGCTTAATTGGGGGTAATCAAGCTGCAGTTCCAGGCCACATGGCAATCTGCAGGGAGGAGCGAAACTGCCAGGACCCCTCAGCCAACCAGAGGCATGGGAGGGACCCTGTCTCACTCAGCCCACAAAAATGGCAGCTAGCCCCAGGATTTGGCCGAAAAGTTGGCCGGCTGCCTCCTCAGTTTTGGTAGACCCCTACACATGGCATCTCCCTATTCAGTTAGTGTGGCCAAATGACCCTGTCCCGCTCTTTCTTCATCCTTCAGTGCAAGATTGTGCAATGTTTTTGCACTTGCATTCTGAAGGGCCGGAGCAATATATTTCCACTGGTGATAGAATTATTCATACCATTCTCTGGCTACAATTTTTAGACTATTGCTGTGGTTAATTAAAAAACAAAAATTCTGCAACTTGGCCAAAAACACTGAACATTCATATCTCAGATTATTATCACAGATTTAAACTTGAACTCCTACTTGGTTCCGCTGGCACATAATTTTACTATGAGACATTAGCGGCCTCTATACACATGCTCTTAGAGTGGGGGGTGGGGAGGGGAGACCTAGAGTGTCTCATGTATTAGTGTCCCCATGCTTAAAAATGGCAGCAGGGGTGCATTATCTAAAGCTTGCCAAACAAGCTTTAGATAAAGCACTACCATCATTTTTAAGTACTGTGGTGCTTATACACGAGACATGGGAGGCTTCTGGAAAATGGTAATTACTGTGCATTGGAACAACCTCCCTGCTCATGTATAGGTGTCATTTGGGTTTTTAAAATAAAATTAACAAAGAGGAGAATGGGTTCATCTGTAAAGAAGCTTCTGTAGATTAACATTTGTAGTACTTGCCATGTGGAAAAACTTCTTTGAAAGAGATTTGTTGACTGAGTAAAATTATTGCAATATTGTGTTGGTATACTAGTAACGTATTTTCCCACATACTCCCAAAAAGCCCGTGTACCTTGTTTCTGGACAGAGAAAATTCCAGAGTTATGGCTGAATCCTGACTCTCGTTGCCCATCCAAAAGCTACAATTTAAATTCTCTCACTGCCACAGCCAAGAGCTACTGCAAATTCATCAGAAGCTGTGAAAGGGTTAAAACTAATCCATATGACCTCTCCCTTCACCTGAGAGAGGAGGACGGCTCCATTGGCTATTTCAGCATCGCTATGCTTCAGTTCCATTGCAGAAATTGGCCTTCCCACCCAAGACACATTACCGCACTTTTGGAAGACTGATTTAGGGTGGGGAGGGAGTATTCATATGGTGTGTGATCCAAGTCTCTTCAAAAAAGATTTTTCACCCGTGATGAAAAAAGAGTACTTATCCAGAAAATTACCAACTTATTTGGAATGTAACTGTTTGTTCAATTGAAAAAAGTTTTGTTTCTTCTGGAATCTGAGAGCTCTTTCCAGATATGAAGTTGGTGGAAATGAATTTACTATCATGTTTACATTACCAGGCAGCCAATTCCAGTACTTCCATAGCTAGCTTGAAGATCTTGCTAGGTACATCATAGTAAAAGTTAAACAAAGCTTGTCACTTTTTGCAGCAGCTGCTGCAAGCATTGTATGCAAGTATAATAGGATCAGGGATCAGATCAGTTTCACTCTGCTGTTGGCTGACAGCTCAGATGAGGGACAGAAGCAAGCATTGGAAAGAGGATTTGAGAAGGGCTTGAATATGGAAGTAATACAGTCAAATCACCCTTAGTGAAGCAGCTAGAAATCTGGTTGAGGAGCAGTTATAGTGCTCTTTCTTCTAGCAAGCTAAAAAGTAAAGCACTTGTATGTGAAGAAAAGGGAATGGTTTGAGAAGTTAGCTAGCAGCTAATCAGAAAAAAATAAGGCACTAGCTACAGTCTTTGGAAAGCATGCAAAAGCATCCCAATACACTCACCTTTGAGGACAGGCATGCAATAGGCAAGAAGACAGTCTCTCCACATATTTTCCGTAGCCACTAAATCACCTTCCCCATCACTCGTACAGGCCTTTGGCCTGCAGGTTTTAGCACTCCCTTCAGTGGCTCTGGTGGCCTTTCCAAGCCCAGATGTGACTGGAAAGAATGGGCAAGTGAAGAAGTGATTACTGAGAAGTTAGAAGTGATTAGAGACTGGGTGTAGAAGAAAAAAGACTAGAAATGAGTAGCTAGAGGATGTGATATAAGGGAAATGAAAAGCAAAGTAATGGGAAAAAAAGAACAAATGAGATGTGGGTCAGTCATTTGGGAAAAGATGTGTATCAGTATTAAAGAAGTGAAGCTAGATTGGCAAAGGAGTTTTAACAAAAACAATGTCATAAATTAAAGAATTTTACATTATATAAAGGTGAATATATTACAATTAAATATAGGAAAACATAGCCCTGTAACGTTTAAGTCAGGTAAATTACAGGTACGGTGTATGACAGAAGTAGTTTTCTTCTCAATTAATAAGCTTGTTCCTGGGGTCAGTGGATAGTAGGTCAGTATCAGTCCCACCTGGCAGAGAAACATACCTCCTGTATTTGTTGTCATGAAAAAATATTTTTTGCTTACATTTTGATCCTGCTCTGAGCTGTGTGGTTGCTTATTTATTGAACATTGCTGTATTCCGTCATCAAAAACCAGCCAGAAGGGAGGCAATGTTTTGAGAAAGAAGATAGTTTTGTGTCATGTTGAATATCCCTAATAGACTAGCAGGGTATTTCCATATTCAGGGCAAAATTCTCACATGTTATTCTGATATAGAGCCCCACTGGGACTGGCTGAAAAAATATTGCCTCCATAGCTTCTGGTTTTGTGGTAATTAACTTCTGCTGTTTACCCATTAGCTTGTTGTAAGACACACTGCTGAATCCAGTTTATTTTGAACATTGTAAATACTTCATCCTAATTGGAAAGTATGTGGCCTACTAATTTCATATTGGGTAGGATTTTTTTTTTAAGCATGAGCTGTTACTAATTTGTATTCTTTTCTGAGTTTGAGAGAAAATTTTAATTTTTTAAATATTGTATCCTAGATTAACCATCCCAGTGCTCTAGGATTACAGGTTGGCCAGGAAATTAAGGTATTTATTTATTTACATACTTATTACCTTGAAAGTGTTCACAAACTACTGGTGTATATCGTTCTCAGTAGCTGAAAGTATAACATGTATATCATTTTTCTTGTATGATGTAATTTGCATGTCATCCTTGTTTTTGTTTGGAGAAAGACAATATACCATATTTCCTCAAATATAAGATGGCCCTGATTTATGAGAATACTCTCTCCCCATAAATAGATTCCATATATTGAAAATGTATATATTTGTTATAACTTTCAAGGTATAGAATCTAATTCTTGGAGGTTTGCCTTGAATGTGCCCCCTTTCCACTGCTACAGCAGGGAAAATAAACTAGGGGGGATTAGGTTGCCCCCTTGCCCCTCCAGCTTCCCCCTGTAGACCCTTCCCCTGCCCCTCCCCCTTTTGTCAGACAGCGCTCCCCCTGAGCCCATAAACATGAGGAGCAAATTTTAAAACACTAAAGGATGAATTAACTGATACAAATTGTAGGACAGGTACGTCACAAACATACTTTTAAGCAAAACTTTTGTACCTTTTTGTATAGAATACAGACTGTGCATAATATTAATCCAAAACCAAAAGGCTCATGATTTACCACATAGTTTCTTGGGCTGGGACCCAGCAGAATCAACACCATTTCAAGTCATGGTGACCCCATAGCCCAGCACAGTTCAGTGTGTGTGTGTATACAGGTTTCCCCCACTTTATGCAGGCTATGTATATGTGCATTTGCTCTTATTCTATGAGCCTTTTTATACCAAAAATTCGTTATATGCGAGGTAAATTCAGTCTTTTGCAATTGGTGTGGTGGAAGCCTGCAGTCAGCTGCTTCGTGCAGTGCATTGTGGGAGTGATGCACACCAAAATATAGTCTCCTGTGCGGATCTGTGCTCCTCGCTCATTGTCTGTGACGTGTTTCTGTAGTTGCCATTCCCATTGCGATAGTGCCCTGTGCTTGTGTGTACTGTCTTAATCAAAATTGTCTTGTAAAAGTGGTAGAAATGGGCCTGGGGGTCAGTATAGTTGAGGTCTTGGAACATATCCCTATTTGTTACATTGTAAAGTGGGTTCCCTTTATGTGAATTCAAGTTGTGTGCTATTTTCCAGGAACACATGTACAGCATAAAATGTGGGAAACCTATACTTCCAGTACATGCCCCACACAAAGGATTCATGTGTTAATTAGCCCCACTTATGACTGAAACTGGATGTTCTTGTTGTGAGTCCTGGGATCCTCTAAAAAGTTACATGCAGACAAGGTACAAGGGAGCCTGGTCTGGCTTCACCTCATGGAGGATGGAACCACACTAATAATCTGCACCTGGCAGAGAGAGAGGAAGACAGGGATTCTGGGTGAACTGTTTGGGACCCTGTTTGGTGATGTTTGACAGATATATAATACTGGTGAAGAAACAGGAATCATTGGAAATGGGAAAGAAAGGCACAACTCAGCTGATGTAGTGGCTCACCATAACTTGAAAAAGCTCAGCACTGAGGGGGACTGAGTGTAACGCGCACTACTATATATCATATTCAGGTGGGCTGCACTAACCTAGCCCTCTTGTAGGTCCCCATTACACATACTTGAACAGTTGAGCTCTGCTCAGTCAGTAGAATTTGGAACTGAATTGGCAAAAAATAAAAGAATCGGTATGTGTTTCCAAGATGGATCCTGTGTTTTTTATAGTCAAGCTCAGCATTGGCTAACTTTTAATCACCTTCATAGTTGATTTCCATTACTGAATATGTGCTGCTTCTGGCAGCAGTTTAAGGATAGACAGTGCATCTAAAGAAGCTTTGTGATATGCAGTTGTAAGATAAGGAATTTTTCCCCCATGCAGACTGGAGGAGAGGAGGGAACTCATATTTGAATAAATGTGGTAGTTATCTAATAGGAAAGACTGTAATTTACCCTATTTGAAAGCTTTCTATCCTTGTGAAAGTCCTGATCCAGCATTCTTGAAATACATGGGTTTCAGTGGGAGAAGAAATGAGCACCAAATCAATGTGTTTAAACAAAATATACATGATTTTGCTTGCCTTTTCATATTCAACCTTATATTTCTTTAATGTCAATTAATTCTTACACTGACATTTAATATAATCTTACCACAGTCTAAAATCCGTTTCAATTCTTCTTAACAGGTAAAATATTTTGGACGTGATCCAAGTGATGGCAGAATGAGACTTTCGCACAAAGTACTTCAGTTCCCAGCAACACCTGTGGTGAAAACCCTAACTGACAAAAACAGTATTGTAATGAGTGGTACAAGTCCACTGTCCTCTAGCTCATCATCCTAATGACTAGCAAAGTCTTGAAACAGTTATGGATATTTCAGTATACTGTTCTTCTCTGAAAAATAAACAGAATAGACAGCTGTTGTGTGAATGAAAACCTTGTCCCCCACAGGTTTGTACATTGTACAGTCATATTTTAGTTTTTGTAAAAATGCCATTTGATGCCAGTTGACATTTAACCATTCAGAGTAGGTGTCTATTTTCTTTTCCCATGTTATGTTTCCAACAAAAAAGTAAAATTGAAAAGTAAAAATAACAGTTTTGGGCGTTCTAAATAGTTCAGTATATCTGAACATTCAAAAAAAGACTTATTGTTTTTTAAAGTTCATTTGAAATGCCACAGAGGAATTATAAAGTCTATTCTTAAAGCATTGTTGTAAAGATTGCTGCTTTTTTAAAAGTTAATTCTAAAACTTTTTAAAAATAATTTTAGAGTTTTAACATGCATTTGGCTGTACGCTAGGTTTAATTTTAAGCATTTGCAGAAAAAAGATCATGTGTATATTTTCGTAAGTCAACAATAGTAAAATGAGTGGCTATAAAATGTGGAGAAATCATGCAGACATTGGCAAATAAGAAAATTAAGTAGCAGTAAAAACTTGCAATATTGTCATTGGCTTAGAATCTAACTCTAAATTGGAGGACCTACAAGCTTATCTTTAAAAAATGCAAAAATAAATTCCATTCAAATGCATTTTTAGGAAATATATTGGAGGTTGACTTTTTTTTTTACAGCTGGTTCTGTAAAAAAAACATGGTGTTTTAAAGACACCCTTTCTTTTTTTCCAGGAAAACATCACAGTAATTAATTAAAAGAATTCGGCTTCACGTAAAGTAATGTGTTAAACCAGGGGTGGGCAAAATGCGGCCCGGGGGCTGAATGCAGCCCGCCAGGCCATTATATCCAGTCCGTGGGGCCCCTAAAAAAATTTAGAAAATTAATATTTATCTGCCCTGGGATGCCTGTCATGTGGTCCTCAATGGCTTGCCAAAACTCAGTAAGTGGCCCTCTGCCCAAAATAATTGCCCACCCCTGTGCTAGACTCTATAGTATAGATGATGGTAAATTAGCTAATGTTTACAAAGAGGAGGCATCCAATTTCAGCAGTAATGTAAAGCTTCAAAATATTGTCTAAGTTCCAGAACAGCAGTAATGAGAATCAAAGAGCCATCTGTTGCATTGGCTGGAGAGCAGGTCTATGTAGTTCTTTAAAATAGCCAATTTAGTTCTTGAAAAGTATTCCAGTGTAATTTGTAAAGTTAAAAGTAAGAAACCCTCCATTTTGACAGTCCTGTACAAAGGAAAAAATGAACTCCTCAACCTTTGGTTTTTGAAATGTGACACTTCGTTTTACACCATGGCTACCAAAATATAATTCTGAGTCAAAATGCAGCTACAGTACACAACACCAAGATGAAAGACATTAGGAAAAAATCTGCAGGAAATGTGAAAACACTTTATTCAGTGTGAGTAACATTAATCTCTGTTTCATGAATCACCATTTCAAATAGAAATACTGTCATTTGTGGTATTTAAAATGAGAATACCATAAATGCTTATAAACCCAGAATAAAATAAGAAATTAGGAATGTTAGGACATTGCAGTAGCATCTTTTTAATTGACTAAACCAGTGATGCTCAACCTTTTTCCCTGGAGGGCCAGATGGGCAATGCCTGGTCCAACTACAGGCCAAAGCCTGGTTCCGGTCTGGCACCCAGGGCCAACACAGTGCAGCAGCCACCATATAGCCACATGAAGGGGGTGGGGGAATCTTGGCCCTGTGGGGGTGGGAGAGTAGCTTAATTTAGCCCTGGGGTGGGAATATGGGGGATATGGGCTGGCATCGTGGGAGAAAGGGGGCATGGCCCAGCTCCTACTGGGTGTGCAGGGCTTGGGGTTTGAGAATTTGGCTGTGGGGAGGGTGGCTGTATGAATGGCTACTGCTCCCTCACCACCAAATTTCCCAGCCCATGCAGAACCCCGTGGTCCAGATGTGATGGCTCCGTTGGCCCCATTTGGCTTGTGGGCCAGAGGTTGAGCACACCTGGAATATTTTCAAAAATCATGTTTCTGAAAACGTTGTTAGATTATGTACACAATGATCCCATCACATCTCTTAGAGTCAAAAGGATGTTTTAAAAACACTTAGAAGATGAAGCGTTTTTCTAAATTGATGTGTGGAGACTCTCACAATTAAGATACTTCTCATGCCGATCTGGATTTGGAAAATCCTATTTAAGAAGAGAAAACCAAGTTCTTTATTAAAAAGCAAATGGGTTCTAAAGCTGCCAAAGAAAAGAAATGAAACAGTATATAGGGAAATACTTACCTCTTAATATAAAATAAACACTGGTGTTTGGAAGAGTTGAAATGTGAATGTATAGCAACAATTATTTTGCTACTTTACTCTGAGTAAATAATAAGAAAGCATTGACTGGAACAACTGGATTTTGAGTTGTTTTTCTTTTGATTTCACAGTGTAAAGCTGAATTGTAAATCTTACCCTGATAGTCTTCTGCTTTCTACCTTATTGTGGTATTTCTAATGAAAATCTTTTTTTAAACTTCCTGCATTACACTGTGTTATTACAGGTGAATACATTTTAGGTCACAGAAAACAAGTAATATTATTTGGGTATCACAGGCTCATCTCACATTTGCTCTCAATCAAAAGCTGAACAGATGTTTTACTTTCTTATGGGACTACCTTTGGAAACTCTCTCCTCTGCACCACCTTCTTCTCAAGAGTACAGGTTATTTTTCATAAGCACAGAAAATGTTTCTCTTTTTTCTTTAATAGTGGATGAGAAAGCCAGGAGACAGGTCTGTTTTTAAATAATGCATATCTTGGTTTTTGAGGCACATCATTGCCTCGTAACTTCAGTCTTGCTGTTGTTTGCTATCTGACGTAAATCAAATCCTGGTTTTATGCATTCACTTTTGAAGCAGGATGATCAGATCATTTGAGTAGCTAGGACTTTTAAAATGAAATTTTAGTCTACGGTTAGTCACTTAATTCTGCCTCTGTGTGGGCATGGTCCAAGAAAAGATGCTGGCATTGTAATATTTCATAGTTGGTTCAATTACATCTATATTAAGTTTGGTCACATTGGAAAGTGAAACTTGCGTATATGTATATGTGTATATATGTATTTTCCACTTTGCTCTTTTAGGTACTGTAAGCCTCCCTGCAGACACTTGTAGACACTTTCTTCCTGGGATTAGATTTTATTATAGCAACAAATACCGTTATTGTATTCCACTTCCCAAAATACAGACAGCAACATTGCCATACAAGGATTGTAGCCAGGCAGGCCCAGTTTTGAATTATTTGGCCTATGATAATGTCTAAGCCATGCTATAATAGGTGGTACATAATCTTAAGAAAAGGGTGGGGCTTGAAAGCTGAGCCCAGACTGGAGGTGAACAACTGACCAGGGCAGGGAGCTTGAAAACAGCCTAGTTGAGACAGTTTTCTTTCATTTCATGTTTGTTTGGGGTCTGTGACTTGGGTCTCTGCCACCCTAATAGGTAGGGTTGAATTTTCGTAGTCATCTTGTTGTAGGATTGTGTTTACAAACCATGGACACAGAATGGGGGAAGCTTCTGAAGAAACAGGGGCAAGCCAGCTGCCAGCATTATTCCCTGCCTTAAGGAGGCTGAGAGAGGCTGGCAACATAGTAACAGTTCCAAACCACTATTTTACAGATTTCAGTATGTAAATATGTTAACAGAGATCTTGGGGGAGGGATAGTCTCAAGTTCCTAATGTTTAAATCTTGGAAGAAGAAATATCTTTGTGAATTTTTTATTCTTATGCTAAATAGTGGAAAGCAACATAGCCTCCTTTATTTCCTTTACCATTACTTGGTAAGAATTGAAGCAAGTCACTAACTGCACATGCATCACCTTATCCAATTGTAAAATATTTCTCACCTCACAAATATTGTTAATAAAAAGCAGCACATTTGTAAAGTGACTTCAAATCCTTAGATGCATGTGGAAATACAAACAATTATAATTTCAGTATGGTCAGCTAGGTAGACAAGGACCTTAAAAATGTTGCTGCAATGGTGTATGTGCATGTGCACATATACATGCGTACACAAAAGATAAGGTACAAGCTGATGTAAAAAATTAATTCAATTGCAGTATTAATTCCAAAGTTAGTACTAAAGATTGGAACTAAATCTCGGGTATGGGAATGGTCTGAAAAAGAGTATAACATTACTTAGTATGTGATACACAGAAGATTAACTGGTGTGAATTTTGACTAGACAATAAACAGGTTATTGGTGTCCACTGAAGTCCCATGGCTGGGGACATGTCAAAAAGTAAAAGCTACAGCTCTATCCCTATGTTTATAAGCTACTTGATAAGGAGCTGGGTTGGTTTTGTATCCGACTCTTTCCTGTAAAACAACATGGATGGTTCCATGCATCAGATGGGAAGTGCCAAGATGTGAACTCCATTCTAACTCCAGGATATAAAATTCAGGTGAAAAGCAAGAAATTAGTTTTGTGGAAAGCCCTGCCCTCAAAACCAGTAAGAATCAGAAAATAGAAAAGGAAGGGTCATGATCTTTATTACACAAGTTCCTCTGGAGAAGGGGAAATCTTTTAGGGCATTAACTTAAGCTGTTTTACCCTTCACACCAAAAAGTGTTTGAAATCCTAGGGAGGAACTAGATTTCTGGCTAGAGAGGATGAGCAAACTAGACTCGAGGACAGTTCTCTCCATTCCATATTAGAAACCATTGCTATCTACTTACACTCCATTTGGAAAACAGTTGAGAAATGGGAAACATGGCTGACAAACTGAAATTCTTTGAAGTCTTAGAACTAAAGTATTTATCTCTTCTAGAGGTACACAGGTGCATTGGCCAGTCCCATATCAGATCAGCGATATAAGGAAAAATGACTCTTATTAGCAATTAGCTTTTTTTGGCTGATACATGCTGTGTGCATATGTGCAGCTGCAGCGTAGCACGCAGGCAGCCAGGAACACAGGAGCTCGGAGAGCAGCCAGGTCCAGCTGGTAAGTCTCTTGTGGGGGAAAAGGGGAGAGAACCAGGGAGGGGAGGGGCAGACAGGCCTCTGGTGAGGGAGGGAGTGGGAGTAGGGCTGGGGCTGCCTGGGGAGGGCAGGATGTGGGAGGGCGGCTCTCTGCTATGCACACCCCCGGGGGAGCCATGGGAGGTGTGGGCCCTTGGCTTTGTGCACAGGGTGAGAGCAGGCTGCCGTTGAGGCTGGGGCAGCACCTAGCTGTTCCTGGTGGGGGCGTTGAAGTGGGCAGCGGCGACACTGGGAAGGGGGGTTGGGAGGCGACGGCAAATTTGAGTGGCTGCAGCCCATCCTGTAATGCCCCTTCCCAGCGCTGCTGCCCCTCATCCTGAGTGCAGCCCAACTCAGCCCCCTACCAGGAAGAGCCCAGCGCACACCCCACGCACAAATCTGGGTGCACACGCCCCCCCATGCCTCCCCTGGTGGTACACATAGTGGCAGGAGCTGCTGCCTCTGCCTCCCAGATGGGCCACTCACAGCTCCATCTTTTGGCTCGCCCCGGCTGGGCAGCACCTGCCTCTGCCCCAGCCCCACTCCCTCCCTCACCATGGGGGCCTCAGACTGCCCCCACCATGCCCCTTTCCTCTCTCCACCCCCTCCCCCCACACACAAACACACACTAGATTTACCAGCCAGATGCTGCTTTCCAAGCTGCCAGGCTGCATATCGGTATTGGCCAGTATGGCTCATTAAAAATCAGCCATTGGTATTAGCCAAAAACATTTTATCAGTGCACCCCTAATCTCTTTAGAATTTCAAATGCTGATGCAACAGTGGCATCTGTTGCAAAAATATCATGGGTGTAATTCCTTGTTGAAGAAAATCGACCCTTCATATGGGAAGATAGAAGCTACAGTGAAAAGGAATTTCATAATATCTTGCATTTTTATTGGCTTCTGGTGCTGTTACGAAATAGAAAACTGTCTTGATGTAACGCCTGAAGAAAGGAAATTCAGGACAGTTTGGTGGGAGTATGGAAGAATTCTCTAACCACTCTATCTTAATTAAACAGGTACATGAGTGAGCACAGGCCATGCAAACTCACTGCATAGGTGCTACCTCCACCTAAATCTATAATTATATTAAGGAAGTCTTTATGCCTTAATTCTTATGAGGCACTGTTGAGAGAGAAACTCCAATAAGATGGTAGCTAATAAAGCTGGTAAGCCAAAGCTTTCCCTTAAAGGGGTAGCCAGTTTGCAGCATGAGTCCCACAAATATCATGGACAACCTCTGTGTGTGGCATGCAGCAGATGTGGTAGCACAGTGGCAGTTTAGTACAGAAAGGAGAGCAGAGATGAGAAACCAGAGCTGCAGATCAGGCAGAAGACCAGAATAGGAGTGGCACTGGGGGAGGGTGCAGGTCTTAATTTTGGCCCACCTGTCAAAAAGATTGACCCCAGTGCTATACTACAGCAAAGCCCAAAGAAATTGTAAGGATTTTGTACAATGGCAGTTTTTTATTCCTATAAAGTTACCTGAGGTCAGGATTTATCTTATTCCAAAGGTAAATCCTGGGTCCTGAAAAATCAAGTAAAAAGTTAGATAAAAGGATCTAGTACTTGCTTCCATCAAAAATGATCAATGTTAATATAACTAGGTGTTTTTTCCTAGTTATAGAACTAGGTCTTCCTGGGGACAAGGTATTCTGTTTTTCAAATACCTGGTTCCAAATTACCTCAGGAAGGTAGATTTGGAGGAGAGTACAGAATATACTGTCTAGGGCAGTGTGATTCTCAACCAGGGTGCCTGGAGATCTTCTCAAGTGTGCTTATACAATGTTAATGGGCAGGAGGCGGCTGTGTCAGGAGGGGGCAAGTGGCCAGTCATCAACCAGGGGGGCTGATCTCACCAACCGGGGGGAGGGGGGGGAAGGAAGTGTGTGTGTGTGTCTGCACAGCCGATCGCGCTGACAGGGAAGAGCGAGCAGGGCACCTGAAAGTGTCAGCAGTGCTTCTGGAAGTGCAAGCAACACTTCTGGTGTCCCCACTTCCCAGCCAGTACTCGCAGGGGGAGCAGCGGAGCTCCCGCCTGCCACCCCTGCCCATCGCCTAAGTGGGGAGTGCTGGCTGAGGGGGTGCACCACATGCACATGCACCCCCTACGCATCACTACTGACAATGTTAGTACTGTTGAGCAGGGGAGCAACCCTGGGCTGACAGGCTGACCTACAGGGCCCTCTGCTAGGTGGGGTAGTTCCAACCCAGCTCAGTCTGCTGTGGTCCCGCATTTAAGTGACATGCACAGGAGCAATAAGCTCTAGAGTCTATTGCTTTGCATTAATTGCACATATAGATGTGCCCTTTCACTGTGAGATTGCTGAACACCAGTAAGTATGGTGGGGAGAAGGGGCTAGCAGCAAGAGAAGAAAAATCAATGAGATAGCTGTAGATATGGCAACTCCAAGTCCACTGCCACTGCCAGTTCTTTCTCTAACTCTGCAGGCTCTATCAGGAGGAGACTGGGGGAGGTACTGACATCCTAGGTTTCTACCTAGGTCCTAGTCTGGCTTCATAGTGGATTCAGCCTGCGTGACCCTGCCAAAACTTCAAGGTGGAGGGAGTACTTGCAATATGAGAAGTGCCTTACCTGGTGCTTGTGGGATTCTAGGAAGAGAACTGCAGGAGGAGGTAGCTAGGTTGAGAAACATGCATGAATGCAAGGAATTCATTGACACAATGCACAGACATCTCCAACCAAAAAAGGCATTAGAGAACAAGGAAGATCTGGATGCTCAGCAGAGTAGAATCAGGCAGTAAGTCACACCTGGCAATAGAGAGGCCCCAATTCTGAACACCAGTCCAGGTGAAGAACAGGTATTAACCCCTGGCATCAGAGGAGAAGGAACCTACACCATGGGTAGACAAGGCATGTATATAAAGGTTGAGAGGATCAAGATTACTAGCACCATAAGGAAGCAAAGGGTGGTAGTGATGGGCAAGTCCTTTCTGAGGGGAACAAGACCATTCATCTGCTGGTTAGATGTCATCTCTGGAGGTCTGCTACCTGCCAGGAATCAGAATCCAAGGTGTTACAGAAGAGTTGATGACATGTTTATGTTTCTGACTACTACCCAACACTGCTTTTCCATGTGGGCTCCAACAGTACTGCCAGGGGAGACTGAGCAGTCCAAAGTGATTACAGGGCATTGGGCAGAAGGGTGAAAGGAATTTATATGCTTCCAATCAAAGATAAAGGACCAAGCAGGATCAGATGCATTCTGGAAAGCTGTACATGCCTGCTGTAGATGCTGGTGCTAGCAGGGCTTTGCTTTCTTTGACCATGGGGAAGTGTTTTAGGAAGATGACCTGCTGAGCTGAGCTGAGCTGAGCTGAGCTGAGGTCCACCTGACAAAATGAGGGAAGACTCATCACATATAGGCTTACTAGCTGAATGAGGATGGCTTTAAACCAGGGGTGGCCAATCTGTGGCCCAGGCAGCCAGTGTGGCACACAGCAGACTGGGGAGGGGACAGGCAACCCAGTGGCAGATAGGACATGGAGCAAAAAACAGAGCAGTAGATTGGGCAGGAAATAGAAACCAGATCAAGAGATCAGGCAGGGAGCACAGGTCAGAAAGCAAAGCAGTTGATTGGGCAGGGGAGGGGGATTGGAGTGGCACACAGGATGTGTTTGGGCCTAATTTGTGGCATGCCTGCCAAAACGGCTGCCCCCTACTGTTTTAAACTATGCTCATGGGAATGGAGACAAAAGCTCACAGGTAAGTAAAGAGCAGAGTGATTTTGATAAAGGCCAAAAAAGAAGCAGAGGTGTCCAACCTTTTTGAATGTGGGACCAGATCACAAACTTTTTATCACCCAGTGGGCCGGCATGCCATATTCAAAGACCTCACAGGAAGTGGTATCACGTCAGGAAGTGATGTCACATGACCCTTGACACCAATGAAGTTGCAGGAAGTGACAATGAAATGGGTCTGGAAATATTGTTTTTATTTTGGATTTTAAACCACATAAAAGCAAGAATTAAATAATACCAAACACTTGACTAAAATAAACACTTTCACTTCTACTCACTTCTCAATGAATGAAAGAAGCATAATACAAGTTGACAGATCAAATGGGGAAAAGATATCAGCCAGAGTGGAAACTAATTAAAGCAACAAAATATCAGCATTTTTGAGAATAATCTTCAAGAAGATTTACTTTTATTGAATTAATAACTTGTTAGTAACACATCTGCTGCACAGTGTAAAAACAATGTGTACAAGTCTACTCTTACTAACTTTCTGAAAACTACAGTGAACACTGATTTCTCGTGTCTTCATTCCTGCAATGTGTAGTATCAGTCCAGCACATTCAGTATATCTCCCAATTAAAAAAGATGCCAGCTCCAAATTTGAACCAATTGCTTGTCTCCTCCTCCTCAACAAGGACGCTTCCTTCTTCCCTTTCACAGCTCCCTTCTACGTACCTGGTTCCCAAGGGCCAAGAGAGGAGCAGGGAGGGAGCAGAACAGAGCAGGCAGGTGGGGGTGTCCTGGGTGAGGGGGGCAGGGGTTGTCCATTTAGTAACTGCCTCCTCCACCTCTTCCATTCCCCATGGGCCGTGTGTCATCTCCTGCTGTTCCCATCTCCCCCTTCCCCACAGGCAGGGAGAGGATCTCTCCTTTCATTTAATCCTAGCCCTTCCTCTGCCTGTTCCTGGCCCTGGCCTGGTGGTCTTTCCCCAACACTACTGCCTCCTTCCCTCTGATTTGGGGTATCTCCCCAACAGCCCCCTGACCCTTGATACTGCCTTGTTTCCAGCCCCCACTCCTGCTTGCCCCTCTGCCCCATCTCTGCTGTTGAGAGTGGGGCAGTCCCAACAGGGGGGAAATGCAGAAGGAGAGGGAGGTATGGAAGGAGGGGGCTGAAGTGACATCCGTAAGTTCCAGCGCGGAGCTGGGGGCATCTCAGAGCTGTGAGGTGTGTGGTTGCTGGAGCTGGGCTGGGCAGGAGCCTGGCCCCGAGGTGCCCCCAGCTCCACGCAGGAACTTACCTTGTGCCTCCACCACCCATGTGGGCAGGGCACGGGCCATGCTGCAGCTCCCCCAGCCACATGCTGGAGCAAGGGGCGGAGCCAGAGAACAAGCTGCATGCACTGTCCCCAGCTTATCTAATCAGGTGTGACTGGGGCAGCCCTGCACCACGCAGCCCTCAGGGCAGTGCTGGCAGGGCCCGACTCACTGATGAGCTCAGCCCCGTGGGGATAAGCAGTTCCCCTCCCCTCATTGCCGGCTGGGGCCTATGGGCCAGCCCTGCCCACCTTGCCTCGCTGCTGCCACGGCTCTGTGCTCCGCAGCTGCAGTGCCTCGGGCCAGATAAAATGGGTTGGCAGGCCACAGGTTGGACAAGCCTGCACTAAAGGGAGCTTTAACAGTGTTCTCAAAGGAAAATTAGCAGAACAGGCTAGACGTCTAAGCCGTTTATAGGCTAATGCAAGAAGCATGGGGAAAAAGAGACATAATCAGAAAGCCCTGTACAATCATAACTATCGTTTAACTGAGATAACTAATATTTGGTGAAACAGTTCACATGACTGGAGTATTACTGTGGATGGATATAACTTGTTTAGTAATGTGTTAAACAGTGAGATCACCAATCATCTAATTGCACTAATTACTGCAACCACCAGTTAATGGAGGTGGTGGGCAACTTATCTCCCACCAGGCATAAGTCTGTAGCCCAACTACCTGGTGCTTTAAATTAATCAACTGGACAGAATCAAATGATGACACAGAGAGGAGGGGTAAGGATTAGTTATATTCAACAACACCAACAGTCAATAATCAATGTACAACAACAGTCCATATCCATGAGGCTATAACAATAACTACAGTAGAGCAATACAGCACTATACAGTACAGCAGTACATACATATATCAGTGAGGGCACAAGAGCAATTACACTCTGACCACCACACTCACACCTGCTGACACAAGCCACCCACAGAGAAGATTAGCCACTCCAAGTTCTCACTCTCTCTGCACACAAACCCAAACACTTGCTCTGGACCGTGCAGCATACAGATGAGATTGGTTCCCCAGACTCACACCCACACTCCAGGCTCCCACCGCTGAGAACACAAGTGAGATATTGGTTGCCCCGGCCCTCACCCACTCCGCATTCGCTCACTCTCTCCTCTGCTCTAACAGCTTCCGATCACACGTCCACTGCAGTCATGCACCAAGTTGCAATGGCCTTTGGCTTTCGAGGCCCTCCAGTCACACTCAACTGTAAACAAACAAACACACACACCCTGATCCTTCAGATCTGTCCATTTTATACCCGGTGTGATTGGCACTTGCCAATCATTCAGACATCTACTCATTTGCCCATGCACACATCATTCATTGCCCCTTTCACTCAGCACTCAATCATGCACATGGCCCTTGGATGTCATTCAAAAAGTAGTTGCTTGCTTTACCTCATGGCCTTCCTGCCCAAACAGGGGCTCAATCACGCACACTCACAACTTTAGAACTAGTTCACCTTCCACCAAAGGTGAAAAGTTAATTTCTCTTGCATTAGCAAATTAACTGTGCTAGGCAGGCCCAGGACACTATGGCTTACTGCCCAACCAATGTAGGTGGAGAAAAAGAGTAGTGTGTTATATATGTGAGAAATGCATACATTTATTCTGCAGCAGGGTACAAGTCTCTGGGTCAAGGTTAAAAGGGAGAACCAAACTCGTGAGGTCACAGTAGGTGCCAGCTCTAAAATACCAAACCAAAAGAAGGCTTTTTTCAAACAGCTATCCAAAATATTCAGATCACAGGACCTGGTACCTACTGAGGATGATCATGACATCTGCTGGACAGGTAACACAGCAGTGCACAGGCAGTTGAATGTGTCTAGGGCACAGGTGGTAGGAAAGTAAACTAAGGGAAAAGCTCCTCTTACAGTGCTGTTCATGAACAGTGAGGGTTTCATTGAGAATGCAAAGGTGGGAAGTAACCTGGAGAGACTGTGACCATGAAAGATCTGAAAGAAAAGAGGAAAACAGCAGCAGAATACTGGACAGGACACTAGAATTTAACTTCCTTTTGTGAGTTTAGTACATTTATCACCTTGAAAATATCCTTGTGGTAAGCTGTATAAAAAAATTATTATACATGTGTATTTTCTGACTTTTGAGTCTATTTCATGTTCAAAATCCATTAAAAACATTATTTAATGAATCTTTACCATGCTCCTTATCTAAGTTGTAATGGGTTCCTCGTTTTTACAAATGGAACCATCTGCCTGCTTCCAGGGGTGCTGAGGTGTAATTTAATTGAAATGAGTAAAACACTTCCAAGTTCTCAAAAATAAAAGTGTTATAAAAATGATGTGTCAGATAAGAGAGACAATAATGTAACAGGGACTGCCATAAACTGTTCTCCATATCCAGTGGAGAAGGGGCTTAAATTACAAGTAATGAGATTAACTGACAGAAACAGAGATTTAGATTTGATATTAAGACAATCTTTCTAGCTATATGGAAAGTTAAGTACTAGAGTAGATTATATGGATTCTAAAACCTCCCTATTATTGAGTTTTTTTACTAATAGTTAAAAAATGCCAAGCATGGCTTACAAGCTTGACTAGATTACCTTTTAAGGTCCCTTCCTGCCCTATTTTCTGAGAGTTTATGAAAGCTGAGAAACCTAAAAATGCTCTCAGTTGTATCACATTTTTCACTTAATAGAGTATTGAATGTGAACTGGATATTTTTCTTGCATCATGCATTAATACACAGTTTATAGTATTCAGACTTGGCTTGACCTTTTAAGGCTCAGTTCTCTAATAAGCAACATGTGGGCAAGACAGCTGTGCAGTCTCTGCTAGTGTTTGATAGGACTCAGTTCATTACAAGATGGAGGTTTAAAATAAGCCAGTCTTTTGAAGAGTCTTGCTTGATGGGGTGAGGTTTCACAAACTAGTACTTCATGTGAAATTATTTATCCATATAGGTATAGAAAATACTTAAAATGCTTTCCATGTCAAACTACAGATGCAGTTTTGTTCTAACCTTTCATAAAAATGAAAAAATACATCTAGGTTAATTAAGGCTGCTCTTGAAAATTTCAGCCTTGAAAGTATTTGCCAAAGTTTTATAAGCACCTTGGAAAAGGATTGCAATATCAATTGACTTTCAACCTCAATTATGGCAATAGCTAGCGTTCCTATTATGACATAGTAATATTTAAAAATGGTTTAAAGGGAAAAACTCCATGTTGCTCATTTCAGAAGCCTGAAATTTCCAGACAAGACTAAGCAAAATTTCAGTTTATTCAGTGTGAAATTGTAGTTTATTTGTTTCAGTAGGATGAACTGAGGGAAATGGAGAATTCTCTTTAAAATGCTATTAAACAACTGTGGGGGTGGGGGTGAGAGAGAGGAACAGCATGAATATGTGCGTTTCAAGCTGCAGGCATTTTTTTGGAAATAAAATTCTTCAGTATTTCAAGGACACAATCTCAAGCACTAATTTTTGTAGTGGGATACTTGTATTTAGCAGACTGCTTTGGATGCCAACCCAGGATTTGTCTGGCTCCCTAATATCACTCTTTTTGACAAGGAACCTGTGCATCTATTATTCTATCTCAAGGTAGGACTAATTTTAATTTAGTTTTTTAACTGGTCTACTTTTATAAAGTAGTCTTGGCTCTCTTAATCTACATTAGCAGTGCAGTTTTACTTCTTTGAGTCATATCATGCTTCCTCGCTAGAAATCATTTTGCATAGCTTTGGTATAGATAGTACTTTTCAGTTGCTCTGTTGAAAATGGAAGCCTGATGCTTACTCCTTACCAGTTTGCAATCAGGAAAGTTCATTTAAACTGCTTACCTGAGAGGTATATAGTGAAAGATTTTTAATGTATTCAGAAAAATAAATGGTACCTAAAGGATTGAAGCCCTAATTGGACTAGCACTACATAAACATAAAATTAAGGTAAAAATAGTCTTTTCTCCTACAAACTAATAATCAGAACAATGCAGTATCTGGGTGTACAGAAAAAATGCAAGGAAAAAGGAAGGTTAGCAACAATTACAAGTTTTCTGTAGTCAAAGTAAGTTCAGTGTCATAAATCCTTATGAGCCATGTCAGTCTGTCTCTCTGTTTTGAATCCACTATACCAAAATCTTTATATGAGTGTAGAAGCATTGTAGGTGACTAAAGTTTGGGGCACTATGGCAGCTGAAGAACCTACTTGAGGTGTGGAGGCATCATAGACTAGAAAGGGGAATAATGATACTTTCCATTTTGTTTAGTTTCCTTCTTAATAATCCCTAGCATTCTGTTGGCCTTGAAAATGTTGTCTACTGACAGCAGGGGCAATAATAGGGATTAATCCACCCCTTTTTTTCCTCTCAGAGGCTTGTTCTCATTTCAGTAAACCTTGTTTTTGCATCATGTTTTACATTTAGCTATCTCTACCCCATTAAAGTGCTGGCTGTATAAAAAGCCTGTGGGGGGAAAAATCCTGCAAACCTTACTTCAACAAAATTCTCATTGAATTTGAGATTTTTGATAGAATAAAGATCACAGGATATGGCACATTTTACAGAAACATCCTTCCAATTTATTTTCTTTGCCCTGGAGCACCATCTAGAACCTTTAAAGAGAGAGGGCAGTTTTTTTGGGAGGAACTTAATAGGAACTTACCACTAATGTGGAATTCCCTTTAAAAGACAATTTTTTTATGACCTAAGACGCCCTCAGGTCTGCCTTAGCAGCAATGAGTTCATTCCTCAGCCTGGGAGAAGATGTAAATTTCTCTGTACTTTCACACATTTTCTGTCCTTAGGTACCTGCCCAGTACCCACCACAGCTCTTTAAGCTAGCACAAAAATGAGAATTTGTCCTGAAATGTGCTAACTTACCAGCTAAACTCCTCCATACAGCATAGTCCGTATACTTGGTCTTTAGGGAGCCTGGTCATAGCTGCAATGTCATTAAAAACCTGTTTTATGTACTAAGGTAGTACTTTCATGTGGAAGTTATCAATATATTTGCTAGGTTATGCCTACACTGCGAAATGTATTAACAAAGTTCCCTGTTACTTTCCTTCTGAAAGTACCATGCATTTCAAACATTTGCAGTACATTTGCGCTTTTCCACAGGGGAAGGCAGAATAAAGGAGGGAAAGGGAATCATTGCTACCTCTCTCTTTGCAGAGTCTATGTTCAGATGGACTAAAAAGGGGACTGATTTTCACAGTACTGTAGCTCAGTCCAGTTAGCTTAATGCAACTGTGAAGCACTACTGGCTCCTAGGAAGGTGCTAATCAGTTTGAAACATCAAATAGCCAGTTACCTTTCCTCTCAACTTCTAAATGCCTAAAACTGCGTCTTGCCAGCTACACCCAGGCCTTTTCAATTGGGCTCCTCTCAAAAGCAGTTGAGTTCAAGTGATTAAAAACTGCACTCTGTGACCTGGCAGGAAATGGCTGGTGGATTAGGCAGAAACCAAGATGAATTAAAGCTGCATCCCATGTCTATCAGCTCTGGTACCAAACTAAAACACACCTGGGATAGGTGAGCATAGCTAGAGGTTAGAGCAGAGGTCAGGATAAATGGAGCAACTCCTTGCTAGCAGCCTGGTGTAGGTGGTAGCCATCACGGTGTGGGTGGGGGGGAGTTTGGAGCCGCTGATGCAAGCTTGGAGGCTGCCCCAGGTGGAATACCTGCTCCAATACAGGATGAGTGGTGGGGACAAGCCGATGGCTGGTGCCTGATCCCTAGGCAAATCCACTATCCCAAGTACATACCAGCTGGTCTCTGCAGCAGGGGCTGAAAATGCTTCCACACAGGCCACTGCAGCTCAGTCCCATGAGCTGTTGTGGGTAGGAGTAAGATGCAGATCTTGCCCCAGGCATGCTCTGGCCCAGGAGACCCAGCCTAATCGCAGGCTCACGGTAGCTCCCCTGCAGGCAGCAGTGCTGGGCCTGCTGGTTGCCTCCCCAGGCAGGGCCCTGCAGTGCCACTGAGGGCAGTAGTGCTGGCACAGCCTTGTGAGGAGGTGGGGAGGGAAAACAAAGGCCTGGGTGGAGGAGTGGCAGCATTGCCAGGTCTTAAGTAAAAATTGATCATATCAAAAGCTCAAAATTATCGTATTTGCTGGAAAAAAAAACTATTGCATGCTGGAAGAAATATGCACGTTAAGTATGTAAATAAGCCACTGCCTTGACTTGATGTTGCTCCCTGTAAGTTGCCAGCAAGTTGAGTGAGAAGTGGGTAACCAAACTGAAGCATTTCTTTATTTGGAGGCAAGGCTGGTAAGAAGAAAGTGCTGGGGGCAAGCCCAGAAATGGGTGAAACTACCAAAAAGGGGCTTGGGTTTCATAGGCCGCATCAATTCGCGACCTCAGAAACGGTCGTGGATTTTGCGCATGTGTATTAACCGTCTACAGGAGGAGAGTAAAAAGCAATAATGATGGCGTGGTACGGTAAGACCTCTGCTCGAGGAGCCCCTTCCCGCCATGCCGTGCGGAGGTTGGAGGAGGTGTCGCCGTGTAGGGGCGGGGAGGGAGGTGTTACGTCACCGCTCCCCGCGGCTCCGCCCCGCCCCCTCCCTTCCCTCGCTTCGCCCCGCCCCCCCCGTTCACGCCAGTCCCCGGCCAAGCCGGGCGGCGCCTTGCGGCCGCCGTAGCCCCTGCGAGTGCAGCCCGTGGCTGGCGCTGAGAGGAAGAGAAAGGCTGGCGGAGTCGGGTTACAAGATGGCGGTCGCGCAGGGGTAGCTGCGGAGGCGGCCGCGCCGAGCCGAGCTGAGCCGGGCCGGGAAAGCTAGGGGCCGGGCCGGGCGCCGCGCGTTCCCCTTTCAGCGGCAGGGAGCCATGGGAAGCAGCGGGCTGCGGGCCCCGCGCCGCCCCTGAGCCTCCCGTCCCCGCGCCCCGGAGCGGGGCCCGGGCCGCGCCGCGCCATGTCGGACACCCGGCGGCGGGTGAAGGTGTACACGCTCAATGAGGACCGGCAATGGGACGACCGCGGCACCGGGCACGTCTCCACCACCTACGTGGAGCGGCTCAAGGGGATGTCGCTGCTGGTGCGGGCCGAGGCGGACGGTGAGCGCGGCCGGGCCAGGGGGGGCCTGGGCCCGCCCGCCTGCACTCTCCTCCCGGCTGGGCTGAGCCCGGCCTCAGGCTGCGGGTGTCTGAGACTGCCCCCCCGCACACCGGCCTTGTCCGGGGTACCCTTTGCGCCCCACTCCTTGCTGCTGAGGGGGCAAGAAGAGGGAACTTCCCACACCTCCCCCCCCCCCAAGAGAGCAGCGCCTCTTCCTGCCTCCTCCAGGCCAGAAGTTGTTAGTTTGACCCCTAACTCTTGCCTTGAAGTGATCCCCAGGGCCCGGGTCTCTGCCCTCACCAGGAGAGACAGGCCCTGTCTCTGAGCGAATGGGTCACACGCCCACCCCCCTGCTTGTGTCCCCAGCTGCTTCTGTTGTGGCTGGTGTTGGGGCAGCAGAAGCTCCACTTTGGGACTTATTGGGTTGTGTTGGGAACAGGCAGGTGCGCACATGTTTGTGCGGGGGGGGGGGTACAGTGGTGGTGGTGTCCCGTTGAGATACATTTACCTTTGTTTTTTCGGGTGAAAAACGTAACTGGCAACTCGGTCAGCCAACAGGTGCTAATGTGCTAAATAAACCTTCTGAGCCTGGGATAGATTACCCCTGAGCTGTTGCCAGGCTACAAACACTCCCACTGTACACACAGAGTCAAGCCTGTGGGTTTGTAGGTGACTGGTTTGGGAAAGAGTTGGAGCAAAGGGCCCATGTTCTTGAGTAGGCAAGCGGGGGGTTGAGAGGGGGTTGCTGCACTGTCTAATCTTCGGTGCTGGTATGTGGGCTTATAGAAGTGCCCTTCACAAATGTCAGTTTGCCCTGCAGAATTGCATAAAACATGACAGTAAAATCCAAAGTAAATGGCTTACATATTAAGAGAGTATTTTATTTCCGCTTGTCACCTAGTTTATTGGTGAGGTTGCAGGGAATTATGCTAAAGTGCAAAATGTCCTCCTAGGCTGGTTGGAATATGTGGATGATTTAAAAGAGCAGCATCCAGCTTTTCAGGCTGGCGTGCCACAAATCTATCTGCTTGCCTTTCCTGAGTGCCCCTCAGATCCCGTTCACTAGCCCAGTTGGCTACTCTGCTTTCTGCACCCTGACCTTTTTCCCAGTCTCTCATGTGCCACAAGTTGGTTATCCCTGATATAGAGCATATGTGATGGCCTGTTGTTGGAAGAGCTATGGAGATATATGTTTTGCTAAACCGACTTTGGTATAATTCTTGTCACCTTGTCAGGTTCGCTACTTTTGGAATCGAAGATAATTCCAAACACTGCATATCAGAAACAGCAGGCAAGTATTTGTTTCTTCCAATTTCATTTACTAACTTGGCAATCTAATCAGTGTTGGTTTTCAGAACAAGGGAAAACTTTTCCACAAAAAACTCCTGATGTCTGTTTTCTTTGCAGGATAACAGTTTGTTTACAAGCTTGAAAAATGTGGTTAATCTTGTAAATTCATGTACTGGTACAAGACCTTATTGGTCCTTAAGCACTATAGAGGTTGTGTAATTTGGGGAATAACTTGAACTCATAAAAATAGAAATAGGTAGAGGCTTATACCTGACTCGCTAACTCAGTAGTATATGAAATAATTGTCTTGTTCAGGAAGGCGGCACCTCTATTGGGAGTGTTTCTCACACTCCTTTCTTTAGTATTTCTTTGAAAACAACATCAAGAAATCTCCGTGGGGGGTGAGGCGGGAGAAGAGTTTTGTGCAAACCTTGAAAAACCTAAAAGCCTAAGAATAGTGACTGTTCAAGTCTCTCTCACCCTGTCTAATTATACTTTGGGAGGCCAGCTTTCTGTAATTCTAAGGAATGAAACAGTTGGGTACCATACTAATGTCATGTTAATAGTGTTTAATCCCTTTAAATATACAACTACATCTACTTTGCTTTTATTACTCATTTCCCTGTTTTTATCCTCCTCTTCTCCCCTCCTCCCCCCAGTTCTCATGGGTTATTATAGTGCTCTTTCCATACTCCTTGTTTTTCCCCTCCCAAATGAATTTCTTCCCATTTTATGACTTCCAAAAGTAGAAACGCAAGAATTTTTTGCCATCAAGAGTCACATTTATGAGTACAGAAATATGCATATGAAGGAATATTATTAAGGTGTATATTGTGTTTAGTGTTGAACACAGCAAAATTATTGCTTTGGTTTTATTTAATCTGACAGTGACCTTCAGTCTTGGATCTAGATCCTCTGAAGATTGTGTTACCTACTTTCAGAAGTTTCTCTTTTTTGGATGAAAGTGGTGTTGTGTGAGTGGAGTATAGAGAGGTCCTAGGAAGGTTGTGATTGGGAAGAAAGAAGGGATGGTCTTTAAGGTAGCTGGGATTTTTCAGTGCCCTGCACAGAAATATCAGGATTGATTTGAACTGGATTTTGCACTTACTGTCTTTATGAAATTGAATCCAGACAAAACAGAGGTGATAGTGGTGGGCAGACCTCTTGACTTGGCAGGGATTGGGACACCTATGCTGTTGACAGGGTTCAGTCTCCCACTGTATCTCAGAGTCTTGGGCTTGAGTTACTTCTGGCTCTTCTGCTGCTCTTGGATCTTTAGTCAGCAGTGTGGATGTGAGCACCTTTCACCAACTTATGGGAAGGCTATGACCCTTTTTTCAGATTCAGATCTGGCCACTATCATCCATGTAGAAACTGTAGAACACTGTGGCATGCCTTGTGATGGGAGTGAGCTGCTAGGAACATATAACGCTGCTGCTCCAGACTGTACTGGTTCCCAGTAGTTTTCTGGTGTACTTCAGGGTGCTGGTTTTGGCCTAGAATGCTCTAAATTACCTGAATCTTACATGCCTAATAAACTGCCTTCTCCCTTCTGCTTCGTTGTGATCCCAGAGTTTGACTGAAAGCAGCTTCTGACAAGTACTACTAATGCACCAAAAATGCACAAGACAGTTGCCTTCCTAGCTGGGCAAACAAAGCTAGGCTGGCATATTGTTTGGAGGGGTTCCGTTTTATGTTGATACTCTACTTGCTTTTTAAGTTGTTTTATAAGTTATTGTAAGTTCCTCTGAGCATTGTTGGGATGTGACATATAGGGAATGTCTATGCATGCGATTAATGTGACTGAATAAACTCCTGCACTGTTCATGCTGGTGTTTGTTGTTTCCAGGCGCCATGTTTACACATGCATCCAGGACTATAGCACGTTGAGCCAGGTCCAAGTAGCCCCGGCCAGCAGGATGCCCCAGGGTCAGTTCCAGCCTGGGGCTGCTCCAGCCTGACTCGGTGTACTGTGGAGAAGCTGGCTGGGGCAGGAGGGTGCTCCAGTGTGGGACTGCATGGCAGACAGCCCCCCACACTGAGGCACCTTTGTGCCACAGCCAGCCTCATGAGTGTCAACACATGCATTGCAGTGTTCTAAATAAGAGTGCTGTAGGATAATACTTGTGTTGAGTACTAATCTATGGCAGCATTTTTTTACAGTGGCCTAATAGGGCTGCATGTGTAGACGCTGAGACTACTGCAGAGCTAACTAAGTGATTCTGCAGTAAGCATCTCATGTGGATGTGCCCATAATGTTGCTGAACAGGCAAGTTGATTTCTTTGGCCTTTTTTGTCCTAGGACTCTATATATCTGCCTCTTCGTAAGAGCCCTCTGCATAAAAATGGTAGTAAAGTTCTAGAAGACACCACAGTGTCTCTGGCTCTCCTTTTGAGGGGGCGAGAGAAATTTTAAAATTCTTTGTATGCCTTGATTTGTTTTGGATCCTGTTTTTGTTGAATTCAATATTTTTAAGGAAAGAGAAGTTAGGATATTTGAATATGTCTATGTGGAAGGTAATTCTCCACACAATGGAGAGATTTTTCTGATGAGAAATGTTTTGTAGTATTTTCAAAAAGGTGATTAGATTGTCATCTTGTTTAGCTGCTTCTGGAAGTTCATTCCCTTTCACATGCAGTGTCCTCAAGTATTCTGTGCGGCTTTAGGACAGTGCAAATCAAAACCCATGATAAAGCACAACTGCCTTAGTATTAAACTGCTGCCTTTGTTCCTAGATATGGAGGATTGCAACAGTCAAACCTATGTACTAGAAAGCTATGGCTTACCTTAACATTTTGCCTGATTGTATCAGATCTAGATAAGGCCAACCATAAAGAAGAGTAGGTAACTTTCCATTGTTGTTGTCTGAGTATTGAAGTATAGTACATAACCTAAAGTCTTCGGACTACTGAGCAATTTAACAGTTATGGAGAGATTCCTTCAATGGGTAGTATCATAGAAGAAAGTTCCTGCTCCTGCCTAGTATGATATGCATCTTGTCAGAGTTCAGCTGATCTAATTAATTCAGGAGGTAATACTGGGCACAGGTTTTGTTGCTGAACAGGTGAGATTTATTTCTTTTGCATTCTCTGTTCTAGGATTTTATTGCTGTCTCTTACCTGATAAGGTACTCTGCTTTGTAATTTAGCGTGTACTTAAGGGTGGCTAACGCAACCTTTCTTCAACCAAAGAACACCCACCCACAAGGTAGTGGGTGTTTGGATTTTGAGGCGTCCTAAACTCGCCTTACCTCTGAGGGTTGCAACATGGTGGTATTTTGTAGGAGCTACCCTGCCATAAGTAGCCCCACCATGTTGCCACCACGCCCTCCAGTTAGATGCAGTTTACAGTCATGTCCAGGACCAGAACAAGGGTGGCTACATTGCAAAACAGTGTTTAAGTTCCTTTGTCCTCAGTGATAGTGCATTTATTCATGTGCGTTTCTAAGACTTCTGGAAGTATATCCAATGGATCTGTGTTGTGGTAAGATTACCATTCAGTTAATTCTTTAATGGGAAAATGTTTGTTCTTTCTGAGCACAGTGGCAGAATTTGTTTTTAATACTGCATTAGAATTGCCCTGAGTCAAGTGTTACTGTTTAATGCCATACATGTGACTCGTTCTGGAAGGTGGTCGATTATAGAGCATGAAGCACAGAATTGGTATTTTAGCAGCAACTTGCATTCATGAGAAAGCTGCAGCGTGGGGTTTTGGTTGTTTTGTTTTGTTTTGTTTTTAAAGGACAGATGAGCAGAATTGGAGGATTGAATTCTGAGTAATTGTGGAAAGGTAGTAAATCTTCGAGTGGTGCTAAATCTTCATTCGTGCTATGTAGTGCTGTTTTAGTTACTGACAAGTTGTGCTCACTTGGGTAGTAGCCCATACCAACTTTTGTGCCAGCCAGTTCAGAGTACAGATTGGGGGCAGGATTTTTGTGGGCAGATTGGGGTTGAAATAAGGATAAAAACAATTTGCAGTGACTACAGCTTACTCTTCCTGTTAAGAATAAGGGGGTAAATTTCTGTACTTCTTCCATCTTTGATACTTGTGTAATGTTTCCCATATGAAAACACTTATTTGGGGAGCTGGATTAACTGGTCATCAACAGAATTAATCATTTATTAATATTTGCAATGAGATCCATCACTTAACCTTCCATACGCAGAGAGGAGTCCAAGACGTGTTTCTGGCATGAGTAAGAAGGGAAGGTTGGTGAGCTCTATGGCACTGTATATCACTTTATTTCCCATTGAAGACTCTCCATAATTATGTTGGCTAGGTTTACACTCAGTAGGTTTTATTTTTGACCTTAAGTCTGATTGCTACACTGGTCTTTACGGAACATTCCACACACTTCTTTCAGGCTATAAAGTGATTCCTAGGATTCAATACTAGCCTCTTCAAATGCATGAAGTAGCTCATTTAATTGGCAATTAACTAATCACTTACCTACATGGTAGTTATAACAGCATAAGATAAAGAGTGGATTTAAAATGATATGTTGTGCAGATGTTTTATTTATTCTTTGTCTACATCAGGGCTGTCAAACTTGCCTTGGGCCTGCTGTGGACCACAGGGGCTGTTCCCACAGGGGCAGTGTGAGTCCAGGAGCATGTGGCTGCATGGAGCTGAGTTTGGGACAGTGTAGAGCTTGGGTAGCACATGGCTGTGGGTGCACCGAGTTGTATTTTGGGCAGTGATGTGGAGCTGGAGCCAGTGGCATGCTGTGGTGCAGAAATGGTCGCTCCTCAGATCTGTGCTATTGTCCAGTCAGAGCTGTGTGACACCACACATCCCTGGCTCCTTGCTAATGCACGCTCCCAGCTTTGCCCCAACACAACTCCATGCCACCATACACCCTAGGCCTTAGCTCCTGTACACCCCTGGCACTGCCAGCCAGCCAGAGCTCTATACTGCTGCCCAGATGCAGCTCCACATTGCTGCCTGGCAGCCTGAAGCTCTGGCTAGTCTGCAGAACCAGGGGAATGTGGCAGCGTGGAGCCAAAGGTGTACATTTATGGTAGCCCACCAGGCCACTGGTGGGCTGGATGCAATGGTTCAACAGGCCAGATGTTTACCTGGTCTACACTCACCTGTCTCTTCCAGAAGTTTTGGTGACAGCCAAGCCCCCAGAGCTTATGCGCATGCACACACTTAGAGCCTCACATGGCTGTGACACCAGAGCATCAAGGGCATTTGGGGAAGGTTTAAGGGAACTTTGAAGTTGGCAGGATGCAAAAGAGTACATATGTAGTTTCTGCTGGTAGCTTGATGCCAGTAGAAGTCTTACTGTGCCCAACAGTTGGAATAATTTTGCCAGTAGAAAGAAAGGTTCTGATATTGCAAAGGATCCTGGACTATGAATATGGCCAAAATTCTGCCAGTGAAACTTGAGTTCTTGGAAAATTTTAGTGTAGGCTCCCCTTAAGAATTCCTTTTTGATTTAGCTTATGTTGCTTTGGAAGCAGCCTAAACAAGATTAGCCCCCAAAAGAGAGGGCTTTTATTCCAAATTAAAAACCTTCAGAAAAGAAATTACGTTAGTATAATTCATAAAAGTTTCCTGTTTAGGCAAATCTTAACTCCAGCAAGGATATCAAACTTTCTAAGCTCCATAGGCTAATGGAGTGGTATGGAGCTGGTACATGGGCCAGATTGGGCCCACAGACTGACTGCACATCGCATGCAGCGCACATCCCAGACTGGTCCAGCATGCCTTGTGTGATAGAAAGGGAAATCTTATCCCTTCATCGTAATTGCAAATGAGAAACTCCACAACTTTCCTGTACCCTCTATAACTGTTTTTCTTTCTGTAGCATTATGGTAACTAGAGAACCAGAGATAAGGTATTGTTAATCCTCTTCTGTTGAGCAAAGAAATTCCCAAAATTTGTGTGTTCTGTTTTGGAACTGCTTTAACAAGTTTTGTGAGGTTTGCTACCCTCAGAATTCTTATTCCTTCTTTTTCCGGTTCTTGAAAGTTGCAAAATTTACAGCCAAAAGAAACGCATTTACTATTGCCATAGTGAAAACCAACCAACCATGGTATTGACTCATAAAGTAGATAACATTTCTACATAAATAGATGCGAATTGAGTAGCACTGTAGTCAAGCCAGGGCTGGGCTTAGATGAGTCTTGGAAAATAAGACTTTTCAGATCCACTTTATAAATGTTCCTAGGATTTATTTTCCTTGAATTTATCTAAAAATTCTAAGGGTCCTACCATCCTTTAGGATTCACTGTTGGCAAATACAGAAGAGGAATGGAATGGACTGGGGAAAGAGTTTTGAAGAAAAAATGAAGTTTTGTAGTGGTGCTCAAATGAAAATGTGGTAAAAGGTTTGTTAACTTGTTAGCAGAAACTGTAATTTAATCTTTTTGATGCTATATGATATTCTATCTGGTATATTTAATATTGTTATAGTAATTACTTCCTTAAATTTTTTTTCAAACTTATTTTATACCTTCAGTCAGTTTTGCATTACATGCTGGAAATATGTTTGGAAAATAATAAGTATTTATTTTTAAATAGGACACCTTGATTGTTTGGTCAGAAGCAGAGAATTATGATTTAGCACTGAGCTTTCAAGAAAAAGCTGGCTGTGATGAAATTTGGGAAAAAATCTGCCAGGTACAGTAAACTTAAATTTCTTTACTATTTTGCAATTGTGATTTGTCCTGTTTGGATATTTTTTGTGCTATAATTATAAAGTTAAGTATAAGGGAAGAGTTGGTTGACACTGATGTGTGCAGCTGCTCAGTTCTTACTATACACGTGTTTTGCTAAACACATTATTTTCCACTGTATACACTATACATACCGTTTTTAATCTATCTGATAATTTAATCGTCTGCAGCCCATGAATGGGGCTGTTGTCTTTCTTTGTCGCAGTTACTATTTAATAATACATTCCAAGCAGGTAGAATTTTAAAGATTCATGACTTAAAAATACTGGTTTCCACTGGTCTCTGGTGCAAAAGCAAGGCCATCTTAATTTGATGATGCAAACTGGGACTGAAAAACACACATTTATTTGATTATCCACTATTGTTCTTGACACCATTATTTTTTTAGTGATTTACTCTTCTTTGTAATTAGTTTTATTAAAAATAAAACAAAATCTAATAAGCCACTTACCTTATTCAGAGGTGTGTTCTCATTACTGTATGTACTATGTGCCTGACTCCCTTCCAGATTGAAGCCCAAAAGGAAAAGCTGGATCTTGTAAGGAACAGCGCTTTAATTGTAAATATCACACTAGCATAAAATCAATGCAAGAAGAAAAGGAAGGGTTTTTTGAGATTAGAAATTAACTTTGGCTTCAGGTTGCCATGCACGTTACATTTTAAAATGGCCCAAAATTCTAATATAATAAAAGCTGTCTGTCTGTCTTTCTGTTGGTATCTCTGAGCCAACTGTGCGTGTGCTGATTGGCTGCGAGGGCCCAGAGCATTACGGATAGAGGGAGCCACTGTTCTCCCCACCCCGCCCCCCAACAACAGCTGGCGGGGTTCTGGTGGCAGCGCCCCCTACCACCACCATGTCTTCCTCTCCCCCCCCCCCCCCTGCCCCCTGCTGCTGCCCCCACCATTCTGGGAGCCAGCAGCGGCATGGGATGGAGGGGCTGGAGGGGGTGCACAAGGCTGCACCAGGAGCAGTGGGCAATGAGCCCATGTGGTTGGGAGGTGGGGGGGCACAGGGCTGGACATGTGGGGTGGGGTGGTGTGCAGTGGAGTGGAGTGGACGCTAGGAGAGTGCACAGGGCTGGAGGCAGAGTGGTGGCACTGTGGGGCACTGGGGTTTCATCTCTGCCCGTGCACGTGCCCCCCCCCCGCCCTCCCCCAATCATTCATGATGGGCAATTTGCTAGTACGATTATGATTTCTGATTAAACTACTAAAATTATCTCTTTGCTGTCTGAGCTTACATAATCTTTATGTCCCTCTTAATGTCACTGCTGTGGTTGCAGTGTAGTTTACATAGTCTGTTCTTCTAGTTCTAGTGGGCAAAAAGCTATTCACTGGTGAAAATTGGAGGAACCAAAACTGGAAAATGGGGAGCACACAGTGCCAGGAGCATTTAGCAAAGAGCTAGAGCAGAAGTGGGCAAAATATGGCCCACAGGTGGGATATGGCCCGCAAGACCATTCTGTCTGCCCGCGGGGCCCCTAAAAAGATTTGGAAAATTAATATTTCTCTGCCCAAAAATGACAGGAACCAAGGGCAGTAGGGCCCAAGGGAAGCCCAACGGGCTCCAACAACAGCCGGAAGCAGTGGCTGCCCCAGTGTGGGAATCTCAGGTAAGGTGGGGGTGGCCTTCACAGGGAAGGACGCTGCGGGGGGAGAACTGACCCCTCCCCACCTACATCTGGTGTCCCACGCTGCAGCTGCGCGCAGCCCACATTGGGCTGCCTGTACCCACTCTAGACAGCCTCAGCTTTTCCCCAGGCTTCTTCCCCACGCAGAGAAAAGCAGCCCCTCACCAGCCCCATGGCCGGCGCCCTGTGCTGCAGGTGCTTGCAGCCCACATGGGGCTGTCCGGAGCAGGCGCAGGCTGCCTCAGGCAGGCTGTGAGTAGCTGCAGCGTGGGGCGCCAAGCATGGGGCAGGAAGGAGCTGCTTTCCCCTCCCCACCCCTGCACTTAGCACTACCTGGGGCTGCCTGTGCCTGGGCCGGACCGCCCCACGCGGGCTGCAGGCACCTGTAACGTGGGGTGCTGGCCATGGGGCAGGTGAGGGACCACTTTTCCCCACACCCAGCACCAGCTTCTTCCCTGCCAGTGAGCAGAGTTTTGGGGATATGCGCTGCCCCCTGACTGTACTTCTGGAGGGCATTGGGTGTGAGCAGGCAGGGAGCCGGTGGGAGCACAGGGCCTGCACTGGTGTCCCAGGGTCAATGCCAGTGGGGCCCAGAGCAGGTTGGCAGGAGCACAGGGTCCCAGCCGGCAGGGGCTTTATGGAGCCAAGCCAGCTCCCCCCTCTCCCTGCTGGTGCAGCCCAGCCCAGCTCCACAGACCCCTGCCAGCCTGCACCTTGCTCTGCGCCCCACCAGTGGTTGCCCTGGGACATTGGTCCCAGGGACTGGGGCACCCATCAAGGGGCAGGGCTACCCATGCAGCCCTCAACAGCCTGCCAAAACTGGGTAAGTGGCCCTCTGCTCAAAATAATTGCCTGTGCCTGAGCTAGAGCTTCATCCACCTCTGTAATTATAGATCAATGAATGGAAGAAATTAATATGTTTGATCATACCTTTTTGGTGTGAAGGAGGAATAGTGAAATTTAACAAGTCCTTGATACAAAGGGCCCTTGTGGCTGTAGTAAGATTTATATACTGAAACTGAGTATACACACTTCCCCACACAGTTACATGTGTCTGTAAAGAGACTGTAGTGCAGCTAATTAGAAGCATCTTGTCACAGTACAGGATTGAAACAAGATGGTATAAGGGAAGGTATGCTACTTTGGAATAACGTTTAAATAAGTTTGGGGCATAGGTAAATAAGTTTATTGTCTGGGGATTGAGGATTACTGCAGACCTTTTGAGTCTATTGTTCTTCCAAGTTGAAACCTACCACCACCTACAGGTTTATAAAAGCAGTAGTAAAGTGCCAGTAGTTAGCTAGCATATTGACTTTGTGTACTCAGAATAATGGAATATAAATCTTAGCATCTGTTGCGAAGGAAATGAGTCTAGTGAAAAGCATTAGAAATGGAAGGTCAGGCTTGTTACTTCTTGGTGTCCAGTTGAAATGCATCTCAGATGGTGGCAGTTAAGTTTTCTTTTAGCAATTCAGTGATGTTTGAAATTAATTGGTCTTGGTTAATGTCCTTGTAAATAGGTGTTTAAAAGGGAGGAGGGAGAAACACCATTGCAAGTCTTGTCTCAGTTGGCAGTCTCACCAAAAACATCTATCAAGGATTTATGTTGGTTTGAAAATGGACTATTTTATTCTCCCATAATAAAGTTAAGATACATTATGAAAGCAGTGAGAGGCATCTGGTATTCAGGACCCTCCTCTCAATTTGAACAGTAGGCTAATTAGCAAAAAAACAGGTAGCTTCTTGATATCAAGACCTGAAGAACTAGAACATTTGACATAGTGAAAGAGTATTAAGATCAAGATTGAGGTGAATTGATAGAGCTTTGTAAGGAAGCTTAGTTAAAAATTAATGAACTGCTTGTACCAAGTTTAGCACAAAACGTTTAGCAAAGAGGTTAAGTTTCTTATTGTGAGACTTTTTTTAATAATTAGTCACATAAGTTTGCCTGATTATTGACGTATATAAAGGTATGTTGCTTTTTCTTTCCTACATAACGAACACATCTACACATACATTAATGCACCATAATTACAGAGCATTAAGTTTACTACCTGTAATAACAGATACTAACTTAATGCATCGTAATTGGTGCTACTGTGCTGTAGTGTTGGCACATGTTGTTCACATGATACTAATGCGCAGTAGACTAATTTTAGTGTACATTAGCACAGCTTTTGCCATGACATGCTAATGCTTAGTAGAACTCGTCTAGTGTGCTTCTACCATCTCATGTAAATATTCACTTTATGTTAATTTACTCCTAGTTTGTATACTTTGGAAAATATCTTCTGAATTTAGAGAGGTATATTATTGTCTTCCTAAACCAGTAGGCACAAAAATTGTCTGAAGATGTGCATCCTGGCTCTAGTGTACAATTTAAACACCTGGACAGCACATTAGCTAGTTTCTGTGGAGGAGGACCACAGAGAAATTTTCATGTGCTCTCAGATGGTTTGGCCGAGCAGCTTCTGAATGACTTGAGTTCCCTCCGTGAGACTAGGTGGATGAATAGTGTACAGATTTCCCTTGCTTTATGTGGGTTCTGTATGTGCAAATTCGCTCTTATGCGATGAACTTTTTTATACCAAAAATTTGTTATATGCAAGGTAAATTTACTCTTATGCGATTGGTGTGGTGGAAGCCCTCAATCAGCTGCCATTATGGTAACGTTCGCCACCGCCCTGTGCTTGTGTGTACTGTCTACTGTTAGTGAGTACCAAAATTGTCTTGTAGAAATGGGTTTAGGGGTCAGTACAGTTGAGATCTCTGAATGTATCCCTATTTGTTACGTTGTAGAATGGGTTCCCTTTATGCGAATTTGAGTTATGTGCTGTTTTCCAGGAATGCATGTACAGTTTAAAGTGAGGGAAACCTGTATTTGTACAGAAGTAGATTTACTGGCCTCTCTCAGATCTTTGCCTAAGCAAGCTACGTGTAAACTCCAGTAAAGCCAATAGCCAAAATGTATGTTCTTCTGTTCATCATGTAATTTGGGATTGATAGTACTTCTCAAATTCATAGCGATGTTGGGAATATTAATTTAAAGCTTGTGAAACATTTTAAGGAGAAGATATTGGGTGCCATATAACAGACTCTGATGTGAACGTGTCCTGTCCCACTGCAGTAAATCTATACACTGTAGGTGGCAGAGAATTACACTGTATCAAGCTGCTTCTGCAGAGCAGTACTAGTATCAGTCAAGTAAGCAGTCTCCTTTTGTGTGGGGGAGGGAAGGAAATTCTTTGCTGTTCTCTCTTCAGGCAACCTCTCCAGCTTGGTTGTTCTTGATTACTACCTTCATCTTCTTTGGGTCCTGGCAAAGCTGCAAAATATCCACTTGGATATCTTGCCACCTCACAGTTCTGACAGAGCTAACTCTCACTCTTCCTGGTTTTCCTTCCATCTTGCTTGATGATAGCATAGATAATGGAATTGATTCATTTGTTGATGACTGATCAATGTGTCTACAGAATGACAATAGTCTTGAGCCTAGTATTGATTTGTGATGTAATGTTTTTGTGTCTGGCTTTCATCATTATACTGGAGAGTTGATTTATATGTAACATCTCAATAAGCTTAGGTGGATATGCAAATTTAACTTCCTACAACTTGGGAGAATGAACTTTCTGGATAGTTCAGCTGTGACTTACCAAGAGAGATGGCTACACTGTGAGATCCTCAAGCTATCTTCTTTAAGCAAAAATAATTAACCTAAGGGTTTACCCGTCTTTATAAACTTCCTTCTAACGAGGCAATTGCCAGAAGCGTAAATTGGCAGATTTGCTGTTGTTCAGGAATGGCTACAGACTTATTGCAGCCTACGTTTACCATGTCACAGTACTTTTCTTGGGTGTTTGATATTTTATATGGATGGCAA
This sequence comes from Crocodylus porosus, assembly GCF_001723895.1. NCBI lineage: Eukaryota > Metazoa > Chordata > Crocodylia > Crocodylidae > Crocodylus > Crocodylus porosus. The sequence goes on from NW_017728943.1 coordinate 44,719,608, forward strand.
TGCCACCTACTGCTGTAGTGCACCTTTGTAGTAGTACAGTATAACCTTATCAATCTGAATATCAAAAATCCAGAATCTTCAAAAATCTGGCACTTTTTTTTTTAAGCTTCCCTGGATGTGGAGGAGGAAGCTTGCACACGACGGCTGCCACTGCCATCCACCCCCCTCCACTCCACGTGTGGCCACTGCTCTGGGACCAACCACTGCTCCAGTTTCAAAAACCCAGAATTTTCAGATTTCTGGCAGGTGCTCAGTCCCGAGCATGCTGGATTTATGAAGTTATACTGTATGGCCAAATTGCAGTTTGTAACCCAATTAGAACCTTATTCAACAAATATATGAATTTTGCATATTTAGCTAGTTACTAAATCGAAATGATGTCTCAACTTGTACTTCAGTTTTATTTCCATTTTTATATTACTTTCAAAGCCATATATTAAGTAGAGCTTGTGCTCCCCCAATCCACAAAAGGCATTATTCTTTAAATGCATGCAATATATGCCCTACGGTATACGTATGCCACCTCTGCCTCCTTGCACATTTTACCAGCTTCTAAAATATTGTTCAGTCAAGTTAAAAGTGAGCAAAGACCATTGGGAAGACTGATGTTTAAAAGTCAGTTTGATTTGAGATAATAAACTAGACACAATCTGTTTAGTAGTAGTGGTGATTTTAGTAGTGTTACTGTTAATTTATCTGAATTATTATGTATGCGTTGACATTTTTCAGTCTGCCCTGCTTAGTTGTTGAGATATTTTGTTCAAATAACATAATCTTAGAACAACATAAAAACTTCTGAGCATATATGTATAATGAACCTGCTCAGCTGAAACTGTTTTTGCGTTGGATAGAACCGTTCCACCAGTCTAACAGGGATGTCTTTCCATGATTAAATAATGCAGATGAATGGTTCTAAACCTCTTTTTCACCAGGATCGAAAAATCCATCTGTGCCATTTTGGTGAAACTTTGGGGCAATTTTAAATTACCGGTTTGACTACTACTTTGTCTGTGTACATGTTTACATATGAAATTTTTTTGGATGAGATAACTAATTGTTCACACTCCGGTTTTAGGTTCAAGGTAAGGATCCTTCAGTGGAAGTCACACAAGACCTCATTGATGAGTCGGAAGAAGAACGTTGTGAGGAAATGCCTGAAACCAGTCCTTTGATTGACCTTCCTGCTTGTGAACTTAACAAACTTGAAGAGATTGCTGACTTAGTTACCTCTGTTCTCTCCTCGCCCATCCGTAGAGAAAAATTAGCACTGGCCTTGGAAAATGAAGGCTACATTAAAAAACTATTGCAGCTTTTTCAAGTTTGTGAGAATCTAGAGAACACGGAAGGCTTACATCATTTGTATGAAATCATTAGAGGAATTTTATTCCTCAACAAAGCAACTCTATTTGAGGTGATGTTTTCCGATGAGTGTATTATGGATGTTGTTGGATGCCTCGAGTATGATCCTTCTTTGGCTCAGCCAAAACGGCACAGGGAGTTCTTGACCAAAACAGCAAAATTTAAGGAAGTTATACCTATAACAGACTCTGAACTACGGCAAAAGATCCACCAGACTTACAGGGTACAGTACATACAGGATATCATCTTACCAACGCCATCAGTTTTTGAAGAGAATTTTCTTTCTACGCTCACTTCCTTTATTTTCTTCAACAAAGTTGAGATAGTCAGTATGTTGCAGGTAAGTCACTCTAAGGAGACTTCCAGTTATAACAGATTCAACTTAAGTTAATCATGTACACTTATAATTCTGTTTACATAGTGTGTGTGGTGATGCCTCAGATTTCCAGCGTATGTTACTTTTCTGTAATGTATTATAAATGAAGTTTTAAGTGCATGTTATTTCAAATGGTTTTATCATTTGGCACGTTTAAAAACTGACTGCAAAACAGTAGAGGGTGAAAATGGTGAATTTATTGGAAGAACCGTAACTTCCACACACGTACAGGAAGATCCTTTGCTTGTGCCTGATGTATACCAAAATACTTGTCACAGCAAATCAGTAAGCCTACAGTTCCAATAAGTATAGCAAGTATTATTCTGAACATATTGGCTACATTACTACTATTCTTTTGTAGTATCAGGTTAGTTCAGTTGGTTCCTATTTAAAAACTAGTATGTTAGTATTTTTTTTCTTACTAGTATCCTAGGGTAGTTCTTACTAAATAGCAAAACTCTTGTTGGGTCAAAAGAATGGATTATTACCAGATGACTGTTAGCCAGGAAAATATATATATGAAAGAAGAATGGTTAGACCACCCAGAAAGGACATAAGGTAATGCCTGTGTGAAAAGCTGTTTATGCTCTGCACAAAATTGTGGGCATTTATTGCCCACTTCGTATTCTGCTGTGCGAACTAAAGGGTGCCTGAGTGGTTTTACTCTGCTTTTGTCCTAGGCCTTTGGGGAAAAAAATCTGTGTGCACCTAAGTTATTCTTGACTAAACTGTCAGTTCTGTTTTGAATGTGGATAGTCTCTGGGAAATGGAAAGAAAAAAGGAATCAAGATAACATGGTAGAAGACTGGAAAAATATTTTAAAAGATTTTCTGTACTTCTAGGTGGTTGGTGTATGAGGTTTTTAAGATTATAGCAATAGTTAATGGGTTTGATAAAATAAGAATAGGAAAAATAAAAGCTCCCACTTACAAATAATTAAAAGGTTTTTTTTTTAATTAAACGTAAAGCATTTCTGTTTTCAGAGGCACTGTCTGAAATATTAGATTGCTTCAGTTTGAGTTCTTTTTTCAAATACAACTTTTGTTCCAGGGTGCTATTTCTTTTGCAAGGCTTCGTTAACTTGTTAGCAAATTTTTGTTCGCAACTAAACATTTGTACTGTGATACCTGTACAAAAATGAACTCCATTTACTAGCTATTGAAGAGGGTTTTAGTCCTTGAGATGTTGTCAGCTTGGCTTTATACCCAGGCACTGTCACCCTGAATCCTAAAAAGAATGAAATCAACCCAAACTGTCAGTATTAAGTTAACACCAAGGTGATAGCTGTTGGTCCGGCATGCTGCTTGTACAAGTAATGCATACTGATTTGTTCCTGTGCGTAAAACTACTTTCCATAGACCACCTATTGCAGATCTGGGTGGCTGCTGCTGTGGCTAATATTCATGTAAATGAAAAGAAAATCTCTTCAAATAGTCTCCCCTGTTACAAAATGTGTTTTGTAGAGTAACTAGTAGAATGAAATCCCTGATCCCTTCCTTAAATACAAATCATGGTGATAAAAATATCCACAGGTGCTGTTTTAGGATTTTGAGCTAAGAACAAAGCAGATATATAAAATATTTTATAAAGTAACTACTTAAATTATTAACACTAACTGGCTGCAGAAGAGAGAATACCAGATTCAGGAGTTTTTCTGAGTAAGATGGTCCTTAATTGCTGCATGGGGCAGGAATCTTAAAACATACTTGTTAGAGCAGTGGTTCTCAGCCCATAGGCTGCATGTGGCCCAGTCACCATACTGCTGCAGCCCATGTGACATCCTGCTAAAAAAAGAAAAAAAAAGATTGCTGCCTGTGGTTTATTAGTCAGGGATCTGGGTTTTCTGAACAGTGTGGGAAAACATGCCCCCCAGATGTGGGCAAGGCAGATGCAGGTTCATGGCTCCTCACCTTGCTGCCCTCCCCCTGGGGTCCTCCACAGCAGAGTGGACTGAGAGGCTCAGTGGTGCTGCCAGGAGCTGTGCCACCATGGTGAGGTGCCCCCTGAATGTCTGGCAGCACAGAGTTGTGACCTCCACTGCTACTGCTGTGCTGGGCAGGCACAGGGTGCCTTGCCATGGCGGCACGTCCAGTGTTGGACTCCTGGCAACAGCACTGAGTCTCCCCACCTGCTGGCAGTAGGTCCCACCTGCTGGGCCCTGGAGACCTCAGGAGGAAGGCAACAGGGTGAAAGCCCTGAGCCCACAGCAGGAAACCTGCATCTGCCCCCCCACTTGTCCCACAGACTCTGCATGAGTGGCAGCCAGGACTTGGGGGCTGTGGGCCCTGGCCCTGCTCCCATGGCCCCAGCAGCTGTGAGGTGCAGCTCACATACATTGAGCTGCAAACATGGCCAACCCTAGCAAATAGGTTAAGAACCAGTGTGTTAGGGAGTGAGGAAAAAGAGTATAGATACTCTTCACCAGCAAAGCTCCTGAAAGCTGTGCTTCAGCAGCAAGATTGCTTTTGTTGTGAACTCACTCCTACCCTGATAAAACTATACCAAAAACTTAAATGGACAAGCTGCACCAGCCAAGGGACTCATGGTGATTATACCTTATGTTACTTGGTGATGCAGTTTAACAGCTGCAACAAAAGCAGTCTTGCTGCTGAAGCATACCTTTCAGGAGCTTTGCTGGTATAACTATCTATACTTACCTTTTCCTTATCCTTTTTTTTTAAACCTCCCTCACTCCCATAGTGGCTTTCAGCAAACTTTTGTACAGACGTATATTAAATTACATTTTGCCACTGACCTTGGTCCAGAGGTGCTTTTTTTTTCTTTCTTTTAATGAATTGAACACAGGCTGAAGTTCCTCAACCTGTAGTTTGTTTGCTTGCAAAAAGTCTAGCATTCTTATATTCAAGAGTAAAGAAAAATAAAAGAGGTGGTGGTATGCTTCATTTGAATGTCAGGTATTTTTGTCTTGTAATGGTGTAACCTGTAAATTGCATTTCTTCAAATAGATGATGGTTAAACTCTAACCTTTTTGAGAATTCTGTTCATGTATGGCAGTTACTCTGCAAATAAGTAAACTTTTGTAATGTTAAAGCAGGGATAAGAATAAGAGCACAGTCACAAATTAATGTTGCATCAGGTAGGTGTTTCATGGTATGGTGCTGTTACTTCCCTGTGTACTTGGTACACAGGTAAAGGGTTTTAACATAGTTCATTCAATATAGTGGATTACATGTTTTGTTTTAAACCCTAATATAATGTTGTTTTTACATTTTAAGAGTGTGTGTGGTATTTTTTTTATAAGAAAAACACCAAAATAGCATCTTGATTTAAGAGCACATTGAGACTTGCTCCCCATACCAGGAGATGCAAAGAACAAACGGTATATGGAGAGAGGATCAAGAATGCTTGGACAATTAAAGGGATAGTGTTCTTCACACTGTTTTTCTGTGCTTTCTAGCTAGGAATCTTTTGCCAGTATAAATATACAAGTGTACCTACATGAACTAATTATTAAATAGAAACAAAAAAGCTTCCAAATATGGGCACTCTGACATGATGTAAATGTAACTGTCAGTGCTAGGTTTCATGCCAGCATAGTTGGTATAAAATCTCACACCCGACCAAATACCTGTAACAGCACAGCTTCAGAAGTGTGGACAGTAGATTAATAGTCTGCTTTATTGGAAAGTTGCATATCTTGGTGGCAGAATCAGCAGAGAGGAGTTGCACACGTGACATGGTTCATTCTGATCCTGTATGTAGAGGCCATCGGAAGGTCATATAGGCAAATATGCAGTTGAGGAGAGAGGTGTGAACCGTTGAAATAAATGTGCAGGATATAGGTTGGGTAATAAGGGAGATTGTATTTGTATTTATGTAAGATTGATGACATTTCAGAAAGGTAACCAATAACCCTGTGTTCTTAGTGCTAATATATGAGAAGTTTTGATTTTTCTAGCACTGCTTCTGATCTACAAAATGGGATAAACATAATGCTGAGAGCTGAGACTTGTTTTCACTCTAATGCAGAAATGTATTCCATTTCTGGGCTAAAATATTTAAAGAGAGATTCTGCCTTCATCTACAGCTTCATACCTCCAACTGATTTAGATGGGAGTTGTCTGGAAGCAACTTGTGTGTCCCATTTTAAATTTTGAGAGCTTAAATTTCCAAACTGTGTTTAAAGTACATTTCAGAAATGCATGCTTAAATTTCCTTTACGTGGGATGAAAATGACCGATCTTACAAAGTTAAGCTAATGGTATCACTGAAGTTTATTTACTAGTTATTTACTTAAGCCTTAGAACCAAACAAAGTTTTTTTTTTGTTTTTTTTTTTTTGTTTTTTGTAATTAAATCCTCGGACATTATACAGGAAAAAGCCTTGTTATTTTTTTTAATAGTGTTGTGTAATAGTAATTGTTATATAATGTGTTATGCAGGAAGATGAAAAGTTTTTGTCTGAAGTTTTTGCACAGTTAACAGATGAAGCTACAGATGATGACAAACGGTGTGAATTGGTAAGTCTTTTCTTGAGTTTGTTTCTCTTCTGAAACTTTTAACATTTAGAGACTTAGAGCCTGAACACTTGACAAATTTATACCAGTATAATAAGTCTGGAGAGAGAATGTACAGCCCTATAAGTGGTAGTTACTTGAGCCTGGTTAGAATTAATTCAGGAAAAACAAAGGGATAAAGTTATACTGGGGTAGGTGTCTGTCTGTTTCTGTCCAGGAAGACTGTTTGTCTTGAGCAAACAGCTGCACATTAGAGGTATTTTACAAGGTTAGGTTCCCTAACCCACTTGTTAAGATAAAAGATTTGGAAGTAACTGGGGGTGCATAGAGCCTCAGCAGACCACTGCATAGGACTGCTGAGGTGCTCCAGCTGTCTGCTCTGGCTTTTATTTCAAAGCTTGTCACTTCACTGAACTGGCTTACCTCTTATTAGAACAAAATGTCTTAGTTAAGATAAGAACTGTCTCGCTTTCATTATGTGCATACACACACATGCGCACGTGCACACACTCTCCTCACCTGATATATATGCAACTTGCTGGGAAGCAGAGAAAAATGTAGAACAACAAAAAGTCAAGTGTCAGGCAAACAATGTCAAGCAAGCTAATACAAGCAAAGAAATGGGAGGGGGGGAAAAGCAAGCTCCTCATCTTACACACATGTACACAGTCTCTCCTTTTTTTTTCTCCCATGTCTTTGCCTGTATTATTATCTTGCTTGACATTTTATTCTTGTACATTTTTCTCTGCTACCAAGTTTCCCTTGCCTAGTTGTATAGTTCAACTGTCCAGTTGTAGCTGGTCCACAAACTGCCAGAATCTTTTAATTGAAACATGGTATTTCTGCTTCTGTTAATGAAATATGATGTATAACTTTATGCTACATAAGTAAGTGTAGACCATAAGACAGCATGTCTCCCATGTATTATACTAATACGCAAACTCTGTCCGTTAAAACTTTTTTTTCCCTCCACATGGGGTTTACAAAAACTGAACAGTAATGGAAATTTTGCTCTTCTGGTCTTGCATTTTTCTGTGTTACCACAACATATTTGTAAAAAAAATAAATAATATGCATCTTCCTGATTCTGTAAATATTCTTCCATAAGTGAAATATTGAGCCCATGTGCTTGCAGTTTTTATTTTCATTTTTGTGAATTTTCTATTAATCAGTAAGTATACTGAGTAGTACACGAGTGTTTTGCTTTTAGCAAGGAGACATAGAGCATGCACATGACATTGTTTTGCAAAATTTATCATTTTGATTATCGGGCAGTGGTGCACAATTTCTTGTCAGGTAATTAAATGTAAGGTTCAGCTTTGTTCTGTCCTGCCTTTTATTTTTACTACCAATAAATGGCAAATTACTCTGTTCAGTCTTGTATACTTTTATTTGCTATAGTGTAATTTTTTTAATGTATTTCTTTGATTTATTTCAGGTTAACTTTTTCAAGGAATTTTGTGCATTTTCTCAGACATTACAACCCCAGAACAGAGACGCATTTTTTAAAACTTTGGCAAAGTTGGGAATTCTTCCCGCTCTTGAAATTGTAATGGTAAGTAAAACCTTCCAACAGTCTTAAAAATGGGTGGGGAGAGCACTGATTTTGAGTAAGCAAATCTGACACTTTGGTACAGATTTTTGGATGCACTGAGCAAATTCAACATACTCATTTCATTTCTGAAATCCAAGTCATCTCAAGCTCAGCGCTCAAAAATGGTGACCTTTGAAAATGTTGGATATAATTTAAAAAAATTAACCTGTCCGGTGGTATGGTCAGCTGTTAGTGTTTTGGTTTTGATGATGGAGCAAGGATTTAAAATGCCATTGGTTCATAGTATTTAGTCTTTCGTGTGTTCTTTCTTGGGTGCCAAAATGGCCTTGCTAGATCATGGAAACTGCTAGTTTTGAGCTCAGCTAGAGCTTGGAAACGTGATACGTATAGGTCTGGAAAGATGGGGGTGCCAGCTTTACATGTTTAATCTGTGGGAAGTTGGAGATGTTGAAGCATAAATATCCTGCCAAGTTCTTTTCTTTTGCATTAGTTGTAGCTGTCGCTATCATAAAAATGCATCTGAGTATTCTAAATCTCAGTGCTGTAAAGCAGGGGTGGCCAACCTGCAACATGCACTGCAAGTGGCACAGGCAGACTTTGTGTTGCATGCAGCAGATTAGGGAGGAGACAAACAGCACAGTGACAGAGCAGAGAAGCAGATTGGGCAGGGAAGGGGGATTGGAGTGGTATCAAAGGTAGGGACGGAGGTGCAGGGGCTAATTTGTGGCAACCCTGCCAAAAAGTTGTCCCTGCCCCCCTTGCCCCATTGTAAAGTACCAGGCTTTTCTCATTTCATCAGATCATATCAACTGATGTCTTTTGAACACATCACAATTAATATAGCAGGAATCTTAATCTCATGGCCTTTCAAAACTATAATGCACTTTAACAGAGCAGTACAAATATTTCCAGGCCTAAGCTTGTTTGTTTCGTTTCAAAACCTTGAGTTGTGGACCAATTACAAGAACGAGGATGTGTAATATTTTTTTGAAGAAAATTGTTGTATATGAAAAAACTGGAAAATAGCTGTATACGATTTTTTAAAAAATGTATTTGTAAACCTCTTTATTGAGTGCCTGACACCAAATTAATTCAATTAGAGTAATGAGTATAAAATATTAGTAGGGACTGACCTAATTTGTGAGGGCTTTTCCCTGATTTTGAAGGCAGAGCACAGGCCCAGGCAGCTGTTACAGGTGAAACGTGGTGCTGTACCTCTGACTGAGGGGCCCCAGTGGCCCCACCCCTTACTACTGATTGTCTGCTGGGCCTGCCAGTTGTGTGACCCTGCCCCTCACTGTTGATTGGCTGCGAGGACTTTCCATCATGCATCCACAGCCCTCGCAGTTAGATGTGCACCGATATAGTGGTGCCGTATCAGATCAGCACCAATAAAGGGGAAGTTAACATTATCTGCTATCAGCTTTTTTTGCCTGGTGTAGCTAGCTAATAATGTACCGATAAGTATGATATGCCTTACCCCTTCTGGCTAGAGCCCCCATTCGCCACATCTGTGCACGCTGCCAGGCAGTGTGGAGAGCAGCACCCTGAAGGTAAGTCTATGAAGGGGAAGGGGCGTGGGGGGGGGCAGATTAAGACCCCCATGTTGAGGGAGGGTGTGGAGCAGGGGCTTGGGCTGGGTTAGGGTGATGACTGGGACCCTGGGGGAGTGGGACGAGAGCTGAGCAGGGCAATAATGGAGACATGTTGCTCGCTCTGGGCTCGGGGCTCTTTGCCCTTCTGCCTTTGCCCCAGGAACCATGCACTCACTACACACCCCCTGTCCATCCAGCAGCAGTGGCAAGCTGTGCATCCCACTTCTGGATAGGCACACAGCGAGTGTGTGGTTCCCAGGGCAAAAACAGCAAACAAAGAGCCTTGTGCCCAGAGTGGGGAGCCTACCTCTGCTCTTTGCCCAGCTCGGCTCCACTCTGGTTAAGTGTCCCAGTGCTTGAAAATGGTGGCAGTGGCATTTGAACTAGCTCATTCGATGAACTTTAGTTCAAGCACCCCGTCAACATTTTTAAGTGCTGGGACTCTGGACAAGCTACCTGTGGCAGTGTCCTGTTCCCCTGGTGTCCCATTCACACCCTTGCCCCACTCCTTTCCTCACCATAGGGGCCTCGATCCTTTCCCCCTCTCTTTCCCCCTCCCCCCAGCCCCTTTCCCCATAGACTTATCTGCAGGGAGCTGCTCTCCACACTGCCTGGCTACGTTCCTGTAAATCGGCTTTCAGATCGATATTAGGCAGTATGCCTGGTGAATAACCGACTAGTGGTATCGGCCAAGAAAATCTTTATTGGTGCATCCTTACTTGCAGCCAATCAGCAGCAAGGGGCAAGGGCAGCAGCCAGGCAGCACTCCCACCCCCTCCCCCCCCCTTCCTTTCCCAGCAAGTTGCCTCAGCGCTCAATGAGGTGTTTGGAGGTGGGGAAGGTGCGGGCACGGGGCAGGGGTTTTCCACAGATTTCATGGGCATTGCCTGGATTTTATGGAATCCATGAAATGGCAAATTTGGTAGGTCCCTAAATATTAGTAACCAGATACTATGGTTTCTAGAACTACATCGGTTTTTGTCTACTGCTTTTCTGTTTTATGGCCACAAAATGTACCAGTGGTACTCAGCTTTCCAACCCCATGAGCCTGATGAATGGGTTAGGGCCAGTCTGCGGGCCAGGGCCAGTGTGCAGCTGGCATTCTGTGTCTGGTCATGGAGCGACGTGCTCTGCAGGCTTGTGTTAACTGGCCTGCAGAGGCACTCTCTGAGTTTGTGAATTTGCCAGTGAGGGATTGGTGGCAGTGTTAATTGCCACAACTCCAAGAGCCAAAGTCACAGCAGTTAACAGTGCCCTTGCACCCCCCACCACCAAATTTCCAGACCTGTGGGGATCACTTCAGGCTGGAGAGTTGAGCACCACTGCAGTATATACAGATCTTCACTAGCTTTCTCAATAATGGTGAGAGTTTTCTTGGGGGAAAAAAAAAAATACAAAAACCAGACTATATTATATAGGCACAATTATATTTCACTGGGAATTTTGATGTTGTCATAGCATGCTATCCTACTTCACATAGTTTATCTGTAATAAAGTGATCTTATTTTTATTAGGGTATGGATGATTTGCAAGTTAGATCTGCTGCTACGGATATATTTTCTTATCTAGTAGAATTTAGTCCATCAATGGTCAGAGAATTTGTAATGCAAGAAGCTCAACAGAGTGATGATGTAAGTAAGAATCTTCCAAACTTCAGAAACATATATATGTAGATTATATTTGTGAAAAGAATACTTCATCATTCCTAAATTTGAGAACTCAGTTTTTTAAGTCAGATATAATTTTTTTAAGTGCTAAACAGTTCTTAGCAGGAAGAAAGCTGACAGCTGTGTGCTAATTACTACTAACAGGGTGAGGATGATGGGAACGCACACACTCTGCATTCTGCCATAAATGTTTGAGTTGCTAGGTGAAATTCAGGGTCAGTGCTAGCTTTCATGATAAAACTGCCTTGGGATAGATTTAAAGGTCAGTGTACTTGTATGTAAATAAGGAAATGGAGGAAAACTTGGATTTCAAGTTGCATTTTATGGAAAAGCCCAAATACAAATCTGACAGAAATGCTTAGTTAAGTCACCCAAGCAACATTAACTCTGCCTTCTAGAGACAGATGGGGGACGATGGGAGGGAGAGATGAAAATTAAATGACTTTAAATTTATTTGCACCTCTGAGAATTGATCTGTTTCTTTCCTTCCACATTTCAAATTCAATGTTTGAAATAATGTGATTTGTTGACTTTTAAAGCTTGCATTTAAAAAATTAAGGGCAGCAGCAAGAAAGCAAAAAAACTCCATCTGTATAGTAAAAAAGAATCTATCTGTATCTCACTAGATTACTGAAAGCTTGTGTATAATTGGCATACTTTGTTTGCAGGATATCCTTCTCATCAATGTAGTCATTGAACAAATGATCTGTGATACTGATCCTGAACTTGGAGGTGCTGTTCAGTTAATGGGGCTCTTACGTACTCTGATTGATCCAGAGAATATGTTGGCCACAGCTAATGTAAGAAAATGCAAAGGGGTAAAGACACTTTACTGTCTAAACAACTTTACAAGGACTCTAAATAATTATTTAGCAGAAAGATATAAAAAGGGAAAGTTTTTTTTTGGTGTGTTCCCCCCGCCCCATTATCTTGCCTGTCACTTTTATATTTTTTATTGTCTTGACTAAAATATTTGCTAACCAAGTATATCCAATATGACATCTGAATTGTTAGCTATACAGAGAAATAGTTTGAATGACACCAATTATAGTGGCATTAAAATAGTCCTGGCTCCTGCTGGCTCTGACTTGCATTAAATTATGGAAAATGAGTTCTATAATGTGGCATCTCTGCAAAAGAGTGTTTTTAATAACTGCAGTTACAACTTTGTATAATCATTTTTTGTGATAAAATTTAGCATATGGGAATATTTAGTCAGGTACGTGCTTTGTTTTTGTTGTCATCAGTGAGTAAGTACTCAGTATGTGCACATACACCTTCAATTAGTATTCCATTCATGCCAGAGTTTATTGCTCTTGGGCACAGCATTTACATGTGAACCCTGGACTATAGCACACTGAGCCAGGTTGGAGCAGCCCAGGCTGGCAGAGGGCCCAGGGACTCAGCCTGCCAGCACTGGGGCAGCTCCACCCAGGCTCATCGTGCTACGGAGGGGCTGGCTGGAATATAAGGGTGCTATGCTGTGGGGTAGCTGGCGGGTAGTCCCCACACTGCAGCACCCTCGTGCCCCAGCCAGCCCTGGTCACTACACACGCAGGTCAGCAAATGCAACTACTCCGCTGTAGGAAAAAGTGCTTGTTCCGGACAGTGTTATCCTGCAGCAGAGTTAGTTAATTTACTGCGACCTAATACAGACACACATGTAGATGGTGACACTTTACTGCAAAGCCGCTTAGTCAGCTCTGCAGTGTAGGTGCACCCAGTATTTCTTAATTTGCTTTAGAATTTTGCCCAGAATGTTGATGGTTCCTTTCAGCCTAAATATTAAGTCCAAATATTCTGTGGAATAATAACGTACAAACTGTAGGTCTCCAAGATTTTAAAAATATATTAGACTTCGCTGGTTTATGGTGGGCAGCTATTATTTCTTAAAAGAAGGAATCTTATTAAGAAAGTTCAGTGATAGATATATGCAAAGATGAGCACAAAATTGTACAAAGGGTACTTGCAGGGTATTGTGAGACACTATATTGCTACTTTTAGAAGGGCACAAAATTAATACCAGTATTTAATAAATAAATACTTGTTTCAGAAAACAGAGAAAAGTGAATTTCTCAATTTCTTCTACAACCATTGTATGCATGTTCTTACTGCACCACTTCTGGCTAATACTTCAGAAGACAAATGTGAAAAAGGTAAGATTAAATAATAGTTTTGCTTTTTATTCTGTTTTGATATCAGTTGAAAATATGAGATGTAAAGTAACTGATTTCTGTTGTGACACGGGAGTATTGTTGATGAAGACCTGCCATCTCTAAGGTGAAGAGCACTTTAGGTGATAGCAAAAATATCTGTAGCTCAAGGATTTTCCAAAATTATTTTGATAATTTACTGCTTTGAATAGTAGTAAAAAAAACAGCAGATCCAGCTTTGATGCAGTTTTGTCCATGTGAGTTTACAGCAGCAAAGATGTATTCTTATCAATTTGTAGTATTAAGTGTTTTTTCTTAGTAGCTTTCAAAACCACGTAAGTGTTTTTGATATGCAGCAATATTTGTCTGGCTTCACAGGAGCTTTCACCACTTCCTAACTTCTTGTCACTTGCCAAAAGCTACTTGATCCCAGTGTGCCATTATAATAACTGGTACACGTTCCAGAGACTCATTTTTACACTGTTAATTTCCACTGGGGTAGAAATACTGTAAGTCAAAGATGATTTGCTTTTTTGTATGAATCATAACTTAAAGCTCTTCTTTACATTTTTTTTTTTTTTTAAGTCTTGGATTAAAACAAAAAATAGTGAAATGCCACATAAAATAATAGCTTTGTTACAGAGGGAGAGCAGGGCAGACAGCTAATGAGTGCTCTTGTGTACACCCAACTGTCCTTCAGAATTGGAGAACTGCATAGGGTCTGGAGATAACCTTGCATGCTACTTGGTCTTTAGGGGTTTTCCACAGACAGCTGAGAACATGGGAGAGGGCTGGCTGGTGTTTTACCCTGTTCTCCCCCATCCCCTTCTCAGAGACTGGGGAGCACTGTCACACTACTTCAGGAAGCGCTTCAGAGATGTTCCTCATTTCTTGAAGGTCTTTTTTAAGCACTGCTTTAGCTGTGCATGTTGGTATAGTTGCTCTTCAGAGCACTTCAAATAAAATGTGTCTAGGGGAGGGGCAGGCAAAGTCTGGCCCGTGGACCAAATCAGGCCCATAGCAGACTCCATTTCCCAGCATCCCGTGCCTGCATTGCTGTGGCCAGTTGCCATGGAGACCCCAGGAGCAGCACGGCCCTGGCAGTGCCCTGCTAGGGTTTCCATGGAGACTAGCCTCAGCAGTACTGGTGGGGTGGGTGGCTGGGTGGGGAGCTGCTCCAGGGCTGGGATCTGGTGGCAGTAACCATCCGGGCCAGAGGCAGGGCAGAGTTGCAATCTGCTGCTCGCACACCACAGGCAGGGGCATGCAGGCAGTGCCATCTCTGGACCATGCTGTCACCGCCACAGAGCCCCAGCCCTGGAGCATTCCCCACTCAGCTGTGTGCCTTGCCAGCTTTGCTTGGGCCAGTCTCCATGGAAACCTTGGTCCCACTGTTCCTGGGTCTCCATGGAAACTGGCCACAGCAACGCGGGGAGGAGCCACCATTTTGCTCACCCCTAGTATAGGGCCTTTGTCTCTGAGATGCTTTACAAACTGAAATGCATCTTTGTGCGATTTATAATCCCTCCTTTAATGGCTGGAAAGGCTGTGTATCAGATAAGTTTTGCTGCTGGCTAAAATAATGGTGTCACATTTTATTGAGAATATCTCACTGAATTGGTTAGCAGGTATTCTTTAACTACTTAATGCATATTCTGTTTTGTTCTATGTATGTAGCATTCATTGTAGAAGTGTCAGTTGAGAAATTTTAGATGAGTACTATTTTGTTGGGAATTCACTGTTATTCCCAAATGTTAAATCTTGTAAGCATTCAGTTAAAATACAAGATTTGTAATTTGAAAAGATCATACAGAAATTGTGCCTAATATGTTACTATTAGACTGTTTTCTGTATAAGTTCTTAAACTTTTTTTTTTATTATACTGTCAGTTGATTAAAGCTAGTAAAATTATTTGTCTGTGGTATTAAATAGACCCTTTTTGAAAATGTCTGTTGACTTTTGTTTATCAGATGCTGTAGTCGGGTCCAACAAAAGTAACACAATTTGTCCTGGTAAGTGCGGGTCTTTATATTTTGTAGATTGCTCCCCAAAATGTTACCTATGTAAAGGAGAATATTCAACATAGGGTACTTCTAGTATGAATCAGAAAAGGGATGTCAGGTAGGTCCACTGTTATATTATTAAATAACCCTTAAGAGCTTAGATTTAAAAATCCTGTTTCTTCTCAGCCACCAGAGAAACAAGAAAGCTTCATTTTCTTTTTACTTTGCTTCATACCTCTTTTCAATATTGTTTTCTTTCTGTATCAAGATGAAGTGCTCCATTGCAAGATCAGATCATTTGTATTTTGAAATTTAAGGAAGAAACTTCTGTGAGATGTTATAGATTCATCTTTTCCCAAAGCTTAATCCAGTGCTGATGTTCAGTACTGCAGATAAAATGACCCCTGACACTCATGTTAATAGCTCAGGTATGGATGCACATAATGCTTAGACTAGTTTAAATCTGAAGCAGACAGACATGTAAGCCTGTCTAAACTGGTTTGAAGTGACTCATGTGTACCTGGAAAATCAAACGCTTGAATTGGTTCACTCTGAACAAGGTCACCCTTATGGTTCATAAGATGGAAGGGACCTCAAGATAATCTAGTCCAACTGAGGATTGAACCTGCAACCTTGATGTTATTTGGCTCCATGTTGTAACCAACTGAGCTACGTGGCCTTACATACGGACTCTAAGCATTCTGTGTTACATGTCTACCCCACCCTCAGATTATGTTTGTTACAGACTTGAAGCTGCTAATAAGACCCTCAGGATAAAAGGAGGATGAGTATACAATCTTCGAGGAGTCTAGAGTGTCAAGGGGTTTACCAGAATTTCAAACACATAGCTCCAGCTTCTTGGAAAAATCTTGTTAAATTGTCTCTAAAAACACCCCTCCTTGTCTATCCATTTAGGCTTTTGTCTTGACCTATCTTTCTGACCTCTCTGGGAGGTAATTCAACTTGCAATTAAAGTTCAGTTGGCCAAAATTGAGCTTTTGTTCACACTGAATTTTCTCTTCAATTCTCATAGTAAGAATTGGATGTGGCATGATATTAATTGAATGTGGGCTCTGTTTCTGACACAGCACACTAGAAAACTTCTTAGCCAACTTTTTGAGGAACTTCACCTAAGTTGCTGCTTAGAAGACTAGTCTGGACTTGTTTTTTCTCTGATTTAGTCTGCATTCTCTTGTGCAAGTTAAATCGTTCTTTGATTTTCCCCCAGTAGGAATATGGAGTTTTTTCATGTCTTCATAAAGGCTTAATTTTCAAGTTTAGGTCACTTGTCTTTTCAGTTGTGCTCAAGAGGTAGATCTCCACTGCTATATTTTATTCCAAGGCAAAGATATCAAACAGATTTTTCACTCTCCAGTACTTAAGCGAGGCATAAATTAGACAGCTAGAATGATCCATTGAAAAATCAAATTAGGTAAATAAAGCCATAGTCATTTGAGCTCTTAATAATGAGACTGCTTTGTCATGTGTTGCGAGTGCATTGAAAAGTTTTCAAAATTTAGATTCCTGATTCAGTTAGTTTTTTCTTATAGATAATTATCAAACAGCACAGCTGCTCGCCTTAATTTTGGAACTGCTCACCTTTTGTGTGGAACACCATACGTATCACATCAAGAACTATATTATGAACAAAGATTTGTTAAGAAGAGTGTTGGTCTTGATGAATTCAAAACACACGTTTTTGGCTTTATGTAAGTAACAGTGACAATGTACTTTCATTTCAAGATTGTCTATATTTCTACTACTGAAATATTTTCTCTTTGTGTTGCTCAAAATGTGCAGAATTTGTATACAATTTTATAATTGGTATCTTGCAATGATACTATCTTAATCTTTGTTAAAGCAGCATTGTTAAGAAATATGAATTTGAAATGAGACATGATTTTGTAGTTCATAGAAGTGTATCAGTAAAAATCTGAAAGGACCAAAGTTTTCCAGTCTAACAGAAAAGGCACAAAAGCAGTTGTGTTGGATAAGTGTACCCAATGTTGCTTAATTATTGAAAAAGGCAAAAGTGGCACAGGTCCCTGGTTACATTACTGAAATGTGTGGTTGGAAGATGGGTTGGTCATTTGTTCCCAACTCTGAAATTATTATGTCAGCTCTGTATGTGAGATTAAGAGTTATCTATCCTCTAATATTTACTGTCATTTAAATGGGAATTTCTTTGCATCAGCATTGCAACACTAGAGGAACATCTCTTTCTGTTGATGTGAAATTAAATAAAAATTACCAGACATTTGTATAACAAGCTACATAGGGAACGATATACCAAGTTCACATCTTAAAGCCAGCCAGCAATGAGAACAAAAATGAATTGCAGGCCTTATCCTCGGAGGCTGGACAGACAAAACTTTCATAGTCGTGTGTGTGTGTGTGTGTGTGTGTGTGTGTGTGTGTATAAAAATAAATAAAAATATAAAAAAAAAGTACTTGCACAGAGAACACAAACCTGTGGTGGGGTAAATTTGCCTAATCCGGCAGTGGGAATTATCTCTGAAAAAATCGGGTAAAATTCTAGGAGTGAAAGCTACATCTGTTGGGTTTAATCTGTGTCCATCCTATTTGTCAAAGGCAAGCAACAGATAATAGCTGCATATTATGTTGAGGTACTTTGGGGATAGATAGCTGCACCATCTCTGTTGTTCATAGTGTAATTTACTTTCTTACAGACATGTCTCAGAATATTATGCACACCTTATTTTTGAAAGGCAGAATGAAAAAAAAAATGTTTTCCAGAGTTATAGCTGCATAGATGAGGGACAGAACTTAAGCTTCAGGTGACTTGCCTTCCCTTTCCTTTTTATCTAAACTTTTGACACCCTAGCTGAAGATTGTTCTTCATGGGTGGATCATTGATTTTGGAAAGAACTTCCAGGGCTGTGAAACAGGAAGGGAGAGATCAGAGCAGCTAGCTAGCAGACAGCAACATTGCAAAATTAGTGGAACATCAAGACCATTAAAAATGAGACAGTTAACACCCATGGGAAGAAGAACAATAAAGCATTAAGTAAATCAACTCCTTCAGCATATCTGGTATTAATATTCAGGCAGCTACACTCTAGAGCAGTGGTTCTCAACCTTCTTTTGTAAACATCCATGCCCAGTCCCAACCCAATGCCTCTCACTCCTGACCTGCTGCCCCCAGTGTGGAGGGCAAGGGGTGGGTGTGTGGGGTAGGGGGGCTCCAAGCAGTCCTAAGCAGGCTGAAACCCTGCCAGCCTGTAACGGAAAAGCCACGGGTTTCCACGATTTTCACCTTTAAAAGAGAATCCATTTTTAAAGTTTGTTCATCACCCTTTCATATATTTTTACAACCCACTTTTGGGTCATGACCCACAGGTTGAGAAACGCTGCTCTAAAGCAGAAATCAAAACAGGGTGCTTCTATTCCTGACAGAAAATCAGCTTCCCCTAGCTTTCAGGATCTGCTTTTGGAGAAAAAGGTTTATGTTGTATGTGAAAAAAGATGGTAAATTTATATCACTGGGTATGCTCCTCTGTCTAGGGCCTCAAATGTACTAAAGATTATTGCTGGTGTATGGAAGTAACTGGATGAGTTGTGTTGGTTTGCGTGCACAAGGAATGCAAACCAAAGTGTTTTCCTAATAGGAAAAAGACAGTTGGTAGATGCTGATTTTGAACCAGTCAGAAAATGTTCAGTACCCTTTTGTTGTTGATCTGCCCTTTGCTTTGGCTTGTTATGAAGTCTGTGGAATTTTTGTTAATATGAGAATATGGACCCCAAATTATTGTACTGCTGTGAAACATTTTTCTAATAACTTTTTTTTAACTTTAGGTGCTCTTCGTTTCATGAGGAGGATAATTGGCCTAAAGGATGAATTTTATAACCGCTATATCACCAAGGGAAACTTGTTTGAGCCAGTCATAAATGCTCTTTTGGATAATGGAACTAGGTACAATCTGCTGAACTCTGCTGTAATTGAGCTGTTTGAATTCATTAGAGTGGTAAGTTAAATCAGGTCTTTAAAACAGTTTCAGGTATAGCACAATGTTACATGTTAACACAAAATGTGGATAACGCACATCACGTAGGTTATAGCTCTGACAAATTTCAAAGTTAATGATTGGTCACAAAATAGCATTGTTCGTCCATGTGTTTGAGTATTATTGTCTCATAATATTGGTTGGTCATCCATATTTGGATTGAAGATGGTATATAAACAAAACAGTAGTGTCTAAAAGGCTGAAAACATAATAGTCTGTTTATCTGAACTAGAAGTACTTTGTAATAGTGTTGACAAGGATCTCTGGTCTAGCAAGAAAAGAGGGTTGATTTTAGTTTTCGTAACCCGTTCCTATTAAATGGGTATCCAAGTTTATATATTTTTAGTGATGGAGTGAAAATAGCATAAGTGATGCACCCATCAGTCAGCTGCCTGGTGTAATAATTGCTATTTTGGGGGGTAAATGTAATTTGGTACTAATACATCTAGAGGTTTTTTGGAGTTTTTAAATGTCTGTTGTTAGATGGAAATATAAGTATCTATTTGTGCTTTTTGACCAGATAGGGCATACATTAAAGGCCTTCCACTCGCCCATAGGCATTCCTGGCAATCCTATGTGTGAGGAGGAGAGAGAAGGCTGTTACTTGCCTCATTTGGGGCTGTTGTTTTACTCATGGCCAGTACCTGGTGGTGAGTAATTGAAAATTCTTGATTGGAAGCCAAAATGGGCAAGTTCCAGTCTCTCAAACTAGTTTGTCTTGCAGATAGTGCCCCAAAATGTTAGAGACCACAGCTATTGGACCCAATTCCAAAGAGCTGAGCTAGGATGGTATAAGTTACCTGGTGAGCAAGTGGATGTAAATAGGACTGAAGGAGTCTAACATGGTATCATTTGTATGCTCAAAAAATTAAAATTGGGTTGCCCACTTTCGTTTCCTTCCCAAAACCTAATTAAATGGGTGGTCCTTGCTGTTCACCCTGAAGATCAACAAAGTAAAGCAGACTGTTTCTGACCTAGGAAGTCTCGCATGAAAATAGGTCTCGGTGTTGTGGGTGAAAGGAGGCAGCTAACAGCAGTAGTCCCAAGCAGCTAGCAGTACCCGTCAGAAACTGGTCGTATTTAGAATTTTTCACTAATTCGGGGAGCATGTTTAGCCCCAGTGCTGAAAACCTGGAACTGGCGAACAGCCTCCCTGAAAATCACCACAGACTAGAGGAGTGTTAATTTTTAGACCAGGTGCTCATGCTCAGCATGCCTTCAGAGGAGAAACAGAATGGAGACAGTATTAGTGGAAGCAGGACCAGCAAACTAGCTGTGCTGTTTGGGGAGAGAAGAGGCATCGTAGGAACACCTGGGATGGCTTATTTGGTATGAATGCCTTCAGGATATACACATCTCTTAGTAAGTGTAGGAGCGTTTTGTGAGTAGAAGACTGGCCTCTGCATCCTTGCTGTAGCTACCGCTCTTGTACGTGGGGTTTTCAAACAATTCAAACTTGAATGCTTTGGCTGCATCCAAACAAATGTGGACGTGCAGTATGTAGTACAGTACACACCTCTGTGCAGGGCCATACACTGCACATGCAGGTGTCCCCCCTACTGCTGCCTTGCAGTGTGGGGGGCTTTAAAACCCATGCAAAAAAAAAATCAGGGTGGTGCACATGGCAGCAACATGCACTGCCCAAAACTGGAGCCTGGCCAGTCGGAGCCATGCTCCATCTGCCAACCAGGCTCCCAGGTCTGGGAGTGCTGCAGGTCCCCAGGGCCCCCAAGACCCAGGGTAAGGCTGCTGGGGCCAACAGAGTGGCAGGGCAGTAGCAGTGGCACAAGCTGTCCCCAGGAAACAAACATCCGTGCTCATCTGGACACAGCCTTTGAGCGTGGAGAGACACAACAGCTGAACTGCGTCAGCACATCACATACTGCTTGGGAACTACCGGTTCTTGCCCCTTACTACGAACCCAAAAGATTACTGTATTTGTTTGCATATAAGGGCGTGTTCCCACCCCACCCCCTGAATTCAACTTCCGGGAGGAGGCCAGCAGCTAGGCTACAACTCCAATTCAAGTTGGCATCACAACTGCTGCTCCCCATCACCACCCCCTCACTGCCTCTCCTCCACCTTAGCCCCCTGCCACTTACGTTTCTGTCACTGCTCTGACTCCAGCTGGGCCCTGCTCTGGCATGGAGCATGTGTGGCCTCCTAGCACCTCCCTGGCTGTGCATCAGCAGTGGCAGCAGCTCTGTCCCTGGCTCCGAGGAGGGAGGGAGGGAAGGTGGGAAGGAGGACCAGATTCCAAGGGATACAGGCCCCAGGCTGAGAGGGAGGGGGAGGTGGGGCAGGCAGCAGGGGAGAGTAATTGTGGGGTAGGATGGGTAGGAAGCAAGAGGAGGCAGCCTGCTTGACTACCTCTGTCCCCCTGCTGCTGCTTGCCCTACTACAGTGGTGGGAGGAGACAAATTTTCCATGTCTGGAAGGGTTGTTTTAAATTTATTTTAAAATGTACATGTCTCGAATCTAGTTATTGGGGGTGCGTGGATGTCTTAAATTCAGGGTCATCTTGGATTTGGGTGAATACAGTATATACAAAATTAAGTTTTTATCCCCAGTTTATTTGTTTTTGCTTTTTATTTTTCACATAAAGGGCATGAAAGGCAATAGATGCATCCCTCCACAAATTCATATTGATACCACAAAGGGGAATGGGGCAGGAAGTTAGAAATAAGCACTATATTAATCCAAAGGTTATCCTTCTGTTTATGTTTAAATAAGCAGAAATGTTTGTAGAGATTGATTTCCTTCCCCACCCCCATGAAGAGGAACTTCAAATAGCATCCTCAGCTGTCTCTTAGAGTAATTTCCCTTCCCTTCCCTCCCCATTTTGGGAAAGGAGTTGATAATTGTAGTAAAATGCTCTTAGCTTTCATGAAAACCTTTGATCTTTTACATCTTAACAATTTAAATATTGTTTTGTGCTTATGCAGGAAGATATCAAGTCACTTATTGCACATATAGTTGAAAACTTTTATAATGCACTTGAATCCATTGAATACGTTCAGACATTCAAGGGACTGAAGACTAAATATGAACAAGAAAAAGACAGACAGAATCAGAAGTTGAACAGGTATTGTATTGTTCATATATCTTGAGGCTAAAATTATTGTAATATCCCTCACTGCTCTTCCTAGAGGATTTCTCAAACTAGTTGTATTGTATGTTCGGTGACTTAATATTTCATGTTCTTATTTCCACACAACATGACTGTACAATATTAGGATTTGTAGAGCTTGTCATGTTAAATAATTAATTCTTGGATGAGGGTTGGAAGAATTCTTTTTCTTGTTGAAAATTTGCAGAAATACAAAAGAAACTGAACGAAGCTACATTTTTTGGCTGTTCTTAGGACACAGCAATATGTACCTGTATAACATAACTAGGAATAGGTTTTTTTAAATCATTACAAGAATTTGGAAAAGGTGAGTAGAATTCTCTGTGAAACTTTTGTCATGCAGATTCAAATTTACTTTTTGGTGCTTTGTTTGGATTTTTATTTATTGATTTATATTAGTGCCTAGAAAGAGGACACTGGGACTTAATTAAGTGAATTATGCTGGATTGTCTTCACTATATATCTTAAGGCACCAGAAACTTTCCATTAAGCTAATTAAGTTTGCTGTTGTTTGGATGAGGGGGCGTTAATCTATATTATGTTAATGAGACATGGGTGTTTTGAGTTTGTGAACCACCGACAGAACTTGAGTCATTTTGTGGTATTTCTTACAGTGTTCCATCTATATTGCGGAGCAACAGATTTCGCAGAGATGCAAGAGCTTTAGAGGAGGATGAGGAAATGTGGTTCAATGAAGATGAAGAGGAAGAAGGTGAAGCTGTTGTACCTCCAGTTGAGAAATCAAAACCAGAGGATGATTTTCCAGATAGTTATGAAAAATTTATGGAAACTAAAAAAGGTATTTCTAATTTCAGATCTACACAAATGAAAATTCTAATCATTGTATATTGTGTGATTGGTCCCTCTGTGGACTGTCTTGTGTTAACACATTAGCAGTTTCCTTCTTTGAATCCTAAGGAGTGATCTGTATTCTCATCAGTAAATTAACTGTAAGTTTGTAGTGTGAACTGAAGTTGCTATTACCTTCTTAACAAACCCTTTTGATTGTACACGTTTATTTTGGCTTGACCTACCATATTTATTTGCATATGCACACTCCCAAATAAGACATGTTCCTTGTTATGGGAAGACAGCATGGAGAAAGATACTTCCAGAGCCTTTCCTGCCATGCCACCAGTTCAAAGCCCCTTCTTCACTGTCACTGTCCCTCTCCCTGCTGCTCTGCCAACAGCTACAGGTTTAGCCATTTTGCAGCCAGCCGAATTAAGCCTGAGAGAGGGTTAAATCTGTAGTTGCTCGCTGTGCAGCAGGGGTGGGGACGGGACACAGATGCTGACCAAGGGGATTCTGTCCCTGCTGCATGCAGCTGGAGCCTTTACCTCTGTGAGCACAGCCCAGTGCTGCCATTCCAACTTGGAAATCAGTTCCTTCCCTGAGACATGCACCCTAGTTCTAGAGGGAGAGGGGAGGTGCCATGTGGCTTGTGAATTTAGTTCAGCTCCACATTCCCTTCTTTACAGTCTTTATATTAAGGGTGCACATTAGTAAAAATACTGTACAACTGTTGTATGCTCAGTATGAACTTTTTTGTCTTTCAGCTAAAGAGAGTGAAGACAAAGAGAACCTCCCAAAAAGGACTTCTGC
Organism: Crocodylus porosus; assembly: GCF_001723895.1. Taxonomy (NCBI): domain Eukaryota; kingdom Metazoa; phylum Chordata; order Crocodylia; family Crocodylidae; genus Crocodylus; species Crocodylus porosus. The sequence continues at coordinate 44,743,553 of NW_017728943.1, forward strand.
TGGCGGATTCAAATTTACTTTTTCCCACTCTGCCAGTGCCGCTAATGGAGCAAATAGTACAAACAGTAAATCTGTAGCAGCTCAGACGTCACCAACAAACTCTAATGGCTCTTCATCAAAGAATGCAAACTTGACTACAGCAGTAACAGCCACTAAGGTGAGAGTAAAAGCAAAGCTTCTGTACTCCAGAAAAAGAAGGGATATGAGCTGTTTGTAATATCCAAAACCTCTTAGTGAAACCATTGATTGGACTATATTAAATCTTACTCTGTCAGACCCTGCTACAAACCATTTTACAGCTGCATAGTGCTTATAAATTGTGGCAGCTGTAATCACCAAACCTGCATTTTCTGCATATAAAGTGACTTGTTTCCAAATAATTGACTATTGCAGTCATAATGTAGTTAATTCTGTGCCCCAACATGTTTCTCATACTACTTAATGATGTGGCGTATGTAATGCAGCCTTTTTTTTCTCAGTCGTCTGTTTGGTGGAATCACTGTCATGGAATCCATGATCATGTTAAGCAGACACACAAGGAAGGGGAGCTAGTTGATACTTGAGTTCCTGGTGATGTAAAGCTCTGTTAAATGTCCAGTTTCAGTTTCTGACCCATAAGCTCTTCAGATCATGCAAGTAGAAGGGAGTCATTTGTAGCAATTTCACAGAGTCATCCTAAAAACAGTGGTTTATAAATTGGCAACTCATCAGACCCACAGCCTAGAAGAACATTCATTTCATGACTTTTAAAAAGGGAAGTGTAAATAGTGTTGGGAGCAAGATGGGGATTCTCAGGACTAAATTAAGGAAGTATTAAGCACCTCGCAAACCCATTTTAAATAATAAAAGACTATTTAAATGTTAATACTTTTCAGCTTCGCAAGACTTGGCCTTCAATTATGCCTTTTTCTCCTTCAGACAGTTCACCTTAGTTTGTTGCCCTTTGTTTCTCCTCCCACTTATTCCTAAGGGAACAGTCAGGTTTGGTTGGGCTAGTGGCCTGGTATCTATATCCCTCTAACCCTAGGCCCCATTTTTTTTTCTGTGCCATCCAGCACCATCACATTGATCCCTGAACTTCTTCCCTGGAACATTAGTCCTTTTTTATTTTTCTTCCCAGTCCTTTTACCTATCTGGGATGGTACACCATGACAGACAGACATGAGAACTTTTTTTTTCTGTAGTTGACTGTGTGGCTACCTGAACCTCTGTAGCACTACAGGCCAGATGTTACCTTGGGACATGGGCAGCTTTCATTTTGGACACATTCTCTGAGCATGATTGTAGTGGTCCTGAGTACTTGTGTTGGCCCCATGTGATGGAGGGACCATAACAATCTGTGCAAAGCTATGCTCTTTCTTCTTCATATGATGGTTGTCTGTTGTAATGGATGCTTCTCTTCTGGGATGCAGAGCTCATGTTGATGATCATCATCATGTGCAGGGTTTCTGGACAAGGAAGAAGTGAAACTCTACATCAGTGTTCTGTAATTCAAGGTGGAAGTCTTGGCCTTCATTGCATTCAGAACTATCATGTGCAAGTCACCTGTCTGCTACTCTTTTGTGTTTCATTTGAATAGCGTGGCAGAAGTGTTTCCCCTTTTGAATGAGGGAAGAGGTCACCTCTGGCTTTGGTGTATCCATTGCCAAATAAAACTTTCAGTTGAACACATCCTAGGCCTTCAGAACATCACGACAGAAAGTCTCAGTAGAATCATCTCCTTATGCCACAAGACTGGGTGGATTGTGAATGCATTTTTTTTAAATCTTGGTCAACAGGAAGTGCTGGTCCTTTTGTTCCAGGAGAAGACCTTACAAGTCTGTGTTCCCTGTCCTTTATGCTCCTGATTCCTTGGCTAGGAGGTTTGTACACCTCGGCCCCACCCAGACCTCTGATCCCTCTGGTAGTCTTCAAAGTGTGCCAGTATTCCTGATAGCTCCTGCGTGGACGGCAGAGTTTTGGGACTAGGATGAAGTTTTGCATTCTTTTCATCTCACAGCCTGGATGCTGGATGGCTCTTCACACGTTGTCTCAGTCAGGCCTTCTTCATCCACAATGGGAAGGACTCTGCTAGCTGCACAGAATGGCTTGGATTTCCATCTGGTGCCACGTAGAAAATTCACTTTGAATGATATTATCCCAAACTTTATCCCGTCTCTTGGTGCTTAAGAACATGGACCCGTCTCTGTTTGGCATGCAGCTGCCAGCCATCCTGGCTCAGCTCTCTGCCAGGTGACAGCTGTTTCTTCTCATCTACCCTACAGGTTTCTAAAGTGTTAACTAAGGGTTTACCTGGTCCCCATGTGGGACCTAAATTTGGTTCTTAGCTCCCATATGAGCCTACAATTTGAGTCTATGGCAAGGTGCTCTCTGCTCCACCTGTCCAGGAAAAGAAATCCTAGCACTGATTTACCTCAGCGGGAAGTGGGTGAGATATAAGTCTTTTATAGTGAGTGATCCACCCACCTCTTTCTGTAGGGACAAAATCTTGAGGACCTGCACACTGTTCTTGTAGCAAGCAGGTGGTTTCTAAATTCTACCTGAGTCACTGGATTACAAGATCCTTCTTCCAGAAACTCACTCTGCCCAAACCTTCTTCTCTGCACTCACTCAGGGTCAAGAGGGCTTTGGCTTATCACCTTTCTAGGACTGAGCTCTTCCTTTAACTCTGCGGGTCTTTGCAGCGGCAGTGAAAGATTCTAAGGGCTCAGGATATCAATCCAGAGATTGCCCACGTGGATATCAGGCCGTACACAACTGGTACAATGAGGCTGCAAAACTGGAGGTGCCATTATTTGCACCACTCTGCCAGAGCCCAGGTGTTTACCATACTTCCTTTCACAGTATCTCAGTACACAAGATCTGCAAGTTGGTTACAGAGAGCTAAGAACATGCCCAAGTAAGTGTTACACTATTATGGCCTCTGGGGCAGATGCTGCTTTTGAGAGGATGGTTCTCCAATTGCTGTTCACCGAAAGGGGACTCATGAGCCCAGCCCCAGAGCACGTGGGCACTGCTTTGGAATTTATTGAGTGAAAGTAACTGGAGTTCAAAACATATGGGCCATATTCACACTGCTCCCCCTGCCTGTTTCTCTGAGGCACAGACTCTTAAGTATTGCCCTCTGGGGCTTGGGGGTGAGACAAGTGCTGCTGAGGGAAAAAGTATCTGGTCAAAGGTTCATGGGTGTGGACAGTCTCAAAGTATTTGTTATTGTTAACTTTCAGAACTACCATTTTGCTTGCTTTTTATGTAGAAAGCATAATCTCTCTCTGTTAGAGATTTGTACTATAAAATATTACAGGTCAGCCCGACCCAACTTACTTTGCTGGTGAAATCTTTTCTCAACAGATGACTTGTCACCTTTATTTCATATGCCCAGTCACTGTGAAAACTATCTTTTTGTGGGTGGAAGTCAGTCCTAATAGACTTATCTTCTGAAGCTTGTGCAGCCTCAAGTTGACAAAGGGACATCTACTGGTTTCACATAGTTGCGCATTTCTGGGGAGATATATTTTTTGCAGTTTAAATTTTTTTTTATTTACAATTGGCAGGGAAGTCTAGTTGGCCTGGTGGATTATCCTGATGATGAAGAGGAAGATGAAGAGGAGGAGACGTCTCCAAGGAAAAGACCTCGTCTTGGTTCATAAAAACCTTGGAATAGACTTTTATTGTGGGGTCTCAAATGCTGCAACTGTTCAAAGAGCTAAAAAGAGTCTGAATCAGAAAGCTTTCTCCCTTGAATATATAAGATAATACAAGGAGTAGCAAAAGACACTCAGTATATCAGCTAGAAAGGTTTAGTTCTATAAACTCAAGGCTTCCAAGGAACTTAATCTCTTTCTAGTAAATAAGGAGTCTGTCATTCAGGCTGTCAAGGAAAAAAAAAAAAAGGTGGGTTAGTATTCAGAACCTGGATGATGGCTTCTCAACAAGGAAAGTCTCAGGTTTTGGGAGGGTCTGGGGAGGGGAAATAAGTATGGTAAACAATTTTTAATATTGCAGGGTTTTCCCCAGTGTGTAACAGCTAGGAAAAAATGTAAAGCTTCAACTTCAAACCCAGTAATCTTAATTTTGTAATGGTGCTGTCCGTTGTGTTTTAGCAATTGCCTCTTTTTAAAATATGAAGGGAAAATGAATTCTATTTGCAGAAAAATAAGTCCAGACTTTGGGACCATTAGTTGCAAATTCAACCATGCTTCTGCCCGTGCAAGTAGGGAGCACCCTGTATTATAGTGCATGTTGAGTTGTTGGGTTTTTCAGTTCATGATTTGAAGCGGAGAAAAAGGAAGCCGGATTCAAAGTGGACAGTTGTGTTAATCTGCTTGTTTTTGAAACTAGATATCCAGTGATATCTATGCCAAGGATCAGTAGCTCTCGAGCAAATACTGAGAAACGGCTAGCACTAATAAAGTAGTGCTGTAAACTACACGAGTACAGCCAGCACCTCATGTTACGGAAGATACTAAACTGAGTCACGTTCTGCTTTGTTGTAGTAAAACTCTCTCTCTCCCTTGAGCAGCGAGTGTATTTTCACATTTGCAAGTTTAAATTGTATAACTGAGGTGGTAATAAGAAACACTAACCAGTTTTGAGTAGTGTTGAATTTAGTGGCGTTTAACACCTGAGTCATTTTGGACCAAGATGGAATTATTACTAACAGTGCACCAGGCGATTTGAGGCAGAATCAACATGCAGCACCTGAATCTGGGTGTAAGATGAAAGCTGTTGTTTTTTTTTTTTAAAGTAAGAAGCACATTCCATGTATGTAAGCAAATTGCAACAGAATAGGTCAATTGATGGAGGCAAACAATTTGAGGTTTTATTCTCAGAGCAGCAGTGAACTGTAAATATTTTAATGTTAGTGTGCCCATATATGATCTGAGATCATGAAGTGAGAAATTTCCCAAATTACAATTAATGTATCAGAGATGTTAAAATATGAAAACAGCTGGAAACCACCACATAGTTCACTCTTGTAATACGTGTTATGGGTCCATTTCTCCTGGAATAGTTTAAACTGAAGCAGTTCCCCTGTTTTGGAGATTTTTGTAGTTAATTTTAATTTTAGCTATTGTTTGGAAAAGATGGGCTGTCTGTGTAGATATGAAGTATAGTTTTTTCCATAAAACAGAAGTTTATTTTGTATTAAAAATACCACTGTACTTGTTTTACACCATTTGTATACATGTGGTGATATTAATGCTGAACTGTAAAATTCAGGAATTAAAATGTGACCCTGTAATTCCATAATTATTGCTTTTGTTTGGTTTGTTGTACATGGTATGTCAACTCCTAATTTTGAAAGGTGACCATTTTAGAGTATACTGTAATGAGACATGCAGTTTTTAAACAGTCAGTATATACCACTAGATCAGCTACCAGACAGAATGCATGAGATCTGAGCGCCCAGAGGCTGGACACAAAGCATTCTGATGGGTGACAGTTAATGTGCGTGGACCTGGGGGAAATACGTTGTTGCCCCTCGTGGGCTCCAGGCAACCAAGAATGGGGCTCCCCCTCCTATCCATCTGAGTAAGAGACCTTAAAAGCTAAGGCAGCAACTAAGGATATCAATCCTTGGCTGCTTCAACCAAAATTGCAGTGTTGTACCCTGTTGCTCCCTTCCCTGATCTCCACTTCAGGGTTGTGGTTTTTGTGATGAGTCTTCCTTTCTCTCTCCCCCCTTAAAGATAACAAATTCCTATAAATCTATCCTTACCTTTTAATGAAGAAGCTCAAAAGTCATGCAGTATGTATGTGCCTTTCCCTTTCAGAGGCTCAAAACATCATCACCTGATCTGTAACCTTAGTTATCAGGTTTTTGGTTTTGTTCTTTTTTTTAAAAGAAAAGAAAGATTTTACCCCAAAATGTGCTTTCGTTGTTTTTCTTCTAATTTTCTCTCTGAAAACCTGTCAGGAGCTTTAAGGATACATTCAGACCAGCTTTTGAGCTTTTTTCTACAGTATGTGAATGTCATGGATTTTTCTAGTTGCTCTAGAATAAAACTATAGGAAAAGACCTTTGATGTTATCTTAAGGCTTTGGATATTTTTATCAAACTTTTTAAAACCCTTTTTATGGGTGACACATTGTGTTCCCTCTGACTAGCTAATCTCCAGGATCACCTGCCTCAGGCAAACCAAGATTCTTCTCCCTCCGATAGACCACATCCTGTATGGATTCTGCTACGGGACAGCCCACATTCTAATGCCTGGGGCCCCTCCACTGCAGATTTTTTTTTAATATTACATCTGCCAACATGTATCAGTTATAAATGCTATTTTAATAAAAAGTTACATGAAATTTGGATTGGCTGGGTTGGTTTTTATTCACTTACTGCTCTAGATGAAAGCTTGCAGATACAGGTTTTGCGGGGGAAAGATGGGGGGGCAGTTCTTTTCTTTTCCTCTGAGGTGACTAGTCGAAGCAGCATTTATGGTAAATGAAGTGGTAACACTGATTTCAAGATCTTGAATTCTGAGATGAGACCAAACAAAGCAACGTGTCAAACTGAATAGCTGATGTTTTCTGCGCAAAACAAGAGTACGGGTTACTGAAAAAAGGCCAGGGAAGTTTATAAATCAAGGAGCCTATAATTAACATGGAAATTGCCTGTGTCTCCTGACTTAAAAGGTTTCAGTTGCATTTCCTGTGTCTTAAACATAAGATTATCAAGCAGTATTTCCTTGTTAGCTGATTAAACTTTATTTGACAACTGAACATAATTACTTGCTATAATGACAGATTCTAATAAAAGGAAAAAGTTCTGCATTTAGGAAGTTTTCAGATAATGTTCTCAATGTTGTAAATATTTCTAATACATTTTGAGACAGGGAAGTGCTTTATCTCTAGTTTTAACAAGTGTTTGAATGATTTAAAATCCATGGTTGTTCTACATATTATTAACAAGTGACTACGGCCACAGCTTTCAAAAATGGTGCCGAAATTTTGGATCCTGAGTCCTTACTGAGGTCCTTACCTTCTGTTAGGGTTCAGCCTCCAGCAGATCCAGCTGATCTTTGTGAAATTGAGTTTTCAGAAATCTTGGCCTGCTTGGTAAATGAGTTTTTAAATCCAGTTTCAATTGCATCATTGTTTTTATGTATATGAAGAAATGAGTTGCTCATGTTCTGTAAAATGCATATATAAATATAATATATGTTTGAAAGCAAGCACGTCTAGTTGTTGGTTAAATAATTTATTCTAGATGAAATTCTGTTCTTTTCCTATGGCCTGAAATTCCTTGAACTACCGCTTATTAATAACTTCTTCTTTAAGTTTTGCTGCAAGCATTCTCCTCTTTAGCAGCAGTCTTTGCTTCTCCTCTTCTGACATTTCCTGAAAACAAAATCAAAAATTCTGTTACAGTAAGTAACCTCAATGGCTTTGTGGAAAATGCCAAAAAAAACCCCTTTAATATTGGAACTGTCGGAGGAAGATTCCTCATGTTAAGCATATACCACAAAACCACAAGTCAGTTCAGACGGTAAACAAGAGATTTTTTTTCCCTACAGTTCAGAATTTAGCAATAAAAAATGAAAATAAAAAAATGCAATATGGGTGACCTCCCCAGGCTTGAAATTTGTAACAATCTTGTAGGTATGCTACTAGCAGCTTTATTTCATAGTCAGACTTAGGCCAGGTACAAATATTACATTTTTACCAGTATGTGATCAGAAACCCATCAATACCAGTTTCAGAACAGAAATTTGGCACACATCGACTGGTATGAAAATGGCAGAACCTGGTCTAAGATTTGCCCCTTCCCCTCCTCTCCCCTTGTGCCCCTAAAGGGCAAATGTATACTGTTTGCTACCAATCTAAACTGGCACTTCCAGAAATCCATGCAACTTAAATTGATTCTGATTCAGGCTTTTTGAATGTCTGTACCTAGCCTTAGGCTGTTAGCATGAAGAGGGAGCATCGTACATCCTTTGCATCCCCAAAGTGCACTTTGTGCTCCCCAGCCAGAGGCCCCCAATTTGTTTCATATCCAACATTTGTTCAGCAGCAAGGTGCATAAAGGTGAATTAAAAACAAAATGGAAATCTTTATCTGCATGGAGGGCACAGGTGGTGTGGCCATGTGAACTGATTGCATTAATGTGTAAGATTCTGCCCTTCCCTACCTCTAAGTCAGGGGTTCCCAAACTGGTACACATACCCCTGGGGGTATGCAAGAGATCTCTGGGAGGGTACACAGGAGAAATAGTGTAATGGCAGATTTAATAGTCATTATAATAGTTGGCATTTAAGGGGTTAAAATACAAAATGTCTGCCAGTAGGGGTAGAGGACAGCTGGAAGGGGGTATGCAATAAGAAAAAATTTGGGAACCTCTGATCTAAGTAATTCCAGAAGTTGAAAGTATCCTACTAGCCACAGTACAATTGCTAAGTCACTACAGTTAGAGGTATTTGGTGGTGGAATGATGCATTCTGGCATGGCCTGTCTAGCTGTACAAGTCAGCCCCTGGACTCCTAGTCTGGGTACCGCTCGCCACACTGCCTCCTGCTGCTACCAGGATCTCGGGGCCAATCCACTCTCTTCTCTCCTCCAGCTTTTGTTTCCTATCCCCTGCACTAGGTGCAAGAGGCCCATGGTGTGCATCCTGCACAGTGTATGGCTCCTAGCCACTCAGAAGTTGGCCGGCCCTGTTATGGGATACAGGGTGCATTTACACATGCCAAATTACAGCACATTAAGGATGTGTCTACATGTGTATGTCTTTAATGTGCCTTAAAAATGGCAACTTTAGGTGTGAATAGCTGAAGTGCATTAATGCATGTGTAGGCACATTAAGGCACGTTAATGCTGTGGATGGACTGACCTGGGACTAACTTTAGTCCCACATCAGCCCATGCACGTGGTGTTAATGCGCTCTAACATACATGTGTGTAGACAGCCTAAATCACCTTACTGTGTATTAAATTTAGGCCTAAATGCACATGTAGATGCCCACAGAATCTTAAACCTGGAGCAGCTTCCAGGATTGAGTTCAATGCCCTGCACTTATAACCTACCACATCCTAGAACCCCTTTAAAAATGAGCAAGCTCCATCTTAAAGTAGGAAGACTATACTTGGGGGGGCGGTCACATGAAGAGATTTAACACTTCTAACAGAGTACTTCTGGCAAGTCATCTGGCACTCTGCTCTTCTGTTTCACGACAACATGCCTATCTTCCCTCAAAGGGAAGATTATACTCTGTCTTGCACAGAGTATAGTAAACACTGTCACTACACATGTTCAGAGTATGTTCTTCCTCTAAAGGTGCTGACCCCAGCTTCAGGAACCATCCCATTATGGCTCATTCTTGGGCCCTGCCCCAGTCTCCACTTAACTTTGCCAAGTGCTGCAGGTTGCTGTGACTAATGCTGAGGGGTAAATTCAGCAGCAAGGGTAAAAAGGTAGGGCTGGAGCATCAGTGGGGGGCAAGGGGTGGAAAGCAGCATGTGGTGGGACAAACAGCACTTAGCAGGCGGAAGGACCCACAATGCTAGGACATGGATTGTTGACCTCTACTGATGTACTTGCTACCAAATGAACAAACTGCACCTGTAATTGGTGCTGCCCATGCCATGTTATATTCTCTGATCCCTTGAGCTTACTCTCCATATAAAGTATGACTTCTAGGTTTTCTGTGTTGCTTGGGAGAAGAGTCCTTTTTTTCCTGGACATGTTGCTGCCTCCATCCTTCCACTGCCCTGATCCTTCTGGATGAGGACAACACAACTATTGAAATTATTTAGTGACAGTGCGCCGATTCTGGTATCCTCTCCAATGGTCCCCAAGTACTTTGTTATAAGATTTTTACATTAAAGCTTACTCATGCTGTGTGCTTTGCTCTGTACTGAGCTGTTAGTGATTTTTTTCTTCCCTGTTAATTAAGCTGGCTTTTAAGCCCAACAAGTTGTTGAATTAAAAATGTATTTTAACATCCACCTACTGCCTGATGAAAGTTATTGCTGTGTTCTCATATTACAGAATCTTTATTGCTTTGGTACAGTGAGGTGCACTTTATTACCCCAAGTCAATGCATTGTCTAGATTGTCACGGTAGTCTTCAATCTTGGCACAATATAACAGGATATCAGCTAAATCGTTCCTGACTTTCCAGTTAAAGTTTGCAGTACTTGATACCAGAAACATTATTTTATAAAAACAGCAAACTTCAAATGGAAATGACTGCATGAATGTCACAATGTTCTTATACAAACTTTTCTAACTATATTTGCATTTCAGTTAGGAGAGGATTTATTAAAACCTTATTCCATGGAAATTTTTTTAAAAAAACAATACTGGGGGGGAAGAGATTTTTTTTTAAAAGAAACTCTTCACTTTGGCTCTTATTCCAGTTGTGTGCTACCTCAAGAAACGAACTGGAACCAGTTTTGCACTGGCACCTCTATCAACTTGGTCTTCCAGAATAACTGCTATTTCAGGTTAAGTCAGCATTGATTCACTTGCATCTGTTTTGAGCTCTTTTTTTTTTTTTTTTTATTCCAGGTGCCTTCAAGGGTCTTTTAATTTTTCTAACAGTCCTTTAGTTAGCACATTTTAAAGTCATCTCAGTGTAATTTAACTACTTTTACATCCAGTTCTTCCTCAAAGTCTTGCTTTAAATGAGCATTTTGCTCACTGCAAGTTAAGGTGACTCTGCCAGTGACATCATACTTGGCATGGCTCCTACATGTTATTGTGAGAGGATGTAATTAACAGCTTTCTTATTGCAACATCTTTTCTGGAGAAGTAGAAGAGAAGCTACTATTGTATGTCTGTGTGCCAATAACCCTGATGTCAGCTAGACATTTCTTGCTGGGGTTTTCGCCCAAGAAGGGACATTGCTCATTTCAATTTTAAAACAAGAAAGTCTCAAATGTAATCAAAGCAAAAATGGAGCTTAACAGACCATGAGCCTCAAAATGAGAGAGAAGGGATTTTTATGTAAATCACCATTTCGGCCACAACATGGGAATTTCCTGCATTTCTAGCTATGTCATATCAAATTTAAAAAAAAAATACCCTTTAATTAAAAAAGCAGTCAGTCTTCAATATATTTCCACACATTTTTTTTCTGCTTTTCACTTCAAAACTAATTGTACCAATTGTATGACAAACTGATATAAAGCAAACCAGAAAGATCAAACCAAGGAGTAGGCTGGCAAGTTTATCTAACTTTTTCTTTTCTGGATTTAGGGCCTGAACCTGGCACCTGATTCTTGTATCTCTTGTAATCTCCAATTTTTTGTTCCAGTAGGAAAAGTTTCAGCACAAAGCTGGGAAGCAAAACAGTTGTCTTTTGCTGGACTTATGGCTGCATTAAATATGTAGCACAGCAAACAGTGCTTCTATCCTACATTAAAAGCAGCTTACGTATTCTTTGACTATCCAAACACCAGTGCAAAGGAAGCATTTCTTAATTTCCCTGTCTTGTTCATTTGGACTTCACTTTTCTTTCCCTTGTTTTAGAGCAGAATCTGTAGCTGGATTTAATAAGAGACGGGCTGTTTGACTTGTGATGTTGGGTAACATAGATTTCATCAGGTAAGATTGTTCTGCTTTTTGGAGAGACAAAGATTTTTAGGGTGATAATCTTTTCTTGGGCCACCTGCATAGCTGAGATAGTTAGATAAGCTTTTGAATCCAAGACATTAAAGATATCACTGAGAAATCCTTGCCTTCTGCATAATTCCTGGGCCACCACAGTCATGACATCACTAGACCACTGCTTTTGGAGTAATGTAAACGACTGTGTCCTGCACCCTCAACTGGAATGATTTTCTGATTTCAGGCAGAAGGCAGGGTTGATTTGTACCTTAAACACCACCAGAATCAGAGATGCATAGCATAAGCTTTTGTAAGCAACAGGCTGGCTTCATCAGATGTTGTGAAGAGATTGCAGGAAGCAGAGCTAACTAGAAAGCAGTGATTAGAATAAAAATGGCAGGGAAGGGAGGAGGAAAAAGGAGGCATTGCTTAGAGACTCAACTTTGCGCTACTAAATAACTGAAGCTGTGTGTATGCATGTAAGGGGAGACAGCTTTTCTGGCAAGATGATCTTTTTATGACTCACAGTAGTCTTTTTTTAAAAAGTGCATTGATTGTACCACAAATTAGAAGACTGAGTTTTCTAGGCCAGTGTTTTGGCTATGACCACAAAGTGAAGCTACAATGGTAATTGGAGTGTGATATGGTCCTGTGCATACTCCACTGCGAGTCACATGCACCCTGTGAACTCAAACCTGGAGACCAGCCTTGGCAGTGGTATCTTAACAGTACCCATCTAGTGTGCATTCACCTTGCTCCTCCTTATGCTTTGCACCGTAAGACACGTTGCACAGTCCTATTGGTCAGGTTTCCTCTCAACATCAGAATCTCAGGACGTGAAGGTCACCCAGGAAGAAGAGAGAGAAGATGCCAAATATGCCTATGGACTACAGTTCTCCAATCACTACAGGAAATAAATTTCTCCTTTTGAGTGCTTAGCCACATGCACATCCCACTGTGGATAACTCATGAGTGAATAGCAACTGCAGGACCATTTTTCCTCAGTGTGGCACAGTATTTGGAAACTTAAGTGACTGCACTGTTTGTTGAAGGCATGAATATTGCTTGTGGTGGCTGCCTTCAAGTGTCTGGAGGGACATTTTGAAAGGACCTCATGTATGTGTTAGCTCTGGTGGAGTATGCCTCTGACTGCTACTGGAGGCTCCGCTTTTAGAACCCATGAAGGCAAAGGAACAGTATCTAGACCTTTCCTTGAATTCGCCTATTGGGAATTGCCTGCCACCATTCTTGAGTCACGAATTGCATGGACCAATACTTCTCCCCAGAGGGAGCCTGTACTTGCAATGGGATGGAGAAAGACTGTGGAAGATACAGCCTTGATAAGCACTGGTGCATGTGTCAAATCCTGGTCCTTACTGAAGTCAAGCAAGGAGACAGAAGATAAAAGGCCAAGAGGTTGCGTTGACAGTGGAAACAATTGTGCAGGTAAAGTGTCAGTGCAGGCCACAGATGATAGCAGTGAGAAATTTGGCTCCTGCAGAACAATGAGGTCTCCCACTGAAGAAAGGAAGTACAACTTAAGGACAGAGTGGTCACTGAGTTGCACAGCTTCTGGGTAGGCTGAAAACACCAGTGCCTGTAGTCTTAGTGAATAAGGAAGCCCACTGTCATGCTGCAGACTCAGTGCTGGTGTTGAAAAAGCTAATGTTGAGAGTTCCCTCTACTGGTCCTTGTGATTCCATAACACTACCAGGGAGCACTATGCCCTGGCATTAAGGCACATCCAAGTTTGTTGGTGTTGCATTGCTGCCGAAGAGTCTAAGAAGTTAAACAGCAAGAAAGAGATGAGGAACACTTTTTCAGGAACTTCAACTGTAAATATTTTCCTCAACTCCTTCCATTGCCCTCCTCCTAACTTTTGACTTCAATAACAACAAAACTGTGAAGGAGTGCAGGCTCCCTCCCTAGTATTTATGCCTTCTTGGATCTTTCACCTCCTGTTCTAAGGCTGGGCCCAGATATTAACTAAGCAGGTTACACTTAAGAACCCAGCCTCACAAACTTCTCTGGCTTGGGAAATGAAGGACTTGCAAATGGCACACTTCCCTGGAACATGGGACTCTTTCAGAAAGCCAAGACACAAGTGCAGTCTACTGTTGGCCAACATAGTCCTGTCACAAATAGGTGTAGATTTTTAAGCCTGGAGACCTGGAAGAAACAATGCTTAAACAAAGGGAGTGAGGTTCTAGTTGATCTCAGATGAAGGTCTTGCTAGGCTAGGGGAAGCCACGTGATGAAAGTCAAACAAATTCTCTCATTGCTTGTTGACAAGAATAAAAAGTCTAGGAAACAAGGAAAACAAAGAAACTGCTAATTGTGAGCAGAGAGTACATGGCTGTACAGTCAAAAACTGCAGTGTACAAGGATTAAACACTGTCCTAAGATGCTTAGGAAGAACTAAAAAGTAAGAAGAACTCATTCCCCCTTATGCCCTCTATACAAAAGCATGAGGAAGAACAAGGTAGACACACTGTAGGGGTACTGCTATGGTAAAAAAACCCTTATATAAAGTACATATGCAGCCACAGTAAAATGTGCATGCAAACAAGCACTTGATAGCAAACAGTTGCTTCAGTGAAAATCATAAAGCATCTATGTGTTTAGCAGAGCTCTTTTTCTGCCAGCAGCTAGTATAAACAACTGATAACTTGTTAGAGAGTATACAATCTGTACTTTTTACTTTACACACTTAAGTCATTTTTACAAACCTCATGGAAAACTCTGCTGAACTTTATGGTTCAGGTGCCCAAGGCTATAATTTTGCTCAATTTAAGATCTCTTATCTAGAAATAACAGATTCCATTCTTCCTCTGCATGAACAGACAGCAAAAAGCAGACCTACAAGCACTGGATCTTCATTTCTCCTACCAGACTTCCAGTACTCGCTAAGTATTGTCATCTGCATTTTCAGTTTAAAAAAAAGGAAACATTCCTTTCTTTGGCTGTGATGCTGATATTCATAGGCAGCACAGTCTACTTGCATTATACCAAACAGGTTCTTTAAATTTATTCTTGCCTCTACCACAGAATGACAGACTACAGCAATGAACTTTTAGGCCATCCCTCAAAGACAGCTAAAGACAGGAAATGGAAGTGCCTTTATAGGCTATTGTGCTAGTTTTAAAGAGATGTTGTTAGCTTTCCCATGATTCCATTCCTCTCGCAGAAAAACTGCTTCCAATATATCCATCCTTCAGACTGCCTAACCCTTCTACAGACTTAATATTACAAACTCCACAACACTAACTGAATCTATAGGCAATTTCTTCACTTATCATATACCCAACACACTTTACTAAGTTTCAAAGAAAAAGAACTAACCCCGTAAAATAAGATCATACATTCCGGAAAAAATCCAACTCACATCAATGACCACTAAAATTGTTCTGCATATGGTAGCAAAGAAAAAGACTAATATTTGAGGCAACTAGTAAGAAAAGTCCCATTTTGCTAGCAGGTTAGGCCAAGTTGTCAATTAGTGAAATAACTGAACAATATTAGCTGCATGAACTTGAATTAATTATGAAAATGTACTATTGTGGGAAAATATATTTAATTCTCATTTAATCACTAAGCTTTCCTTTCCTTCTCATGATTAGATTGTTGTTAATTGTGCACAGATGTTTTGCCGCTATTTCTACAATTCCTTGCTTGTTCTTTTGTCCTGTTTCAGTACTGAGCTGCAATATCCATGTTTTCATTGAAGTGCCCTGTGACGAGGCTAGCCATGCCGATTTAAAACGTTTACACCCTTCACCTCTTTAGGAGATAATGCCTCTTCTTTCTGATCTGTATTTGATGGTGACTGTACATTACTTCTTGACTCCTTCTTCATAGCCATCAGTACATCTCTTTTCTGCTTCAGGTAATCTTCTCGTTGTTTGAGCTCATGTACTCCAAGCTCTGATAAATTCTGGAATTATTTAAAAGGTGAATTTACTTGAAAACTGATTTCAGAGTGTGCACACACTCGTGTATTTGTTAATGAAGGGGCATGGAATTTAGCTAATGCTTACCTTGATATCTGACCCTAGAAATAATGAATGAATGACTGAATGGAGTTGAATGAATGAATGAATGAATGAGAATTAAAGTGCCACAGTTATCCAAAGTACACCATACATGCAGATGTTAAGAAACTCTTAGAAGGGCAAATTCCAAAAACTGAATTCTGTTCCAAGGCTAAGATTTCTAGGTCTAGTTTCTACTGAGTTATAGCTGTCTGAAAATTAGATCACTGAACTTACTGCAAAATTAGTTATATACAGAAAATTTCCGCAAAAAACTCCTTGCTTCTGACAAAAGAAATTATACTGGTTATATAATACTGTTTATTATATAATAGCATTATACTGCTGTTTGAAATCTTGCCCAAACTTTACGTGGAGCAATCATTTTACTTACAAGTCCTTCAGTCCCAGCTTCTCCTGTTAAATTTTCTGAACAACTTCCAGTTGCCTTTTTCTTAGTCTCTTCTTTCACTTTGGTTGTGGCAAGCTCTGGAGGGTGTTCTGGCTCTCTTATCGGACGCTGCACTGGCCTCAATTTTTCCTTAGTGGATTTCTGTGTTTCTTCTAGACAACAATTTGGCATAAAAACAAATTAGAAACACTGTAGATGTAGATATATCAAATTAAAAGATGTTGGATAAATTAATATTCCCCCAACATTGGAAAGTCTATTCAATTAGAAGTAAACTTCTCACTGAGACAGGAAATAGTGGAATAACCTTTTTTTGTGAGGGTAAGCGCCAGAAAAAAATACTTCATAGAAATATGTTGGTACTGTGAGATCATCTTGTTCTCTAGAGCCAGGTTCCTGACTCTGGCGGCACCCAGACCTCCAAAAAAGATCCCAAACACAGAGTTTGTTTTGGGGACGGTAGGAAGAGCGCAGGAAGCATGCTTCATACAAGGTAAGGCTTTCTAAATCTCCCACCATCTCAGACACTTTCTTCAACAGAAAGCTAATGGCTATACTGAAAATAAAATGTGGAGAAGTTAGGTCTCAACAAACTTGCCTACCCCTATGCACTGATTACTTCAATAAATGGTGGCAGTTAGGCATCTGCATCCAGAAAGTCTTACAATCCTGATCAGACCTATCAAAGGATTAAAAAAAATACATGACCAGACATCCCTCCATGAACAGTAGAACCTAGGGAGAGTGCCAAAATATTCTAAACTGTGAACTTAATCACACTCACAATTCTCCTGGCAAAAGCTTGTCTGTTAAATTGTCTATAGACAGCCTAAGCAGCCAAAACTCCAGAGAGAAATGTCAACAGGTGTGTTCCTGGTTCACGGCGTGGCTACTTTTTTAGATTACTGTACATCCATTGAGACTTCTGAAGATCCCCTGACGTTGTATCATAAAATATATAACGTCACGAGTAACCTGGCCTTATATATACTCCAAACAATTGTCTTTGAGGTATAAGGTAAGAACTGATTTTTCCCCCCCAGAACTCAAGGATCCATCTACAACTCTACTAAATCTAAAATCATGCTCTTAATCAACTAATTCTCTAGCAATGGAAAAACATGCATTCCCAACCTATATAAACATCCACTATAACAACCAAAAATTGTATAGATACACACTATACCTTCAACAGCCAAGATGGATCACTATGAATTAACAGTGCTGTTTCCCTTGTAAGAGCATACTTTCTTTTGTATTTGTGCTTCTCCTTTTCTTTAGTTCAGTCTAAATAAATTTTACACACAAAACAATATTAAGAGAATGTTAAGGTGGCAAAGTCAAGCACTCAGATTTTGGAAATGCCAAAACTAACATTGCCTGTGTAACCTTAATTAAGTACCCTTGTGTGATGACATTGATACAGTCTTCAGTTAAATGACTGTCTACTTGTTGTTTTCCATTGCATATCTCCTAGGAGACAAAGAGAGGCTTTAGTGTGCCTGAGTTTTCATTACATTGCAAGGCCCTTGAGCATCCTGTTGACGACAACATATTTACAACCATTTGTGTATGCAGTCATCTATCCCAATGCCAGCTACTCTTATTACTGTTGCAACATAGATATTAAAATCTCACCAATGGACTGATTTTCAAAAACAGTGTTTCTTTCTGGAAGAGACTCCTTTTCCTCTTTAAGAAAGACCTTCCTCTACTAACTGGTACATACTAGTTGTACTAGCTATATAGGACAAGCAGTGAAGATTAGTAAATTGTCAGCTTAATGGTAGAATAATAGACAAGTGATGTCAAAAACATGCACCCTACCAATCCTCTCTTCTCTATATGCACAATTGGTATGGTGGGAAGTCAGTTTCAACTAGCCCTGTAAGGTGTACCAACCAAAATGTAAAGCCTGATCCATGCTATGACTGACAGTTACAGAAATCCTATTAATGGAAGAATATGGACTAATCAAATATGAGAACAGATGTTTTGTAAGATTTCATGAATTGTTATCTTTGCATGGTGACCCATCAAATATGTCAAATTTCTTTCTATTGTTGCAAAATGAATTACTACACTAAATCAGAGCCAATCCAGGTGTCTGTGAACAGACTAAAATCAAATTACACAGTTCTGTCGACAGCTAGAAGTACAGATGAAAAAGCACAAAGTGTAAGGTTGAACCAAAGATCACAGCACAAACGGGCCTGCAGAATATAACTTGCAGAAGTAGGTTGATGACTGGAGCTAAGAGTAGGTGATTAACATATGGCTCAACATGTCTTCACAAACCAAAGGTGTTTTCAATAATGGAATTGTCCACACAAAACTACAAGAAATCATCAGTGAAGTGCCTCATTTTCTCACTAAATGATGAAATGCAATACCACTTGTATCATGGCTGGACATTTCAAATCACTATCAGAAGCATGGGTCTTTCTCCAATTGGCTGGCATCAATTTTGCCAAGAACCACCAGGTCATACCATCCAGCAGAAAATTTATTAAATGCCACATGTTGTTCAATGCATCGTTCCCTGAAACTGAAATATGTACAACAGAGACCTGGCCAGCTGAAGACCCCTGAACGATAAGAACTAAAGTTCTATTATAGAAAAGAAACTTATTAAAATCCCACCTAGGGAGACCACTAAGAAATGGAGAAAGAGAATATGAACACAGCTGTCAAAATACCTTGAGTGAATCATCTGAATATCTGTCTAGAAAAACAAATCACTAACTGTGAAACTGGGCACCCACCTTCATTCCAGTTCCAACTAATACATAAAAAATTACTTCTATATGTGTATTAACCAAATGATGAATTAGTTGCACTAAACTAAATGCTTCTCATAAAATAGGTATCTTAGTTAAAACCCTCTGAATAAAATGTATGATGATATTTCTATTTAACTAATAAGATTATTCTTACTTATGGATTTAGTGCAACTTCTAGATAACTAATTAAGTGGGAGACAATCATTACACTAAGTTTAATACTATGTATTACAGAAAACTGTATTTCCTTATTGTGAAAGATACTGTGAGGAAAAACCCTCAGCATTTCAAAGACTTCATAAAGCTACTACAAGTAAGAAAACTAACCTAAAAAAGAAAATGTTTTGAATTGGCTTGTAAGCGAGACTTACCACTGTGTAAACCTTTAAAGTGGAATGAAAACCAACAACAGTAACATTTTTGAGAAGTTAAAATAGTTTCAAAATAATTACGTATGAATTATGTTCTGGGATGAAATATATAAAAGTCTTCAATAGGCACACATGCCAAAACTAGGCTGGGGTGCATCTACACATACCATTAATGCGAATTAATTAAACCCCAGCATTCATATAAAACTATATTGCTGCTGGGGACTGCATTTACATGTGTCTGGGACTACAACATGTTGAGCCAGGGGTCAGCCTGCCAGGCCAGGGCTGCTCCCCCCCCATCTCAACGTGCTGCAGAGGGGCTGGCTGGGGCACAGGAGTGCTCTACCGTGGGGCTAGCTAGCAGGCAGCCCCTGCACTGAAGCACCCCTGTGCCCCAGCCAGCCCCATCAGCATCTACAAGTGCACTGTGGCACACTAAGTGCTGCTGGAGGATAGTACATGTGTTTACAAGTACTAACCTACAGTGGAGTTAGTTTCCTGCAGCCTGACGGCCACATGCATAGACACTGAGACTTTACTTTGGAGCTAAGTAGCCTATATAAATTCCTAAATTCTACTATGGAATTGTTTTGTTGAACTGAGCAGTCCCATACCTCCATGGGCATATAACCTTAATTAGAGATAAAACCTATATTTAAGGACCCATAGTTCCATACTAATGGCAAAATCACATGCTCAAGAGAAGTGCATAACTAGGATACAAGTTTGTATTTATAAGTAGATTGTGGTAAATTAGCTGAACTAATTTCTCTCAAACTAACATCCTTTACCAAGTTCAATGTTTTGAACTGTGAAGATTAAAATATTGATCTATATTTTGATATCTTTAATTTCTTCTTTATTTCAAAAAGTATTTTTGTTAATACAGTATAACTTCATAAATTTGGCATCCTTGGGATCTAGCACCTGCTGGAAATTTGAAAATTCTGGATTTTTGAAGCCAGGAAAGTATACAGCCTGGTGCTACCTGGATAGCCAGAAGCAGGGCAGGGGGAAGCTTGCATGCAGCAGCTGTCACCACCAACCACCACCCCATGTTGCCACTACTCCCTCCCCCTGCCCTCGCTCTGTGACTGGCCACCAGGGGTACACCGGTCAAAAAATGTTGAAAACCCGTGATGTAGTGTATTTTTAAAAAGTGCTGATTTTTTGAGAATTCCAGAATTTTGAAAACTGGATTCATGACATTATACTGTAGAACTCCCAGCAGTTAATTTCCAGCCTGTACTTTAAGAACACTGAACCAAAGAACAGTGAGAAACATAACAGTTAATTGGTTAATTATTAAACCAATGTTGTTACCTCTCAGCTCTATGTTCTTGGGAACACTGGCACAGTATGCAGCCTGTCTGACTCACAAAGAACTCTCCCCCGCCAGCCTGAACAAGAACTGATTTAGAGGAAGGACTTACAAAAGACAAGGAAGATGCCGTGGGAGACGCACCTAAATCCCTCCAGACAAAGTTGATAGGAGTGAAGCAACTCCCCTGGCTTCATTTGCATCAGAGATGGAACTGGATGACAACTCATTTAAATGGGAGATGGGACAGGCATGCATCTTCATTAGCATTCAATATGGAGAACAGAGATTCCAAGGCAAGGACCACACTGAATTCTGGGATCAGAAAAGCAGGGGAGCACTGCATGATGGGCAATCCTTGCTCCAAATGCTAATCAACCCACATCTATACACACCCAGCTCAGCATTTATCAGACCAATTCTAGTAATGACTCCTCTATTGATATCCAAAACACTGAATCTGCCTGTCTGTATTGTGAGCTCCCTCAGAGTAATGTCACCCATAGCCAGGAGTGATCAGTTCCTATTATCCAACATCTGAGCTATTGTTTACCCATAAACAAACCCAATGTTCTCTACAAAACCCCTACCCAAGCTCAAGTTTCTGTCCTGATGCTTGGATCCAAAACTGCACCAGTTCTACTCCTTTTCTGCCTGGAATCCCTCCACTGATTGTGCTGAGGACTCTGCCTGTCCGCAAGCTCCAACAATACCTGGAAACCTCAACCGGTTCAAGCTTCACTGAGTGGTGAGATCCCAACTTTCTCTCTCTCTATCTCTCTCTCTGACTCCAGGAACCTGACTTTTATCCTCTTATTCCAGGCAAAGCTTTTTAAACCTGACTTTTGCTTTCTCACTCCAGGAACAGCTTTCTAGACTGGACTTTTGCGGATTACTGTCTCTCCCTCTCTCTCTCTCTGCCTCTAGGAACCTGACTTTTATTCTCTTACTCCAGGCACAGATTTCTAAACCTGACTTATGCTAATCAAACTCGAGCTAGACTTCCCCAAAAACCTAACTGAAACTATGTAAAATTATAATTGTTTATTTGTCTCTCTCTTGTATGGCTATTACTACTGGTATCATCATAAGTTCATATACCTGGCAATAAATAACTTTTATTATCAAGCTGGCTGCTATACTTTCTCACTGAACCTCATCTACTCTTTCTTCACCTTGACCTCCCCATTTGCTCTGTAGCAATGCTTCTTTTACCTAAGCCAAAGCTCCCTGTAATGCCCAAAACCACAGTGGGGTCTGCTCATCAAGGGGGTTACTACTAGGGCCATTGTGACAAGAGATTAGGACATGCAGAGTTTTGAGGCGCAGGAGGGTATCAGCTGAAAGTGCTGATTGGACCCAGCCTGCTCAGATATACTCTGTTAGCATGTGTCTAACTGCACGTATTATTGTCCTACTGAAATAAGGGATGAACTGAGTTCAAGGCACATGAGGGTGTCAGCCTCTCAATCCTGAATAGTTCGGCCTGACTCAGATGTACTATGTTAACCTGTATGCTTGTGTCTGACTGCATTTTATTGTTGCCCTGATGAACCAAGTTCAAGACATATGAGGGTGTTAGCCTGTCAATGCTACATAACCCAGCCTGGCTCAGGCATGTCCTGTTGATCTGTGTGTGTATGTGTGTACATGTGTTTGATTCAGGGGTTGGAAGAACCCAGCCCCATTGAACTGAGTCCTGCAAGATAGCTCCAGTGGGGGTGAGGACTTGCAGAAGGAAGAGATACAGCTCCATATAGAAACACAAGTAACACAAGCAGCACACTGACAGAATTACAGAGACCCCCAGCAACGTACCCCTAATAAATGAGCACACCCCAAAGTGACGGGCAAATCTGGTAACAATGTGTGTTTTACAACTATCTTTCTCACAATTTCACTCATTTCTTTTTTTACCCTCTTCATCCCCAGTAAACATAGGCAAAAGACTGTCAGACTTCCTTTTCCCTATAATAAATAGATATGAGCAGGCTATTTAGATTAAAGCGCATACTACATAGTCTGAAAATACTTTTCAGCAACATTACCTAATGATAATTTTGCAATTTCTTCAAAGTCATCAACTCTCTCAACATTTTCAAGGGATTCCTTAACTTTTGCAGCTTCATTTGAATATCCTGGACGGTTGTACGTAACATCTGCTGACTTCGATTTATCATGTTCCTTGGACTCGGAGGAGGAAAAAAAAGTCTGTTATATTTTCTAGTAATGTACTTCAAGCAATATGAACTGTCAGTTCATCAGCTATGATTATTAATGCTGCCAATCCCACCTACTATACTGTGCAGGTAAAAAAAAAAAAAAAAAAGGAAAAGAAAATGACCCATTCACTACTAACAGGAAGCATACTTTTGGCTCAGCTCCATCAACTAACATTTTTTATTTTGTCCATGACTTCCCTACTAACTAAGAACCACTGAAGTTTACAATACTGGCTACATTCATGCATGCCTCTCCGCCATAAACAACAATTTGCCACTATACTTTATGGGTGACCCTTCAAACACATTTCTGCTGTTCTCCAACCAGTCCATCAAAAAAAAGTATGTTGCTTTTTTGAGGCAATGAGAATGAATATGGAATGTGTGTAGGTAAGACTCATGGAGCCATCCCACAGCAACAAATAAGAGCCAAGGGAGTGGACATTTTTTTACTGGGTGAGTAACCAACCTCTCCCCAAACCTAAGATGCTAGGGCTGCGGTTTCCCTCTTCAAACACTAGAGGCAGTCCTCACAAGTCCAGAATTGTCTCCTGCCTTGATGCCCTCATGCTAGAAATTAACTTTCAAAGCTATGCTGAAATGTTAAATTCTTAGACAAGTAACTCTTAACAGAAATTTAAGGCGTGTCTACACGTGTGCTTTAACGCAGTGTTTCTCAACTCATGAGTAATGACCCAAAAGTGGGTCGCAAGAATATATGAAAGGGTTGCAAACAAACTTTAAAAATGGATCAACAATCTTTAAAAATGGATTCTCCTTTAATGTAGGGAAAGGTGGGAAACCGCGGCTTTTCCCTGGCAGGCTGGCTGAATTCTAGCCTGCCAGGGGCTGCTTGGGGCCCCCCCATGCTTCCCCCCCCCACACCCTGCCCCCCTTGCCACGCACACTGCGGGGCTGGGGGCAGGGGGTCGAGAGTGAGAGGCACTAGGTTGAGACTGGCCATCAATGTTTACAAATCGGTCCTGGTACAAAAAAGGTTGAGAATCACTGCTTTAATGTACAGTAGCCTATTCTACATGTCAAAAACAGTGCTAATATGCTAATGCATAGTAAAATAAGTTTACTGCACATTAAGCACCATTAAAAAGGTATTCACTTTTGCTACTGCGCATTAGTGCAGCCTAATGCACCTTTATGTAGTGCCTCATATTAGAGGTATCAAACTTAATCTGCAGTAGCAAAAGTGCATTAATGAGTATGTAGATGAGCTCTACAACTACTATAGTTTCATGGAGACTGCATAAAGGTGTGTGTGTCTATATATAGCCTCTATACACACATCAAGACAATAAAATTTGTATATTTTATATACATATATATACGCACTATAAAAGTATATGTATACACACAGATCTAATAAAAGACTGTTGTACAGACAGCTGGAGTGTACATCTGAAGTGGGGCAGACCAAAGTTGTAGTCAAACACAAAAACAAAATCATAAGGTAACAGATTTTCAATTCTAGATCCTGACTCTAACCCCCAGTTTCAGACATCTGAGATATAACTAGGAAGATCAATTGGGAAGAAGAGACATGAAATACAAGGAGTTTCTTCCTTCCCAAAAAGTAGTAACTATTATGTTTTAGAAGTAATTTCCTGCCAAATGCTGCTGCTGCTAGAGACTGAGGGTAAATTTCTTCAAGGGATGATAGGAAGGTGTTGATGGATGACCAAAAATCCCATTTTTAGATTTCTTGCATGACTATTCAGGTTCCTTTCTGATCAGGTAAAAGTGAAGGACTGCATTGAGGGGATCTATATTCTTTATGAAACCAGTTTATCCATAGATGCATATCTGATGATGAGGCAATGTGACTTTAGCTAATTAAGAGAGATTTAAATGCCTTCAGGTCGGGCATCTAGGCACGGGAGGAAGGTATAGTAGGGGGTTCCCAACTCCTGTTCTTTAAAAGTGGGAAAGCAGCACTTAGGGCTACAGTCTGCTACAGGCTGCTTAGCTAGTGCCAGCTGCAAGTAAGCAAGCAGCCCAGGGAAGACAGAGACATGAGCTATAAAACTGCAAGTAGCTACTTGGGAGCAAGCTGCCCTGCACTAATCTGCAAAGTGCAGGGCTCCAGACAAGCAGTAGACACTACCAAGCAGCTGGGTAGACTATAGCAGATGGGAGCAGGCTTCTTAGTGGGCAAAGGGGAAACTCCTGTGCCTGGTTTTGGGAGTCAGTGATCAGATGATCACAAAGGGTGGAGCCCAGGGAATATAAACCCAGCTCCTGAGCTACAAGAGTCAGTCTGGTTTT
The DNA here is from genome assembly GCF_001723895.1 of Crocodylus porosus. Classification (NCBI taxonomy): domain Eukaryota; kingdom Metazoa; phylum Chordata; order Crocodylia; family Crocodylidae; genus Crocodylus; species Crocodylus porosus. The sequence continues at coordinate 44,768,525 of NW_017728943.1, forward strand.
ATACTCTGCAGGGTGAGGAGGAAGACTGCTAGAGGGAGATCTATAGACAATAAGAAGTACCCTGGAGAGCTGGAAGGATATGACTAGAAGTTTGGTAGGAGTTGCTAGGGTGGCAAGAGCTAGAGTCAGGTTTAAGTTCAGAACATTTTGTTGACTGTGTTAGCTGCGGGGCATGGGTGTGGCTGAAGAGGAAGCAGGAGGCAATGGTGGTATGCTGAGAAAGGCATTCTGTACTTAGAGTAACCACACAGAACCTAACCAATGGCTGGGGGGGAAGAGGTGCCTTAAAAGGGCTGGTGAAGACAGGTCATAGTGGGTGCCAGGGAGGCACCAAACATTTGTGTGTGTGGGCCTAGAGCCTAGTGGATCTATGTAGGCCCAAGGGTCTTGTGGATAATACCCTCCACAAGGCTACTGTGTGGTTAAAGGGGGATGAGACTGGAGAGCATAGATGGGCCTGACAGCACAACTCCCACTGTCCTGAAAAGCATGGGATGGGGAATGAAAGAGGAAGCAGCACCAGACCCCAAGAGGAGGGCCCAGGAAGGGTCAATAGAGCTGCTTACCTTGGGGTGAGAGTCCCAGCAGCACTGGGGGAGTGGCATTTGGAGCCCAAACAGCCACCAATATGCTATAAGAGTATGTGCTGGGTGCAGGTCAGCAGGCATTCAAAGCCAGCAACCAGAACACCAGGAAAGACTGGCACCAGGAGGAAAGCCAGCATGATGAAGAGAGCAAGCACACTGGGGAAGACCGGCATCTGGAGGAAAGCAGGCAAGCCGGGGGAAGCAGGTACACTAGGGAAAGCCTGCATGCCAGGAAAAGCCAGTAACAGAGTGAGTGCTGGCACGCCGAGCAGGGCCAGCAAATTGAAAATAGTTGGCTTGGAGGAAAAGGTCAGGTAGACATAGGAGGCCAGTCCCAGAGAGCGGGCAAAAGAAAAACATTATACGTCTAGACAATCAGAGGGATGTCCAGCAAGATGGGCACCGGAGCAAGACCCTAGAAGGAGGAGCACAAGGGAGGGATTCCAGAATACAAAGAGTGTCTTCCATGAGAGACCAACTAACTGTGAGTTTGTCTACATTACAGTTTCAGTTATAAATTTGTTATATTGTTAGAGACTGGACTGATCATTTATAATTTTGATCCTGAATCTCTAGAAAGGGACTTTCTGTTAATTTTGAAGACTTCCATCTTGTTTGCCTCAGAAACAGCTGACTGGTAAGAGGATGGGGCATTAGGGGAGGTAGGAGCACCAAGAAGATGACCACTGGTCTTGCCTGAGCATTTTAGACCCATGGGGGACCTTCTGCTCAAAACAAGCTAAACCAAAGTCATGGCAGGCAAGAACAGAAGGACAACACACAGGCGCAGACACTGAAAATCTTTATCGGTTCTTAGTAAGGCCCCAAGCAGCTGGGAGGAATATTATGGCACACACTATTTGTATATGATTGTGCGTCATATACAATGGGGCTAGATAGACTCCCTGTATTTTGGGGTTTTGAGTTTAATGCCTGGTGTAATTACCCAAAGGGGAGTCTGGTGGAATGTGGTAGGACCAGGGAGTTAACAGAGTTGTGCGGTTAAGGCCCAGTGGTGGAATAGGGCCAGGTGCCTGGTAGTACAAGAGACAGAGAGAGTAAGCTGGTTGAGGCCAATAGGAAAAAAACACAATGACTTGCTCAAGGTAGGCCCAGACCAAGGCAGCCCAGTGATAAGCAGGGCAGAGTGAAGCACCCAAGACTCATTCTGGTACTCTAAGGTCAGCTTCCCAAATTTATTATTATAATAAAGGTAGGGCAGAAAAAAGACATGGCAGTTGCTGGAGAGACAAGAGTGGGTTGGGGGCAGAATTAATGGGGCTGCCACGGGGTGCCACAGCCATTCCTGGCAAGAGGAGAGAAGGATTTCATGAAACGGTTGTATCAAGGTAAACTTCTTGTGTACCATGTACTACACTACCCTTGAATTTTAGGCAAAACAAAGGAGGGATGACTTCCTATGATAAGGGAGTCATTTGATGCACAACTCTGCAGTACAAAAGGTACACTTAATAATCATGAAATACACAGTAGGACTCATGTCATCATAAAAATAAAGACTTGGTAACTTTTCTTTCCAATGTGACTGACAGAGGCACATCTCTAAAGGGCCTATCTCTTTCCTACATTGTGAAGGAAAGGATATATGACACTATCAGCCTGACTGAATGACATACTGGAAGTAGAAGCTATAGCATGATGGGCAACTTCTAGATCAGAGAGAGAGAAAATACTTAAACTGGATTTGGGAAAATAATTATAGGAAAACACAAATGGGAGTTGCATACTTCTCAGCCTTTGCTGCTTGCTTATCTGTCTGAAGTAGCTAAATTCTGTGATTTACAGAGTGCTTAACACAATGGATCCGTGAACATGGCAGGGATCTCTTGGCATTACTAGAATACAAATAACAACACTAACCTGTTAAGACAGATGAGCTGAAATGCCAATATTGATGAATGGTCTCATAAGGCTAAATGAGCCTGCAGTTGAGATTTTTTTTTTTTTTTTTTTTTTGGAATTGAGATACAAATGTTGATAGTGCATAAGAACTTAAATCAAAAATCCAGCAGAACTGGGATGATTCATTTCTTGGTATTTGATTTTTCCTTAAAAAAAAAAATCAAACTAATACTGATACTGGAAAGAGAATTTCATCACTACGCCTCTTGTAGATCAAGAGTAGAAGGCCTGCAAGACACTGGGAGAATATTTCTGGAGGAACACTGCACTTTGTTTAGGACTTTCTATCTAGTCAAGCTTCCACATTCATTTTCTCTGGATTGGAATTCAGGATTAGGAAATGAATTAGAAGATCTGTTCTGAGAACTTTGTTTGGTCTGAGAGTCTATTTGGGGCGATTTTATTTATTTATTTACTTTTAATCCTGATTCTGATTCTCCTAACCTCAGAAGAGAAAAAGGATACAGAAATAAAATGGTCATGTGTGAGACACAACCTCTCTTCACAGCTTCCTGTGATAACTTTCCTTGGTGAAGAACTTTTTATAATCATCACGCTTCTCCGGGCTGTGACTTGGTACCCCTCGGAGCAACCTAGCTCCCTGAATCTCAGTTTGGGTCTGGAACAATTCTTAGGGTATGTCCACACCACTTCTACAACACTCTTGAGAATAACAAGGAGAAGTACACCTCACCCAACCACTCCTATGCGTCAACTCCAGGCATGAGACAGCCAAGAAGCCCTGTGGGCACTTCAAACAATGCCAGATAAAGATGTTTGAGAGCAGACACCAGAGATGCCCATGAAATGACTTCAGTGTCCCATTGCCATGCCTGGCATGGAAGCAAGGGCACAGGCTATACTTCTTGGTTTTCTTCTTAAGATCACAGAAGAAGCACTACACATATTTCCTTAGTCACTGACATCTTAGCCAGCCCACTTGTGGTCAGTGTCCTCTGCTGAGGTGGAGGGGAGAGGGAGAGGTTGCAAGTGTGTGGTGTATCTGCTCTAAGGATTGAGTGACATTGTGCCTAGGAAAGAATCCGCAATTCTCTGATGCTTAACTTCAGGTGCATGTCTTAAGGCATCAAGATACGATTTTTCTCAATTTATCCCAAATGCCCTAATAATTGTGATGGCTCTAATCTCTCTAGCCTGAAGCCTCTTTCGCCTTGACCATGTCCCTATCTAGTCTTGGGCCTCGATTATATATTCCTTAACCTGAAAAATCCTGGCAGTGATTGCCAGCCTTATCACCTACATTGTGAAGATGTTGGAGAAGCCAAGAAGGAGTTAAATTCTTCATGACTTGCTGATGGTGAAGAATTAGGAATTTTTTAAGGTGAAAGGCAACTTGGGTGACAGTGACCATGAAATGAAAAGCGTTCAAGATCCTAAGGGAAGGAAGGAAGGGGAGCTGCAGAATAAAGACATGGGACTTCCAAAAGCCAAAATTTTAATAAACTCTGGTAACTGCTGTGCAGGTTCTCAAGTCTAAGGGGAAAAATAGTTCAGGGAAGCTGGCTATACTTTAGACATCATATTAAGAGTGCAAAAGCAAACAATTTTAATACAAAGAAAGGATAGGAAGTGCACCAGGAGACTGGCTGAGCAAAGCAGTAAACTCTTCAACGAGCTAGAACTCCAAAAAGGTTTCTACTTCTAGAAAGATATCTTTCCATGTTGCTAGGGATGAGTAAAAGAGGTATACAGGAAGAGAATCGGGAAGGCTGAGGCACAAACAGAGATGCAGCTAGCAAGGGACATAAATGGCAACAGAAAGCATTTTATGAGTAGATAAGAAGACGACTAAGGAAAATGGGTCCCTTGCAGAGTAGACCGAGCAATCTAATAATAGTTAATGCAGAGAAGGCTGAAGTACTTGACTTTTTTTACTTCAGTCTCTACAAATTTGGTCAGCCATCCGATGATAAGCTTGGTTTGCAACCAAGATGTGGGAAAAGAAAATTTGCCTAGAGTTAGGGAAGGGAAGGACAGGTTAGGGAAGCTGAATGTTTTCAAGATGAAATTCATTCCTCAGGACCATGTCTGAGGTACTTGCAGAAGCACTAGCTCTTCCCTCCTGAGTACTCATGGAAGTCTGAGGTCCTGGTTGACCAGAAAAGAGCAGATATAATGTCCTTCCTCCAGAAAGGGAAGAAGGGAGGTCCAGGGAATTACAGGTCAATCAGCCTCTCATTGATTCATGGAGATGACGGTCATGGAGTAGGTCACTACTGAATCCATTTTTAAACACCTCATGGACAAGACTATCAGAAACAGTTAAAATGCATTCATCAAAAGCACCTGAAAAGGTAACAAGTTTGTGGATTGGGAGAGAGCAATAGATATTATTTACCTAGACATTAAGATGGCCTTGAATACTGTCTCCCACGACATTCTCATTAAGGAAGTACAGTTTAGGCCAGGGCCAGACAATCCCCAGCACCAGAGTGAGGCACACAAAGGCATTTTGTTTGACGCACGCACCTTGGGGCAGACAGTGGGGAAGAGACCAGGGCTGTACAACAAGGATCCCATGGGCCCAAATAGGGAGTTTTGGAGAGCTGTCACAGGCCAAGTCAGATCCTCCCCACCCCTCCAACTGCAACACCCCACAAACTTTCTTATATGGGAAGAGGCCATGGGTGAGGAGCTGACATGGGTGTGGGTGGGTGGCAGCTTCAGCAGAGGCAGCACAGCCGGGGCCCCAGCTGCCACCAGCACTCTCTGGCTGCCCTTGTAACCTGAGGACGGGCTAGACCTGCTCCTTGGCTTCAGTGTCAGTGGCCTGGATGCAGAGGCAGTGGATTGACAGAAGCTGCTGCTGGGCGTGGGGGGGGCAAAATGGGGACTTGGCAGCAGGTGTGACTGCCTACCTTCACCACTGCTGGGGCCTTCTTGCTGCACCAGGGCTGTACTGTGGATCCTCCCCACTGCTGCTACCCTGCCAGGCGTGCAGGCCTGGGGGGCCTGGAGGTGGCTCTGGCGGCAGCAGCAGAGAGAAGCCCTAGGGGCAGCAGAAAGGGCTTAGCAGGAACGAGGAGAGGTAACCACATTAGCAGGAGATGTGAATAGGCTGCTTCCTCTATAGTTAATGATGCTATTGAGGTCAATGATACATGTACAACACTCTTAAAAGAGAAACTGAACCTTCAAAAGGAAAGGTCCTTTAATTTATAATGGCAACAAGGCGGTCTCTAGCAACCCTTTTATTTCCTCTGCAAGGTATATGTGAATGGATGAGATTTATTCTTAGTAAAATCTTTTCAGTCCAAGGCAAAGATATAAAAAAAAAAATATATTAAAGACTTACTGCCATACCTGAATTAAAAATAACGAACTCGCCTCTTTAGTCCTTTTCTTATCTTGTTCCATTTCATATTCTTCCTTAGACCTCCTGACAAAATAGACAAAATACAGTGTAGAATATTCAGGAATCTTCAAAATAACGTGATTTACATTCATTTAGCACTGCCAAATCAGAGGACAAACTTGGCATGATAGCCATAGAATCATAGAGAAGCAGGACTGGAAGTGACCTCCAGAGGTTATAAAGTTCAACTCCCTCCCTGAGATAGGAACACCCCTATCCAAAACATTCTATATAATCCACCCTCTGAACTCTACACAAGACTACCTTCAACCCTGATACAACATAGACCTAACATCCTAACCTGCCATGGATAAAAGTGAACCACAGCAGCCAATATCCTGGTTCTATGAAATACTGTCAATGTATGCTCTAGAGTAGGGGTTTTCAACCTTTTTCAATCATTGTACTCCCAGGCAGCTGGACGCAGAGCAGTGTACCCCTGGCTGTGGGGCGGGGCGGAGGCATAGCATGTGACAGGACACCGAGCGGGGGAGGGGGTGCCACGCAGCTGGATGCGGAGCAGTGGCAGCAGCCTCATGCGAGCTTCCCCTGCCCTCCATGTCTGGCCAGTCACCCCCACAGGGCAGGGGAAGCTCACACATGGCAGCTACCCTGGCATACCCCTTAGAACCTGCTCAAGTACCTGCAGGTGTACATGTACCCCTGTTGACAACCCCTGCTCTAGAGATCCTGGATATATGGCTACACCCCCTGCTACAAAGGAAGGAAAAAAATCCCACAGTCCATACCAATCTGACCATGGAGTTAAATTCCTTCCTGACTCCAAAATGATGACTGGTCAGACCCTGAGCGGAGAAGAAAGACCTTCTAGCCATTAATCTCTGGCTTTAGTCCCAGCAGGAGCACTGGCATACCCCAATCCAAGTTCTTCCCAGTCTTGATGCAGCCAACACCCAATATTTTTGAGGGAGACTTAAGAACACCCTGACATATGTAACAAGGGGAGTGGGAGGGGGCAACTAGCAAAGCTCACAAGCATAGAAAATACTCATATTGGAACATAAGCATAGATTATCCCTAACCAGTGGCTGTCCAACCTATTTTTGAACACCTCCAATGATGGAGAGTCCATAACTTCCACAGCCAGTCTATTCCACTGCCTTGCTATTCTAACAGTAAAGAAGCCTTTTTTCCAGGTATCCCAGCTAAATTTACTTTGCTGCAACTTCAAGCCATTCTGTAGCAAGACAGAAGAGCTGCTTCCCCTGCCCTTCCTTCTGGCAGCCCATCAAGTATTTGAAGACTGCCATCGTGTCCCTTTTTTGCAAGCTGAACATGCCTAGCTCCTTCAGCTGCTCCTCATATGACTTGCCTTTCAAGCCCTTGATCATCTTTGTTACCCACCTCTGGACCTTTTTGTAACTTTTCCACATCCTTTTTAAGATGTGGCACCCAGAACTGCACACAGCACTCCAGATCTGGCCTAACCAGTGCTAAGCAGTGAAGTACTATCACCTCCTGTGTCCTGCACCTAACACTTCTCATGATCCAGCCCAAAACCACATTCACCTTTTGTGTGGCTATATCATACTGCAGGCTCATATTGAGTCTGTAATCTATCAAGACTCCCAAGTCCTTTTCCACAGTGCTGCCATCCAGCCAGATGTCACCCTTTTCTTATTTGTATGTTTGATTATTCTTCCCAAGGTGTAGTACCTTGCATTTGTCCACACTGAACTTCAAACTGTTAGCACTAGCCCAACTTTCCAGTCCACTGAAATCTTTCTGAATTGCGCTCACATCCTCCAACATGTTCATAATTCTTCCCAGCTTCATGTCATCTGCAAACTTGCTCAGGAAGCTTTCTATGCCAGCATACAAATTGTTAATAAATGTACTGAACAGCACCAGGCCCCGTTGGACTCCGCTTGAAACCGCTTGCTACTCTGACATGGACCTATTAATAACTACTCTTTGTTTAAGCCAGTTATCTATCCATCTTGTAGTAGTTTTATCTATCCCACATTTCTTCAAATTGGTTATTAGAAAGTCATGTGGGACCTTCTCAAAAGCCTGGCTGAAGTTCAGAATCACTATATCCACAGCATTCCCTTTATTGATCCAAGTAGTTACTTTGCCAAAGGAGGAGACCAACTTTGTTTGACATGATTTGTTTTTCATAAATCCATGCTGGCTGCTTGTGATCTTCAATATGAAGTGATTTTTTTTATAATGATTTAGCACTGCTAAATCAGAGGACAAACTTGGCATGATAACCCCAAATTCCCAGTCTCCAAACAGCTTTGATTATTTCAAATACAAAACAAAAACTGCAATACTGGTCCTGATAAACAATGGGCCTCATTTCCCCCCCGTGCAGGAAACTCTTGTTTTAAGTTTATTCCTGGGAATTCTTCATTCAGATGGTAGAGTGAGTGACAAAAAGGAGATGTTTCTTCTTTTATAAGTAAAAGGAGAAATATCCAGAAGGCAGAAAATATATAGTGCCCCTTGCCTTCATCTGCTTTTGAGTATTACCTGGTCTCTTCCACGATCATGATGCCATTAGCCAGCCCCTGAGGGTTGGGGGCAAGGGCTCCCTTAAACAGAGATGGGAACTATCACACCTTAATGAAAACTGAGCCTACTAATGTCTGCTGGTTTTATTTATGCAACTGGGATTTTTTGGGAAGGAACAATAATCTAGAATAACTACACTGGCTCCCTACTCCCAAAACTCCACTCTCCTACAACTCAAAAGAAGCCCCTCCACGAGAATTACAATGAAGCTGTGGAAAAGAACAAAACCTTCTGCAAAAGCAAAATTCATTCTTTCTACATGCACAGGCTGTTCTATATGCTGGGACTGCAGGGTGCTCTGACAATGCAGAAGCTGAAAGCTGAACTAACAAGCTGATTGTCTGAGCTGTTGTAGCATACTCAAGGTGAGCTCAGAGGAACAGGACCTAGGTAGTGCTCCAGTTGCCAGCAACCCCAGGCTGATGAAACAGCCCCTTGGAAACCATTTTTCACTGATGAAAGTTATGGCTGACTTCAGGATGCTCAATGTTTTGATTCAGTAAATGTTGTACTTGGATTCTCTCTTAATTAGAACTTTGAAAAGCACATTTATGCCACCTAGTAGACAAAGAAAATGCTCACGTAAAATAAACATGGGAATTGTTATTTCTTATTTTGTAAAAATGATTAGGTAGGATATCAATTTTTTACCTTAAAACTTCCCTCAGTATTTTCATTTCTTGCTGTTCAATTTCAGTAAATATATCAGAGCCATCTGTCAAACAGCCAGGTAGTACACCTATAAAAAACAAAAACTGCAGAATTCCTGCATTATTTGGGAGGGGAGGGGGGATTTCCACTCCGTCTAGCACCCTTTCCTCAGCCAGAGAAAGGAAGGCAAGGGAAAATTACTTACCTACAATGCTACTTTTCAGAAGTGACACAAAAAAAATTGATTCCTTAGCATAAGCTTCCCAACAACACTCCAAGCACATCTACATATATATATATTAATGCACATTAATAAACTCCAGTGCATATCCTGCTGGAGTTTTTTGCTCCCAGGTACTGCATTTATATATGTGCCTGGGACTACAGCACACTGAGCCAGGTCAGAGAAGCTCCAGCTGGCAGGGGACCCAGGGCATCAGCCTGCCACTTCAGGGCCGCTCCAACTTGGTTCAATGTGCTATGGAGCAGCTGGCTGGGGCACAAGGGTGCTTCAGTGCAGGGCTAGCCAGTAGGCAGCCCTCTCACTAAAGCAACCTCATGCCCCAGTCAGCTGGGTTAGTGTCTACACATGTGTTGCACCTCATGAAAAAACTCCACAGGACAGTACTTGTATTTACAAGTACTAACCTACTGTGGGGTTTTAGTTTCCTGTGGCCTAACAGGGCTGCACATATAGACACCAAGATCTGTACTGCGGAGCTAATTAGATAACTCAGCAATAAATGTCTTTTGTAGACATACCCTCTGAGTGCTAAAGTTTTGAGTCTCAAGGAAGCGGAAGAGCAGGCAAAGCAAGAAGTATATGCTTCAGTGACCATCACAAGCCATCTCCCCAAGCTATAAGAACCCATAGCTTCCTCAGAAACCAGTTTCTTAACTCTTTGGTTGGTGACACTCGTAAGTAACAAATTAACCACACTGAAAATTCGCAGTTAGTAAAACTAACTGCAAAAAGCAACATAAAAAGATAAACCCTAAGTCTGAAAAGGGGGGTAAAAATCCTATCGGAAAGATATCGGCAGAGAAATAAATTGCAAGTAATCTCATCTAAGGAATACGAAAATACAGGGGAGTAGATCTAATGGCCCACGAGTTTCTTTCCAATCCTATGTTCTCTAAATACTGGGATATTATGACAATGAAAGTTACAAAAGACCATAAAAAATGAATTATTCTGTAGTGCAGTTGGATCATGTGTAATAAATATGGCATGGGGTCACACACAGAATAATAAGAAAAAAAAGAAAGACAGACTTGCTACCTATTCAGTGAATGTTATTCATTTGGTGCACTGAAAGAAGCAGGTAACTGTAGAAAAAATATGATGCAATCACGTGAAGACTATATCATAATGCAAACACACAAGGGGACCAAATTAAGCCTGCACAAACAACCTTCATTCTAACATTTAACTTTGTAAGTATGACTTTGAAATGTGTATGTCCTTCTGCTGCAGTTCAATTTATGTTGCATAGGTATGTGTCTAAGTGTGTATGTCTACACACGCTCCTATGGCACTGTCATTACTGTTCCGTTATTTAGTACTTCCGAAAGAAAGTACTAAATGATGGCAAAGTAACAGCTCATACTACAATGTCAGCGGGGCACATGCTTATTTCTAGCAGCTGTGTCACCATAGCAATGCACTATACCGAGGGAGCGTGTCACTACAGCGACACAGATGTGGTGTCACAGTTTTTGGCCATAGCATGTTGCTACAGTGACGCAGCATCATGTATATTTGCATACTGTGTTGTAAATAAAGAATATTAAAAAACCTTATATTTTTGTTTATCTTTTGTGTCCCAATCTATATTCTAAACTAGTTCCTTTATGATGGTTTAAAAAGACAGACAACTGATAGCAAACAGAAAACAGCCCTAGCAACTCTCCCTCAACATATACAAGGCACTGCACTTGGAGAAACTGGACAACTACAACCTATACCACTTCTGCCTTGGGCAATTCTGCATGGAGCCATGCTCAGCTCAACTACAGCTGAGAACAGAGCCTCCACCTAATTTCCTGCTGCCTCTTCTTACTAACCTTCTCAGTGGATAAAAAATTATTAAAAAAAATTGGGCTTGTTATTTGAATTAGAATGTATTTGATTTAATCATTTTTTAAAATTCAAGATGCTTTTAAAAATAATATATAAAGATAGTTTTAATTTAATATATGTTAAATCTCAGAGATATCACCATGGAATAGCGATTAGTATATTCTATTTGACACAATATATTCATGTAACCTTTTTAGAAGTTTTTTAAATAGGTCACAACAGGCCATGGACTATATTAGGGGCCCAATCTTACGGCGTTCCCAGAGGCTTCTCTATAGATTAGTAAAGATTAAAGAAAACCACTCTACCCAATGGGACTCAGTGCTCAGTCTAGAAGACCACATTAAGCATCTCTGTGTGATGCGTAGTTTCATTTCTCATGCTGTAGACTTGTCTCTCCAGAGATCGTAGACAGGCAAGGTCCTTTGGGTAGATGTGATATCTTTTATTAAACCAAATAAATAGTTGAAAAAATATTCTTTGCAAGCTTTCAGGCACAAATGCCCTTCTTCAGGCATAGGGAGAGTTTGTTGTCTCCAGAGATAACATCCTTGTTAACAGCAGTATATGAAGATGAGAGATAACAGACCTGATTACCCACCCATCAGCCCTACTGTCTCTCTGCAAGTTTATGTACACACAGTCAAGCCCTTTACCTTTCTCTAAAAATGCAAAGTTTCAAGAAGTTAAATGAGTAAAGGATATCCAACAACAAGAATGTACTGTTTGTAGAAATCAGTGATTAAATCTAGGCTTCCTGGCCAGTGATTTAAGTCATGATTTAAATCATGCTGCTTTCCTTTTCACAGGTATTATTTTAATGCTGGCTTAAAATGTGGAATTTCAAAGTAATTTAAAAACTAATGCAATTAATATTTCTCCTATGTATCCTCATGGTTAAGAAAAAAACCCAGACATCTTTCTAAATGATTATATGCAATTTTTCTGAATAAAATCAGAAAACTTACACATGCAATCCTCTGCTATAGACACAGCAAATAGGAAGAAGGAAATTACTAAACTTTGAGATTCAGGAAAGCTTGAGCTTGTTGAGATAAAAAACTGAGAGAAGTGCCTGGAAGATAATCGTGCTCGAATTACTGAGTATACACAAGTATATTGAAGTAAGAGGGTGACAAAATAATATTTGAATGTGCATCCCCTTGAACACAACTTGCTGTGCAGCTACATAGAGAGGTTTGAGAATATAGTAAGTGTAAGCACAAAGGGAACTTGCTGCTCTGCAAATCCATTAGTCTTTATTCTATATGGAGTGAGAGTGTGGCCAGCTTGACAATGGTTGCTGTATTCCAGATAACAATCATGTTGCACCCAGTTATAGGTACTGTTATAATACCCCACACTGATCTGCACAATTCTTAAACTAAATTAAATTTAGATTTCATAAAATAGTCTAACAGGCTTTGGCTAACTTTTATTTCCCTTTTAAAAGCTATGATTGACAGAACCAGTTGTAGAGTAAGGGTGAAATCCTGGCCTGGAAGTTTTGCCATTGACTTTAATTGAGCCAGGATTTTACCTTACTTGTCCAGATTACATAGCTCTCAGAACAGCTGAAAAGATGCACAAAAAACAATAAATTCTCATTTATTACTTCTTACCGTTTCTCTCTTTAATGACTCTAATGGCTTGCAACTGCATTTCAATATTTTTTTGTACCATCATTTCTTTGAAGAGTCTAAAATCTTCTGCTGCCAGTACAGGTTGCAAAATGACCTGTGGGGGAAAAAACTGAGAAATTAACAGAAACCCAACTGATCATTTCAAAATAGCCCAGATTTCAAAAGGTGTACTTCAAGATAGCAAGAAATAACATCTTTATATTGTCTCTACTTAGAAACATTTTTGTGTTATCTATCACCTAGAATAAACACTTACTGGTGATACAACACCAACAACTTTGGGGAGGGGGAAGAAACAAGCAGCTGAAGATGAGGATTGGATTTACCGATATGGAAAACAAAAAACTTCGTCTGTCTGAGGTTGTTCAAAATTCACCATCTGATTTTCTGTTTTCTATATGCATTTTAAAGTACTGTTTTATGGTTCTAGTCCTGTTACTTTGTGCTGGTGGACCGTCAACCCTAAATAGTTCCCTGAAACAGCAGAATCTAATTAATTTATTTGTAAAATGGAATGGTGCTGTTTGGTTTGAGAGCCTAATAAGACTGAAATTCTGCAGCATTGCCAACCCCACCGTGCCAAAAATCATGAGATGAACTCTTAAAAAAAAAAAAAAAAAAATCAAGAGATTGCCACATATATCATGAGATGCTATTTCTGAAGTATGTGTGGGGCTGGGGGGTGGTATTTGTGAAGATGTTGGGGGCTGTGGGTGTGTGTGAGGTTTGGAGCCCAGAGAAGGGGGTCCCCACACACCCTGGCAGGATGCAGGGTACTATGGGTGTGGAGTGAGAAGCAGCAGCAAGGTGGGGTGGGCTGTGGCTTGGAAGTGAGAAGCAGACAGAAAGACTGACACAGAGCCAATGACAGACACACAGACAACATCCAGCTGGTAAGTGCAGGGAAAGGGACTGGACGGAAGTGGGGGTGGTGGGGAGGGAAGGGACATGGTGGGGGCAGATTAAGGCCCCAGAGGGAGGAAGGGAGGGAGTGGGGGAGGAACAGGAATAAATGGGGCCCCAGGACTGGGGCAGGTTGTCCGGAGGTGTGAGGGAGGGGCATCGCCCCCCCGCAGTAGTGTACACCCACGGAGGAGGCATGGGGCCACGTGCCCCCCCACAAGGTAGGTGAGCTGGGGCTCTGCACCCTGCTGCCTTGCCCCAGGAGCTCAGCTACATGATGCCATTGCCGCCTGCCAGGCTGGTAGGAGACATGGAGCACACTGGCACATCCCCTACCTGCCCAGTGGCAGGAGGCACACTACGGTCATGCAGCTGAGCTCCTTGGGCAAGGCAGCAGGCCACAGAGCCCCAGCCTACAACGGTTAGCCTGCCTCTGCCCTTCCACCTCTGGAGGACCCGCCCTGGACCCAGGTCCCCATTCATCCCTGCCCCTGCTCCTGCCCCACTCCCTCCCTCGCCGCAGAGGCCTCGATCTCACCCCCCAGCCTTCCCCCAACCCTTTCCCTCTCCCTTCACCCCTTTTCCTCCACTTACCAGCTAGGAAAATCCAGAAATCTGAGGGTTGGTTTGGGAGATTGTGAGTTGCAGCTATTTTGACTTTGAAATCCTGAGTCTTGTGACAGCATTACAATAGTTGGCATTACTGATTCTGTCTAACATGTACACTTTTTAATAGTTTCAGCCACCTATTCTAGCTGTGATGAAAAGCATGTAAAAAATAAAAAAGGAAAAATAAAAATAAAAAGCTGATGGTCTCCTAGGGCAGTGCTCTGAATTTTTAAAAGACCTGGATTTTATTTTAAAGTGAAATCCTGCACCCTTGGAATAGATAGCAAAATTCTCTTCCCCTTCCCCACCCCACTCGCTCAGTATTTTCTTCCTCCAGTTCAACAGAAGCCAGGTACACAGGCAACATCCCCTGACATTAGGGAAAGGGAATGCTCAGAAGTGGGATTAAGGAAAAGCCACTCATTTCTCCATGGCTGATGAAAGAGCTAGTACTCTGAGTCATTACATCTTTTACTAAAGGGGAACTAGGCATTTTTTTGCAGAATTATACTGGGAAGACAAATAACACTGGGGCAGGTGGTCTGCAATATAAAGCCAGGGTAGGATGCAGTAGTAGCAAGATGTACTTTGTAGCAATTTTTATATGGGCTCGAAACATACAGAACAGGTTAAAGGTGACAGAAATTAAAATTCTCTCTAAGGTACACAGAACTCTAAAGGACAGGACATAAATAACTCTAGCTTTAAAAAAAAACAAAACAAACCAGGAAGTACCTGGACTATATCTACTGTCCTCTTTCTAACAGTAACTAAGATACGACTATATGTTAGCTGAAGGACTAAAGTGTCTGGTATTTCCTCTTCATGCTACAGCTGAATTTAGATGTTGCTATTTAATAAGCTTTCCCAAAATACAATTGTGCAGATCTGTAAATAGCATCGAGGATGATATCAAAGTCTCAAGAGAAGAGTGGATGAAGACCACTTTGCCAAATGCTAAATCCAATTTGGGGAGACTTCAGAAACTTCATAGTGGTTTGTAGATATGTGGAGAGAGCTCCGAGTAAACTCTTTACAGATGCCTAGGAGACATGTTTCTCTATAATGCTGCAAATGGTTCTTGGGTTCTTGTGGAGAATGTTTTAATAATCATATCAAAACACAGCTTGGCTATTTGGTAGCCTGGAAAGTCACTGAGTAGATATCACCAGACCCTGCACTCTCTCCACTATGACTAGACAGAGAAGAGAATCTCAGTGGTTCCCTCATTTGTCAGCAGAAAGCCAAAGCAAGTCTTAAGTCCAGGAAATGGAGCTTGCCCTCCTGAATGTGCAAGGTTTTTGCAAGGGAAAAAAATGGAGAGTGGGCGTGCTGGTTTAGGGTGGTGTTTCATGGTCACCTGCAGCAGAAATCTGGGGTGTGTCTGTAAGAATATTTTATCTTGATGGAAAATTGCACAGGGCCTAGGACATGGATCTCACCTGCCACTTCTTGTCAAGCAATCAAGGTCATCTTCATTGACATATGTAGCAAATTACACAAATGACAGTAGATCAAATGGTGGCTTCATAAAAATAAGGAGGACTACACTGGTCAGATCTTTCAAGTTTTTAAACCAAGTGCTGTAGGAAAACACCACCTGCCCAGTACTAGTGAGTGGTAACCCAAGATGACTGCTAAATAGAATTTAGCCAAGTGTTGGGGATTGGCTGCTCTCTGTTTCAACTCCAGAAGAGGTGAGGTAAGGTGATATCTTTTGTGGGATCAACTTGTATAGTTGGGAGAGAGAGGAAATAAGCCTTGAGGTTTCAAACATCACAAGTTGGAAAGCAATTATAATCCAAGCCAAGTACATCTTAGAACAATTGCTTTAGTTTAACCTAATTACCTTAATGCATTTTACCACTTGGAAAGTAAGCAACTGTGAAGAAAGAGAAGTTAGCAGAGGGAGTTTCAGGAGTCAGGATCATTAACAAGCCCTCAGCTAGCACTGGTCACCTGGACAAGACTGGCTGCAGCTGCCTGAGAGCCCTCAGGTGGCCCTCAAACAAATGCTTATGTGAAGCTGCTACATATAGGCAGCAGCCCTGGTAGTGCTCAGTGGGCTTTCAACCTGTCTAGCAGCTGATTCCTTGTTGTGATTTCTCTCAAGTCTGGCTCCCTGAAATACTGTCCATTTCCTAGTCTTAAGCTTTTTTTCTGCATCCCTGCCTACATGCTGGCCTTTAGACTTAAGGCTTGTGATCTCTGGTTCTTAGATTTCCCAGGCTTCTGCCCTTACCACTAAATCCTGCCCCCCCTCCACACCCTGTCTGAGTCTTGCCTGTGGCAGGGAAAGGCAAGAGGTAAGTTAAAATAAGCTAAAAACCCTATTACTTAAGTCTATGGCTCTAGGTGACCAGTAAGTTAGGAATTTATTTTCCCAGGTCAGTCCTATAACCTACCTATTGTGTAGGTGTAAGCAATGTAGACAAAAGGGGGCCCTAAATTGAAGTGATGGGTGTTAAAAAACACTGCCTTAGGGATGATTAACCCCCTCCTCCCCCCATGCACACACCCCGCTGACTTATCTTCCTCTCTGGTGGGGAGGGGAAGATGAGCTGCCAATGAGGGAAGCGGTCCCTGGACTGTGGGGAAGAACTGGTGCTTCCCTCCCTGGCAGCTATGCCCCCCACACACAAAGGTGGCACCCTCCCACAGGCTTGGGTGGTCCTGGGGGACACTGCAGCTGCAGAGGGAAGCACCAGGCCACCGCACAGTTCAGGCAGGCAGGCTCCAGGGAGGGAAAAAAAGATCAGGCTCGCTGCTTTTATTGGGTGTAGCTGGTTTCCTGGGCTACTGTCAGCCTGCCTGCAGGACTTCCTGCAGAGCCATGGAGCTGCACAGAGCCCAGTGCTTTGCTCCACAGCTGTAGAGTTTTAGTCCTCCAAGGACTTTTAGTTTGCTGCATCCCAAGTCATTTAAAGCGCATTACACTGCTGAACTTCCTACAGCGGCTGGAATTAATGCACAATAAGCTGCTGAGGCGTGCAAACACCGACACCATTAAAGCGGTGCAAAAGCATTTAGCCTGCTTTAACGTGTCATGTACACATGCCTCTCATTTCATCTACACACTGCCATGGATGATAGATATTGATCTCCTACTTAGCATTAGGGAATTCACCTTGCCCCAGTAAGATAATCATATCCACTTAAGTGATTTGCTTATCCACTTAGTGAGACAAGTCTACTTAGGGATTTTTCTTGGCAATAGGCAGGATTGTTCCAGACCAGCAAAGATAAGACCATCTGACACCCAGGCTGTGACATGGAAGGTATAATTCAGGTCTGCGTAGAGAATCTTCCATCTGTTGTAGTATAACAGATCTGGGAGGAAAGGGTTTTGAAATAGAAAGTTAAAAGATGTAGACCTTCTGGAACATGAACTGCCTCATGCATACTGAAGCTATTAAGAGCCGGTCGTCAGTCCTGTCTGAACTCTGTAAAGAATTTGGGAATCAGAGATCAGATGGTAAGCATATATTCTATTTGCCTGCATACCACATACACATTTCCTGCAAAAAATCAGCACACCAAAATTGGGGTGCATATCTTAAGCAAGGGAATTTGTTTTTTCGTCACTGTAAAAGGGCAAGTAGCCACTGTGACTGATGGCCACCAAGATGGCTGCTACTTTTCTCTGAGACTGGATGTTTTACTACTGCCCTAACAAGGATATGAGGCCCACTTAGTTACTGTCCTGCAACAGCAGGAAGTTTCTGCTGCCTCACCCAGGCTGTCCTGGGATGCCGCACTTCCTGGTTCTGTTTCCCAGAGGACATGCTGTATGTCAGACAATTGGCCATGACTCCGGAAAAATCTTTTCTTCTATAGTCTGACTTCCACAAAAAACGGGTGCAACTAGCATGCAACAAAATATGGTATCGGCATCATCATCATCAATGTCAAGAAGGCTATGAATATGGTTCATGTGACTCATGCTCCCCTGGAAAAGATTTAACACTACTTGTTAATCTGGTCTAAATAGTTTCAACCTGGGTTAACCCCAATCCAAAAAGATCACTTGAAGAATGGAGGCCTCAATCACCCACTCACTCAAAGGAAAGCATCTGCCTAGATAGTCTATCTGACTGTTCTGGAATTTAGGTCAGTGTAACACACAAAACTACACCTTAACAAGATTAGTTCCAGAGTTTTGACCATTCTTTGGCATAGGTGAATATATGGTGCTGTCTGTCATGGCCTGTATCAACTGATATGATTTCTGAGTGTTCACTTCAGGCCCAAGAACAGATGAAGAACGCACTGAAGATTTTCAGGCACCTGCAGAGAAGATCCCCTTTTAATACCCGGTTGCCCTAGTAAGAGTACACTGACGCATTGTTTCTCCTGAGCTGGGGAGCTACCATCTTAAGCACTCTGGTAAGTACCCAAAGGGATACTGAAAGCTAAGCATGAAATTAAGTGATTTGCTTGATTGGGACATTAGTTAGTTTTACTCAGGAGCTTATTTTGTAAATAAGTTTTAAAAAGAAACTAATTAAAACCACACAGTTATTGTTAGTTTCCCTTTGCACTATGGTTTTCAAACTCAATATCCCATGCCATTTTAGTAAATTCTGTCTCCCCTTAGATATCCTTCATATTACTTACAAATTTATACTCTGTCCCTCCTCACAGCCATGTTTATTAAGACCTGTAAATATCAGATGGAAAAGCAATAATTTTTATTCAAAAGGTAATCCTACCACTTTCCCTTATCATTTTTGTTATTCTTCTCTGAGCTCCCTTTAAGTTGATATCAACCAACCATCAAAGAGGGAATGTGAAGTCACTTACACTGTGCAATTAATACAATTTAAAACTTGCTTTTAAAAAAGCAAAAGCCAGGAAACATTTTACATAAAATTTTTGATGCCATAAAGAAATGTGTGTTCAAGTGTTATTACCGCAAATAAAATGTAAGAAATGTGCTAATCATAATTCATACCTTAAATATAGCTACATTACTTTTGCCTGAGAGAGGACTTTAAGATTTCATACCCGTTCTCGTATATTAGTGGAAATATCAAATTAACAGTACACTATCAAAATGTATCCAATCTTTAACAAAAGGAATCATACCTGTGAAGTATGTGATTTTGCAAGAGGAGATGAACATGCTTCTTGAAATTTTTCTTCATTAATTCCAACTTCTTTAAGATAACCGGCTAGCAGTTTCTCAACCTACAAAAAAAGTCTTACCTTTTACTAGCTGCTTCCCCAACAGTAATAGAAATCACCAGGCTTTAAACTTCTCTACCAAACCCCACTTACTTCAATTGCTATGGGGGATAGATCCCAGCTTTTATTTATGGAATGGAGGGAAGGGGTGTAGGCACATGCAGATCCTAGCTTTTATTTCTATACAATTCATATGAAAATCAATACAATACTATTAAGAAAGTAAGATATAGTTAAAATATTTTTGTTTATACAGTGAAACTTATCTAAGACAGAATTATATGAGACTACCTCTGCTTCTTTCCGTCTACCTCTCTCATTCAGCCAGCCTTTGTAATTCACACACCCACAAAATGGGAAATTATTTTCTGTAATATACAAGGTAAGTCTACAACTGGGCCCTAAATTTCCTTTCCATTTCCCCAGTAAGCTGTTTCTGGCATATGTATGCAACATATGCGTAATTCCTCATAAGGCATGTCAGGACCATATACATTTTCCAGCTTTAGCAAGTTCCCAGATTTTGCATGTACTGTATTAGACAAGGTACACCATATTGTCATGTGTATGTGAAGCATCTTCCAAAAATCAACAGCAGCTTTCCATCACCATATTTGGGAGTCAAGGAAAAGACCACAGTAAAGTCATCAGTGGACAAAACAGAAGACGTAGATTTTATCATAATCCTTTTATTTTCTTCATTTTGTTTCAACAGTAAATACCAAACTATCAGGTCTGTATTTTAACTGAAGACTAGGGACCTAACTGCTGTACCTATTAGGTGTCTAACTGGGCTTAGGTGCCTAAGTACGATTCTATTTCATCCTGTTCAAGTCATGAAAATGTATTTATGTGCCCCTACTTTGGTAATGTACCATCTTATCCTTATGACTGAATCAAAAAAGGCAGTAAGGAGAGGGTAGCCCCACCCACGTTTCATTTTAACTGTTTTTCAAGGACTTGAGTGGAATGGAATATAATTGAACTTAGATGCCTAAGTCCACTTACAAGTATAATAAAAACAGCTTCTTTTCCACCTAAGTCAGTGTAATTCAATATGTGATGATAAGACTCAAACACTGTACATGCATTTTTCAAAATTTCTTGATAAGAACAATTTTTTAAATCTAACTGAAATGCCAAACACAAATATGAAATAGAATAAAAGATCAATTTTTAAAGTGCTGATTCTTGCCTATAAAATACTAATTCAGGGGTGAGCAATTATTTCAGCTACAGAACCACTTAAGTTTTGGTGAGCTGTCAAGGGCCATAAGAGACCCTGCCCCATGACAAGTACCCTGCCATCTGATCACAATTTTGGGACCAGAAGTCCCATCCCTAATCTCTGACCTTTGCCGCCAGAAGTCCCTCCCCTTGCCCCTAGAAGTACTCCTTTTGGGAAGGAGGTTTGCCATCTTGGAACCAGGAAAAACAAAACAAAACAAATTATATACTAGAAATCAAACATCTATAACAACATATTTTAATTTTATTTAAATAAAAATATTTTGTCCTGATTTGTGTGTATTTGCACTGTATATAAAGAAGTGATTCCATAATAGCTCAAAATAAAGGCACCAAGTGTTGGGGCGTGCAGTGGGACAGCTGGTGAGTGGGGAGTGGAGCTTCTGCCTGGTGTGGGTGGATGGGCATGGAGTTTGTGGGAGGCTATGGATGTGTATGTGAGGTGTGGGGGAAGCTGTGAGGGTATGTGTGGATGTTGGTGGGTATGGGGTGGTTTGTGGAGATGTGTGGGTAGGTATGGGATTTGTGGAGGGCTGTGGAGTATGTGCGGGTGCATGTGTGTGGTGGGCTGCGTGCATGTAGCAGCAACTGGGGCTCCCCCCAGAGGCACGTGACTGTGAGTGTGGGCGAGGGTGTGGGTGGGTGCAGTGTTTGAAGGATCTGTGACTGGGGGGGGGGTTTGTGACTATGGTGGGGTGCACATGGCACCCATCCAAGTGTGCCCCCCCTGGCCTGCAACAGCTCAGAGCCCACACATCCTGCAGCACCTCCCTGCCACTGCCTACAGCACACAGCCCAGCACATCCTGTGCCCACTCTGCACCCCCACCGGCCATGGCACGTCCTGCCACCCCTGGGCATGCAGCAGAGCTAGGGTGGCTCTTTCTGGCTAATGCCACTACTGGCCCCAGCCCTGAGGTCGCAATGCAGACCAGCATATGCAGCCCTGACCCCATGTGCCCTGCCTGCTCCAGGCTTGCCCGTCAGGGCTGAGCAGCAGCAGCAGCTGGGCAAAAACTGTTGCTCAACATGAGGGAAAGCGGCCTCTCCCCTTCGCTACCACCACGCAGTTCTTGGTGCAGCTGCCTGGATCCCACAACATGCCAGGCTGCCCTGTATCTCGGTCAACACCCTGGACTGCCCTGCAGCTGCTCTGCACTGTAATCACTGCCACACTGGGCAGCCCAGAGGTGGTAGGGACAAAGACACAGGGCAGCCCTGCATGGGACAAGCTCCAGGCAGCTGCACCAAGAACTGCCCAGTGGTGGCAAAAGAGAGGAGCCACTTTTCCCCCCATGCCAAGCAACAGTTTCTGCCCAGCTGCTGCCACCGCTGCTGTTGCTACTGCTACTGCTCAGCCTGGACGGGAGAGTCTGGAGCAGGCACTGGGGCCCAGGCTCAGCAGTGGTGGTGCAGGAGAGAAACAGCTGCTCAGTGCAGGGTAAAAGCAGCCCCTCCCCATCGCCACTGCCAGAGCTGATACAGCCATGTAGAGCCCGTGCACAGCTGGCTTGTGTCTGCATGAGTATAGGATCCAACCTGGAAATCTACTGAGATGAATGTGTTGGAGAAATATTTGTTCCCTATTTTAAGAAATTCACCGCTATCACAGGTGCCTAAGGCAAAGTAATGCTCTTGCTCTCTTCTTGTGTCACAATGTAAGATTTGAGGCTTTAGGGGTATTTTGTATTGAAGATCCTTAATTCGTAACAGGATATTAAAAGGTGCTGTGTGACTTGTGTTGTATGGAAATGAGGTCTGGATGGATGTTCTTTTGGACTTAACATGCATTATATGGTTTCCTGTGACTGCAGAACCTTCCTTCCAGATCTGTGTTCTTACAGTTTTGACAATTTCTTTAAGTATTTGAATTTGAAGTATCAAAATATATAATTAAAAAAAAATTGTGCATGCCGTCAGCATACCAGACGCACCCAAATAATACCTAAACCTAGTTTTACGAAGGCAAAAAGAAAAAAAGATTTCCACAGTTGTGGCTGACTCTTGAGAGCAAAGACAGAGTACACTCTTCAGCATTAGCCAAAGCTAGTGTTCTAAACCTCCCACAGCTATTGTGAAAGAGTTAACACTGTAGCTCTGATCCTGAACCATGAACCCTGCCCCTCCCCCCCGAAGAGGAGCACAGCAGCCAGTACAGCTGCCAGCCATGCTTCCATTCCTAGAGAAGAAAAATCAGTTTCCCTGTGTAAGACATGCACCTGAATTTTGGAGGGCTGATTTTTTAGAAAAAGGGTGTATATATGGTATGCAAATAAATACGGTAATAGCTTTCTTAAGTTTGGAAAACAGAGTCGATACAACAGAATTAATAGTTTACACTCAACACAGATGCTTTACGTAATTGTTTTTTGTCTTTGCACAGACTTCTGTGCCAATCTAACTATCAATAGCAACGATCTCTGGGAACTGTATAATTAATTCACTAAGTAAAACATTTGTTACTCACTTAAAAAGCCACTCATTGGATACTGTTACCATATCAATAGCAGTGTGTGTGTTGCTGCACAGAAGCATGTGGTGATTTTTTTTCCCTGCCAGGCATAATAGTGACAAAACTCATAAAACATTTTAAATATTTCTAGCAGTGTTGGGAGGGACTGTGAGGTTGTGATAAACTTTACATCACTGTTACTAAGATGATATATGAAAGAGATCCTATAAGCTTAATTTTGATTTGTCAAAAGGCTTCTCTCCAGCAAAATAGGGGGAACATCAGAATCCCAATGCATGGATGAAAAGATGGTGGGGAAAAAAGTGGTTTACATTTCTTAGGCATGGAGAAACATTTGCAAAAATAGGTTCTGCCTTAACCAAAATAGAAACAAAGGTAACACCTATATAAATCAAAGTTATAACATCATCTAGAATCCTGTGTTCAGGCTTGATTATCCTGCCTCAAAAAAGATATTGCAGAAATAGTTCAGAAACAGGCACTGAAAGCTATTAGTACTGGAAAGATTTCCATAGGTAAAAAAAAGCCTGAAAAATCTATATTTTTTACATTACACAAATCAGATGGTTCATGAACCGTAAATTAAATATTACATGGTATAAAAATGTTCATCAGTTACTCCTGTTTATTCTTGAATAATAATGGAATAATCAGTGATGCTGAACAACAATAAATTGAAGCCTGATAATGGGAATGCTTTCTACACAATGTTTAATTAACTTGTGGAACTCATTGTCACAAGGTAAGGCTAAGAACTCACTAGGATTCAAAACTGTAGCTCTTTTATATGAGTAATGAAGACTCCCACAGTTATACTAAGGAAAATAAAATAATTTTCAAAAGGAATATCACCCCCAAGCTTCACGGCATGAGCCAAAACTAACTGATGGGGGTATAGGAAATAAATCTTTTCTATGAAGTAGTTGACAATTTCATAATTCCTCACATGGGCTAGGGACAGGAATTCAAAAAGCCTGAGCCTGAACAGATTCAATCTTTGAAGGTTAGTCTAAATTTTGTAACCAGATAGACATCCCAGAAATGCAGGCACATGCCTGCAGTGGCTCCGGCTACAAGCCAGAGTGCACTAGAGCAGCCCTCCCTTCCCTTCCACAGGGCTGAGGTGAGGGGGGTGTGATCCACCCCCTTGGTAACAGAGCATTTATCAGCTCTGTTATCAGCAATTAACACCCCATCAGAAAACAAAGCCTCGCTCATTACAAGCTCTTCTTAAACAGCTTTTTCCAAAAGAAGGAATGCAGGGACATTACCATTTGAGCTGCCGATTACCTCCAAAAAGCTCTAAGCAGACACTGTCTTATCTACCTTACACAGAATTAGCTAGCATACCACATGCTGTGTTGTGGGAGAGAGGAGGAAGGGATCCTTAAGCAACTGAGGGGAGGGAGAGAGGCACAGGGAAGCCAACAGACCTGTTGTGCCTGCAAGTCTCTGCCAGAGCTGCATCCAGGGAGCAGAGAGCTCCGTCCAACCCAGAGAGCATGCTGGGGGTGTCTGGTTTAGCTTAAACCAGCAAAGGGTCTGGGACAGACACTGCATAAACCAGTTTGACCCAAATCAGTTAAGTCTGA
Source organism: Crocodylus porosus (assembly GCF_001723895.1). Taxonomy (NCBI): domain Eukaryota; kingdom Metazoa; phylum Chordata; order Crocodylia; family Crocodylidae; genus Crocodylus; species Crocodylus porosus. The sequence continues at coordinate 44,793,340 of NW_017728943.1, forward strand.
TACTACATTCAACCAGGTTTATCTCAAATCTGTTTCAGCCATATTCAAACTGGTTTATATGCACTGAACATCTGTTCTGTTACAGGTTTACACCAGTTTCTGATCACTTACACTGGTTTATGTGTTATGTCTGTCCCTAGCCTAGGGGTTTCTTATGTTCTCCTTTGAAATATCTGGTGCTGGCCACTAACAGTGACAGGACACTGGACTGAACAGAGTTCCTGGGTTATGATATGTTTCCATGTTCCAAAGGCCTACACACTAGCCAGCTCTTTGCCTCCTCTTAATTTGTCATAACGGATTTCCAACTGTTTTTGTAAAACTCTACTTCCAGTCTTTAAAAGAGCTGCAATGTATATGATTGGTTGCTACAAGGGAAGGGGTCTTCTCTCTGGAGACTGGACTTTTTGACAGCTCAGTTGGGGAAGCATATTTTAGACTCCTTAACAATTCAGCAACAGACAAAACATGGGGCTGATTACTCCTTCTTTCAGGGAAAACTCTTACTCAGGGATTTCAACTTACTTTTACATAAAGAACTCAAACCAATCTTAACTAAAGCCACAGACAATGCCTCCATAATGATCTGTTTACCATACACCAAAGTTAGTAATCACGTCACTCTAAAATACAGGCCTTTGTCATAAATAATTTTCAGAAACTAAAGTGGGAAAAACCTTTAAAATCCTTAGATAACTAAACCTGTGGCCCTCAAGCTTCTAAGACTTGAGGAACCCCACAGAAAATGCCTCTGAAGTCTGATAATAGGACTACTTTCTGCATAGTAAATAATTATCCTGTGGAGATAATGGTCACAACATACTTTGGAAGCCAGGAACTCACTAGGAATTTTAAAAAATAGTAGTTATTTATATGAATAATGAAGAGTTCTACAGTCACATTAAGTAGGATAAAATAATTTTCAGCTCTTAGTTTTCACTTATTTTTTGGCTACAGAAAAATAAGACAGACATTCTTCTTTTGCAAATAACTCAGAAAGACCACAACAGATCAGAATCCTTTTGACACTAGGGATTCCTATTCAAAATCTCTGGTTTACCTTATGAATTGTATAGATGTTTGAACACCTAACAGTGATAATGTTGTGTGGCATCCCATGGCACCATTAAAAGGATCTCAAGGCATTCCAGACTGCATTGGCACCCTGACTGAAAAAAAATCAGTGAACTAGATAATTATGAGTTTGCATAAAATGCTTCTTTTTAGTATTATAATATACATTACTTATAAGGCTAAGCATAATTAGTGAACAGTACTCACCAGAATTTTGTACTCCTGATGAATCTCTGTATAAGACAGTTTGCTTTCTTCTTCATCATCAAAAACTGGGGAGAAAAAAAGAGACATTTTCTTCTTCAAAATGTACATGTCAGCAGTTAAAATAGTTTTGAAGACACTGGAATATTAAATAGGGACCTTCAAATTAATTAATTACTAAACCTTACACAGTAAGATTACCTTTGTATATTCAAAAGTAATATTTGAACATAACTCTGTTGTCAAGGAAACATAAGTTATGAGCAGAAATAACATGATCTCATTTTGTTTCAGAGTGGATCTGATTAAATCAAATCGATTTAAATTGTGATTTAAACAACTGGTCAGGGAGCCTGAATTTAATCATTATTTTTCTACAAAAAGTGCATTCTTGTTGTTTGACATCCTTTAGTCATTTAACTTCTTGAAATTTTGCACTTTTAGAGAAAGGTAAGAGCTTCACTGTATGTACACAAACTTGTAGAAAGATAATAAGGCTGATGGGTGGGTAATCAGGTCTGTTATCTCTCATCTCCATATACTACTGTTAACAAGGATGTTATCTCTGGAGGCAACGAATTCTCCCTATACCTGAAGAAGGCCATTTGTGGCTGAAAACTTGCAAAGAACAATTTTTCCAACTACTTAGTTAGTCTCATAAAATATATCACATCTAACCAAAAACTTTGTCTGCCTATGATCTCTGGAGACAAATATACAGTTTGAGAACTAAAACTAAGCAACACAGAGATGCTTAATGGGATCTTCTAGACTTAGATCTGAGTCCCATTGGATAGAGTGGTTTTCTTTAATCTACTAATCTACAAAGAAGCCTCTGGGAACTCCTTAAGATTGGGCCCCTAATATAGTCCATGGCCTGTTGTCCATCTCCTGTTCCTTCCATTACTTCAGGCTAGTGTGAAAAGCAGATTTAAAAGCCTGTCCCCTTTCCTGCCCTGATTTTCAGTGGTTAAACTGAAAAAGGTCATAGCTTGCTGACTGTGGCCTCAGCTTTGGCCTGTACACCTTCTGATCACAACTAAGTGGCACAAGGGAGATGATTTCTACCTGTGCTGCCATCCCATTATCCAACAGCTGGTGGTCCTTAGGTACATCAGAGGTGATAGAGCTGCTCTGTAGCCACAGCATTTTTCCCTGTTCAGGATCCTTCAATTCAGGGAAAAAGAAAAATGTGTCGAGGGCAGGGGAGGAGGAGTAGAATTCCTCATTATCACCCAGCCAATGTTAAGAACTGATCACCTTATATTGTCAAATAACTCGCAAGATTTCACAGTAGCACCTTTTTTCAATTATGTGCAGATTCCTTCTCAGACGCAACAAAAGTATGTGAAAAGCCTGTCCTGAACCAAGTGCACAAGAAACAGCACGTGAGCACCTGGCAGATGTTAAGATAATGATGTGATGGCGATCAGAGGAATTTTATGCCCCCTCCCAAACACTGTGGCCCCTGCCATACCAGATGTGCTTGGCAGGATGCACAATGTTTGGGAGGGGGGATAAAATTCCTCAGATCCCAGTCACAGCACTATGGAACTACCCTTGGCCCATCCCTGCAGATCCAGCAGAGGGGTGGGTCTGTCCTAGAGCTGTCCCTATTCCCAATCCAGTTCTAAAACCAACAATCAGCTGATTGTCAGTCCTGGCAATGGGACTGCCCAGCTGCATGTATGGTTTCTAGAACTCACAGGACATCAGGGAGCCTCCCCCCATTCCAGGGTCTACATGCCCCAAGACATCTAAAAACTGCCTGTACAGCTCAGCTCCCCACTGCCTGACATTTTAAAATACCATGCTATAGCGCATGGGGTCGCCAAATTCAAGGCAGAGGGAGCCCTCTATTTTTGGCACTAGGACTGGGGATGTCATGGTCCTAATGCTGACCTCTACGCCATGCTAATGTGACAATCAGCTGGATATCAGCATCAGGATGAGGGTACTACACACTCCATTTATGGTACTATACAAACAAGCCATAAAGATATTCCAGGTATTTGTAGAATTTCTTTGCAGCCAGTTTGCCATTTCATGGCACCATAAATTGGCTGAACATGTAGTACTGTTATTATTCATGATGCAATTAACATCTTCATCACATCTTTAATGTAACATGTTCAAAGGACCACAGGCAACATACCAGATGAAAATAAGTGTAGAGTAGGCTCAGAAACTCATGTAAACAAGACTGAAACCAATAATCTCTAAACCTTAATGAGATTAGGTCTTCAGTTCACTGAGATGATACTTGATGCAGCCTGGTAAGATGTCATTACCTCTTTTTTTTATTTTGGTTTTGTTTAAAGCACTGGAAAAGTAGGAAGAGAGGAATTTTAAATTGCCTTTGAGATGGTGACAGAGGTTCTGCTGCAGTCATGTTTTAGCTTACTCCAGGATGTCCACACAGCTGTGCCCACAAATTGTATGCACACAAAAGATAACTGTTTATATTGCCATCACTTATGTTACTTTTTAATGAGAAATTATTCCCCATTAGAAAAAGATCTATTGGAGAATTAACAATAAAAATGCTCCAGCCAAGAGGACACAGATCAATATCACTGCCCCTATGCAGGTTTTTAACTGCCCACAGCTCCCCTTAAGACAGAATAGGTAAATACCAGTTCCATGCTTTTTCAGGGTAAAATATCAGGTCTTGCTCAGAAATACAGTGACAATGCTTATTAAAGAGCACCCAACGTCAGAGGTGAAGCAAATATTTCCATGGAAATAACCAAGAACATCTACTTTAACTATCTTAAAGTAAATAAGGGGAAAAGGGGGAGTAAGTCAGAATGGAATTTAGCAGTAAGATATTAATGAGGTGCAAACTGAAACTCAAAAAATGAAGCAACAATTAGTTTAGAAAGTTCAACATATCTAAATTATACTTTTTTCTGGGCAAGAACTATCACTTATTGTGTGTATGTGTAACTACCCTTAACCGCTACTATCAAACACACAGTAAAATACAAAAAGTTAAATGGTAAATAAAGACTGTATTTCATATGAACTGATGTTCATAGGGCCCCATTACAGAGAAGGTGGAGAAAAGGGAGTTTGCTTCTTTAAGAGTAAGTGCAGGGTAGGCCAGGTCCCTTTTTCTGAAAATATAAGGCTGCAGCTAACAGCTGGTGAGTTGCTTACAGGACAGCAGAGTGCTCAGGATGGAGCAGAAGCCAGAGCTGGATCCAGGAGAGTGGGGAGCCAATATGAAGCCCACTGAGTGGGAATAGAAGATGCTGAAAGGTAAAGGCCTGACCTCTGTAGGACTGAACCCTGGGAAGGACTAGGAAGCATAGCCAGCCAGGAACTGTGAACTGTTTGGTTTGCAGGATGGGAAACCTGTGATAGGAGGACTGTTTGGGGATGTGGGGCAGCAAACTGGCAACACAAGGGCTGTTTGAGGGTGCAGCCTGGAACCCCTGTGACATGAAGACTGTCTGTGGAGAGCTGTCCCAACAATGATGGAAAGAGTGAGGCATCTAAGTATCTGTCTCCCAACCTGGACTGAGTGCCCATACTTAATATAAGGCCAAAGTCATGGCAGGCAAGACACTCAGATTTCCAGGTAGTTGGGAGTGTAGAGTGGCAGGTGAGTGATAGTGACCCTAAAGGGGCAGCCAAAAGTGTTAGTCAAAAGGGATAGTCAAAAGTGTTCTATCAACAGAGCCATCACAACTGATGCAAGAAAAACTTCTTGCACATTTATACACATACATCTGTCTGCTACAACACACCGCAAAGAACTCAGGCCATGACAGGACAGGCTGCTTGATGTACCTAGTGGGTCATGGGCTTGAGCCCATCAAGGAACAACTATAAGCCTCCCTTAGTAGGGAAGCCACTGAAACATATCCACTGAGTTTGGGGGACAGCTAAAAAGAAAACAAGGACTAGAGTGAAGTCATAGGTTGAAAGGCAAGGGACACTGAGCAGCGCTCGCTGGTCCTCAAACAAGTCCAAGGAGCCAAGACAAGAAAGTAACCCTGCAGTCCTCAGGGGTCCTTCTGGCCAGAACCTCCTTCCTGGTCAGGTATATCACTAGGGCAGCAGTTGTTAATTAGGGGTATTTGAGAAAGCCCTAAGGGGTATGCACGGGTGGGCAAGGATGGAGCCGCTGCCACGCACCATCCTGCACTGCTGCGCCGGCGCTGCCCACCCAGCCAGATGCCAGGGATGGAGGAAGCTCGCACGCAGCAGCTGCCGTCTCTCTGCATCTGGCCACGCACTACCCCTCTCGCCCTTCCCCCGCTCTGCATCCTGCCACCCAGGGTACACTGCTCCGCATACCACCGCTGGGGGTACACTGATCCAAAAAGGTTGAAAACCCCTGCACTAGGGCAAGGAGTCCTAGGACTTGCTGGGGCCACAGATGGGAAGTGCGCAAAAAAAGTGCAGGGAGTTGTGCAGCAGAAGGCTCTGGAGGAGGCACTGAAAAGGCTGTGGCCTGGCACTCCAGGTAGGCATGTGCTAGGACCTCCCTTGCTGGCAGAAGGGACAGGTAGAGAGAACATGAAGTGCACCAGATACATATGCCTGTGGCACCGGCTCCGTGGAGAAGCCACCAGTTGAGATCCCCAGTGGCTAGCGGGATCAGAGTAGCACACAAGTTCATCCACTGGGGACTTAGCATCTGGATGGGATAGGACAATTGAGGGTGCGGAACAGGAGCACGTAGAGCTGGCCATGATGGGCTAGTACAGAAGCAAACCAGCTTGATACCCCCAGCCTACTGAGACAGTGTGGTGGGGGGCCCCACAGGACATGATGCTCTTAGCACTGATTCCTATTTAACACAACATCACAGAAGATGAGGAGTGGGAGGGACTGTGGGAGAGACGTCTAGTCTAGCGTTTCTCAACCCATGGGTCATGATGACCCAAAAGTGGGTCGTAAGTATATATGAGAGGGTTGCTAACAAACTTTAAAAATGGATTCTATTTTAAAGGAGAAAAATGTGGGAAACACAGCTTTTCCCTCGCAGGCTGGCAAAGTTCCAGCCTGCGAAGGACTGCTTGGGGTTCAAGGGAAGGAGGTAACAGGTTGGGAGTGAGGGGCACTAGAACAGGACTGGCCATCGATGTTTACCAATAGGTCCTGGTACAAAAAAGGCTGAGAACCACTGGTCTAGTCCAACCCCTGCTCAGAGCCTGACCAGCCCCAACTACCTCATCCCAGCCGGGGCTTTGTCGATCTGCCCAACCTCCCCAGGTAGCAGGTCCCACAGCTTCCCCATCCTCCTGGTGTGAGAGTTTTCCCACCCAGCCCGGCTCTCAGGGTGCTGCTCAGCCCCGTCGGATGCCCAGTGTCGCCAGATGTACGATAATTATCGTATCTGTACAATAATTTCACCTAATACAACATATGATCGATAATACTAATAGCATCCAAAATGCACAGTCACTTCTGAGGCAGCTCAATGATGCAGCATAGGCAAAACCCAAGTCCCTCTCACAGAGTCTTAACTCACTTTTGAGTGTGTTGATGGCACTTTCTGACGAGGACTGGCCTCAAAATAAAGAAATGCTTCAACTTTGATGGCCCAGGTCTCACTCCCTTGGCCCAGGTCTCACTCCCTCACCAGGACTTACAGCAAGCAATACAAAGCACATAAGAAGATTAATTTGCATATTGGTTCGCTTTTTTTTTTCCAGTGCAAGATAATTTTTCAGCTAATATGATCATTTTGAGCTCCCAATACGGTACTGTCCTAGCTAAGCGCGGGCAGCCCGTCGGGCCCATCCCGGAGGAATTCGGGGAGCCGCGCCAGCCCGCCCGCCCCGTGGCCCCTCACCCGCGCACTTCTGCTCCATGAACTCCAGGACGGGGCCGGACCAAACAGGCCCGCGCAAGAAGGCGGCGAGGCTGTCCACCACCCAGTCCGCCTCTCCCTCCGCCGCCATCGCACCGCCACCGCCCTCAGGCGAAGGGGGCGGGCAAAGCCCCGGATGCAGCTGCGGCGGTTGGGGCGGGGGGCTCGGTCACTATGGCAACTCGTCACTCGTCACAGGCTGTTCGGGTGCTCGATGCAACGTTCCGCGGCCGGCGGTTGGGGGCGGAGCTCTCTCCAGTCCCCTCCCCGTCGCCATGGAGACGGGGACGCCATCGCCCTGCCCGGTTCCTCTCTCCTTGCACTGAGCCACCGCGAGGCGGGGCGGGGAGAAAGAATGTTGTGACCCCACCCCTAACAGTATCCGGCCTGCGCAAGCGCAGGAGGAGCCCGCCTCAGTGGTCGCCTGCGGGGTGCGGTGCGCGTTGGGGGTGCGTGCGGCGACGCGTTCCGAAGGCGGGGAGAGACGTTAGCAGCGCCCCTCCTCCCGGTCCTCAGCAGAACAGGGGAAAGCTGCTACCTTGGTCACGCTGAGGGCTTGGCTCTGGCCACTGCAGAGCGCCCCTCCCTCCCTCGGCATCTTCATCGCTCCCTTTCTATCTTGCCCCAGATTCTTGTAAAATGACCACCGAGAGACGCCTTCTTCCATAATCTCCAGCTTCTTACAGGATCCCTTGCTCAGCCTCAGCGAGTTGACCAAGGGTTCCCTGGCAGGTGACCGCATGCTTATTTGCAATTTGGAGTCTAAGCTTGAAGCATTGGTTTGCATAAGAGGCCACCATCTCTTTGTCAGTGGCCAATTGGACAACCATTAAAGTTTAATGACCTTTAGCTAGTAATGTTGGGCCACTTACCTTTTGTATTTTAGCCCAGTTTATTTTAGATTATTTGGGGAGGTCTGCCAGCATAGGTTTGCTGGCGGAAAATCTATTTCTGAGTGCCTACATGAGACAGCGCATTAGCCTAATAACTGTATAGTAGCATATCACGGCAAAAGCTGCGCTACTACCCTACTGCGCAGTGTTATTAGGCTAATATGTGTCACTAAATAACCATTTGCCTCGCTACTGCACAGTAACTTGAAGTACTGCGCATTTAGTTAGTACTTTATCCAGGAAGTACTCAATTAAATGTGCAATATAGTGTATTAATGAACATGTAGATGCACCTTGTATCGCTAATAAGGGGGTTTATAAACAGACCTGTGTTGGCATGGGTGCGCTCTGTAGTGTAGACAAGCTGATGTACACAGTTCACGCCATGAACTAGAATTCATCAGGTGTACCTAATCATAAACTCCCCAGATTTCTTGCCCCACACAGGTACTGAGTGAGAAGGAAAAATCAGTGTGCACTAAAACTGCAATTCCATGCCATCAAAACCACAACAAAACTTAGTACACAGACTTGTTTAACAAAAAGCCTTTAACCAAAAGACCTTCTGCTGTCCAGAATACATTGCTGTTAGGCAGCGGTCTGCAACCTTTTTGTGGCAGTGGGTCAGCATGACCTGGCTGGTGCTCCAAAGCCAGAATCTGTCTGCTGCCACTTCTCCCTGCTGCCTGGCCACAGTGTCAGCAAAGCTCCCC
>NW_017728943.1:44802153-44816953 GCF_001723895.1 Crocodylus porosus
GAGGAACCCAGCCCCACTGAACTGAGTCCTGCAAGATAGCTCCATTGGGGGTGAGGGCTTGCAGAAGGGAGAGATACAGCTCTGTATAGAAACACAAGTAACACAAGCAGCACATTGATAGAATTGCCAAGGCCCTAGCCCTAATAAATGAGCACACCCCAAAGTAGCGGACAAATCTGGTAACCAGAGGGGTTGCCAACCTACTGTTTAGAAAATACTCTTCATGTTGTCCTCTATTGTTAGAACATAGGGGATCCATTCAAATAATTAAAAGTAACCACAGAATGCCCCTCTGTGTGATAACACACACAGTCCAGGGTTTGAGGGAATGGGTCCAAGTGTAGACCCATTTCCAGACCTAATCAGTGTTCTTCAGGGCTAAGTACAGACAATCAAAAAGCCCCAGGCTGAATCAATTCAATCTTTGCAGGCTTCTTTAACCTGCCTAATTTGAACCGATAAGCAAGTGAACAGATATTCACTTTTGAAACTGAAACAGTAGCCAGACCCCTGCAGTGGCCCATACCAGTAGCCGGGGGGCAATAGAGCATGTCTCCAGTCACTGCCAAAGGCACTGGAATCCAGCCAAGCAGGGCTCATCCTTGACTGGCTGCCCAACAATCTCATCACCCTTCGAACCACTGCAAGCCCCACATGTGGGGGGACAGTCCCTCCAGCCCAGGGCTGGCTGGGTCCCAGTGGAAGCAGGAGGTATTCCCTAAGAGGGAAACTGAGAGCAGGGGTTATTAGAAATTCCCCACCTGGTACCTGGGCAAAGCATTTTGGCCCAGTAAGGGCTGGAGAGTTCCCCTGTGTCCTTATAGGGGCAGTGGCAGCCAAATGGCAGAAAAAGCAGGAGCCTTTATTTACGAGCTCCTGCTCTTGCTGCATTGGAGAATGCCCAGGACCCAGCCATATAACTAGACATCTGGCACAAGTGGAAGGAGGAGAAAGAGCGACATGAGGATGATGCATGGAACCGTGCAGCAGTGAGAGTGAAGCAGACTTGGACCAAGTTCACAAAGGGAGAGCCTCCATAGTTTGGGAGTTTGGAGGAGCACCCAGTAACAGGTACCTGATCCCTTAGAGAAGTGATGGGTATAGAAAGTCCCAGGGCACCCTGCCCAAGCTGGGTGGAGAAAGTAAGGATTTATCCTCCCTGATCAGGGCATGACATAATTGACAGACAGGTAATCCACCAGGCTGGATGAGTGGGGAGTGGCTGATTCACCAGCAGGAATCATGTTCTGCAGTTAATATCTTCTGGAAGATGGGCACTTCATTGTGTGAGCAGCCTTAGCCCTTAATGAATTGAAAATATTTTGATTATGCAATTAAATTAATTGAACTAATCCTCAATGAATTGCACTTTCTTGATTTCATTAATTACTGCTCATCATTGACAGCTGAATGAAATTAATTGGACCGATTGATTTCCTTAATGCTTAATGAATTGTGGACCCATTGTTTTGATTTTATCAATTGACATTACTTTGGCTCCACTGATTATTGCTGCTTCTTAACCAACCAGTTAAGCGGGCACTAAGGTAGACTAGCCACTGGTCTGAATAGCCACCATTCTTGCCAGAATCATATCAATAACCACAGCAAACCAGCACTGAGACTACAACACCTTGGGGGAAGTAAATTGGACAATGACATATACTCAGTTGGCATATGGAAGGGGTGTGAGGGAAGGTGAAATCCCACGTAGCACCTTTGCGCTTGTCTAGCACCAGTTCAATCAACGACCAGGAATCTTTCCAGTAATATTTAAGACCAAGGCATGGCAGGTGAAAAGAGGGTCCATTTCAGGGAGTGGGACACACTGAGGATCAAGCTGTACAATCCTAAGAGCAGGCACTTTGGGGGCCTGAGCTCTCATTTATTGCAGCACAGTTTGCACCTGCAAAACCGCTCACAGTCCCTCAACCTCATGGAAAGTTCCCTGCCCTTGGCAGGGTCCCCCCAGTCCTGCCCCTGGTGCATTAAAGGGACTCCCTCCCTTGTTACTAGACTTAATATTAGACTTGAGGGTGGGGGGAGAAAATGCACCCTGCCCTGCACCAGGCCCCAGCCAGGTGCTGCCCCCATGCAGGGGGAGAGGGAGAAAGCCCAAAGTGAGGGCTTTATTTTCCACTCCTGCTTGAAGCCAGGAGTGATTTCCCCTAGCCATGTCCTCTCCTCAGCCTCTGGGGCAGCTGCGGAAGGTGGTAGGGAAACTCACCCCCTGGCCCAGCTTTGGACCCCTAGCCAGGGTCTGTCTGGGAGGTGGGAAAGGAAGCCTGCAGAGGCTTTCCCCACCACCCACCTGAGTCAGGAGCCAAGAACAAGCTGGGAGCTGAGGGCATGGCCAGGGAATTCACCCCTCGCTCCTGGCTGGGTCCCAGCTGAGGAGGATGTGGGGGTTGGGGAAACCCCCTGGCCCAGCACCAGACCCTAGCTAGTCCATGGAAGTTTGCCTCCTCTCCACCTGACCCGGGACCCAGGACCTGGGAACAATCCAGGAATTAAGGGCATAGCCAGGGGAATTGCCCCTGGCTCCTGGCTGGGGCCCAGCTGAGAAAAAGAAGGTTAATCCCCTGGCCTGGCACTGGACCCCCAAGCAGGATAGGTGGGGAGAAGCCAATGGAGGTTTTTTCCCACCCCCATGTCCAAGCCAGGAGTAGGAGGCATGGCCAGAGGTTCCCAGCTGGAGCCCACCTCAGTTCAGCTGAGGAGGAAGAGGGTATGGAAAGTCCCTGGCCAGGCACTAGACCTCCAGATAGGGTCTGCAGATCCCAGCTGGGGGTCCAGTGGCAGGCCAGGGGCTTTCCCCACCCCTCCTCCTCAGCCAGCCCAGCTGGGCCCTAGCCAGGAGCCAGGTCTGATTCCCCTGGCCACGCCTCCAACTCCTGGCTAGCTCTCAGCTCCCAACTCAGGTCAGGGAGGAAGCCTCCACGGGCTTCCCCCATCTCCTGTGCCAGGCAGAACCTGGCTAGGGTTCCAGTGCTAGGCCAGGGGGGGTTCCTCACCCCCCACTTCTAAGCCATCCAGGAACCCAGGGTGATTCCCTTAGCCACTGCCACAGGTCCTGGCTCAGGCAGGGGGAAAGCTTCTGTGGGCTTTCTCCCCTGTCAGGCAGACCCCAGCTGGGGGTCAGGTGCCAGGGTTTCCCCACCGCTACCCCTCTCTCTGCCAGCCAGAGCAGTGATAGTGCTCCAGCTATGGAGCAGAGGGGAGGGGAGACCCCGCTTCACTGGAGCAGGCAGCACAGGATGCTGGGGGACTGTGAGTTAAATTGAACCATGAGGGGATCTGGGAGAGAAGTTCCATAGACTGGTTTGATCTAAACCAGTTCAGTTTGATAACTACATCCAATCAGTTTTATCTTAAACCGCTTTCGGCCATTTTGAAAGTGGTTTAAGTGCATTGAACTTCTGTTCTGTTACAGGTTTAAACCCGTTTCTGACCACTTAAACCAGTTTATGTAAAATTTCAGTCCCTAGTTCAGCTGAGCGAGGATAGATCATTGCCTATTACCAGATTCTTATGCCTTTTCCTGAAATATTTAGTTCTGGCTACTATGAGAGACAGGATAGTGGTTTAGATTGACTACTGACCAGAACTCCAGAAGCAAATGACATACGTAGAAGACTAGAAAAGTGCTATTCAATATGATCAGGTCTAGATTTAGAGCCAGAGAAAAATTATCCATAATATTATTAGGCATTAGAAAGTTTATGATAAGTAAAATAGAACTGATACTATATACAGATTTACCTCATAATCTCTGACTGGAGGTGTTAGGTTTTTTTAAATTTTATTAAAGTGAGAACAAAATGAGGATCGAATCTGCCACATTGCAAGTAAGAGTAAAAATAAAAATTAATGTTCTAATAGACTAAGCAGAATGCTGAGTTATGCCTTTAAAGTACTGCAATAGGGCTTTTTCTTTTTAGGCAATCATATTGTCTGAAACCAGTCCTGGCTGGCTGTAGACAAGTCATTACCTTCTTTTACCCTAGCTTGTTAAGAGTATCAAAATAGTGCTACAACTCTAAGAGAATTCTAACAAATTACAGTATATGTTGTCTACCAACTTCTTCTGTCAGTTATTTGGCTTATATAACAATACAGGAGCAGAGGATGTTATTCTGTGATAGAGAAATTACTACTCTTCAACTTAAGTATCCTGCACCATGGAGAACACTCGTCAGTGCTTATCAAACAATAAATAACAATAACGTTTGAGTATTTACAACTAGTTGTTGTATCCCATATTGTAAACCCAGAAACCTATAGCATTGTACATCTTATTAAAAATGCTTAATGGTTCTTCAAGCCTTAATGAGAACATAGGAACCTTTCTTCATTTTGTCACCTAATAATTTTGTAGAACATTAGAACTTTGTGAGATTTAGAAAAATAGCTTGCAAGCTGAAATTTATTTAAATGTACAATAACATGGGTACAGATGGTTCAAGTAGATAGTTGTGAATTTATTCCTTTTCTACTGTAAAGCAAAGCAATTTATCATTTGCTTCCTTCACTTATCTCAGAGCCGGAAGTGTAGTTTTTCAGATGTTCAGATTTGAATGTTGACTTGTCTGCCTATTTTATTTACTTTGACCATCCTCTTTATAACCACCCTTTGTGTATTTCAAGGTTATTATCATATTCCTCTTAATCTTCTCTTCTCCTGACTAAATAATCCCACTTCCAAAGCTTTTCTTGTAAATCATGTTTTCTAGACCTCTGATAATTTTTGGTGTATTCTGCTGGTCTCTTACTTATTTGTCTGCATCTGTCTTGAAGTGTAGTGCCCAAAACTGGACACAGTACAAGAGGTGAGATCCCATCAGTGTTAAACAGAATGAAAGAATCACCTCCCTTGAGTTGCAGGCACCACTCCTATTAATACAAATCAGTATGCCAGTACTGTCCAGAGGGTGGGTTGGGCAACAGTGCAGGTGCTGTCTGCGGGCAGGGAGGGCCACATGCCAGGAGGTGACCCACGCAGACTGCTATCAGCGCAGCACTGGTATTATTTGTAGCACTGAGCCTCACAGAAGTTGCACAAGTCTACAATACACTATTGGCTTTTTTTTGCAACAGGAGCATTCTGTTGACTCATATTCAGCCTACTTTAATCTCAGAGTCATTTTCTGCAGTACTGCAAGGTAACCAGGTATTCTTCTGTTTATGCTTGTGCATTTGATTGTTTTTATTAGAGGGGGTTTGCATTTGAAGGACAGAATTGACATGTATGTCATTTTTAGATGTCCAAACCAGAATGAGACATTGTGATGGTTTGCGTACTTCTCAACATTAAGATCCGTCATTGTTTGACATCAGCATGTGTGTATAAAAGCATCATTTCCTTTTATTTGGTAGCAATTTACTAACTTCTGATTTCAGTCCTGGAAAAAAGAAGAAACTGATACCCCATGCCCTTAGTAATATTGGCTAGGGACAGACATTACACATAAACCAGTTTAAGTGATCAGAAACTGGTTTAACCCTGTAACAGAACAGATGTTCAGTGCACATAAACCAATTTGAAAATGGCTGAAACCAGTTTGAGATAAACCTGGTTGAATATAGTATCAGATGTAACTGATTTGGGTCAAATCGGTTTATGTGATGTCTGTCCCAGACCCCTTGCTGGTTTAAGATAAACCAGACTCCCCCAGCATCCCAGCATGCTGTCTGGGCTGGGTAGGGCTCTCTGCTCCACAGCAGAGCTGGCCCCTCTCCTCTGCTTCCTGGCTGTAGTTCTGGCAGAGACTTGCAGGCACAGAGCATCTGCCTGGCTTCTCCCACTAAGCAGGGATTATTCCCCGCACCCCTCTGCCTTAGGCAGACACATCAGCATTAGCTAGCGGACTAAATACTGGCTAGGGTCTGTGCTGTGGGAGGTGATAAAGGCAAATAGGCTTTTTTGGAGCTTATCAACAGAGAGTGGCTTTGTTTTCTTAATGGGTTGATAAACACTGAATTTGCAGTGATAAACATTTCCTGCTGGGCTGCTCAGGAGTGGGGGGAGTAATAAGAGTCTCCTGCTGGGGCCTGGCCATACCCCCTGCACCTCAGCTCAGTGCTGTGGAAGGAAGGGACTCTCCTCTAGTGCCCCCCAACTTCTAGCCTGAGCCACTGCAGGTATGTGCTTACATTTTCTCAGTCCAGAGAAGATGTCTGTGCAGTTACAAAGCAGTTCAGTCTAGCCAGGTTAGACTAACCTGCAAAGATTTAATTAATTCAGGCTCAGGTTTTTTAAATGTCTGTCCCTAGCCACTGAGTACCTCGAAGTATACCTCCTTTCCATTTTTTTCTTACTTGGTTAGATAATCCTAAATTTTGAATTCCATAATCAGCTGGAAATTCTGCCATGCTAGTGATGATCTTAGTTGTCTTGGGTCACTGTTAGATTCTGTTATGACCTCCTTGCAGTAAAGCAACCCAAAATGGAGGCTTTAACCAGATGAGGGTGCATAATTTGTTGACATACTTTCTAAATGCATTCTGCAGTTTTAAACTCTTTTTTTAAGTGACTAAGAGACCTATTTAAAAAACAAACGAACTAAACTGCTGAGGCTTACTTGGAATGCATCTTACATCATCTTCAAAAGATCTTTGGTTTTCAGAGACACTTGACACATATGAGTCTGTCCAACATCATCAATGTACACATCCAAGTTTCATAGTTTCTTAGTTGGTAGGGTCGGAAGGGACCTAAGTAAATCATCAAGTCCAACCCCCCTGCCATGGGCAGGAAAGAATGCTGGGGTCAAACAACCCCAGCTAGGTGATTATCCAGCTTCCTTTTGAGGACCCCCAGGGTAGCAGTGAGCACCACTTCCCTTGGAAGTTGGTTCCGGATCCTAGCCG
The DNA here is from genome assembly GCF_001723895.1 of Crocodylus porosus. Classification (NCBI taxonomy): domain Eukaryota; kingdom Metazoa; phylum Chordata; order Crocodylia; family Crocodylidae; genus Crocodylus; species Crocodylus porosus. The sequence goes on from NW_017728943.1 coordinate 44,809,024, forward strand.
CCCTGACTGAAGTAGTGCCTGCTAATATCTAGCCTGAATCTACTCTCAGTCAACTTATGGCTGGTATTCCTGGTTACTCCCAGTAGGACTTTGGGGAACAAGGACTCCCCCATAGCCTGCTGGTTCCCTTTGGCCAGTTTGTAGATGGCCACCAGATCCCCTCTCAGCCTTCTCTTGTGGAGGCTGAAAAGGTTCAGGTCCCATAGCCTCCGCTTGTAGGGCCTGCTTTGCTGCCCCCTGATCATGAGAGTGGCCCTCCCCTGGACCCTCTGGACGCTGTCCACATCCCTCCTGTAGTGCAGCGCCCGAAACTGGAGGCAGTACTCCAACTGTGGCCTGACAAGTGCCGCATCGAATAGAGGGGGAGGATCACCTCCTTAGACCTGTTCGTGATGCATGACCAGGTGCGGTTAGCCTTCCTGACCGCATCCTCACATTGGCGGCCCATGTTCATTTTGGAATCAATAATGACTCCAAGATCCTTTTCTGCCTCTGTGCTGATGAGAAGGGAGTTCCCCAGCCTGTAGGTATGCCGCTGGTTCTTTCTCCCTAGGTGCAGTACCCTGCACTTGTCAGTATTGAATCCCATCCTGTTCTCATCCGCCCACCCCTGTAACCTGTCCAGATCTAGTTGTAGCCTTTTCCTCTCCTCCAGCATGCCCACTTCTCCCCACATCTTAGTGTTATCTGTGAATTTGAACAAGGTGTTTTTCACTCCCTCGTCCAAGTTGCTGATGAAGATGTTTTCACCAGATCATAGAATTCACCATAAGGCGTAGAGTGGGAAAGGTAACTAGTACGGTGGAAGTGCTAGACTTTAGGAAGGCTGACTTCAGCGAGCTCAGGCATTTAGTCAATGACGCACTGCAGGGTAAGAGATTTGGTGAGATGGGAGCCCAGGAAAGCTGGCTGTGCCTTAAGGAAGCGATCCTTCGGGCACAGAGGGAGACGATCCTGATGCGGGGGGAAAGGGGCCAAGATGCTTCCTTGGGTGACTAGAGAAATCCAGAGCAGCCTAAGGGCAAAAAGTGGGGCATATAAGCAGTGGAAACGGAGAAATTACGAGAGGAGTATGACTCCTCAGCTTGCAGTTGTAGGGACATAGTTAGAAAGGCCAAAGCTACCATGGAGCTGAGGATGGCATCCCAAGTTAAGGATAACAAAAAATTGTTTTTCAGATATATAGGAAGTAAAAGAAAAGCCCAGGGCAGTATAGGACCACTACTGATCAGGCAAAAGCAATTGGTGACAGACAGGGGGGACAAGGCTGAGCTCCTCAATGAGTTCTTTGCCTCAGTGTTCCTAAATGAGGGGCAAGACAAGTCTCACAATGGGATCATAGAGAGACAACAGCAGGGCACCAGACCACCAAGCTTTGACCCTGAGGTAGTGCAGAATCACTTGGAAGAACTGGATGCGTTTAAGTCGGCAGGCCAGGATGAGCTCCATCCAAGGGTACTGAAGGCACTGGCTGATGTCATTGCACAGCCACTGGCAAGAATATTTGAGCACTCATGGCGCACGGGATGGTCCCAGAGGACTGGAAAAGGCACAGTGTGGTCCCTATTTTCAAAAAGGGGAGAAAGGAGGATCCAAGCAACTACAGGTCAGTTGGTCTCACCTCCATGTAGGGAGGCAGTTAGAAAGGCCAAAGCTACCATGGAGCTGAGGATGACATCCCAAGTTAAGGATAACAAAAAATTGTTTTTCAGATATATAGGGAGTAAAAGGAAGGCCCAGGGCAGTATAGGACCACTACTTAACAAGCAAGAGCAATTGGTGACAGACAGGGGGGACAAATGTGAGAACCCAGCAGGAAAAATTATGCTGAGTGGAAACCAGCACGGGTTCGTGGCAGGTAGATCGTGCCTGACCAATCTAGTCTCTTTTTATGACCAGGTTACAAAACACCTGAACACAGGAAAAGGGGTAGATATTGTTTACGTAGACTTCAGGAGGGCCTTCAATATGGTATCCCACTCCATACTGGTGAACAAATTAGTAGACAGTGACTTGGATGATTACACAGTCCAGTGTGTGGCAAATTGGGTAGAGGGTCATACCCAGAGAGTGGTAGTGGACAGGTCGGTATTGACCTGGAAGGATGCGGGCAGTGTGGTCCCGCAGGGCTTGGTCCTTGGACTGATACTCTTCAACGTCTTCATCAGTGACTTGGACAAGGGGGTGAAGTGTACTCTGGCCAAGTCTGCAGATGATACAAAACTGTGGGGAGAAGTGGACACACCAGAGGGCAGGGAAGAACTGCAGGCAGACCTGGACAGGTTGGACAAATGGGCAGAAAACAATAGAATGCAATTTAACAAGGAGAAATGCAAAGTGCTGCACCTAGAGAGGAAAAATGTCCGGCGCCCCTACTGCCTAGGAAATGACCTGCTCAGCAGAATGGAAGTGGAGAGGGATCTCAGAGTCCTAGTGAACTCCAAGATGAACATGAGTTGTCAGTGTAACAAAGTAATCAGCAAAGCTAACTGCACTTTATCATGCATCAGCAGATGCATGACAAACAGAACCAAGGAAGTGATACTTCCCCTCTATCGGGCGCTGGTCAGACCACAGTTGGAATACTGTGTCCAATTTTGGGTGCCACACTTTAATAGGGATGTGGATAACCTGGAGAGGTTCCAGAGAAGTGCCACTCGTATGGTTAAGGGCTTGCAGGCCAAGCCCTGTGAGGAGAGACAAGGGCACCTGGACCTCTTCAGCCTCCACTAGAGAAGGTTGAGAGGCAACTTTGTGGCTGCCTCTAAATTCATCATGGGAGCACAGAAGGGAATTGGTGAGGCTCTACTCACCAAGGTGCCCCTGGGAGTTACAAGAAATAATGGCCATAAGCTAGCAGAGAGCAGATTTAGACTGGACATTAGGAGGAACTTCTTCACAGTTAGAGTGGCCAAGCTCTGGAACGGGCTCCCAAGGGAGGTGGTGCTGTCCCCTACCCTGGGCGTCTTCAAGAGGAGGTTAGATAGGCATCTGCCTGGGGACATCTGAACCCAGTATGCTTTCCTGCCTACCCAGGGGGTCGGACTCAATGATCTATTGAGGTCCCTTCCGACCCTAACATCTATGAATCTATGTTAAACAGTGCAGGCCCGAGGACCAAGCCCTGGGGGACCCCACTGCCCACATCCCTCCAGGTCAAAAAAGACTCGTCCACCACCACTCTCTGAGTGTGGCTCTCCAGCCAATTTGTGACCCATCTGACTGTGTAGGTGGCACCACAGTCCCCCAGTTCGTTAATGAGAACAAGGGTTAGAGACAGTGTCGAAGGTTTTCCGAAAGTCCAGAAAGACTATGTCCACTGCTACCTCTGCATCTAAGGATTTGGTGACCTGGTCGTAGAAGGTTACCAGGTTGTTCTGACAGGACCTGCCTCAAATGAACCCATGTTGGTTGCCCCTAAGCATGATCCCCCCTGCTGGTCCTTCACAGATGTGCTCCTGGATAATTTTCTCAAAGACCTTCCCCAGGACCGAGGTAAGACTAATGGGCCTGTAATTTTCTGGGTCCCCCTTCCTCTCTTTTTTGAAAATGGGGACCACATTGGCCCTTTTCCAGTCCTCTGGCACCTCACCAGAGAACCACGAGTGCTCGTAGGGCTGTGCCAGGGGTCCTGCAATGACCTCTGCTAATTTCCTTAGTACTCTTGGGTGAAGATCATCAGGACCTGCTGATTTGAACATGTCCAGTTCCACCAGAAGTTCCCTGACTAGGTCCTCACTGACCCTGGTCCTGGCTACACCTCCCCTGGGTCCGTCCGGAATCCCAGTGGGGGTATGCCCCAGTCCATGCTCAAAAAAATGGAGGCAAAGAAATTGTTAAAGAGGTTAGCGTTGTCATCTGGTATAACCACCAAATTTCCTAGAGTGTCCTGCAGAGGCCCTACATTACCTTGTACCTTCTTTTTATCCGCTATGTGTTTAAAAAAGGACTTCTTGTTATCCTTGATCCAGGTTGCTAGTCCCAGTTCTACCTCCGCCTTAGCCTTCCTAACAGCCCCCTACAGTTTTGAGCAATGGAGGTTAGTCCTCCTTGGTGATGGCCCCTCCCTTCCATTGGGTGTATGCCTCCTTTTTAGCTTTGAGACGTTCCTGGATGCTTTTGGTGAGCCATGGGGGCTTTTCAGCACTCTTGCCTGCTTTGATCCTCATTGGGATTGTTGCCCTTTGGGCTTGGAGGATTGTCTCCTTAAGGAACAACCATTCTTCTTGGACTCCCAACTCCCTTCCCCTCCGAGACCTCAGTGCCTCCCTGACTAGTCTCCTTACCTCGCTGAAATCCGCCCTCCTGAAGTCTAGGACTGTTGCCTTGCTGCAGGCCTTTGACACCCTGCACAGGATGGTGAATTCCAGTAGGCAATGATCACTATCGCCCAGGTGGTCGAGAACCCACAGTCTATTCACCAGGTCGTCTCCTGTGGCCAGGGCCAGGTCCAACAAGACATTTCCCCTGGTGGGACTGTGAACCTCCTGGATTAGATGGAGGTCCTGTAACTCGGCTAGGAACCTACGTGAGTGGTCAGACCTGGCTGACTGCTCTTCCCAGCCCAGATAGTTTAGGTTACCTATAATAACCACGTCCCTTAACATAACTGCCTCCGTGAGCTGACCTGAGAATTCCCGGTCCACCTCTTCCCCCTGGTTGGATGGCCTGTAGTAAACCCCCACTGTTAATTCCCTTTCCCCCAATTCCCTTGTATTCCGACCCAGAGCACTTCAGTCTGCCCCTCCTCTGACCCAGTGCTCTTTGTTGAGGATGTGTATTGCTCTTTGACATAGAGTGCCACACCCCCACCTTCCTCCCTGTCCTCTCTCTCCTGTAGAGCCTATAGACCTTGATGTTTACCGTCCAGTCATGCGTAGTTTACCACCCACCATGTTTCAGTGAGCCCCACAATGTCCGGGTTTATGTTAGCCAGCAAGAGGGCAAGTTCCTCCTGCTTGTTCCCCATGCTGTGAGCATTAGTGTAGAGGCATTTAAGGCCTCCTGGAGTTGTATGCACCACCCCGCTAATCCCAGGACTATCTGGGCCCCTGACACTTACCTGGGTATTTTGTGTGCTTGTTGCCCGTCTTGGCTGGGCTATTCTTGTGGGTGGCTCTTAGTTTGGTGTTCCATGGCTCCCTCTGTCCTCATCTTGCCCTTCCCCCGACAAGTCTAGTTTAAAGCCTGCTGGAGGAGATCAGCCAACCTGAAAGAGAACACATGCTTAAATTTTAAGCTAAATTTAATCTTCCAAAACTTTGCCCAATGCTCATTCTTCCCCCCAAAAGAAGCTTGTTTTGTAGTCCTGTGTCTAATTCTTTCCAAACATTTACCTTTCTCTAAAAGCTCTACAATCCTCTATAAATTAGAGTCAACAATTAATGTTTACTTAAAAAGTTGGCTATTCACCAGGCAGTTTTGCTTTGTATTTTCTAGAACCATCTCCAAACTAATTAATCATTCAGAATTCATATATGACATTTGGGGTTTCTACTCAATGACCATTATACATTTTACAACTGACAAAAATATTTTATTGAGATAAATTTAATCAGTTCAGTTCAGGTATTATACATTAATATCCTATTTAAGTTTCTACCCTCAAATCATTTCACCTCCATTTTGACAATCAGTGGTTTGAAACCATCAATGATATAAAATTTTGTGGTCACTTATTTAGTAGAAGAGTTACTTTTGTTGTATTAATTTGATGTAGTTATAACAGTACTGATTTATTTATCTTATAAAATTAATCAATATTTACAAATATTGTGGGGTGGGACAGCACAGATGCCCACAGCCAGACTCCATCCCATGCCCCACCCCCAGCTCTGGATGTGTCTGGCAGGTGCCAGCTTCAGCTCCAGCCTCCAGGGTGGGGGTGGATGTGGGGGTGCATGCCTTTGTGCACACAAATGTGCATGTGTGTGTGTGTGCAGCCCTCAACATCTCACCAGCACTTAATAAGTGGCCTTCCAGCCCAAATAATTGTCCATACCTGGTTCAGCTCCATCCTCTTTGGAACCACCCTTCAGGTAATTGAAGGCTGCTATTAAATCTCCCCTCAGTGTTCCCTTCTCCAGACTAAATAAGACTAGTTCCCTCAGCTTCTCCTCATATGTCATGCACCCCAGCCCTCTAACCATTTTCATTGCCCTCCACTGGATTCTCTGCAATTTATCCACATACCTTCTGCAGTGGGGGGCCCAAAACTGGACACAATACTCCAGATGTGGCCTCATCAGTGCCAAATAGATGAGAATATTCACTTCCCTTGATCTGCTGGCAACACTTCTACTAATGCAGCCCAGTGTGTTAGCCTTCTTCACAACAAAGGTCTGCTGTTGGCTCATATTCAACTTACTGTCCACTGTGACCCCCATGTCTTTTTCTGCATCCCCAACAAGTGTCTGTCCAACCTCTTCTTGAACACCTCCAGTGATGGAGGGTCCACAACTTCCCTATGTAGTCTATTATACTGCCTCGCTATTCTAACAATGAAGTTCTCTTGGATATCCAATCGAGACTTATCTTATTGCAACTTCAAGTCACTGGTCTGCATCCTTCTCTCGGCAACAAGAGAGAGAAAGTGTTTTCCCCCTTCTTTCTGGCACCTCTTCAAGTATTCGAAGACTGTTATGATGTTCCTCTTAAGTGCCTTTTTTGCAAGCTGAACATGCACTAGCTCCTTCAGCCTCTCCTTGTATACGTTGCTTTCCAAGCCCTTTTAATTTTTGTTGCCTGCCTCTGGATCCTCTCTAATTTCTCCACAGCCTCTGAAAAATGTGGAGCCCAGAACTGTATACAGTACTCCAAATGAGGCCTAACCAGTGCTGAGCAGAGGCACTATCACCTCCCGTATCTTGCACCTAAAGCTTCTATCAATGCAGCCTAAAACCACATTCGGCTGCTTCATACTGCAGACTTATACTGAGTCTGTGGTCTATCAAAACTCCCAAATCCTTTTCCATAGTGCTCCCATCCAGACAGGTGTCAGTCATTTTGTATTTTTATTTTTGATTATTCTTTCCTAGGTGCGGCATCTTGCATTTGTCTTCATTGAACTTCATCCTGTTAGCTCTAGCCCAACTTTCCTTCTGAATTGTGCTCACATCCTTCAATGTGTTCACAATCCTTCCCATTTTCATGTCATCGGCAACCTTGCTCAGCACTACCTGTGGATAAGATGCAGTGCTTCTAGAAAAGATGGTTCTGCATTATTAGCATTAGCATTATTAGCCTTAAGAAATCTATGAAAGCAAAAGTAGACAGAAGTCAACTGTTTTCAGAAGTCCTTCCATTAAGGAGATGCCATAGTCTCCCTAGCATTTTGATCCAATGTTGTTTCCACAGTGCCTACAGGCTATTTGGCTACTAACTATGGAGAAAATGAATGGAGTTAAGTAGATGTGGTATGTATTTATTTACCAATTTTTTAAATTACTGTATAGCACACTTTAAAATTAAACATGTTGCTGATATCACACTTTCCTACTTGTCATTGATAGTCCTTGTCCTAGAGAAGTTATAGTTTCCTTTTCTGTCAAGTTGTTACTGCACAGTCATTTAGTACTTGCTTTAGCAAGTTACTGCACAGTCCTGGCAGTGCATGAGTTGTTTCCAACCCTACTGCACAGTAGCAACGAGCTTCTGTGCAGTAGCTTGGTGCTGCTGCACAGTAGTGTCAGCATCACAGTTTGTGCCTGTTGAGACTATGTTGCTGTAGTGATGAGCTACATCATCGTAGCTCATTGGCATGGCAATTTAGCATCTTGTGTAGATGTGCTTATTTCCTTCTATGACCAGGTGACCTATCACCTGGACAAGGGAGAAGAGATTGATGTCATACATCTTGACTTCAAAAAAGCTTTTGATCTGGTATCCCATGATCACCTCTTGGCCAAACTGCCCAGTTGTGGCCTTGGCT
>NW_017728943.1:44817683-44825752 GCF_001723895.1 Crocodylus porosus
GTCTGCCAGCGGAGGTGGTTCAAGCACCTACATTGAACACCTTCAAGAGTAAATTGGATGCTTATCTTGCTGGGATCCTATGACCTCAGCTGACTTCCTGCCCTTTGGGCAGGGGGCTGGACTCGATGATCTCCCGAGGTCCCTTCCAGCCCTAATGTCTGTGAAATCTATGAAATATAGACTGAGGACCTCTGAAATATAAATATAGTAATTAATCTGATGGAAACTTTCACACTCCTAAATAATCTTTGAGCTCCCTTCCCTTTTCAGGCCTACAGTTGTATGCCTTATATAACTTTCCTGTACTTTAAAATTACCTCATCCATTTCAACCAGACTTGAACAGTTCCATCACAAAACAAAGTACCATATTTCATGGTGTATAGGTTGACATGGTGTATAGGCTTTCCAAACTGAAAGGTAAAGATTTTCATAGGCACTGTGTATAAATCAGGGCTGGGCAGCACTGCTCGCAGGGGATGGGACTGCGCCACCTGAACGCCAAGCCCAGCCCCAGCCCCAGCCCCAGCCCTAACCCCTGAAAGCAGCACCGAGCCTGGTGCTGCTCACAGGGGATGAGGTGGTGGCAGCTGAGCTCCAAGCCCAGCCCCATCCCCTGTGAGCAGTGCTGGGCTTGGTGTTTGGCAGCGTCACTTGCAGCAGACAGGGCCAGGCTTGGTGCTTGGCTGTCTCAGCCCCATCCCCTGCGAGCCCAGTGCCGTTCACAAGGGATGGAGACGTGGCTGGGCTCAGTGCTTGGCTGTCACAGCCTCATCCTCTGCGAGTATTGTTAGCAGTACTACTCACAGCGGATGGGGTCATGCCAGCCAAGTGCCGAGCCCAGCCCCAATTTTTTGATGTGGCACAGTGTATAAGTTGAGTTTGATTTTTAAGACACAAAAAATGGACATCAAAACTCGACTTAAACACCATGAAATATTGTAAGGTAGTTAGCTGCATTACTCTCAAGTTTGGCAGAAGGCAGGGCAGGGTGACACCTCCAAGGGTCAGTTACTAAACAGTAAACCTTAGATTCTAAACCTTATACATACAAGTGCTCCTACAAACAGGGCAATCCTACTGAAATAAATGGAATTACTCTTGTGAGCAACGTTTAAAAGTTAAAGCTCTCTGGTTGTATTTTTTTGAGGACAGTGTTTTTGTTGCTCTCTTCCCCATCCTCGAGGCTAAATGCAAAAGGGGTAGCAGATTGCTGCAGAGTATATCTGAGAATCCCTTTTGTTTGAGAATCTAAATCAAGACTAAATTCATGATTACCCAAGTTAAAAATATTTGCTGTGAATAGGAACCTACTTAAATCCTGGCAAGACAAAGGTGTTTTTGCAGCCCACTCATGGTGTGCAGAGCTGATTTCATGGGCATTTTGTGGCAGCCCTGCCCTTCGTGCTAATTGGCAGAGGCCCCCAGGGAAGGAGGGCCAAGAGGGCAGCCATCATCTTGTCTGCTACTCTTTGTGCTGCCCTGCCAGCTGGCACCTTCCACTCCTGGCAGCAAGGACAACTGACTCCCACTGGAGAGCCAGCATTTTATTTTTATTAAGGGGTTTGTTTTTTGTTGATTTCACAGATTTTGTGGACAATCCCAGATTTGTAATTTATGTAAAATATGTGAAACTGCGAGTTAAGTAGGAACCTAGCTATAAGTAAAAGGAGATCATATGAGCCTTTCTTAGTGGCAGGAGAGGACAGCTATTCCAAAAGAATCAATATTTGGAAGCAACATAATGAAAGATTCTCCACCAGGCACTGTGATTCTCTGTATACAAATTGTACAGACAGAAAAGATTTATATTCTATTTAGTTTCACTTTGACTGGAATTCCAAAGTATTCTCCTGATGATACTTTGTACATACAGTATACTTTATTCTCCTGTTACATAGAACCAAATTTTTTAATCTCATATGCAAATATATTAATAAATATCCATTCAAAATGGGCATATTTTCCCCTGTTCAATAAAAAAGGACTTAACATATTACAGTAAATCAAGTGTGATTTTGTTTCTTTGTTTCTTGTAAATTTCAAGTTTGTTAGTGGGACTCAATGGTCTGCATCTAATATCTAGTTTAACAAACATTCAAATTTCTCCCTTTCTCCTCTTATGATTCTGCATAGCCTAATATGGGGGTGCTCAACTGCCAGCCCGTGGGCCAGATCTATCCCCTAACACCATGTCATCTGGCCTGCAGAGCTCCCCATGGACCTGTGGGGATTCCTCTGAGCTGTGGCCCTGCACACTAGACTGCACATGCAGGGAGGCATGGGGCCCAATCCCAGCCAGGCAGAGGTACTGTGGGGCCCCAGGAACCAAATCTGGCATGCAGGGCCCCAGCGCCTAATCCAGACACACCTCAAGGGGTGCTCCAAAGCCTAATTCAGCCCACAGATTGCCCCTACACCATTTCTCTGGCCTGCAGGGACCAAACCCATGAGCACCACAAGCTTAATCCAACTTTTTTGACAGCCAACTTTTTTGACAGGTGGACTATAAATTACCCCACAGCCTCCCCAAGTACTACACCAATCCTTTTCCCTTGCCCAATCTACTGCTCTGCTTTCTGTTCCCAGCCATGTGCTCCCTGAATGAGTTGATGTTTTGCTTTCTGCTTTCTTCCCTATCTGCTGCCTGTCCCCTCCCTTATCTGCCACAAACCACACTACCTGTGCCGCAGGTTGGCCATCCCAGGTCAATAGATTCTGTTACTGTGATTTTGGTATAAAAGGCGAGAAGTTCAAATATTAGGGGACTATTTTAAGTAACATACCACAGTACTATCAACTGGATTTTCTTCTAGTATGATGCACTTCAGTCACTTTTTTGTTTTCTGTTTGTTCCATCTTGACATAATCAGCTTTCCTTTTATTATTTCAATGCCCTGTACAAATTAAAGGTTGACTATATTAATGTAGTCTGAGTAAATTAACCCAGCTGTGTACCTCTAAGAACAGGGTAGGAACCAAATTTTCAAACCCAGAGGTGCATCTGAACATGCAGTTAGCATGGAGGAATAAATTCTGGCCCAATTCACGAAGGAATCAGCTGCTCCTGGGCACAGTGTTTACACATGCACCTGGGACCGCAGCCATTTGAGCCGGAGTGTAGCAGCCCCGGGCTGGCAGCAGGGTCAGGGGGTCAGCGGCAGATTCTGGGGCATGGTGTTGGCTGGTCGGGGGGGGACATGAGAATGGAGTGGAGAGCCATGTGGCTAGGTGGCAGGCAGAGGCCTGGCCCCCTGCTGCCATGAGGAGCCACTGTGTTCCAGCCTTTAGCCGGTAGGTGGCGCTGTGTGTTCTTTCTTTTCTTTTTTTAACCTTTCACTCCTCACCCCTGCTGCCTCCGTCACCCCTTAGCCCTCCCTCCTCCGCAGTCAGGTCATGTTGGGATGTATCAGCTTGTTTGTTTGTTTGTTGTTATTCCTTTACAATTTTATTACTTTAAAAAAATAATGGAGCAAAGAAATATAATTTTCTACCCCTTCTTCATTGTCCCCCCATCCCATCTATTGTCTGTGTCCTATCCCCACCACCCCTGTACCCTTTTGTTCTCCAGCCTCACCTCCACTGGTACCCTCCACCTGCTGTGACCCCTTTGCACCCCATTGACTGCCCGTGTAATGGCCATTGCTCCCAATAACTCCAACAGTACCAGTGGAACAGTAATTTTTCTGCAACTATTTTGAAACTTTGGAGGGAGGGAGTGGTTACATGACTTCCTTCAATATTGCAGCCTGAACTTTCATCAGAACTCACTGAGGTTAAGCCCACAGGCCAGTGAGGAGTGGGAGAGAAGTGAACTGACTGATGGTCTCCAAATCACTGTTCAGTTTTTTTACATTTTTATTTTTGTTACATTTTATATGTATTTTGTATTTATTTTTTATATATAGTATCAATTTGTACATAATTATTTTTGCTAGTCATGTTCATTTCAGTGAACTTTTTTGTTCTACTATAATGGATGCGTCATTTTTTCTTTGAGACAGTTGGGTTTGTTTTCAGAGACCCTGCCCGCCTCAGTGCGGGGGATGCTGTGCCTAGAGGGGTTTTTAGTCATGGCATTACATTACTCGAAACACTTGGAAAGATTTGCAGGGTGAAGAATTGCTAGCACTTGTTAAGTGCTAGGGTGAGGTTCAGTCTTGTAAGAAAAATACATTACAACACAAATGCCAGTGGCCTGGGGAATAAACAGGAGGAACTTGTTCTCCTGCTAAATGCAAATAACTATGATGTCACTGGGATAACGGAGACCTGGTGGGACTCCACCCATGACTAGACCACAGGTATAGACAGCTATACCCTGCACAGGAGGGACCGAGTGGACAAAAGGGGCAGGGGTGTAGCTCTCTACATCAAGGAAAGCTACACGTCCCTGCAAGCCGACATTGGCACCCATGACAGACGACTTGAGACCCTCTGGGTTAAAATCCGTGGGGAACACAGTACAGGGGATGCTATGGTGGGGCTCTACTACAGTCCCCCTACCCAGATTCAAGATCTTGAGGAGGAGTTCACCAGAGAATTGGCTGAGGCCGTATGATCCCAGTGTATGGTTGTCATGGGAGACTTTAACTACCCAGACATCTCATGGGAGGAGCACTCGGCCAAATCCGAGTGGTCACAAAGCTTTCTCTCATGTGTGGATGATTTCTGACACAGAAAGTGTATGGGCCGACAAGAGGTAAAGCGCTGCTTGACCTCGTACTGGCAACCGGGGATGACCTAATCAGCGACCTAATGATCAAAGGGAAGCTGGGTGACAGTGACCATGAGTTGATCACCTTCAGCATCTGCCGCAAAGCTGGCAAGTCAGTCAGTAATACAGAAGTCCTCGACTTCAGGAAAGCTGACTTTGACAAGCCAAGGAGGCTTGTCAGAGAGTCCCTAAAAGGCCACAACCCAATGGTGAGGGGAGTTCAGGACGAGTGGCTGCTCCTCAAGGGAGCAATCCTGGATGCCCAAGCAAAATTCATCCCGTCTCAGAGGAAAGGCAGCAAAAGGGCACAGCAGCCCCCTTGGCTCTCCAGAGAACTGGTGGACCTCCTACGTCTTAAAAGGAAGACCTACAAAGGATGAAGGACTAGAACCACCACAAAGGAGGAATACTCTGCTCTGGTCTGGACCTGCAGAGAGCAAATCAGGAAAGCTAAGGCTGTGATGGAACTCCAGCTGGCTACAAATATCAAGGAAAATAAAAAGTCCTTTTTTAGATATGTGGGGAGCCGGAGGAAAAGCAAGGGCAACATTGGACCCCTGCTAAACCAGATGGGGCAACTGACAACTGACACCCAGGAAAAAGCGAACTTGCTAAATGGGTACTTTGCGTCAGTTTTTCACCAGTCCCATGGAACAGCCCTGCCCACTATGGGTCAGGTAGGCCCAGGTGAGGGAGATTCCTTGCCCTCCATCGAAGCTGACCTCATGAAGGAACACCTTGACAGGCTGGATATCTTCAAGTCAGCCGGCACTGATGAGTTACACCCAAGGGTACTCAGTGTTATGAATTATGCTCGTAAGCCAGGTGCAGTTCATTCTAGGCTGGGGCAATGATCACACAGAGCAAGTACCCAAAGTCAGATACAGAATTTTTTATTCACTGCAGCGAGATGCCTCTGGGGAGGGACCTTGCCTATTAGATATAATTTTTTTTTATACATTAGTTAGTACATTAGCATTGGCTCGTGCTTGCGAAAATACCCAATCATTTACTAACTAAACTACTACTCTATCCAATCAGGTGGCACTGTGCGCGTGAACACTGAAGTTTAACCCTCGTGACTGCATACTCTATATACTCTTGCCAAGTAGTCTGCTTCACTAGAAAAACAGTCTTTGTACCTCTTTCAAGGTTCCTTGTTGACTGGATTCAGCTAGTTTCATATCTTATCAGTAGCCCTTACACAGTACTTCTGTTTTCACCCATCTAGTACGTGCTGTGTCCGCTTCTATGTATTGAGGTTAAAGGTAAAAGAAATGGCCTTACTTCTATATTGCAAAATTCACACACAACATCAGGGAGCTGGCGAGCAACATAGCTCAGCCCCTGGCAAGGATCAAGAGCTGATAGCCAGCATGGGTTTGTTGCAGGTAGGTCTTTCCTCACCAATCTCATTTCCTTTTATTACCAGGTGACTTATCACCTGGACAAGGGGGAAGAGATTGACATTGTATATTCTGACTTTAAAAAAGTCTTCGATCTGGTATCCTATGATCACCTCTTGGCTAAACTGGCTAACTGCAGCCTTGACCTCACCACAATCCGCTGGCTGGAGAATTGGCTCCGCAGTAGGACCGAGAGGGTGGTGGTTGGTAGGAGCCAATTGTCTTGGTGCGGTGTGACCAGTGGGGTCCCTCAAGGCTCTGTCCTAGGGCCTATACTATTTAACATCTTCATCAATGGTATGGACATTGGTGTCAGAAGCGGACTGGCCAAGTTGGCCGACGACACCAAACTCTGGGGTAAAGCATCAGGAAATGGGCAAACAAGAACCTGATGGTGTTCAGCACCAAAAAATGCAAGGTACTCCACCTTGGGAGGAAAAACCTGCAGCATCTTTATAGTCTCGGCAGTGCTACGCTGGTTAGCACTACAGATGAAAGGGACTTGGGGGTCATGATAGACCACAAGATGAACATAAGTCTTCAGTGTGATGCTGCGGCTAGTAAAGCGACCAAAGTGCTGGCTTGTATCCATAGATGCTTCTCAAGTTAATCCCAGGACATCATTCTCCCATTGTACTTGGCCTTGGTGAGGCTACAGCTGGAGTACTGCATCCAGTTTTGGGCTCCGCAATTCAAAAAGGATGTGGAGAAGCTTGAGAGAGTCCAGAGAAGAGCCACGTGCATGAACAGAGGTCAGGAAAACAGACCTTATGATGAGAGGCTGAGAGCCACGGGGCTCTTCAGCCTGGAAAAGCTCAGACTCAGGGGTGATCTGGTGGCCACCTATAAATTTATCAGGGGTGTTCATCAGGATCTGTTCACCAGAGCGCCCCAAGGGATGACAAGATCGAACGACCACAAACTCCGCCACAACTGATTCAGGCTGGACATAAGAAAGAACTTCTTCACTGTCCAAGCCCCCAAGTTTTGGAATAGACTGCCGCCGGAAGCAGTTTAAGCACCCACTTCGAATGCCTTCAAGACACATTTGAATGCTTATCTTGCTGGGATCCTATGATCCCTGCTGATTCCTGCCCCTGGGGCAGGGGGCTGGACTTGATCCTCCAGGGTCCCTTCCAGCCCAAATGTCTATGAAATCTATGAAACCACACTCAGGCCTTTAGCCTTAGCCTTTAGCAAGTCTTTATAAAGTCTTTAAAATGCATTATAATGCATATAATTTTCTTGCCATTTTCCAGTTGGTGTAATAAAAGGTATCATTTTGGAACCAAGAGTTCTAGTTTTTTGTATGTCTTTTTGTCTCAAACCAACACAGCTACCAAGTACACCCCTGAAACATGGAAGATGCTGAATTTTAGCTGTTTTTGGATTTTAAACTTCATTGCAGAACAACAAGGAAGCTTTTTTTTAACCTCCCTGCTTGCCATCTGACACCTCCAGGGAAGAAATTCTACCTGATCAACACATCAAAGAGCTACTCAACAGAGCTCACAAGGACACTGTCATGGACCCAGAAGGACAGCCTTCCACCTTCAGCTCCCTCTGTGCAAAAATGAAGTTTATTTCCTACCTATGGGGACTTTTTACCATCTTGTATCATCTACACTTTTCCCAGAGTCTGACAAAGGGACTTTGATCCCAAAAGCTTGCAGAAAAGGACAATTTTCATGTCATTTCCAGTTGGTCTAATAAAAGGTATCATTTTGGAACCAGGAGTTCTAGTTTTTTGTATGTCTTTATCATGCATATGGTTGCGGAGGGGGGTGGGGGCTGGGACTCGAAAACAGCTTCTTTGCAGGCAGGCTGTACTGTTATGGGAAGTGCAATGCAAAAAGGTTTTTTTCCCAGTGCACCATTTGCTTTACAAAAACCCTGCATGCAGAACCTTTTGGAGGGTTTGCTGACTGTGCCCCCCCACCCCCATCT
>NW_017728943.1:44825852-44835376 GCF_001723895.1 Crocodylus porosus
ACCCGCTCCCCCCACCCCACCCCACCCTGGAGAGAGCATGGTCATTTCAAGTGTGTGGGCAGATGTTTGCAGGGGAAATAGTCCTGTGCTTCAAATTGGCAGTGTGGGCACTTTAAAGCTTATTCGATGAGCTTAAAGCGCCCCCACCGCAATATTGAAGCACAGGGGTGCTGAATACATGAGACACTGAGGCTGGTGGAGCATGCACACTTCCAGTAAAAGTAAGTAAAACGAACCAAACATTTAGTCCCTACTCTCATATGTTCTCTACAGAAAGCAATGGTAAGCTGTAACATTATTGCAGTATTATTTAGTGATTGTAATTATTTAGTTATTGCAGTAATTAAAATCATATTATCCCCCTGGTTTATACTTAATAATAAAATCTAGTTGTGTGTATATCTAGAGCATTATGTGCGCCATAGATTAAAGCTACTAAGCTGACATTAAAACATTGAAAGGTAGTTAGCTGTGTTAGTCTGAAGTCATGCAGAAAGCACCTTGTACACTAACTGAATCACCGATGTATAGTATAAGCTTTTGTGAGCCCAAGTTCATTTCATCAGATACTCTGATTAAGTGATCTCAGTTTCATGAAAGCTGTACATCTGTATTAGTTAGCCTTTAGCATTAAAAATATTGGCAATTATTGTTTTGCATTTATATTGTATAATTAAAATAACATTGCTTATGTATTTGTGAAACTTGCTGAAACAACCTTTAAACTACTTTTAAAGCTACAAGTTATTAATGTTAACTATACCTGTGCAGCCTGTACCACAGAACCAAAATGCATTCAGGATTATATTACTGGGTGGGAACTGCACCCTTAGATGTGACAGAAAAGATTGACTCTGCAGAGTTCACTACATATAAAAGAAACCTATGCCATTTGTTGGCAGGCAAGCTAAGTAAGTATGCGCTGGGTGAATGGATTGTAAGATAGATAGAAAACTGGCTGGATCAGTAATCAATGGCTCAATGTCTAGCTGGCAGCCAGTATCAAGTGGAGTGCCCCAGGGTCAGTCCTGGGGCTGGTTTTGTTTAATGTCTTCATCAGTGACCAGTAAGATGACACAGTGTGCAACCTCAGCAAGTTTGCAGATGACACTAAGTTGGGCGAAGTAGTAGATATACTGGAGGGTAGGGCTAGGATTCAGAGTGACCTAGACAAATTGGAGGATTGGGCCAAAAGAAATATCAGTAGGTTCAACAAGAACAAGTGCAAAGTCCTGCATATAGGACAGAACAATCCCATGCATTGGTACAGGGCAGGGGCTGACTGCATGGGCAGCAGCTCTGCAGAAAAGGACTGAGGGGTTGCAGTGGACGATAAGCTGAATATGAGCCACCAGTGTGCTCTTGTTGCCAAGAAAGCTAATGGCATACTAGGCTGCATTGGTAGGAGCGCTGCCAGCAGGTCAAGGAAAATGGTTCTTCCCCTCTATTCAGCACTGGCGAGGCCACATCTGAAGTACCATGTTCCATTTTGGGTCCTCCGCTACAGAAATGATGTGGACAAATTGGAGAAAGTCCAGTGGAGGGCAACAAAAATGGTGAGGGGGCTGAAGCACATGGCTTCTGAGGAAAGACTGAGGGAACTAGGCTTATTTAGTCTAGAGAAGAGGAGACTGAGAGGGGCTTTAATAGCAGCCTTCAACTACCTGAAGGGAGGTTTTAAAGAGGATGGAGCTAGACTGTTCTCAGTGGTGGCAGATGACAGAACAAGTAGCAATGTCTCAAATTGCAGCAAGGGAAGTTTAGGTTAGATATTAGGAAGAATTTTCTTACTAAGAGGGCAGTAAAGCACTGGAACAGGTTACCTAGAGAGGTGGTGGAAGCTTCCTCCTTGGAGGTTTTAAGAGCTAACTAGACAAAACTTCACCTGGGATGATCTAGATGGGGATGGTCCTGCTTTGAGCAGGGGGTTGGACTAGGGGACCTTCCTGAGGTCCCTTCCAACCGTAATTTTCTACAATTTTTCTACGATTATATGATTGTTGCTCATAGAGTTTTTCTTGAACTCAGTGTCTACAGAGCTACTTTGTCTTCCGAGAGAGGTATATCCCCTTACTAATAGGTCAAGAATATGCAGACCCTTAATCATACATAATAATCACACAATTGGTAACAATGCTGACAGCCAATCAGAGGCTGTAATTCTTTATAATTTTTAATTCTTCCTTGGCTGACTGAAAAATCAGTCTACTGGAAAAATTGTTCTAAAAGTCTGTAATCCAGAGTTATCAGTCTTTCACTGGCTGACAAATATTCTGGAAAGCAGTTAAGGAGAAGAGAATTTGGGTTATACAGATCAGAGATCAGCCTACTCAGCAATGTCTGGTGACTGGGGAGAAAGAAATGGTACATTTTAACATAACAGTAACAGAAAAAGAGTTACTTTGGTGCTCTTTGATGCTCTGGTAATAAGAAGAGCTCCCCATATTCCCCAGGTAATCACTTTATTTTGCTTAAATTGGCCAAAGCTTGAAGCTTGTTAACAGAAAGAAGTTAAGCTTGTACCGTGCACTATCTGGAGCATAGCCATTCAAGTCAAGCATTACTGCATACCACTGCATTGCACTGTATTGAGGTACCCTCAGTCTTTCCAGTATCCATCAATCCAGACCTCTTCTAAAAGCTTTGGGTCTACTGTGTGTTGATGAGCTCACCAATTCTGAGGAATCTGACAAATAACATAGCAACATCAAAACTCTGTGAAACAGCCAAGAAACTTGATAATGTTTCTAACTTACAGCCTTATCCAGAAAATTTGTGCTGATTGTTCACTGTGGCTTTATTTAGAGAGAAGGCACATAGTCCTCTTTAGCTAAGAAAGATAAAATCTGATTCAAATCCTGGTCTGTTTTTAATAATAAACTAAATAATTTAATTTCAACAAATGTGGAGTTCAGTTGTCAGATGCCAACAGAGAAAGTGGGAAGGGTCAGAGAGCATTATTTTCATAAACATGATAGGTCTTAACTTCTGATATAGCGTAAGTAGACTAAAAAGAAATACATTTAGACTACTAAAAGAGTAATATTGATTTTTTTCCTGAATGTGGGACGCTCTACACATATTTCAGTCCCAATTACAGAAGTTTTGTAGTATTAAAACTATCCTAAGGGCATCATATAATCCTAACATATAGATTTTTATTGAGCGCTAGCTATAGGGGTCATTATCAGATCACAGATGGGTGAAAGGAATGCCTTTAAAATCATACAGGAGATCACTTTGAACATCACTGGACACATGCATTCTAATGTATTAGTATTAACTACTATTGCATTTGCAGTGAAATACTTGTCATGAATTACTGCTTTAGTTTCAGTTAAGGAAGACAAAAGGTAGTTTTCCAGTAAAATTACAACTCCTGTCTCACAACTCTGGGAGATTCATGAAGAATAAGCTGACTCCTTCTCTCGTGCTTCAAGAAGCACACATGCTTACTTTCTGCTTTTTAAGCCTATGACTAGCATGCAAAGAATAATGGAGAATTACATAAGAGGATGGGGCAGAGTAGGACTGAGGAACTTCTGAGAGCTGTCTAACCTTGGAGTCTGCTATTCTTCTCAGCACATATTTGTATCACAAGACTACTTACCTACCACACACTGCTGAGGGCTTGATTTTGCTGTGAATAATTTAGGCCATAGACACTTAAAGCACTACAATAATAGAGTATTATGGGGACATGCACACATGCAGAGCCCTCTAGCTAGAGTGCTACAAAGTTGCTGTGAAGTCATGCTTTCCAGCCAGGGGGTAATAAAGCACTGCTCTTACTTTCCTGTCCCCCCATGGGAAGCCTGTCAGCGAGTGCAGCTACTGGCAGCCTGCCCTCTCCCCTTCTTGTAGGGGCCAAAAGTGAGGGGCCTCCCTGGCAGAGGAGAGTATAGGATGTGTTTTATATCTTCTGTTCCAGGACCAAAACTCCCAAACCAGACTGGAAGCATCTGCTGTCAATGACAGGTCCCTCACCTTCCCACACCTAGGGGTAGCAGGGGTGAAAAGAGCTGCTTTTCTTGGGCCTAGGGCTGTGATTGACAGCCACTGCTGCTCCCAGCTGCCCTCTGTGCTGTTCAGGCTATTGCTGCCTGTAGTACAGGTAGCTCTCTCTGCTGCTGCTGCTCCCTGCTGGTTGTCTGGCAGCCAGATGCCTTTCCCTTCTCTCCCCTGGGAGTGGGAAGGGAGAACAGAGCACTAGGGGAGGCTGGAGGACTAAGAGACCCCCCTGTAGTGTCACATGTAAATATTCACAAGTTACATGTGCCGCTACAAAACAGCATTACAAGAAGTTCCTGTTTTTTGTGGTGAATCAGTCATTTCTGTCATGCTACAAATACTCTGATTGTACACACACAGTGCTGTATGGCCATATATACATATGTGAGGTGTGTCCACAGCTTTAATTTTGCTAAGCAGATTGGCCTTCAAGACCATAGTCAAAGTGCTGTGGCTTTGAGCTGTGCAATCATGGTTGGAAGAGACAGCACATTTGGAACTACTTATTATGTTACCTGAGGATTCTGACTGCTCCCAATATGTTTGGATAATCACACTGTGCTGTACACCAGAAAATACAGGAAAAAAAGATTGAATGTAGTGATAAATAATAAAAAAATTAAGGCGCTCCAGGGAAGCTGTCTGTTTTTCCAGCTTCTGAAGCAGAAAAATTGATTAAACATACCAGAAAGAAATATTATGCCAGTGGATATAAGGATGGAAATGTGTTGCATTTTCAGCTAATAGAAGATAAACATGACTTTACATTCTGATTGTCAAACATGGAAGACAAGACAAACTTATACATTATTCTACATCAGTCTGATTTTAGAGGAATTTCATAAGAACCTGTACAATTTTACATTATGTTACCATTTTCCAGCAAGTTTGCAGTTGCTCAGTTTATCCCAGGTATATAGATGTACACATGATTCTCTAATAATGAATAATTATTTGCACTTCATATCATATAAGGATCTAAGAAAGGCCGTCCATAAATAAAACAGTATACAGAACTTCTAAGTAGCCTTATTTTACACACAGGGAGAAAGAGGAACAGAGAAGCTGCAGCTTGACCAAGGAAACCTGTATCTGAGACAAAAATAACTCCACAAGTAATGACTAGAGTCACATGCTTTAACCACTATCCAAGGTTTTCTTTATTATCATGAGAAATAAACTAAACTGCTGGACTTAGAATATTACCAGACATAGTTCATTATCAAGCAGTTTTATAATAATGTTTTTAACTGCTACTTGACTCAAACTAAACTGTTACAGTAATATCCAGCCCACAGGTTGTATTTTGCCCACCCCTGTCCCAGGATGTTCCTAGTGAGGGATTGGCTGCAGTAGATTGGAGGTTTGGCTGGTTACATGGTGGTGTTGGTTTGCATGCTACAACAGTGGGGTAGCAAGCAGGGCTGTCAACAACATGGGGACTAGTTTAGCAATTTTTTTTGCACCTTCGCAGGTAATCTTGTAGTGAGACATGGTCTTGGGCAGGCAGGGAAGAGAGATTTATTTTTCAAAAGCAGGCTAGTATTAGCAATTCAGAAAAATCCTGGGATTGGAGGATGTGTTTTTCATCCTGGTGGTAAAGAAAACAGAGTGTTTGCTTAGGAAGAAAATAAGATTCCAGCAAGATATGCTGTGATGTTATTCACCAGCCTATTCAACATTCTGTATATTTGGAAAGATGTAGCTGCCTATTTTAGAACCAGCAACAGGCTAGCCCTGCCTTAGCCTGTTAGGGCCTTTGTAAATGTGGCAAAGGGCCCTTGTACATGTGCTGAAATTGCCCCTTTTAGTGGTTTAATTGCCCTTTTTAGCGATTTAATTGCATCACAGTGTACACGGGCAACAGGATATTTCAATTTAAGTGGCTTTTTGACATAGCATAGTAAAACACATCCAGTGTATTTTAGTTTGCTATGTAACAAATTACAGTGATACATCTGGCGATGGCAGTGGAGATAGTGCACAGGGCACTGGAAACCCAGGCGTGCTCAGGGAAGTTTGGGCTTGGTGAGCTTCCAGCACCCCGTGCACCACCCCGCTGCCTTTTCCTGATGCCAGCACACCCAGCCACCTCCCTGCCGCTTTCCCACACTGCCCCAGGGGCAAGCCATCCTGTTCCTGGGTGGTCCCAGCCAGTGCAAAGATGGTAGTGCACAGGCCATTGGAAGCCCACCAAGCCCAAGCTTCCTTGAGCATGCCTGAGTTTACAGTGCCCT
Organism: Crocodylus porosus; assembly: GCF_001723895.1. NCBI lineage: Eukaryota > Metazoa > Chordata > Crocodylia > Crocodylidae > Crocodylus > Crocodylus porosus. The sequence continues at coordinate 44,832,101 of NW_017728943.1, forward strand.
GTCTGCTGTTGGATTGGGCCAGGTGCTGCATGCAAGGTAGGGTAGCACCCACGCAGCTAGCACACTGCACAGGCAGCCCTGGGGGGTTCTGCTGCTTCCCACAGCTCAAGGACTGCTCAACCCAGAGGCAGCTCGCATGGGCAGAGTCTACCGCACAGGGGGAAAAAAAAAAGCAGCAAGGGGCCTGTTTTGGTTTCTTTTCTCTTGGCGGAGCCTGCCCATGTCTCCCACAGCTGGGGAGTGAGCTGCCAGCAGGCTAAGTGGCCCCTGAGCTGCGATCCATGGCAGCAGCACCCCCTGGGCGGCACCTACCCACTGGCACCCCACCCAGGCGATCCCAGGAGGCACCGCCACTGCAGAGGGAAGTATCGGGGCCCCCTGCAGCTCAGGGTTTACTCAGCCTGTTGACAACTCACCTCCTGGCTGCAGGAGACGCAGGTAGCCTCTGAGGGAAAAATAAGGATCAGTCCTCTCACTGCTTTTTTCTTTTCTTTTTCTCAGTGGAGTCTGCCTGTGTGAGCTGCCACAAGGTTGGGCAGCCCTTGAGGTGCGGGGAGACCTGGTGCTTCCTTCTGCAGTGGCAGCACCCTCTAAGGCTGTCCAGGCATGCTGCTAGTAGGTGGGTACTGCCTGGGGGATGCCGTTGCCCTGGAGGGTAGCACTGGGCCCTCCCGTAGCTCAGAGCTCGCTGGCAGCTCACCCCACAACCATGGGAGAGGCAGGCAGGCTCTGGGGTTAAAAAAACAGGATTCAGCCCCTCACTGTTTTTTGTTTTTTTTTTTTCCTTCGGGACTTCAGTGTCTCCCTGACTATTCTCCTTACCTCATTGAAGTCCACCCTCCTAAAGTCTAGGGCTTCTGCCTTGCTGCAGGCCTTTATCACCTTGCGCTGGATGGTGAATTCCAGCAGGTGATGATGGCTGTCCCCCAGGTGGTTGAGCATCCGCAGCCCCCTCACCAGGTTGTCACCCATGGCCAGCACCAAGTCCAACAGGGCGTCTACCCTGATGGGGCTGTGCACCTCCTGGGTTAGATGGAGGTCCTGTATTTTGGCTAGGAACCTACATGAGCAGTCAGTCCTGGCTGACTGCTCTTCTCAGCAGATGTCTGGAAAGTTCAGGCCACCCATGATGACGTCTTTTGAGCTCACTTAAGAATTCCCAGTCTAGCTCTTCCCCTTGCTTGGGTGGTCTGTAGTAGACCCCCACCGTTAAGTCCCTTTCCCCTCGACTGCCTTGTATTGTAACCCAGAGCACTTCAGTGTGCCCCTCCTCTGACCTTGTGCTACTTGATGAGGATGTGTATTTCTCCTTGATGTAGAGCTCTACACCCCCACCTTTCCTCCCTGTCCTGTCCCTCCTGTACAGCCTATAACCCTTGATATTCACCTCCCAGTTGTGTGTTGGGTCCCACCACATTTCTGTGAGCCCCACTATGTCCGGGTTGGCTTCAGCTAGCAGGGGGGCAAGTTCCTCCTGCTTGTTCCCCATACTATGAGTGTTCCTACAGAGGCATTTGAGGCCTCCTGAGGATGTGTGCACTGGCCACCTAATCTCAGTATTGCCCTGGCCCCTGTTGCTTACCTGGGTATTTGTTCTGCTTGTAGGTCTAGGCTGGGCTGTACTTGTGGGTGCCACTTGGTTTAGTGGTCCAAGGCTTCCTCCGCCCTCATCTTCCCCTTCCCCCAGTGAGCCTAGCTTAAAGCCTGCCGGAGAAGATCCGCCAACCTAGAAGAGAACACATGTTTACCTTTGGAGGAAAGGTGAAGCCCATCCCATCCAAGCATGTCTCTTGTTGTGCTGTGCGGGTCATTTTCTAGGAAGCCAAAGCCTGCCTCAAGACACCATTCCTGAAACCACCAGTTGGTCTCTGTGATGCAGGTCTCATGTTGTCTTCCACGTCCGCTCAGTGGTAGGACAGAAGAGAATACCACCTGTGCACCTATCTCCCTCAGCACACTCCCCAGAGTGTGGTAGTCCGCCATCAGGGCTTTTCCTGGCCGCATCATTAGTACCCATGTGGATTAGGACCATGGGGTAGTAATCGGTGGGCTGGATCACGGCCTGGATCATCCCTATCACTTCCTGAATCTTTACTCTGGGCAGGCAGTAGACCTCGCGTGTTGAGAGGTCCTGGTGACACATGGGGCCTGCTATACCTCTCAGGATGGAGTCACCTATGACGATCACTCAACATATCCTCCTCTGGGACTGCTTAGCTCCTTCAGCCTGTTAGCTTCCTACGGCTTTACGAGCACTTGTGGTGCTCTGGTGCGGTGCCAGAGGACTGGAAGAGGGCCAACATGGTTCCCATCTTCAAAAAAAGGGAGGAAGGAGGACCCAGGAAACTATAGGCCAGTTAGTCTTACCTCGATCCTGGGTAAGCTTTTTGAGAGAATTATCCTGGTGCATGTCCACGAGGGGCTAGTGGGGGAGGTTATGTTTAGGGACAACCAACACGGGTTCATCAGAGGCAGGTCTAAGACCTGGTGGCCTTCTATGAACAGCTCACAAAATCCTTAGATGCAGGGGTAGCAGTGGATGTAGTCTTTCTGGACTTTAGGAAGGCCTTTGACACTGTCTCTTATCCCATTCTCATTAAAAAGCTGGGGGGCTGTGGTGTTGACACCTACACAGTCAAATGGGTCGCTAACTGGCTGGAGGGCTGCACCCAGAGAGTGGTAGTGGATGGGTCATTTTCGACCTGGAGGGATGTGGGCAGTGGGGTCCCCCAGGGCTTGGTCCTTGGGTCTGCACTGTTCAACATCTTCATCAATGACTTGGATGAGGGGGTAAAAAGCACCCTGTTCAAATCTGCTGACGACACTAAGATGTGGGGGGATGTGGGCATGCTAGATAGGAGGAATAGGCTGCAATCAGACCTAGACAGGTTACAGGGGTGGGCAGATAAGAACCGGATGGATTTCAACACTGACAAGTGCAAGGTGCTGCACCTGGGGAGGAACAACCGGCACCATACCTACAGGCTGGGGAACTCCCTTCTCGTCATTGCAGAGGTAGAAAAGGATCTTGGTGTCATCATTGATGCCAAGATGAACATGGGTCGGCAGTGTGGGGATGCAGTCAGGAAGGCCAACCATACCTTGTCATGCATCCACAGATGCATCTCGAGCAGGTCCAAGGAGGTGATCCTCCCGCTCTATGCCACACTGGTCAGGCCCCAGTTGGAGTACTGTGTCCAGTTCTGGGCACCGCACTTCAAGAGGGATGTGGACAACATGGAGAGGGTCCAGAGGAGGGCCGCTCGCATGATCAGG
>NW_017728943.1:44836871-44896897 GCF_001723895.1 Crocodylus porosus
ATATTTGTATTTATACACACACACACACACAAACACATACATATTTGTAGTTATATATACATATGTATGTATATCTGTAGGTGACTTATGCTATGATGCCCAGCCATGGCACCTTTCCATAGCCCTGACCTCAATCATGGCCAGGGCCCAGTCTCACTGTATGGGGCTTGGAAATTTGGCAGCAGGGGAGTAATGGCAGTGTTTATTGCCACTGTTCCCCCCACTGACAATTTTCTGGACCTGTCGGTGAGCTGACATGGTTCCAAGGTCTGGATCTGATACTGATCAAGGATAATTTTTTGTGGCATTCTTCTACCACTCTCAAGTGTGGCACATTCTTTAGGATTCACTGAGCTAGTCTTTCTACTTGGAAATGTAATCAAAATATGAAATAAGTCTTAAAAAAACCTCATTTCCTCTGAATTCTCCTCTGCATGATTGGCAGGCTGCGTCTGCTCAGGTCTAGAAGGCTGAGAGGTCATGGGCCTGAAACAGCGGCTATCCAGGTTACGGTTACCATATATCCAGGTTTTCCCAGACATGTCCTCTTTTTGTGTCCTCCCATCTCCGTCTGGGCAGCTTTTTTTAAATATCAGCAAATGTCTAGGATTTTGCTCTGCCTCTGCTTTCCTGTTACTTCCTGGCTTGCCCTAGCAAGGAGTTGCTTGGGGCTGAGGGACAGGAGGCAGGGTGATTGGAGGCAGAGCCATCACATGTGTCTGCGTGCAGGCCCCAGCAGCTGCAGGCAGGTAAGTGTAGGTGTGTGTGTGCGTGCGTGCATGTGTGCGCATGTGTGCATGCCTGCCAGTGCTGGGGCTGCCGCAGGGTGGAGGCAGTGGAGGTGCCTGCCCCTCTAGTGAGGGAAGGGAGTGGGGAGGACTTCTTTGGGGGCAGCTGCATGGGCAGCAGGGAGCTCTGGGTCAGGAGTAAGGGGCACCACCAAGACTGGTGGGGGCAGCGGACTGCAGGTTGGGAGCGAGGGGTATCAGCAGGGATGGGGGGCTGCGGAATGGGAGGGAAAAGTATCAGCATGGTCTGGGGGCAGGGTGCTGTGTATTGGGAGTGAGGAGCAGCAGCAGGGCTGGGAGGGAGCTTTGGCTTGGGAGTGAGGGGCAGGGGCAGGGCATGGGCATATCACTCCCCTCGCCACAATCATATACCTCCTTTCCCCCTCCCCCCACAGGTGTTCCCTTTCTGAAACTGGAAATATGGTAACCCTAATCCAGGTCTACTTCTGGATATTCTTAAGTCTTCAGTATCTGGCAGCTTTCTTGCTGGTCCCGTTGAGGCAGGTCTGATTTGGTGTTGGTTCTAAAGTCACACACAGAGAGATTATATCTAATCATCATGATTCTGGAGTAGACAAGTATGCAGACTGGCTGGTCCTATGGGGATACTAAACAGTTTATAATGGCATCTGGAGGACTACCAAAATAGTGCATAATATAGATGCACTCACTGACTGAAGTTTCAAACAAGAATATGTGCTATCTCACTTGCTAATACATACTAAAAATTGCTTTGTGTGAACACATGAAATTTCAACTCAGCTTTGTATAAATTAACACTATCCCATGCCATATAAAGCAGCTTCTACTGTTTCAATTTAGCGGTTCTGTTATTAAGTTCTATAACATATTTAGAATTTTCTGGTATACTCCAGAAAGGCTGTTTTTTTCTGTGTTTCCCATGTAACATCAAGCATCAGTTATAATATTCATTTTATTTTTTTCTATTATCCATTTTTCTTACACACCACACACACACCAGATAAGACACACACCTTGTTTTAGAAGGCAGAATGTAGAAACAATATTTTTTCCTGAGTCATGGCCAACTGTGTAACACAGAAGAAGTCCTCATGGAAATGTAGAGTATCCAGGAAGTGTGGCATCCCAGGAGACAGTTTGGATGAGACAGCAGGAACTACCTGGTATGACAGGACAGCAACAAAACTAGGCGTCTTGGAAGGGTAGTAGCAAATCTGTTATTTCTTTACTGCAAATAGTTCTTTAGACAAATTCCTATAAATAATACAGTGTTGCTTCCATACCATAAGCCTCATCAAGATACTACACACTGGGCGCATCTACACATGCATTAATGTGCTTTTCCTAATGCACATTAAATTTGGTACCTCCAATGTGAGGTACTAAATAAATATGCATTCGGCTGCCCTAATGCATAGTAGGGCTGTGTGAAATGGTACCATTCCATTTCACCTTGAGTTTCGAGGTTTCAACAGAACAGCGTTTCATATCGAATTTCATTTTGATTTGAAACAGCTGTTCTATTTTGCTTAGTCGAAACTGAGGCTGTTTCAACTCTGTTTTGAAGTTTCACTAGATTGGCCAGGGATGTGGAATCAGCTCAGTTGAGCTGACTCCCCATCCCCGGTGCTGGATCAGGCTAGCTGGACTGACCTTCATCCCCAGCACTATGGTTGAAACGTTTTGACTTTCAAAATGTTTTGACTAGCCTCATTTTGTTTTGAGGCTTTTTCAAAGCCCTTTTTTTGTTTTGATTTTGCTGTTTTGACCTTGAAATGAGTCGAAACAGTGTTGAAACAAAATGGCTGATGAAATTTCACACAGCCCTAATGCACAGTACCACAAGCTCATGGTTTTTAAGTGATGCTTAATGTGCAGTAACCTATTTTACTGTGCATTTGCATAATTACAGGTTTTTACATCATGCTTTAAGGAGTAGTAAAACAAGATACTGCACATTAAAGCACATGTGTAGATATACCCACTGTATGCAGCATCTCACTTGCTGTGAGCCAGCTCAGCTGCTGCTTCAGGTACAAGTTATAGCCACAAATTGCTGCAAATTCTTTAGTGACCATAAGCATAGGCATAACAAGCAGGATTGGTGCCCTGGGCAAACCCTGCAGAAGAATCAGGTTGGGAGAACACCAGAGGAGTGCACATTCTGAGGGAGGGGGTGGGAGCCACAAGTGTTTTACCTATGCCAGAGAATCAAAACCACTCCCTGGCCACAGCAACATGGTCTACCTGCCCCCCCCTCCCCCCTCCTCGCTATTGCTTTTATTTCAGCAATGCAGTGTCTGGGCACCCAGCTGCTGCTGCAAGAGCAATGCTTCAGGGCTGCTTTTGCTGCCAGGGTGTGGACTCTGCAGAGATGCGGTGTGATTCTGGTGCCCTCCTAAGTTGGTACCCAGGGCTAATATCCCACTTGCCCACCCCCAGCTATGCTACTGGTTGTGAGGACATTCACATAGTTCTCAGCTGATTCTGTTTGCTGGGGCCAAAGTTGCAGCCATCTTGGCAGCTATTAGAGTATAGTGTCTACATACTTCTATTCCAGCAAAAAAAAAAAAGGCTTTCATACTTCAGATGCCCCCCCCAATTTTGGAGGGCTGATTTTGTGGGGAGGGGGTGTGTGGTATGTAAGTAAATACAGCACTCTTGTATGTGATTGAAGGCTCATTTTTATTTCTGAGCATTCCCTTTCTTGTTTCTGTGCCAGTTTCTCTCTTTCCCATCTCAGTTACTTCTTCCTTAACAGATAAAGTAGCTAAAATCTTTGTATTTATTTCCATTTTCATCACTTTAAAATTGGTAAGCAGTGTCTGATATTGGCCTTTATTGCAAGATAGCTCCATTATTTCTCCTCTTTGCTAATGTTGGGTGCATCTACATGAGGTGCTTAACGTGCAGTCAACTCATTGACTGCACATTTTACAGCATCATGGCAAAAAGTGTGCTATTACACTAATGCACAGTAGTATTAGTCTATCCCACATTAACCATCATGAAAAAAGCATGCGATTCCACTAATGCACAGTAGGGCAGCCTACTGTGCATTTATTTAGTACTTCCTTTTGCAAGTACTAAATTTAATGTGTAGTAGGCACTGCACATTAATGAAGTCATTGTGTCAGATTCTGCATATTCTATGAGTAATTCAAAGGATTGCATTGCAGTAGGGTTGGAATGTTGTAACCATGATGGTCCAGGAAGTACGCAAGAAGCAAGTTTGTTTGGTGACAACTATATAGGTGGGAGAGATGTTAGACAAGCTTTAGGGCACAAAGTGTCCTTCTTCTGGTCTTCAGGTCAGGCATTTTGTGCCTGAAAGCTTGTCTAAGATTTCTGCCACCTATACAGTTGGTCCAATAAAAGATATCACCAAAAAAAAACCTTGCTTATTTCATAGGGTTGCCATATTTGAAGTATTATTTAATCCTGAGGGGTTACTCTTTAAACTGATTTTGCAGGATTCCATTGTCTTTGTGACTTTCTATATCTCACTATAAAATTTCTATATAAAGTGTATTCTGTTGCAAGTAACAAGATGGCTTTTTAACTGATATGCCCATACTCAGAGTCTGTTCTGTTCTCCAAGTTAAACTAGTCTAGCTCACACATCATTACTATAGAGATCAATAGGTAGCTGTGAGAGCCTCTTCTAAAGACAAGTGGTCCATACAGATGTCACTGGGCGCATCTGCACCAGATGCTAAATGTGCAGTAGACTAATTTTACTGTGCATTAGTGAGGAAGGCACAAACCATGCTAATGCTCTTATGCATGATAGAATTAGCCTGCTAAACATTAGGATCACACACAAAAAATGTGTCCCATCTCTACTGCGCAGTAGTGTTGATTATGGCACATTAAGTTAGTATCTGTTATTAGAGGTACTAAACTTAATGCACCATAATTATGGGGCATCACTGAAGATGTAGATGCATCTACCAAGTGTCTTGTTTAAGCTAATCTATCTTAGTGGGGATCTGACTTTACACAAAAATAAAATCTGGCCTTGATTGGACAAAACAGTCTTGTCATACGTACTTTGCTCAGGTGCAGCTAAAATAGGTGGGCTGTAGACAATATTTGATACCAAAAGGCTTGTAAGAGTACTATCTAATATAATATATAGAAAGATCCTAAATCTGTAGAAACTGCTAATTTTAATGACCATATAAATAGGTACATATATTAAATTCTTTTGTTTAAATTGTGGTTGAAACCAGGCATATTAATCTCCTTTAAAAAACATTGTCCTCAAGGGGTCACTATTGGTCTAAATACATTATATAGTAGGTATATTAGCCTAATCTAGATTTTTCTTTTTTGGGCACTAACAAAAAAAGTCTAAGATAAGCTCTCATAGGAATCAGCATGTTCAAACCATTATATAGACAAAATACCTCATATGAAAGGTAGGAGATTCTTCAGCTCCTTAACTAAGCCTTACACAAAGGCATATTTGTATTCAGATTATGATTTTTTTTTACAGCTTGAGCCTAGTCATATAATGCTTAGAGTCAGGATTTGGGGAATAGGAACATATCAGAAAAGGAATTTTACTGTAGTCTTCAGGAACTTAGAATTTAGTTAACTTCCCAATTTTGTTAAATTGTCCTGCTTTGCTCCTGTGAGTGCTATTGAATAAACTTATAAGAAAATCAGTAAAATTACAGTTTAGAATTTGATGCAGGGAAAATCAGTTCTTATACTATATACTATCTTGCCTTTCCTGCTTCTGTTGGCAAAGATTTGTAAGATAATCAGATCCATGATGATAACGTAAAGGACAACAAATCCCTGGGAATACTGTATTTGGTAGTTGATAGAAAGCTTCCTGCCTGGTATATCAGCATCTAAATCTGATTGTTAAATGCAATTATTTGTAAAGCTTCATACCTTTATTGTTCTTGCATAACTGTTGAGGAACAGATAAAGTTCTGAGTTTGTATCATCCTCATCGTCCACAATCGTCCCCTAGGTTCACAGTGTGTGTCAAATCAAGTACAGAGCATAGCAGGCTATGAATGTCCAAGCTATGCCTACTTGCTCACAAAGGCAGAACTTTTAAGATAATCTTCACTATCCATAAGAATTAAAGCTTTTTAATAAGTAAAACAGCTTGCTCCATTTCCAGCATTCTTTAGGCCTTCACAGTTGTCTTATATACAGCTTCATTCACAGACACCACTACTATCTATGCTCACGTTTTTGAACCACCAGATTGACTTTATTTCTGAGATCAGATCATTGTAGCTTCTTAGCACACCATCAGAGAAAAACTGCCTATGGTCACCTAGCAAGGCAGCAACATTAAGAGTAGTGATATTCTGGCCTTCTTGTTCACAACCATGATGTCTGGTCAGTTGAATAGCATAGCTCGTCTGTGATGGTTGTTGAATCCCAGCAAATGTTTGTTTTGTAATTTTTCAGCACTGGCAGTGAGTGACCTTATTTGTACAAAGGGGTGATGGTATTGATTGGTGTTTTTATTATGAGCCAATAGCTGATAGACTACTTCAACCAAGACATAGTGCTATTCACTATTCAGTGTACTCTTGACTCTAGCATCCACCTGTGATATGGTGTATATCATTCACTGTCAAAGTTTTCATAACCTGCATATATTGGACATGTCTTCTTTCTGGATATATTTCATATAAATAATTACTGTGTCATCATCATCACCAACACCACCACAAATTGGACATCTTCAAATAGCAAATGTATGAATGTTAAATATTTAATTCCAATGTGGGATAGATACATTAATGATGCATCCATTTTACAGGTCACGGCACTGAGAGTTTAACCTGCATAGCTCAAGGCCATGGAGGGGTTAAAACTCTGGCATTCTGTTTCCAAATCGGTCCACTAGACCATGTTGGGCATGGGTGCACAAATTAAAACAGTAGTTTGCTATGAGTGTTACAACCCATTTACAAACCCAATGCTCTTATATACTAGAATTGTATATCTTTGCACTTCAGTGAGAACTGGATCTAACCGTAAATGAAAAATCATCCTAAATGTCTGCTTTACAGATTATAGCAGTGGTTCACAACCTTTTTAGACTCATCCACCCCTGGGGAAATGCCAGCTCTTAGCTTTCACTTATTTTTGACTATAGAAAAATAATAGAGCAGTTCTGTTGCAAAGAACTCAAGCAGAGCACAACAGGTCAGAATGATTTTGAAACTAAGGACTCCTATTTGAAATCTCTGGACGTGTCCAGACGAGAGCTCATGTGCAGTATGTGGCACTGCAGACCCACCTGCGGTGCCACAAACCACACACGCTGTGCATGCAGGTGTTTGCCACACTGCTAATTAGCAGCACAGCAGGTTTTTTGACATTAAGAGATCCTGGTGTAAAAAAAAAAAAATGTACCCAGGAATAGCAGGGAAGTGCATGTGGCAGCAGTGTGTGCCATCCAAAACTAGAGTCTGGCTGGACAGAGCCATGCTTCAGCTGCTGGCCAGGCTCTGCACACCTGGATTGCTACCACTGAGCCCCAAGAGACCCTCAGGACCCCAGGTAAACCTGCTGGGGCTAACCCAGGTGGTGACCCCAGCCTCTCCTACCCCACCCACAGCATTTTTCCCCATGCTAATCCCACATGCAGGGGCATGTGCTGGGGCAAAAACCAATGGCATGAATTTGGGTTGCTGCTTTTTTTCCGTTCAGCAACTGCACGCCCCTGCTTATGGAACCCGGCTTCTGGGTTTATCTTGTGAATCATGTGTAGGCATTTGCACACCTAACTGTGCTAATATTGCATAGCACCCTTGATGTCATAGCACCCTGGTTGAGAATCACTGAACTACAGAATAGCAGAAACCATTTCACAACTATTTCAGTATGAAAGAAGAGTTAATTGCTGACCGCAGCTGGTATGCTCTTTTATTTAGGTAAGCCTTGTTATGTTTTATAGTTGCATTAATACTGTATTTTCACACATACACCGTTCATCTTTCCTCCCCAAATCAGCCCTCTGAAATTGGGGTGCATGTTTTAAGTGGGGAAGTTGTTTTCTTTGCTGGAAAAGAGGCACTCCTGGAGACTCCATGTATTCCACGCAGCTGCCAAGATGATTGCCACTTGTGCCAGCTCAGCAAGATGAAGAGGCAGAGTGTTATGTTAACCCTCTCATAGCTGTAGCTAATGGCTGAAGACTATAGCTTGTGCCCAAAGTGATATGTAAGCTGTTAGTAGTATCTTGAAGGGGCTTGTGGTGTGGAAACGTTTCATTTACAGGCACTTATATAAAGAACTACTTACAGTAAAGAAGCAACACTGTTGCTGCTGCCCATTGCAAGGGTCTGTGGCTTAACCTAGTTTGTCATGAAGTCCTCTTGAGAACATGTCCAGAAAGTGTGGCACTGCAGGAAATGGTCTGCCATACCAGGAAGTTCCTGATGCCACACTTCCTGGGCACTCCATGTTTGCAGGAGGGCTTACTCTATGTCACACAGTTGGCCATGAATCCGGGAAAACCTCTTATTCCTACATTCTGCCTTCCAAAAATAAGATGCATATTTTATTATGGGGTGTATTATGTGGTAGAAAATATGGTAATAGAGCACTAACTCCACTTTGATTGGGACATCAGGAAAAGGGCCACAAGAAAATCTGGCAGGAAAACAGAACATTGAACAGTTTAAACAGTTCTATTTTATTTCCACTGCTGAATGATTCAGTAGATAAACCAGCCTGCGTGTTGGACCCTGATGTGTGTTTGAGAGAGAAATTCCTTCAAACCAACAAGGCTTGTATTCTTCACAAGGAGGATTAGCTGTTCATAAAAGCCTAACTAATTTCTTAAACACAGCTCATGTCACTACAAAGGAAACTGCAGCCTTTCTAATACTTGGCTGACTGCTGCTTGTTTCCACTTAACTGCAATCACCAAGGAAGATACAAGCAAAAAGTCTAACAGAGAGCTAGACAGGAAGGATAGCAGAGCCAATCTAGCTCCTTTCTCTGCTAAAAGGTAATATGATTTCCTTTTGTAGTCAATGCAGAAACAGGACCAGCTCTGGAATACATAAAATAGTCTCAGAAGATGGATACACGTTAGGGTTTTTTTGCAGAAGCCATGCATGGCACCTTAATTGAATGAATCAGATGGAAGTGTAAGCGTTTTGCATACAAAACATCTCTGAGTCTTAAGTCTTAGATTTGCATTTAATTTCCATTATTAGTGCTAACAGAGTCTATGAGATTCTTTTTTCATGTCATTTACTATGTTCAGTTGTCTATTTCACACATATGTCCTGATAAAAGCTCCAGTTCAGTACACCATAACTGAGTCATCATTTAACAACAGTCAGAAGACCTCCCAATACCTTGAATGAATAATCATTATTATTAGTGGCAATAGTCCTCTTTGGGGATAGAATAATCATCATGCTAAACTAGAATTCAAGATAGACTGCTTTCATGTACTTATTAATTTCACTTGTGGAATGCTTCTTTAGGGGTAACGAATAACTGTTACAGGAACTTAAATAGACTCTCAAATAAAATACAATAACCAGCTGCAGGTCAGCAACAAACCATTCTTTGTTAAGGTGTTTTTCTTTCTACAAAGATCCAGACTTAAGATGGCTGAAGCAATCTCATCCTTTTAAGGAAGACTGTTAAGGTGGACTATTTATCCTTTCTAGACCCATGAAAAATAGTAATACACAAAAAATTGCCTATGATTAGTAGCTTCTGAGGGGAACCATTCACTTTTAAAAAGCTATTGTATTATTTTAACTGGTTAACATAACATTTGATGAAAAGCCCTGTCTAAAAGGACTGCAATCTTGTCTTTTTTCATTAATATTTTATATGTATATTCCCGCTGTACTTTCCTTAACTTCTAAAATAGAAATTGAAATTAATATCTAATTATATTTAAGCCAAAATAAAACACAGGTAAACATGCATAAATCCCTTTCCCATTTAAACATAAGAATTTTAAATGATCAGAACTATACTACATGGAGACTGGAATTTACACACACACACGCACAAAATTTACTACCCTCAGTTAGGGGATTGTTTTCTAAGTGTTATAACATGCGACAGAAAATTAGTAGTATGTGAAATGGCGTAGAACAGATTCACAAGGCAGGCATCTAAATATACATCCAAACCCAGGGAGAAAATTAATTTTTTCCAGGACCAGAGTTTATGTTCTCAGCCAATACCACCCTGTGCTAATCCCTCAGGTTATGAAGAAACATTTAGAGAAGTTTTGGAAGCCCTACAGAGAAAAAAAACAATAAAAGCTGCATTGCAGCATGACCTCCTTAAAAGAAAAAGTGGCATTTTATTTTTTTTTTTTCACAAAAATGCACATTAAAGGGAGCCAGACATACAATATGGAAAACCAATTTTGACCATGTGGAAGAGTCTATACAGGGAAACAGCTGTTGAAATGACAATGATTCAGAAAACCGTATACAAAGAAAACAGTGATATATGACTGTAGGTTTGAAGTGCAGTACAGGGAAAATATTTTAATACAGTGAATGGAATGGAAAAGTCATGATCCAATAAGTTTTGTAAAAACAATTATCTGAAACTGATTTGCAGCATTTCAGAACCTTTATAAAAAAGTATGTGAGCCTGAAAACTCCATGAACATGTTTCTAAAGGGATTGAGACTACCTCCATCAATGCAAAAATGAAAGAGTTTGACAAACGGTATTGTTTAATTTCACATAAACAAGCAAGAAAAAATATGAGAAAAAATAGTTAAATACAAAAAATGTTCATAATATAATATTGACTCTAACAAACAAATATTTATGTTTCATTTTGTTTAAATGACACTTTTTTGACAGAAACCTTCCACAAGACAAATTCTGGTAATGCAGGTAAGAACATCAGGAGACACAGAAAGAAGGAAAGAAAATTGTGCGCATAAAAATAGAGTTAAGGAATGCAAGTTTTTATTGCCTAACCATATCTCATTATATATTTTTGTTGTCTCTAGATGGGAATAATTTGTCCATTTAGTGCCAATATGGGCAGTACACAATGATTTTTATAGTATATATGAAAGTTCATTTCCTCAATTTCACTCTTTTTGGTCACTAGTATTGACTATGTCATTCATTTAACTAATATTATTAAACAATATTAATTGGTTCAATAATATTCACAAGTTATGGTTGGATACAAGTGACAATAATTGCATTGTTTATAGTATGACCAAAGACTTAAAGAGTTCTGTTGAATACATCATTAACTCTTACTGCAGTTGCTAATCCTGCTCTGAATTAAAGTTCTGATATCTGATTGTAACAAGGAACCCCTACCCTTGTTACTAGGAAGGGGGAGCATGCATAGCCAGGGAAGATCTCAGAAAGCTGGACTGCCAGGGACAGCAGGTGTGAGCTTTCCATATAAACTAAGCCACAGGCTCTACAAGTGAAGAACTGGCTCAGATGACTGGAAGGGGGCCAGGTCAAGAGCATATAAATCCAGCCTCCGGACAGAGGTGGCAGTCTGACCCTGGCTGCTGCAGGGCAAGGAGCTCTGAATAGAACTGACTGTAGTTTGCAGTGTGGGTGGCTCAGGTAAGGTACTTGTTGGGCTGGGAAGAAGCAAGCCTGCCTAGGTGGGTGGGCTAATGGAAACAGAGACCCAAGGAGAGGTTTATATTTGAGTTAGAGCCATTTGGCTTGGTGTTTTGTGTGTAAATTTGCCCAGAGGTTTGGAAGCAACATGATAGGGTGCCAAGCGTACTTTGCAGGACAAAACTTGCTCTGGGCAGGGATGCAAAGGATGAAGCCTGGGAGCCACGGTCAGAGTGGACCTGGGCTGAGGGCTCACCCAGAGGAAGAGGGGGCCAAGGCTGGGATAGCTAAAGCCCCAACAAGGGCTTTGAGGCCTGTGGGAGAGGGGGTTTCATAGTTTCATAGTAGCTAGGGTCAGGAGGGACCCTGCCACAGGCAGGAATGAATGCTGGGTTCACAAGACCCCAGACAGGTGATTATCCAACCTCTTCTTGAATTTGGCCAAGGTAGGGGTGAGGACCACTTCCCTGGGAAGTTGGTTCCAGATTTTGGCCACCCTAACTGTAAAATATTGCCCTCTGGTCTCTAACCTAAACCTGTTCTCCATCAGTTTATTACCACTGTTCCTCATCATCCCAGGTGGTGCTGGGGAGAAAAGGGCTCTACCTATTTGATGTTGATCTTCCCTGATGAGTTTGTAGGCAGCCACCAGGTCCCCCCGCAGCCTTCTCTTGCTGAGGCTAAACAGGTTCAGGTCCCTCAGTCTCTCCTCATAGGGTTGTCTTGAAGTGGAAGCACCCCTGAGAGAAAAATAGAAATTCCTGGGATTAAGCCTGGGCAGAGAAAATCAAGGACAGAGCTAGAAGGAAGGAGCACCACAGAAGCTCCTCCAGGGATTATCTCATCTGTATAATAACACTAGCACCAAACGTGTGGTGGGTCTTTACTGGGGGAGAGGTGGGGCAGGGCCAGAGAATTTGGTAGATGGGTTAAAATCTGTTTCATCCATCAGATTTGGTGATCTCAAGGTACTTTTATATTTTGTGCATAAAGCTTTCCAGGAATAAGCAGAAATGGATGAGAATTTTATTTTCCTATTTGTCTCTTAGATCCAAATTAAATTGCTATTATAGTGAATTAATTTATATGTATGTAATGCAAACAAAGATTCTGACAAAGACCTGTCAAAGATATGGATGACAAGGCTGTTCCCATTTGTACAGGGCTTATGATCCATATTGCCTGTAGGAAGGCCTGCTGTGGGAATGTTATCTGATCATTATTATGGATATAATCAAATGGGAAGACTTGATTTCAGTTATTGTTTTCCTTTGGACATGCTAAATGTTTTCTATTAATTTAAAATATCAAAATGTAAACTACAGGTTTTCATATTCTCTCTCTCTAGATAGATAGATAGATAAAGGGCTTAGTCCATCTGTCTGTCTGTAACATTCTTTAAGGGCACCAGGAGTCCTGTGTGGCGGGGAGAGAAAAGGGAGGGGCCAGCTGAGGAAAAGCAAGTGAGAAGACAATTAGATGCACAACACCATCAAGAAAGTGGCCATCAAGAAAGTTGCCATTCATTTGTCATTCTTGATGGGCAATTTGCTAGTACGGACATAAAAGTACAGCTAGTGAGGTCTTCCCCCACAAGCATTTCAAATATTTAATTAGTAAAGCAGGTTTTCCTTAAAAATATATTCCCCCCTTGTTTAAATTGTGAGTTGTCCATAAAGGGGGAAAATTATTCTGTGTGATAAGCAAGCAGACAAAAGACACAAAATCAGATGAAAGATCCTGATGCATAAAACTTGAAAACAACCAACCAACCCCCGCCTTCCCCAGCAGACCTAGAATGGCTGGAACTTTGAATGACCTCTATTACTTATAGTCTTATATATTTTACTTCCTAGTGTAAAATAACCAAGCCCAAATGTAGAAACTGAAGCTATCCAAAGAATAGTCAGATCTGGAGGGGCACAATGGTGTAGCCGACCCCACTTTTAAACCATTGTTCAGGAGCAGTAGTTGGGGACTCTTAACTGCTCAAAGCAGGTAAAAGACGTGCTCCCCCATACCCTCCTCTTTCCCCTCCGTGCTCCCATTCCCTCCCTCCTCCACCCACTGCTGCTGCCCCACTGTTTCTGGCTGACCTAGGAGTGGGAGAAGCTCCAGTTTCAGGTATTTTCTGGCAGCCCAGGAGGAGGCAGGGTGGGAGAACCTCCTTGTGCCACCACTGTTCCTGTCAACGGCTATTTTTTTTAATGCAGCTCTTCCATGTAGTCCCAGCTGGAGTGGGGTAGGAGCTGTCGGGACAGTGGCAATACTGAGCAGGTCTTCCCTTCCTGAACCCAGAGGCATAAATAGAACAGGAGAATGGGAGGAGAGGGGAAGTGCTACTGAGCATGGAGGAGGAGGTGTTGTGAGCTTTTGGGGTAGATTCTTACCTGACTTGGGGACTTAAAAGTCTGCATAGTGTAGTCTGCCTACCCTGGTGGCAGGGGGGAGGCTGGGAGTAGGCAGTGTAGCCACTCCTGCAGTACCAGATACTACTCCTACACTCCCCTTTTTAAAAACCTGAATCTGGTTATGCCAAAAATATCCACTCTGGGTTATTTGCTAAACTCTGGAAGATTGTAGAAGAATATAATGCCTTGATTATTGATTCTGCTGACATTCTTTGGATAGAACTGGTCTTAAAGACAAATATTGTTTGCAAAAAAACTACGGGATCAAGTTTAGGCTTATCTTTATTGGTGACATTTTATTATACAATGTAGTTTGAAACTCAAAAACAATGCTGGATTTAAAGCCCTGTGCAGTCACTGGAACATTGCAGTTACTATTGACATCAGTTGACCATAGATTCATAGATGCTAGGTTTGGAAGGGACCTCAACAGGTCATGGAGTCCGACCCCCTGCCTAGGCAGGAAAGAGTGCTGGGGTCAGATGACCCGAGTCAGATCCCTATCCAACCTTCTCTTAAAGACCCCCAAGGTAGGGGAGAGCACCACTTCCCTTGGAAGCCCATTCCAGATTTTGGCCACCTTTACCATGAAGAAGCTTTTTCCATGTATTAGGTCTGTATGGCAAAATTTTTTTTTACTTATTTCTTCTTGTTTTCCTAACTGGATAGAGATATGTTATCTGGTCTGGATTGGTTTTCAGAACAAATAAAAAGGCTAAAACATTCCAGCCACTCACAGTTAACACAATGGGATACTCCCCACACTTTGCAGAGATCCAAAAATGAATATAAACAACAGCACTGTTGTTACTTTAGGGGCAGGTCTATGATCCTGCTCAGCCCTGTTCAAAATGCCCAGCCTTTCTGGAACATGTCATTCCCAAAGGGGTATAGGAGTTGTTAACTAGTAAGGAAGCAAGCTGAGAAGAGAGATTATAATGATTGTTTGCTTTCCTTAGTGTAGGGAAAGACTTGAGGAAATAGGATTGGGTCTCTTCAGAGCCCAATTAAGGCTTTTTGAGAGAGATGAAAGAGGAAGGGAAAGGAACACTAGGGAGAGAAAACTATGTTGCTATTGTAAAAAGCCAGTGTGTGAACAGAACTGGAGGTGTTTACAGAGATGATTTTCCCTACAGGTAAAGCTTAGGGATGAGGCCTGAGGACAAGAGAAGTGAAGAACATGTTTGAGATTGTACCAGCTGACTTCTTCTGAGTTCAACTCCCAATCCTTTTATGTTTGGCAGACATGTTAAAGCTGACCCAGAGGATCTGAATGAAGTAACACAATCTTATCAGTAGAGGGAAATTGAGGCAGCAGCTGCACTTGAGTTGGAACCTGAGTAAACAGATCATTTTTAGGGAATGAAGGACATAGAGAACATCTATCTATTACAGCTGAAGGGCCAGATTTCTCTATAGTGTTTGAAATCACTAGAGAAGAAAGTCAGGTAATGCAACAATCTGCATTATTTCTCCAAGGTCATATCTATGCTGCTGCCTTTGTGCCATGCCTGGCAGTTCCACCTTGAAGCATGTCTTGGCCACTTGCTCCCACTTCAAATGAGCCAAATCCCAGAAGAGAGGCAGTGTAGCCCCTTTGCAGCATGCCAAGCATGTGCCCAATAGCATTTTTAGGCTCTCTGTGAATACAGTAGCAAGGTGACAATTTGTGGCCATGGGGATAGTGTATAGCTCTTCCAGTTATTTACCTGCGCACATGTAGTTGGTTGCAAACTCTGCTTATTAGCTGGCAGACACATGCTGTCTTTTTTTCTTAGAAAAGATGTAAAATACACTTAATAATTTATCCCACTGCTGCATTGTGATAAATACTGCCCAAACTGACAGCAAATTTTTTGATAGGAGGCATACAAGTGAGTGCTCTGCCTTGCTTCACTGACTATGGCAGGATTTAGCACAAAAGCTGTTATCCTAGCAAAATGCTGCTATTAATGTATAATTTTGCCTTGCTTTTGGGGTTATGATTCTGTTTTTATGCATGAAGCAAAAAGGAAATTGAAAGAAGGAAGTATTATCAACAAACTCGTAGTCAACTGACAAGGATCAGAAAATGGACAATATTTCTCGTATTTAAGTAAAGTTAGATAAACAAAATTAAAGTCTGAATTAAAAGAACAAAGTAGTAAGCTAAGTAGAATGTATGTGTAAGACATTAGTTGTCTGTTATTGACACTTCTGACATTCAAAATAGTCAACAACTAATTGCAACTACAGTTAAAAATGTAGTTACAACAACCTCGCTATTTTATTCTTGGTCAGATCAGCAGACTTTTCACGATGATATCATATGGTTTCCTGCCAAACAAATCTGAAATGTTTGTAATGATAGGCTGACTAAAAAGAAATAGAGCAACTCTGTGTATATCTCCTCATCTTAAATACTAGATTAAATGTTAATAGTACCTTGAATATTTTCACAGATTGTTTTACAGGTTAAGCAAAACAAACATTAAGAAATATAATGCTTAGAATGTGTGTAGAGCTCAAAATGCCTTTACAAACATATGTAAACATGATTCTTTAGACAGGAAAACTAAGGTATAATAAAGTAAAGTAACTTCCAGTGCAAATCAGTGACAAAGCCAGAACCAGAATCTTTGTTTTTTGTTCCAATCCCATGTCTTTTTCATTGTCAGACCACACTGACTCTCTTTGAAGTGGTTTTTAAAATGTTACTTTGTCTTCTCAAATACCATATGTAGTCATAGTTTGTTGTAGAATCCATCATTATAAAATGAACCTTTTCAAATAACTGAAATCAACACTAGAGGTTACTGCAAGAGGAATGGTACATTCTGTTATGTTTCCAACTGAGGCATAAAGTGCTTAGTATCAACATGGCCTAAACTGGAGTCATATGTATTGCTAGGTATGAATTAGCTATATATGGTTGAAAACAATAAAATATATATTGTAAGTGGTGTTCTGTTTTGTATTATGGTTTAATGCATTGCTTTGGATACAGTAGTGCGGAAGAGCAATTTTGGAGTTAAAGATAGCCACACAGGATATATAATCTTTGTCCTTCTTTCCTTCCTCTTGTTCTGACCTTAGGTCTTCCTCTGCTACCATTTAAGCAGAGGCAGTCAGAACGTCAACATTTGAATACGAGTAAGAATATTAAAAGGAGGCAACTGCCATTTGGCCCCAGTGCCCTCTTGTCATCCCCTACTATTCTCCCCACACCACTATCTCCCATTTCTTTGGCACTAACACTAAACTTTATAACCCTTACTCAGGCAAAATTATCGTGGAGTTAATAGGGGCTTTTGCTCAACAAACAAGGGAGAGGCTGGCAGAGAGGAAATCTGGGAGTTTTTGTGGCATTTCCCTTGCATGAATCACTTGTTGGGGAGAGTTTCTCTTCACTGCCATCCCCCTGCAGAATAGGCAGTGAATTTACTCCTAGCTCACAGAAATCCCCTAGGTTCTGCAAAAGTCAGTCATTCTCAGCCACTCTGGGTGTCTTCAGTGCCTTTACTCATCTGCCTATGGTTGTCCATGGGCCCCCACAGAGGTGAGGAGACATATAATGTTCCTTGGAGAACGATAACAGGGGCCTGTGAGATGACAGACAGATGTAAATCTCTCTTCAGCTTCACCCATTCCAGTATGGGCTTGCAGAGTCTTCCTAGACCCAGATGAAGGCAATCTGGAACCCTGGGAATGATCCTGTAGCCCTCAGGTCCCAGTCTTAGTGTCTTGGTAGCAGAAGATACCTTCTCACTTCCAGACAGGCCAGGGCGATCGTATGAGGGTTCATCTTTGCAAGAACAGCAGGAATAACAGCACTGGGATTGTCTTTTTCCCCATCCCCCAAGAAGCAAGAGTATCAGTAGGGAGGTCCTCACTAGTAATTTCAGTCAAGGTTCATCTGTTTCGGTGAGAAGATTTAGGCCTACACTTTTCTTCCAACATGCATACAGCTGGATTTTGACATTAGCTTCTGTTAGAACGAATGGAGCTGTTGATATCTCTGAGCTATTGTCTGGCTACCTGCAGACTCAAGAAGACATCGCTGCTTTAGTTACACCCAGGTCATCACCAGTTTCTTTGCAGCCATTAGGACTGAAAACTTATTTTTAACATAAAAGGAAAAAGAAAGTAGGGAAGATCAGATGTTGATGTAATTGCATGATTTGAGATGGTAAGGTCCGTAAGCATGAGACTATCATGTCTATAACTTATCCCTTATTGGGAGTGGCCTGTGTGTTGCAAGAGGGCTGTCAGGAGTGACTGACATCCCTCTTGAGAAGGCAGGGTAATTCACATTTGGATATTCTCAATCCATATAATTTGGGAACACAATTAATTTTGGAGAAAGATGGAAGGATTTTGGATTTAGTCTGCTAATGCAAATTCCAGGGATATGCTATTCCATCCCTAGGGACTAGCTGCATCAAGACTAGGGATTTATTCAGAATCTGTCCCACTGAGGCCCTGTCCAGAATAGCAGTGAATGTATTCTTAATCAGAACACGAATGCCCCTAATATAATGAGCACCAACGGTGTGTCTCTCTAGAACCTTCCTAAATTAAGTGCTGGATTCATTAATATTCTTGAGGATAAGAAATTATCTTCTAGAACAAATACATTTAGATGCAAACACTACATTTTACATCAGAAGGAGGTTAATCCTTAAAGCTGTTCTCATAAATAGTAAGGCACATACTGTATTAAATACTGACAGATCTGTTTTAGATGATGGAAACCTGAAAGAGCAGGATTTTCCCTTCCTCTCTTCACATATAGACAGATTACTAATCACGTCATATGCATAAATAATGAAAATGTGGCACTGAAATGCTTTAAATGGTTAATATCAAATGAGCTGTCAAGCTATTCTAATGTGTCCATAATATCTGTTTTCAAAGTAAAAAGAAAGGATGTTTCAAATATTTTCCTAATTAATTCCACCCAAAACCTCCAAAAACTACCAGTTTGCACATTTTGTGGAGAAGATGAGGAAATAGTTTTGAATTAAATACTACCCTTTAGAGCTATATGTGTTCTAATTAAATCAGCCAACTTTGAAAGCTTTGAGTGGAATGCAACTCTGCTGGTAGATGTATAGTGGGGGGTGTTTTTGTTGTTTTTACTATCCATCTACAAGTACACCTAAAGCAGATCTAGTGGCAGGGGAGTTTGGAATTGTTCCTCACAACCTTAATTTCTGTGTGACAACAGTCATTCATGATGTGTATAGCCAGTTTGTATATGTTTGCTTTCCTTTTCTTGTTTAAAAATTATAGATGGTTATGGCTTTTGTGAGGTGGGGGGGAGGTAGAAGGGGTCAGAGGAGGGGAAGGGAGATCGGAAATAATGTTAAGTTTAAAAAGAAAAACAAATTTAATATTGACATAATCTTGAGCACCTTTATTAATATAGGCAGAAGCCTGAAGATTCAGGTACTTTATTTGCATCTTTGGATAATACCCGATTAAAAATAAATTTAATCTAAGAAACAATACAAAAATTAAAAGTCCCCAAAAGTTAAATAAAGACAAGGATAATCTTCATTAAACAGACTGAATCCCAAACTTTCCTGTTTTAGAACTATTAGGACTCATCTGCCTTACCCTGTGTCCAGTGAAGTCAGTGGCAAAACTTTGATTTTGTTAGTTCAGAATTACATTCTTAATACCTGGCCCCACAAATCTAACAAGTAACTCCAGGGAGCCTGATCCCAAGGCACAGATATTAGCTAAAATGGTGAGAATAAGCTAAATGCTGAGAGGCAGATTTGTTCTCTTTGCTTCTGTAATTTGAAGGGCCTTCACTCGGCAGATGTGGTTGCAGAATGTATGATCTCTACAATTTAAATGTTACTCCTTCCACAGTCAGACAGAAGCTCTTCCTCTTCCTCCTCATGCATATTCACTGTAACTCAACTCAATAGTTCAGGGGAGACCAATCAAGAGGGTGGAGTTTTATGGGCACAACTATGGGACTGTATTGTACTAATCCTGCAAAAAATTGCAAAATAAGGAATTTGGATTATATACTATACATCCCTTGATGTTAATTTCAACGTAACAACCAAACAGCTTTCCAGCATCAAATGTCCATCACAATTTACTATAATTTATAATGCTCACATTTTATCAGAAATACTTACATGAAGAATTGTATTACAGCTGTATAGTCAGTAAAATATATCATTAAAATCTTAGCATTTGGGAACTTTTAATAGACAAATGTACATATAAATATGTCTGTACATCTGTGGAATAGATTTCCATCTTGAGAGACAACAGCACAATTTATTTTCTTGAGAGGCCAAAGTTCCACTCTGAGCATTTCTGTACCCATTTTGACTTCTCGGGGAATATTTGGAATATTCCTGTCTTTTCCCCTATGCCATATTATCCAATTTCAAACTCATTTTGATTTTTTTTTTTTTTTTTTGCAGGATGTAGACTAGAAAGCAATTTCTTACCATATAGACAATAGTATTTATGGCTTGACATGCAAAGCCTTCAAATTGCTTTAGCTGAATAGGCAGTCAACCCTGAATAGGGAGGAGTTGCTGAATTCCTTGTGTATTACCAGGCCCTACTGACCAAGTTCCTGCAGCAGCTGAGCGGTTCTACAGCTCCATTAGAAAATAAAATGAAAGTCAACAAATGTGTTCTCAAAGATAACCCCAGGTAAATAGCATTATAGCAACCCACCTTAGAGGTTACAGGGCATTAACTGCATTAATGAGGTCTGTCCCTCAGAAGAACAGAAATTACTTGTAAATGTTTCAGAGATGAACAAGGACACTCTTGAACACTATTGAAAGTTAGCCTTTCATATCACCCTATGTGTTGAAAAAAACTTTGTACCTTTAGTGACTCATCTGAGGCAAACCTTATCAGGAGGTAGGTCAGCTATCCAGCACAAGTAATTCTCCATCCTATCATCAATATCTTTG
Source organism: Crocodylus porosus (assembly GCF_001723895.1). NCBI lineage: Eukaryota > Metazoa > Chordata > Crocodylia > Crocodylidae > Crocodylus > Crocodylus porosus. The sequence continues at coordinate 44,857,580 of NW_017728943.1, forward strand.
CTTTAGATTGGTTTAATTTCCACTAAGTGTTTTACATCACTGCAATCTTGATTAAGCATTGGAAGAATGCCAAGATGGGGTAGATATGACTGGCTGAAGCTGTACTGGTGTACTAGCAGTTTGCTTACTTATGCCTAACATCAGGCTTGTGTATCAGCTATTACAAGGAAGTCACATAAATGCTAAACCATAATGGCAATGAAAAAATTTCCAGCTTGTCCCAATTTTTTTGTACTCATTGTTGCAAGACATGGCTATCCCACTACACATTCACATGTAAGGGTACATAACGGAGATCAGGTTAAATTATCTTACAGTTACAGTTTGAATTTAAAAAAAAAGGTAATTAATGAAATTAGAACATTTTAGGCTTGTTATTCTAAGAGCAGAAGATAAAAAAGCTTTCTTAGTCTCTTTTTCCTAAAGCGTTGGTTTTCCTCTACTACCACCTCTAGACTTTTCAATTACCTATAAATTACCCTTTGATGATGCACTGTCTTACAGTGGACTTCTGAACACAATTATAAAATGAATAATGTTATAATTATTTATTAAAACTCAGATTTAGTGGTCTGACTGCCCAGTGTCCTAAGCACTAACACATCATAAATGCTGAGAACACGTGCAAAGTGAGTGCCACTGGTGTTGATGAAGTCATATAACAAAGTGGAAAAGAACAAAAAAAAAATCAGAACTGATTCATTACACTTTTACTTCAATCTCAGCATAAAGTATTTTCCAGGAATTAATGACCAACTGATGTTACTAACCTGTGACTGAGCCTTGGATTAGCAATTCCTCCTAGCCCATCTTTAATTCCCAGGAAATACTTTATGCCAAGGTCATTGCTGCTTAATTACAGCACACAAGAAACAGACTGAGCCAGAGAAGTTCCATAGTATTGTGTACACAATTGTGTATTCTATACTGTTGCCAGACACAGAGAACTTAGTGGTCAGTTATTCAGGCTTTTACAAAACTGCTTTTATAGTTGTTTTTAAGGGCTAGTCATTTATTGGCAGTTATTTCACTCATGTATCACCAGTCCTTTACTTGGTCCAAGACGGCAATTTTTTATCCTGCTTTATTTTTCCTAATTCACTTGTTTCATGGGAAAACTAATCCTGCAACTCCCCTCCAAATCTGGTAGGGGCAATGAAGGGGAGGGAAAAGACCTGGCTCTGGGTATGCCAAGACTCTTTTTTTTCCAGACAGGAAACTTCATCTTTGTGAGAGTCAAAACCAAGTCACCTAAATCCACAGCTTTAGTTTCTGCATGTTCATTTGCCACAGAATCCTTTTTCAAATGGAAACCTTAAGAACTGGTGCACGACATATACAAGTGTTTGAGTTACAAATAGGGTGGCCATCACAGAGGACAGTCCGGTTGTCCTCTGTTCTCTATTGATACGAAACTGGACGTCTTTAATTTTTCTCTTGAAGAGAAAAATAGAGGATGTAAAGGCGTCGGGTTTCGTATCAATAGAGGACAGAGCAGCAGAAAACCGGATTGTTGTCTCTGATGGCCACCCTAGTTACAGATCTTTCTCTACATCCTAACCTTCACACAATTACATTACAATGGATATATTAAAACTAAAAAACCAGAAAATTAACAGTCACCATCTTTAGGATCTATAGCTGAAAATATTTAATGAAACTTAAGTATATACTGTTATTTTTAACATAATCTACATGTGTATTTTAATGCCTCTAGATGTCCAATAGCAGTGTTATTGGACATCTAGGGGCATTAAAATATGCATCTATTATATACAACTATTTAAATACACAACTATTAAATATACAACTGTTATAGCAGTTTCCCCAAATTGGTCCATCCTTGTTGTTGTTAATTGTTGTTGCCTTATTATCACTGTTGTTCATTGATTCAATTGTGAGGGGCTGTAAGGGACCTGGTAGATCAAGGGGTCCAGCCCCCCTGCATTAGGCAGGAAAAGACAACTGGGGTCAAGCGGCCATCCAGCTGGGTGCCGTCGCTTTATTACTATAGGTCATGATTGTTGTTGCTGTTTTGTTGGCGTTGTCATTATTTTGATGTCTAGAGAAAGAGATCGTGGGGGGGGGGGGGGCGGATTTTCTTCTTAATCTGCGGAGAATTAGGGCAAACAGGACGTGGAGGTCAGGGAACATCAGTCCGTGGAGCTGACACCCTACTCGTCAACACGTTCAGCGTGTCATCCCCCTCCACCTCGCAGTTAAGGGACGGAGATCCCTGCTGGGGTGACGTGGGCGTGCCCGCAGGGCAGACAAAGCCCCTCCGCCCCCATCACCCGTGCGGGGCCGGCGGGGTGCGGAGCCCGGCGGGGGCCGCCCCCTTCGGAGCCGTTAACTGCGCAGAGCTCGCGCGCAGCGACAGTTGAAGGACCAGCGCCCGCGCCCCCCCTCCCACCGCCACCCCCTCTTTGTGCCCGCGCCTCGCACGTGCCCGGCGCCCATGTGCAGCAACAGAAGCGGCTACCACACCCGTGTCTCTCTCTCTCTGTCTCTCCAGAGAGGGGAAAAAAAAGTCCCTCCCCCCAGCAGCCCCTCAGGGACAGTCGCCCCACACACAAGCAGCGGCAGGGCGCACCCCCCCCATTTTTTTTAACAGTAGAAATATATAAAATATACATACAACATAACAAAAATCTCAGCCCAAGATCTCATCACGAGAATTATACCACCCCCGCCCCGACTTCTTCCAGCTCCGCGTCTGCAGCTGCAGTGCGCCTCCCTCCCCCCGCCAGCCTGCTAGTACGAATGGGGCTGGCGGAGGGATCCTGTCAGCGAGGCCGGCGGAGGGATCCGTGCCATCCCCCGGGCGGGAGGCGGCGTAGGGGTGTGACGCGGTTCGGCGGGGCCGTTACTCGGGGCGAGGCGGGCGGCGGTTGAGGGCGTTTGTACACTCCATACCTCTACCTCTACCTCTGCTCGGGCGGGGGGCGCTTGCCAGCCATGGGGGCGTCTCCCGCGCGCTGAGCCCAGTTGGGGCTGCGGGTGCCCGTCCCCTCCTTTCTCTGCTCCTCAGCATGCGGGCGGGGCGCGAGCCGGGCCGGAGAGGGCGGCAGCGCCTGTAGAGCGGGCTGCCCCCACATCCCCCCAGCTTCTGCGGGGCAGCGGCTCGGGGTGCCCCGGGGCTCTGCCCCCAGCACGTAGGCAGCCGCGCGGGGGAGCCGCGTGGATGTGAGACCCGGATTTTGTGTGGCTTTTTTTTTTTTTTTTTTTCAAATTGGGGGAAAATGGAGAATGAGATCTTCACGCCCCTCTTGGAGCAGTTCATGTCCAGCCCGCTTGTCACCTGGGTAAGGCTGCGGTTCGCCCCTCCGCCCCGCGCCTTGCGTGGCTGGAGATGGAGCCGCCGGGCCTGGGGTTGCGGGAGTGGGAGGGGGCAGCCGGCGGCTCATGGGGTGCCCCCGCTTCCCTTGCAGGTGAAGACGTTTGGGCCCTTAGCTGGAGGACATGGGACCCACCTGGAGGAGTATGTGGCCCTGGTGGATGGCGTCTTCCTCAACGAGGTCATGCTGCAAATGTAAGTTTGTGTGCACAAGTTACACCCCCCGACCTCCTTTTGCCTCCCCCTGGATCATTCCTGAAGATGAAACCTACCTTCCCATCTAAAACACAGTCATCTGGCAACAATGATGTGAACATCCCTCCTATAATTAGAGAAAGCAGGATCTGGGTGAGAGGCAAGGGTTTCTGTTCTGCTGTCTTTTGTGGTCTTCCCCACCACCTTGTATTTTCTGGTGAAGGCTTTTTGGGTTCCTACAGTATGCTCTTGACATCTATAGGCATTGCTTGGTAAAGATGTCTGCTGGGAAAACAGGGTTTTTGTGTTGCAGGGTATGTTTTTGGGGTCCCCCCCTTTTTTTTGGACCAGAAGTATGCCTACCATCAGCTATTTGGAAAATCTAAACCAGACCCGTTCTCATTTGTTGCCACTAGATTTGTAAACCTGAAAGCGTATGCTGGAGGCACAAACGGCCTCAAGTGTACAGTGCCCAGAAGATAACGAAATCTCAGATTCAGTAGAAAATGTTTTAAAGGCACTTCTTTGAGTTTCTGTTTTGACTGAAATAGCAAAAAAGAAACACTGAATTTAGGGAAGTTATAGTAGACCCTACCTCTTGAGCACAGCTTTCAAGAATTACCCAGGAGGATAAAAACTTGCCTGGTAGTGAGATTCTAGTATTTATCTTAACCAATTGTGGAATACAAATTCCAGAAACTGGAAGGCATCATCGTACATCAATTGCATGGTTATCAAGTGGGCAGATCTGTTTTTGACCCTCCTCACTTCATTTTCATAGGATCGTGAACATTAGTGAATGGCAGTTGTTAAGCAGAGTGGCACTGAGATTTTGCTTGCTGCTGCAGCAACTAAAATGATCAGCGAACTGTTTTGTTCCTTGTCACAAACTGTACAACAGGGTTTTTCTTTTTTTGTGTGGTGTTAAAAATAAGTATTGAAAATCTTGACTGCTTGAAAGGCTGTATAATTATAAATGACATGAAATGATATCAATGAAAGAATTAGATGAATGTCATAATTTATAAAATCTCTAGTTTAGCAAAAATTAAACATTCCATATATTCTATACACATTTCAGTCAATGGAGTGCTGATGTATTCATGTGCTGGTTAAGTATTCTTATTTTTTAGCTCACTTGCACAGTGCCAGATACCCACATGTGGAAAATGTTACTATTCATGTAGTACTTCTGTAATAAGAAGCAAGATGTTACTAGTGAAAAGACCTTTTCATAATAATTATATTTAACTCATAAATAATAATATTCCCTTAAGTCATATTTTCCCCCGATTAATTAAGTCTTTATACAGAAACTTATTTTATGCATATATATGGCAAGATAAAATAAATGTTGGCCTACAGATGCACCAATATATGAACAACTGGCAGTACAAAATACTCATCCAGTATGCTGTTCAGTGATGGTTATGTACAATCTTGCACACTGTCTGTGGTCTTCAGTTGTCATAAAAATACTGAATTCTTAGTTTTATGTGTATTATTGTAAATAAGTCTACAGGCTCTCTTAAATAGAGCTAAGACCAGATCCTGGGATGCTGCAAAACACGGTGTGAATTTTGTAACCAACTTCAATAAGATTAATATATAAATATAATTATTGAAGTGTAATATTTGAAGAATTACCCAAAATATGGTGAAGTCAGTGAAAAGCCTTTAGAAAAGTGTTGTTTCTTCCGGGAAACTCTCATTATATAATTTGCTGTGATAAGGCATTGAAGAGTATTTTTATTTTTCACACACGGATTTACATCTTCCTCTTTCATTAAAAAAAAAAAAATTGAAATTGTCCAAGTAAGAAACATTAAGTGATTTTGTAAAAAGGTGTCAGCTAGAACAACATTCTTACCTTCTTATGCCACCTACAGAAGTTCCCATACAAAGGTATGTAGGTATATGTTGAAGTTGGTCTCCAACTTGATTGAGGAACAGAGTTAATTCTGAGGAGTTTAATCTTGAAACTATTTTAAAGATTTCTCCATAAATCTTTAGAATAAGAGCTAAGAATAGGAGCAGATATGTATGTTGGTAGCCTTTCTCACAACTGTTTTGAAGAACATCTGCAACAGCGAGTTGTCATGAAGACATAAGTGCATGTCAGACATTGGTGACTTTGTTTTGTCTTTGTATGGAAATCTTTGACCACATATCCTGATAAATATTGTCCATTTAGATAAAATACAAAACATATGGGCTCCAGTGCAGAGGAAATTTGAAATAATTTGATAGTTATACCAATAAAAACTGCATCAGTTTTTATCCAATAAATAGTATATAGGGGTTGAAATTTGCTATGTATGTTCTTTCTTCAAATTTGTTAAATTTTTAAGAGATGTCAAAATCTCTCTCTCTTTCTCTCTCTCTTTTTTTTTTTTTTACTCTGGTAGTTAAAAATGGTGGAAGCTAGCTTTTAAAAACTGGTCCTGTAGCCAGGAAAGTCACTGCAAAACATTCTGTTTGTTTGTTTGTTTTACTTTGTTTTTGGCCTTACCCAATTTGGGGGTGAACACCTACCACACTCTTTTCCCTGTCTTAGGGAAAATAAGTCACAATGTTGAACTTAAGAAACTTGCATGAGCAGTCTCTCTGCCTGCTTCCCAATGAAAGCTACTGGTTGCTGGCTTATTTTTTTTTCAACATTTTTGAAAAATTAAACCTAATTTTGAAGCCTAATTTTGAAGCCTTTAAACTGCCATACTCTTTTAGAACCAAAGAGGGAGCAGAAAATGTTGTCAGTGATTACCAGGAGTGCTAGTTGTTATCTGTGAGGATTACAACTGGAACTAGCTGTCTAATACATTAGTCAGGGCTATGAAACAAATCAATTGGAGGGCTGCATTCTCTGTTTTCTAGCTACCCACAATCCATGCTCCAGTTTCTTCATGAGCAGCCCCATGGGAAGAAGCCCTGTCAGAGTGTTTAGAGCCCCAGCTCTGGCCACAGGGACAGGGCTTCCACTGATGGCAGCCAGTGCCAGGCAAGACCTGGGATGAGTGTGGCCCCAACAGAACCATAAGCTGAAGATCTGTCACTGCAGTCAGAGTCCTGCAGAGTCCTCTGGCTTTGGTGGAAGGACCTCTAGTAGCAGTAGTCCACATTCCTTGCCTTTTCTTCCCCCAGCCTTTGATGGGGAGCAGGCAGTCCCTGTGGCACCACAGTCAAAAGACCTGCCATTGGTGGTGGAGTTTCCCCATCGGGGCATCCACTTCCTCCCTGGCTCTTGCCAGGGCATTAATAGCCCCAGCGGTACCATCCCTGGGAGCCCCATCACCTCAACCAGAGCTCCAGCTCTCACTGGTGGCAGTGCTTCCCATGATGGCAGGCAGTGCCCTTAGTACTTGCTGGGGCGCTGGCCTGTGCTGCAAGAAACCCTGCTGCATGACAAGGGCTGGAGGAAAAGCCCGCAGACCAGATCATCTGACCTGTGAGCCTTATGTTTGACATCTCTGCATTAAGTGTGTAAGCTTATTGGTTCCTGACTCACGGGTTCCTTAAGTGTCTGATGTTAATGTTTCACTGTCACAATATGGCATGGAAGTATATATTGGTTGAAGACGTATGAAAACACTTTGTGTGTCAATATTCTAGACTAGAAGTCCTCAGATCCAGCCCCTGGGGCTGTCATCTGGCCTGTGGTGCTCCTCACAAGTCTGGAAACTTGGCAGCAGGGGAGCAGTGGCACTGTGGACTGGCCCTGTGCCATTCATCTGGCCCACAGCCAAAAGCTAGAACACCACTGTTCTAGACTTATGCTGTCATTATTACCAAAACGTATGGTTGGTGGTGGAGGGGTTCCGATAAGATAGAAAGTCCTCTTCTAGGAAATTTGAGTTGAAAAAATGAGTAAGCAGGTATCATTTGAGCAGTTGGCATTCAGCAGCCTTTCTGCGTTGCTTTGTACTTAATGTTACCAAATGTTTTGAAACAAATGACGAACAAAGAGTATTCATTTCAAGTTGGTCATGGTTTATAGAGACAACTACACACAAAATGAGGCTTTGTTACAGAAGACATTTATGTAGTTTAAAAAAGAAAGATGATTAGCCAGCTATCTTTGGTTTGTAAGCATGGCATTTACTGTGTTCTTCTCTGTTAGGCAAGACTTACTTCCAGTGAAACTGATCAGTATGTCCCAGAAAGAGTCTGATAGATCTTAAAATAATTAGTTTCCAGTAGTATAATTAGTATTGAGACTCCCTTTTGCATTAAAATTGACTTCAGTACTCGCAGAGAAATTTCTGTGCTTTGTGTCCTTGCAAATATAAACAAATTTATACAAAGAGATTGAAAAACAATGGGCATCATATGGTACCCAAACTTTAGCTGAGGATCTCTTCCTTATTGGGGATGGTACGGCCAACTTAAAACTTCTGAACTAGTGTTCTTTAAGGGAGAAGGAGGAGTCTGATCATTGTGTTAGTTTTGAACTTGGAACATATGTGTTGATTTCCTTTCCCCCACAGATTTCCTGCATGTCTGTGGAAAAAGTCACTTAGGCTTAGATCCTCAGATGTATTTTGGTATCTTGTCCCCTATTGAAATCAGTGGTGTGCCTCAATACCAGTACCTTTGAGCATTTGAAACTTAGTCCCTTAATGTAAAAACAAATGCATTAAAGATTTAATTGCTTGGGTACTGTGATAAAGCACACCTATTTTAAATGAAACTGTAGTTAAAATTCTGGATTTTAATTTATTTTAATGTGTACTGTACAGCTATTGGACATCTAGGTGCATTAAAATACACGTGTAGATTATGTTAAAATAACAGTGTGTATTTAGGTCTGATCTATTTTCAGCTATAGATCTTAAAGACTGTGACAGTTAATTTTCTGTTTTTTGAGCTTTAATATACCTGTTGTAATATACATAAATGTGTGAAGGTTATGATGCATAGAAAGATTTGTAACTCAAATGTTTGTATATTTAATGTACCAGTTAGTAAAAGAACATAAAGAAGAAAATAGGTTTTATTTTTTTTTTCACTCGCATGTTCTCAAGGTTTTGATGCACAGGTTAGTTTTGTTCTATAAGCCAATCTATTTAAAAACATCATACAAATGTAAAATTTCTTCTTGGCTGCATAGTGACTACTACATTTTTATGTTGCGATTCCGAGATACTGTGCTGGAACTCATACATTTCCCAGTATTTTTCAGTGTTTAACAAAACTGACTTGTCTGCTTGCTGCAGACATAAACATTCCAATATACAGTAAAATGTCAAGACTACAGAATGTTGTGCCAGATGAGAAACCAGTATTTTGTTTAATGCCTGCTTGGAAACTATCCTACCATAGCTGTTTTATGTAATTTTATCGGTAACCAACAATCAAAGAAACAATCTTTTATCTGTTCCATGAAACCTTATTTAGAATTGAAGAATGCTGGCTAATGAGGATAGCTGTTGCTGTGTTTTTTCTGTTTAAAATATGAAAGTGGTAGGATCATTACTTCTAGTCACTTAAAAAAAATTCCTAAGATAATTATTAATGTTTTTGTTTTACTTCTGTTAAGTGTGTTTTATATTCCTGTTCATTCCAGTGAGATTTTTTTCTTTAGGCATCTCTTGGAGTTTCATGAACATCTAACATCAGTTGTAGTTCTGGAATACCTATTTAACACAGTCTAATGTGTATAAATATTTGTAGGAGAGCGGACCTTTGTTGTCATATACACACTACCCATTCATGTCCATAGAACAGTATCTTGTATCTGTATTTTGACTTTCATGGACTACAGCTGCTTGGATTGTGCTTTGTATCTATCTATGGAAACAGGTATTTGAAAGTAATTTCTCAGTCAGAAATCTCTTGTATCTATGTGCAATGTTCGCTTTTAATGGCGGGGAAAAAGAGCATGAGGTATAGGAATACTGAGTATGGCTTAAAAGAGCTGACTTAGAAAACCTATAATGACTATGTGCAGACACATGCTGTATTAATTCCCGAGTAGTTTGCACTGGATTTTATTCTGTGGTAAGGAATGGACACATGAGCAAGTTTCTCAGGCTTGTTGTCCAAAACAAGAGTTAAGTACCTGGCATTAGCTACTAGTTTGCATTGAGCAAATGGTCATCACTAAGGGCAGCTGACAGTAGCAGCAGACATGTGACACACATACTGGGCTAACTTCCCTTCTAACATCGTCAGAGGTAACTTCTGGAGAACAGAATTTCCTGTGGAGTTAATACTGTGCATCATGTGTCATTCCCTAATATCTTCTTGGGGTAACACACTATTTGCAATACTGAGTTAGAAGAATCCACCTGACATCTGCCAGAATGATCAATAAAAATTGTTAATGAAATAGTCTTGCCGGAGACCACTGCTGACGCATTAAATTTAATGCAGGGGTGTCAAATTCACCCCCTAACCAGGCTGGATCCAGACTCTGTGGGCCAGAGGTGGCAGCGATAGAGGCAACAGAGATGGGCAAGCAGTGGTGCAGTAGGTCAAGTGGCTGTGGGATGAATGGGGGTGTATTAGCATAGCCCTTGCCTGGTCCCCTGCCAGCAATGGCCATGTCCATTGGGGTTCAGGATTTTACAGCAGGCATTGTTCCTCACTAGCCATGTCCCTAAATTCCTTGGCTTGCCAGTAGCCTGGCAGGGTGGATGGAGCTACTTCATTGGCCAGTTGCTTTACAACCATGAAGTAATGAATCCAGCCTGTTCCCATTGCTATGTCATTTTTTTTTTTTATTGCTGTCTGTCACTATGACTTGCGTTACCCCATTATTATCAGGAGCCTTTTATCCTTTGATGTACAAGACCAGTGGTGCCCAACCTTTTTTGCTCTCCAGGCTGCATGGACAGTGCCAGGTCGATTGGAAGGCTGGATCCGACTGCTGGTCTTGATCTGGCATGTGGGGCTGGTATGGCAGGGGCTTGATTCAGCTGCCAGGAAGTGGCAATCCTGCCACTGAGGGGGCCAAGGAGTGCCCCAGCCCTGATCTGGATGCATGGGGGGAGGGGGTAGCACAGCCCCAGTTCAGGCATGGGCTGGGTGAGAGTGGGAAGTAGCCCTGGTATATGATGAAAGCTTGCAGGAACAAACAGTAAATTGTGAGGTATCATTACAATTAAAAAAAATGATAACTCTCTAGTTCCACCTGTGTGTTAAAGTATACAAGGCAAAGTTATGTGGGATATACTCATTGCTATAATATTCTTCAATAATCATTTCAAATACTAAATGTTTTGAGAGGATAATTTTAATGAAAGAGTTTGTTTTTAAAATTGTGTTTACTATTGGCTTGTTCCATGCCCTAGGCCTTCAGCTCCCATGGTGTAGTCAAGAGGTGGGACAGCTGACAACTTCTTTCTGCCTCTCCATAACTGGAATACTGTCATGGATTTCTGTCCTTTGTTCAGGATGGACAGACATGGGGAAATCAGGCATGGGGAAGCAGCTTATTGGGGGAATGCGGAAGGGACAGGGAGGCTCCTGCTGCTGTATGTGGCTCTTCCAGTGCTTGTCTGGTGGCTCCCACTGCTGCTCCCACTGCCCGTCTAGGAGGGCACGTGGGGGCATGTGCCACCCAATCTGCCCAGTCAAGAAGAGCCTGGCCCCAGCCCACCCCACCCCATGCAGATCTGGAGGCACTCCGCCCACCCCCTGGTGGTCTCCTGGATGGGCAGTGGGAGCTGTCAGACAAGCAGTGGATGAGCCACATGCAGCAGCGGGAGCTGCAACCCCCTGATGACCACACCTCTGTCCTGCCCCAGCCCTGGCTGGGCAGCCCTGGCCCCAACCCCACACTTTCCCTCACTGCGGGAGGCCTTGATCTGCCCCCCTGCCCACATCCCTCCCTCCTCCCTTTCCACCACACCAGACTTACCAATTGCATTCCATGCTGCCGGCTCCTCACTGCCTATGTGCTATGCTGTGGCTGCACACATCAATGGGCGTTTATTGGACAAATTATCGACAGCATTGGTCTGATTTTCTGATACAGAAAATGTACTTTATATCAGCGCCGATCCAATATTGGATTGTTGTATCAGTGCACCTCTAGTTGGAAGTCTTTTGGTCGGGGAAAAGGAATAACTGTAAGAGTGCTGTCATGGAGGGTATCTGCTATACACCACTAATCTGGGGGATGAGGGAGGACTGTGAGGGGGAATGTACGGGTGGCCTAGATGAGTTGTTTTTTTAACAAACAACTGAGCAAAATATCCAGATAGCAGGACCTGTTGCTGATAGGATTGATATTTGTTGGGAGGGCAACTTTTTGCAATATGTTGGGGATAGTATTTTGGTGCAGATGGTGAAGTCAGCTAGGAAAAAAGCTTTTCTTGATTTGCTCTTCATTTAATGGAGAAGATTAGTTGAGAATGTCAAGGTGAAGGCAACCTGGGTGACAGTGACCCTGAAATAATAGTTTAAGATCCTGAGGAAAGAGTATTAGAACAAAAACACTGGACTTCAGAAAAGTAGATTCTAACAAACTCAGTGGACTGGTAGGCAGGATTCTCTGGAAAGTAAGTCTAAGGGGAAAGAATAGCTCATTGTATCTTAGAGAAACAATATTAGAGGCATAAGAGCAGCCTGTTGTGATGAACTTCCCAGTGAGCTGAACCTATAAAAGGAATCTTAACCGAAAGTGGGAACTTAGCCATATTACTAGGGTATAAGAATATTGCACAGGAATGCAGGGGAAAATCGGGAAGGCCAACGCACAAATTAAAATGCAACTAGCAAGGGATGTAAAAGACAATTAAAAAACAAGTTCTATAAGCATGTTAGAGGAGGAAGACCAAGGCAAGTGTATGTCTCTTAGTGAGTAAGGAGGGCAATTTAGTAATGGAAGATGTGGAAAAGATAGAAATATTTAATACCTCTTACTTCAGACTTTATGAATAAATTAAGCTATTAGATGAGAAGCACATTAGCTGCAAGGAGAGGGGTGTTGGTAATTGGTCTAAAATAGAGAGAGAGCAGATTAGGGCAGTGATTCTCAACTGGGGTGCCATGAGATCCTTCTAAAGGTGATGCGGGGTGCTGCCCCATACTAGCACTGTTAGGTATGCAAAAGCCTACAAGTGATTCATAAGGTAAACCCAGAATTTCTAATTAATAGGAATCCATAATGTCAAAAACACTTTGACTTGTTGTGATTTTTCTGAGTTTTTTGCAACAGAAGAAACGCTCTATATTTTTCTGTAGTTGAAGAATTACTAAAATAAGTTTTTTGAAATGAGGTGCCAATAAATTCAGAAAAGTTATGGAGACATGCCTGTGCTCTTGTTCCAAAAAAAGTGTACAACCCAGTATACCACTGGTTTCAAGGTCTCTTGCAAGTCGAGGGAAGCAATTTCCCCCCCCAATTCTGTTCAGCAGTACTAAAACCCCATCTGATACCCTGTCCACTTTGGGAATCTGCTTTTCAAGAAAGATGCGGACAAAATTAAAAGAATCCAGTGTAGAGCAACTAAAATATTCACAAGTCTCAGATATAGGACTTATGAGAATTTTGGAAGAACAGGGTTTATCTACACTGGAGAAGAGAAGACTAATTTCAGATTTTATAATAGTTTCTAAGTAGGTGAAGGGTGGTTATGAACTGGATGGTTGTAGACCATATGCTGTAGCTTCAAGGTAAGTGCAAAAAATGATCAGTTTAAATAAGCAGCAAGAGAACTTTAGGATGATTGTTAGAAAGAACTTTCTAACTCTGGGGGTAGTAAAGCACTAGAATATATTGTTTAGACAGGCTTCTAGCATCAGTGAGAGTTTTTAAGTGCAGGTTAGATAAACACTTGGATGAGAGGGTTTAGGCAGGAATGATTCTTTCATTGTTTAGACAGGAATGATTCTGCCATGAAAAAGGTTTGGACTAGCTGACCTTCTGAGGCTTGTTCTAGCCCTATTTTTCTATGATTTCTATCCTTGTCATGCTCAGCTAGAGCATGCAGTCTGCTTCATTAGCTCATCTACTAAGTTCTCCAAGTCAACAGTACTGCTCTGTTTTCCAGGCTGCCCAATATGCAAACCTGACTGGTCTGCTTCTTGTCTGAACTCCAGGCTCCAGTTCTGGCTTCATGCAACAATAGAAGGCACATGCACTATGATGCAATTAACTCCTTGTGGGGAAAGCCACAAAGTAAGAGGCAGTCATTGGCAGCTCCTCTGAGGGAAGGGAAGCATAAAACAAGCTGTTGAGCATCTGTATAATGCAAACTAGTGACTTCAGCAGCAAAAATATGAAATCTACAGCTGCAGTCTGGGTCCCTCCTTATCCAACTGAGATGAATTGGGCAGGTTTGCAACTGTAAGACCTGTTGTTTTCAGTTTTGGGTTTTTGGTTTGTTTTTGTTTTTTTGCAGATCCTAGCAAGTATTGCTGTATCAGTTTGTACTTACCCATATTTTTAAGATTTTCTTCAAGTGTATGGTCCAGAATTTTTTTTAATGCAACTTGATGTCATGGAAGAGTTCTGTGGCAGGGAATGAATTGGTCACTTTTCTGTGGTCTTGCTTGTTGTATTTGTTGGAAATGGATCTGTGTAAGAAATGGGATTTCATAATCTAGTGATTTGTTGCTTATGAGAGAAGCAGCTCAGAAGTTAGACTGCCTTCAGAAGGCTTTTTCTGGGAGCTGGTGACTTTGGTTGTCTGATGACATCTGGCTGTTTGACTTGTGCCTCTTTTATTCATCTTTTTTTTTCCTGGAGCCATTGCTTTAAAGGATTTGTGTTCACAGCTCTATGAGAGTGATTTACTTCAAGTGGGGTTAGTTTAGCTAATTGAGGGGTAGAGCTAAGTTAGGCAGCCTTCTAAAAGGTAGCTCCATAGGAGCAGAGAGAGCAATGAGAGTTTGCTGTGGGAGGCAACCAGGGAGCAGAAGGTGTTTTGTGGGTTCTCCTTCCCTCCCCCCCACTTGTTCTTTCTTTTTTCTTCTTTTTCTTTGCTTTTGTTTTTTAGGAGTTCTCCAGGGAGCAAGGGAGATAGGAATGGAGGGTTGGTTCACAACTGTGACCTGCCTGCAATGTGCCATGTTTGTATTCCTCCTTGAGGGTCACGCTTTATCTGCTCCAAGTGTGAACTGGTGAGTGTCTTGGAGGAAAAGGTTGGAAGCATAAGTATCTATGCTGCATGCCATCAAAGAAAATGAAGATTTCTTGGACAGGATTTATGGAAGATTTATAGAGAGGCCAGAGGGAAAAGAGATGTGGCAGCATGTGACTGCTAGAAGGAGGGTCCTCACAATTCAAGAGGAACAGGTTGAAGATGGCAGCTGCTGTTAAGCACTCTGTGGTGGAACAGCTAAGGAAAGGCAGAGGTGAGGACATCTGCAGGCATGGCCTAGAGGATTTGTCAGTCTACAGAGCAGGAAGCAGGACCACAGGAATGTGGACTCTTAAGACCACTGCAGATCATGGCAGGCAAGGGCTTGAACAGGGACCATTATGTCATGGAAGTAAACGTGTGGCTGAGATGGGTGTTGACCTGAAGACTTCAGCTTCTTTGATACTGGATGAATGAGAGGAGGATTGCTATCAAGAAATGGGATCCATCTAACCAGAACCGCAAAGCGCATCTTTGGGTGTTGTCTTACCTGAGTAGTAAGGTGGGCTTTAAATTAGGTTCCAAAAGGGATGGTGAAAGCCTCCAGCAGCAGAGCAACCAATTCGGTGGGGAAAGGACTGGAAGAAACAACTTGGTTCTGGGAAAGGGCCAGAGAGCCACAGAACAGCAACAAGTGATGCAAAAGGGAAATAAGTAGGTTGAAATGCAAATTATGTGCGATATGTGTACAAATGTGAAAAGTATGGGGAACAAACAAGATAATCTGGAAGTCACAGCCTATAAAAAGAGCTATGATCTGATCGGTATCATAGAGACCTGATAGGACAGCTCTTATGTCTAGAATGTCAACACCTGAGGGCTACACTTTGTTTCAGAAAGACAGGGTTGACCGAAAAGGTGGTGAGATCATCTTGTATGTTAAACATGCATTTTGTCCCTCATTCAGGAGGGAGAAGGTAGCAGATCAAAATGTGTTTGGGTGAAGATAGAAGGTGAAAGGTACAGCACTTATATTGGTGGAGATATAAAAGAGGCAGAAGAGGCACTTTTCAGGGAGGTGACAGAATTATCCTAGGAGTGCACCGGTGAAGATTTTTTGGGGTTGATACTCATGGCCAGTTTTTATTAATGAGCCATATCGACCAATACTGATCCAATTGCTGATATGCAGCCTAGCAGCTTGGAGAGCAGTATCTGGCTGTATGTCTGGGGAGGAAGGGTTTGGGGGGGGCAGATAAAGGTCCCTGGGGTGAGGGAAGTGGGGGGCTGGGACAGGAACAGGTGCCACTCAGCTGGAGTGGGGTGTGGGATGGAGCCATGAGCACAGCCCCCTCTAGCCCCTCTGCCGGTGCTGCCATTGCCCGCACTGAGCACAGTCCTGGCCCAGCCCCCCTGTTGGGAAGAGCCTGTTGCTTCCTCTGGCCCCAGCCTGCAGTGGCAGCCTGCCCTTGAAGATCCGGGAGGCACATGCTTCCCTTGGGGGTGCATGCAGTGGTAAGAGCCACTCCCCTCTCTGTCCCACCCGACACCGGACAAGCCTCTCTCAGCTCCGTCCCACACGGGCTGGGCAGTGCCTGCCTCTGCCCCACTCCCATCCCACACCGGAGGGGCCTCAATGTGCCCTCCCATGTCCCTTCCCTCTCTCTTCCCCTTTCCCCACAACAGACTTACCAGCCTGATGCTACTCTCCAGGCTTCCAGGCCGGCTGTGTGTGTGCTGCAGCTGCACTTCAATTGGTGACATCAACCAAAAAAAGCCAATTGCTGATAATGTCAGTTTTCCTTTTATCGGTGCCCGTATGATATAGACTTGTAGTTATGCCAAAGCTATGAGATGGTACTGAAGCTGAGACTTCAGTTTCTCAAACATTTGCTGGGAGAACAATACAGTTAAGTATAAAATCTTGAGCCAGTTCCTAACTTGTGTGGAGGACAAGTTTCTGTTCCCAAAGGTAGATGATCCCCTAGCTGTATCCTCAATCTTAGCTCTTGTCCTGACAGATATGGGAGAACTGGTGGAGGATGTGAAGGTGATGAGGAAACTTGGAAAGAAGTGATCATGATACAAGATCCCAAGGTGAGGAAGCATGAGGTTAACAGAATTAAGATACTAGGTACTTTAAGGTACTTTTTAAATTAAGATTTCAAAAAGGTAGATTTCAGCTGACTCAAGGAGTTGATAGGCATATAGTGCCTTGGGAAGACAGACTGAAGGATAAAGGCACCTAGGAAGGTTGGAAGTTTCTAAAGAGGTATAATATTAGATGCTCAGCAAGAAACTATTCCAATGTGATGGAAGCACAAGAAGTATGAGAGACCAATGTGGCTATACAAGCAGCTTCTAGGATGCGTCAAATGCAAAAGGAAAGCTTACAGGCAATGGAAAGATAAGCATGTCACCAAGGAAGCATACCAGAAAATTGCAAGAACCCATAGGGACAAAATCAGGAAGGCAAAGGTAAAAAATGAGCTGCATCTGACAAGGGAGGTTAAAGACAACAAGAAGAGGTTCTGTAAACATGGTGGTTACAAAAGAAGGATCAGAGAATTATGAACTAGCTACGGAGAACTCTTAACACAAGATGCAAAGAAGGAGGAGCTAATCAATAGCTACTTTTGTCTCAGTCTTCACAAAAAAAGTTAAGCTGCAACCCTACACCTAATAAGGATTATTTGGATAAGAAAGGGGGTAAGCTGTGGGATGAGATAACAACAAAAGAAAGTCATAGAGCTTTTGATGGCTCTGAATGAATTCAAGTCAGCAGGGCCTGATAAACTTCATCCTGGGGTTCTGAAGAACCTGACAGAAAATAAATTTGATTGCCAAGGACTCCAATATATGAAGTCTTGAGAGATGGGTGAGGTCTCTGAGGACTGGAAAAGGGCCAACATAGCACCTCTCTTTGGAAAAAGCAAAAATAGGACCTAGGAAACTACAGACCAGTTAGCCTCATCTCAGTATCTGGGAAGTTGCTGAAGCATATTATAGGGAAGTCCATCTGCAAGTATCTGGAGGAGAAAAGGCTGATCACAGGCAGCTGGCATGGATTTACTATGAACAAATCATGCCAAACAAACCTAATCTATGATTTGACAAGATAACTAATTGGGTGGATGAAAGGAATGATGTGGATATAATATATTGGACTTTAGCCAGACTTTTGACAAGGTCCCACATGTCTACATTTCTCCAGTTGCTTTGAGGATTAGACAAAACTAGTGTAAGGTGGACAGACAACTTAGTGGCCACAAGTAAAGGATAATTATAAATGGATCCATGTCTGTATAGCAAGAAGTTTTGAGTCCCATAAGGGTCTATCCTGAGCCCAATTCTGTTAAACATGTTTATTGATGGTTTGGATGCTAGAATCAAGAACTTTTTGAGCAAGATTGCAGATAACACAGAACTGGGAAGGACTTGAACACGCTGGAGGACAGAAGCACAATTTGGAAGGATCTTGACAGATTGGAAAACTTGACTGGAGTTAACAGGATGAATTCAGTGCTGACATGCAAGGTACTACACCTTCAGAAGAATAATAAAAAATACAGATACAAAATGACGGGATGGTAGCATCATGGAAAAGGATCTTGGTAGGTCACAGACTTTCTGTGGTGTGATGCAGTTGCACAAAAGGCAAATGTGGTTTTGGGCTGCATCAATAGAAGCATTAGGTGCAAGACACAGGAGGTGATGGTGTCTTTAGTTGGCACTAGTTAGGCCTCATTTGGTATGTTTTGTGCAGTTTTGTGTTCCGCGTTTTAAAAAGGACATGGAGAAGTTGGAAAAGAGTCCAGAGGTGAGTGATAAAAGGGCTTGGAAGGGAAGTTCTATGAGGAGAGGCTGAAGGAACTAGGTATGTTCAACTTGCAGAGAATGTGCTTAAGGGGGACATGATAGTAGCTTTCAAATATTTGAAGGGCTGTTATAAAGAAAATGGTAGAAGTCCTTTACTTTGTGCTCCAGAGAGCAGGATGTGGACCAATGGCTTGATGTGGCAGCAAAGCAGGCTTAGATTGGGTATCAGAAAAAACCTTTTCTATGTGAGAACAGTGAGACAGTGGAATAGACTGTCTAGGAAAGTTGACTCTCCAGTATTGGTGATGTTCAAGAAGAGTTTGGACAGCCAGTGGTTGGGGATGATCTAGGTGTAGTAACACCGTGTTTTACTGTGGGGATTTCCCAGGCTTCTGGGCTCTTCTGGTTGTCACAGAGCCAGGAAGAATTTTTTTTCCCTCCTGATGCTACATGTCAGTTTTCTTCACCTTCCTCAGAAGCTTTGGGTGTTGGTTGTAGCCAACACCAGGAATTTTAACTGAGTTGTGCCAGTGCTTTTCCTGGATTTAAACGTAGAATTTTGTGGTTAGAGAGTCTGCTCAGAGTTGGACCAATTGCGATATTTGGGCTCAGGAAGGAATTGGGACGTGTGGTGGGTTTGTGGTTGTTTTTGTTGGTTTTTTTAAAATTTTTTGCTTCCTCTGTAGTGGGCAGGGGGAGGGGCATAGTCCCCTTTTTTGAATCTCTCAAGCATATTTTAACAAGCTTTGCAGCAGGAAGATGTTGGCTGCCATTATTCCTCTGCTTTACCTGTGGCAGGTCAGGGTGTTAAGTCTTGTGGTTGTGTCAGAGTTGACTGCGTAGCCTTGCTAATAGGTTAGATCAGGGGTGCTCAGTCTCTGGCCTGTTGGTCAGATCTGCCTGGCATCCAGCCTGCAAGGCTCCCTAAAGATTGGGAAACGGTAAGCAGGGAGCAGTGACAATACTGATACCCCTGCCCTGCTGCCTCATTCAATTCCAAGCTCTGGGCAGTTGGGCTGAGACTGTGGCCATGTCCCTACACCACTGTGCAGTTAGGCTGGGGTCAGGGGCTGGGTCCTTGTAGCTGAATCAGGTCATACCATGCCCACCAGATTTGGCTCGCTGGCCTTCCCATTCAGTACTGCCCATCCAGCCCAGGGGCAAGAGGGGCAAATACCACTGGGTTAAACAATGGATTTTTATATATAGAATAGTTTAGATACAGATAATCCTGTTTCAGGCAGCGGGTTTGGATTAGATGATCTCTGGAGGTCGCTTCCAACCCTACTTTTTTGGGATTCTGTGACTACTTTTGTTCAAAGCAGGACTTCCCTGAGTTGTTAATCGTTTTTGCCCAAAAGATGACTTACCTCTGAGAGGCACTTGAGACATAGACATTTTACCCCTGTTTTATTGTTGGGAAATCTGAGTAAGAGTGTATTATGCCAGATCGCACCCTTAGTGGGGTGGAGATGCTTTGGTTATCAAGTTACTTCCAGTAACTAATCCAGTTAATTAGATTCAAATAATGCATGTAATCTCTGTTTACTTGGAAGGAAGTATCAAGTGGGCTTCCCCAGGGGTCTGTCCTTGGTCCAGTGTTGAAACTTGTTTCTGTATTTTTCCTTGCCCCCCCCATCTGGAATTGCTTCATTTCCTTTAGTTGTATTACATATCTTCTGCTCATACTCATCTTGTTGGTCCTTGCTTTCCATCTTTCTTTCTTCCAGGGTAAATCCCTATTTGTTGATCAGGTCTGCTTGAAGACTGGGTTACCCTAGTCTTACTGCTGCCAATAGAGTACTCACTGATGTGAAGTTACATGTTATAGTGGCTGTAGGTTTGAGGTTTAGTTACAGAATTGGGCTTTTAATATCTCTCATGAGTGCACTCATTTTATATATTTAGAGTGGTTAAGTAGCACAATATTTATAGAAGTTCTGTGTCTGCCATTAAACCAGAAGAAGCCACTTCAGGTGCTCAGCTGAAGCAGTTGTGAAGGCCTCCTGGGCTATGCATCCCAGGGGGTTGATCTTTAAACTGTACTCCTAAGCAGGCCATTTGTCTTAATATGATAATGGATTCTTTCCCAGCTGGCTCAGTGGTAGACAACTAGGGAAGAGTTTTGGCTGTACTGTGTCTGACCTCTCTTGAAAACTGTTGAGAAAACTCTTCCATAAACCCTAAATACTGCCACTTTCTTGTCTTAAAATCTTATGGGTGCTTGATTGAAGGGAATACCTTAAACCATGAGCTGTCAGTGTTTTGTGGTGTGGGGTACTTCTTGAGTGGAACTTAGCTCCACGTGCAGGCCACTTCCACACTATCATTGCTCTGACAGTGCTGATGCCACCATTTCTGCCTGACATCCAGGGCATCCTAGTCTCCTGCTTAAGTGCTGTAGAAGCTCTCTGCCCAGCTTCACAGGCTCAATAAAATTGCTGTATGGGCTAGATCTGGTCCATGAATTGTATGTTGTTGACCCCTGCTTTAAACCTTAGGGCTTCTGGTACCAGCTTTCCCATATTGCAGCAGTACTTGAAAATGGAGGGAGATCTTTCACCTGCAAGTGAAGAGAGTAGTATTGACTCTAATGAAGTACGGAAAGTAATACAACTGCTGTTTGTGTTATGGTAGTGGATAGGACCCAGGGTTCCTAATGATCAGGGATACATTAGGAACTGTACAAGTAGATCACAAGTCCTATCCTTGCTCTGAAGGGCTAACAATCTAAGTAGATATTAGAAAACATTTGAAGAGTGTTAGGTTTTTTAAAAATTTATACACTTAAAAAAAACAAAAGATAAAGGAACATTATGTTCAAGGACTATTTTAAAACACAAAAATGATTTTTTTTTTTTTTTTGAACAATCTTACATCAAAGGCTGTGTGTACAGAGTGATGGATAACTTGTATTTTTAATCAGGTTTTTAAAATGCTGTATTTTAAATTTATTTTAAAAAAGCAAGAATAAACTGGTTTAAAATCCAAATTTAAAACAAAATGTTACAGTATAAATTAGGGATGTGAAAGGTTAAATGGAAGGGGGGAAAGCATGGGGGGAATGAAAGTCATGCAGAGGCCCAGCAGGAATTGGAGGGCAGGTGGGGGGAGGAGCAAAGGGGAGGGGAAAGAGGGAGTGGCAAGGGGGACTAGTACCCATAGCCTAAGAGGAAAACAGCGAGCAGCCTATTCCAGGGGTCCTGGTTTTCTGTGTTTTAAAAATCCCAAAATCTTTGATTAAAACCCCTAAAATCCATGTTTTTCCATGATTAAAATGAAATGCCACTATATGCATATCAGTTGAACACAATTTGATATATTTACAATTTTAAAGCAATTTGGAAGCTTACTGGTGCCTCAGTCACTATAATAAAATACATTCTAAAGACTTACATATTTTGGCGTTTGATTTTTCTATGATTTAAAAAAAAAATAAAAAAAATCAGAGCTCCCCTTGCCCCTTTCAGTCACCAGAACATGGATTCAGCTGCGGCTCTCCCTCCTGCTGCTTTTTGGTTCTGAACAGCCCTGATTATGCTGGTGCCCTGTCTCTGCCCATGCTGTTGCTCCTCACCCCCAAACCCACCCTCCTGCCCTCCCCCCAGCCTTGCTGGTGCCCCTCCTGATCCACAGCCTCCCAACCCACATCAGTGCCCCTCACTCCTGACCTGCAGTCCCCTCCCCTGCCCCCCCCAACCCCAGGCCTGCCTGGTGCCCCGCACTCTTGACCTGCTGCCCCTAGGCCCCAGTCCCTCAATGTGTGGGGAACAGGGTGGGTGTGTGGGCACAGGCGATGCATTGGGGGCCGGGGGGAACATATCCCCCAGATATTGGTGCCCACAGCAGGATGCGAGGCTGCAACCTCGCTGGACCAGCTCCATTCCGGAGTACCTCAGCAGCCCAGCTCAGTATGTGTGTGCGGCCATGGCCACCAAGGTGAGGTGCTCCTTGCCTGCCTACCAGCAGTGTGGGGCACAGCTCTGCACTGCTGTCATGCCTCACTTTGGTGGCCGTGGCAGTGCAGTGTTCTCTCCTGTGCTGAGTCCTGTCAGCTGGGCTGTGGAGGTGGTTCCTGCCTGAAGCTGATCTGGCCAGGCTTTGGCCCCATGCCCTGCTGTGGGCACAGAAATCTGAGGGGGCATGTCCCCTTGGCTCCTCAATGTGTTGCCTCAATGTGTGTGTGTGTGGGGGGGAATGGGCATTGACTTACCTGGAGGGAGTTGCAGGAGCTGCTGTCCACCACACTGCCTGGCTGTCACATGCATGTGTATATGCACATGCATGTAGCACCCCCTATGTACTGCTTCCTCCATTGCCAAGCAGCCCTTTGCAGGCTGGCACTTTGTCAGCCTGCAAAGAGAAACTCAGTTTCCTGTGTTTTTCTCCTTTAAACCCACATTTTTCTGCAGCAAATGGAAGACCCAGATCCCTGTTAAAGACTTATCAGTTAAACAATTAGCTGCTCATTCACAGGTGCTTCCTCCCTTCCAGTACAGGGCTTCACATGGGCTGTGTTGTCTGGCTGGATTTGCAAAACAGGGCCCAAGGGCTAGATTCAACTTGCCAACGAATATAGATGTGGCCAGTGGGTGGGTGTTTGCCAATTGATTTAATCTGGCCCAGGATGCTCCACATGGGGCTGAGCCCTAGCTGCTTCCACCCAGGGCAGCCCACACTGCACTTCCGCCTGTGCCCACCATGGTCCCAGCACCAGCCAGCGTGCACAGTTTCTCGGCAGGGCTGCTCCCGGTGTGGCTACTGGGGTGAGAGCCACCCATAGCTTTCCCCCCCTTCCTGGCTGAGTATCTGCTACTTGGCATGCATCCCCACAGTTTCCCCATATTATGGCACAGCAGGGGCAGAAGGAGGATAAGGAAGAGATGCTGGTGCCAGGGGGAGCTGAGCAGTACCTGCATAACTATGGCAGCAGCCCTGTCAGGAAGCTGCATGTGCTGGCTGGGGCTGGGAGCATAGCATGGGCTCCCCTGGGCGGGAGTGCCTGGGGCTTGGCTCCACGTTGTATGCTGCGGGGGCAGCTACTGGGCAGATAGGGATAGGCCATTGGTGAAGATATTGAACAAAAACAGCCCCAGGATGGACCCCTGGGGCACTTCACTTGATACTACCTGCTAACTAGACATCAAGCCTTTGATGACTACCCTTTGAGTCTGATGATCCTGGTAGTTTTCTATCCACCTTACAACCCATTCATCTAACCTGTACATACTTTATATTGTGGTGCTGTTCTGTGGGAGGGACTCATAATTAAGGCTGGAGGGGTGGTAGGCCTCTTCTAGTGTTCCCAAGGCCAGGTGATGGGTTTAAAAGGGTAAATGGCAATAGGTACAGGCTTGCAGCCCAGCCCCATCTACGGTATGTTAGTCAAAAACACACTAAACAAGATTAAGAATCAAACAATAAGACTATATTTAAAAAAAACAAACTGGTATCCCATGATTGCCTCTTGGCGAAACTGGCCAGTTGTGGCGTTGAGTCCACCACGATCCACTGGCTGGGAAATTGGCTCCGTGGTCGGACCCAGAGGGTAGTAATTGATGGAAGTCAATCATCATGGTGTCCTGTGACCAGTGGGGTCCCCAAGGCTCTGTCCTTGGACCCATATTGTTCAACATCTTTATTAATGATGTGGACATTGGAGTCAGGAGCGGACTGGCCGAGTTTGCTGGTAACACCAAACTTTGGGGCAAAGCATCCCCACCAGAAGACAGGAGAGTGATCCAGGCTGACCTGGACAGGCTCAGCAAATGGGCGGATGAGAACCTGATGGTGTTTAACACCAAAAAATGCAAGGTTCTCCACCTTGGGAGGAAAAACCTGCAGCATCCTTATAGGCTTAGCAGTGCTATGCTGGCTAGCACTATGGAAGAAAGAGACTTGGGGGTCATCATTGACCACAAGATGAACATGAGCCTTCAATGCGATGTTGCGGCTTCTAAAGCGACCAGAATGCTGGCTTGCATCCATAGATGCTTCTCAAGCAAATCCCAGAACGTCATTCTCCCTTTGTACTTGGCCTTGGTGAGGCCGCAACTGGAGCACTGCGTCCAGTTTTGGGCTCCACAATTCAAAAAGAATGTGGAAAAGCTTGAGAGAGTCCAGAGAAGAGCCACGCGCATGATCAGAAGTCAGGAAAACAGACTTTACGATGACAAGCTGAGAGCTCAGGGGTGATCTGATGGCCACCTACAAGTTTATCAGGGGTGACCACCAGTATCTGGGGGAACATTTGTTCACCAGAGCACCCCAAGGGATGATGAGGTCGAACGGTCATAAACTACTGCAAGACTGTTTCAGGCTGGACATAAGGAAGAATTTCTTTACTGTCCAAGCCCCCAAGGTCTGGAATAGCCTGCCATCAGAGGTGGGTCAAGCACCTACATTGAACACTTTCAAGAGCAAATTGGGTGCTTATCTTGCTGGGATCCTATGACCCCAGCTGACTTCCTCCCCTTTGGGCGGGGGGCTGGACTCGATGATCTCCCGAGGTCCCTTCCAGCCCTAATGTCTATGAAATCTATGAAATAACAGTGATTGGCATAGTATACATAGATATGTACAGGCTAGGATTAACAAACAATAGAGAGCAATAACTTCTCTCCTGCTCTCATTATAGGATGATAACCTGTCAGTAATACCTCACAGCACTGACGGCTGCTGTCCCACCAGTGAAGACTTATGTTCTTTTTCCCTGTGGAGGTACTCAGGCCTTCACAAACCCAAGAAGGGACTATACATTACCAACTGATTGTAGTGATGAGAAGATTAGAGAAGACTTCAGGCTGAAATTGAATAATAATAAATAATTGAGAGTGGCTACCCTAACCTGTTCTTTCACCACTGAGGGCTGCTCACCTTCTCCCTAAACTGTGCTGCCCAGTGTAGTAATCTGGGAGCTGACCTTGCCTGTGAAGACTGGGGTATTGAGCACTTCAGCCTTTTTCTCACCATCTGTTGCTAGGTTGTCTCCCCCATTCAGCAAGGACCTGCACTTTTCCTGAACTTCTTGTTGTTACCTTATCTACCTGGTGTGGTAGTCTATAGCAGACACCCATCACAACATTACCCATGTTGCCTTCCCTTCTGACCCAAACCCAGAGACTTTCAACAGGCCCATGTCCAGTTTCTTACTGCAGCTCTGAGCAATCATACAGTTCTTTTCCACAAAACACAACTCCTCCTCCTCTTTTTCCCTGCCTGTCCTTCCTGAACAGTCTGTACCCATTCTTGACAGTGCTCCAGTCATGTTAAAAAATGCATTGTGTATTTGAATGGTTTATTATTTCTCAAAAAATTTAACACAGCAGCATCAGTATATTAGAGATGTAGATGTTTTAGTATGCATCACCATTCTGCACGGCTCAAAACTTGCACCTCAGTTACTGAAATCAGTTCACCTGTTGCAGGACAGGCAGTCAAAGAAACTGAGTAAATACATGAAGTGGTTATCTCAGTTGTGTGCTGCTGCAGCTAGAATGCTCCTGTTATCCAAGGTAGCTAGTTTCAGGTGCTGTCTTTGAATATCTCTGCTTGACCCTGTAATCTCTGCAGTATTGAATCAATGCCCTTAGATAACATGTTAGACACCCACTACAAAGGTTGAAGGAAGTTTTCTCTTTCCTATGAAACTGATGCTTCTTGATTACATTACTACTAAGCTGTAGCTCCTTATCTTCCAAGCATGGAAGCTGCTTTTAATAGTGTAAAAAAAAAATTATCTTGCTTCAGAGTGTACTAGCTTTAGTTGCTTTAGGGGAGCTGTTCAGGGAACTGACTTGCTCATTCCCAAGTATCTCATCTCTTTTTGAGGTAGGTTTCTTCAGCTCTGTCTCTTCATGGCAGGGTGGGTAATTTGTTTGTTTTTTCCATTGTAGTTTTTATATTTTTTCTATTTTTGCTGCTGTCTTTTATACAGATCTTTCGAGAAGAGAAAAGTCTTCAGAAGATACAGCAATGTGGCAGTGTTAGCCATTTTAAAATTTATTAATGAATCCAACTTAACATATTTAACATTTTAAATATACATCCAATCCCCTAAAATATACATAAAAACAAATATTTATCATCAGTAGTGCTCTGTTAACCCATGTCAGTGTCCACAGTGGAGTGTTGGGTTTTTTCTTTTTCCTCTTCCTTTCAGTCTCTGACTGTTCCTTTATGTTTCAATCTGTTATGCTCTCTGTATTCACCTATTTAATAATTCATCTCCTCTTTTTCCTCAGAGTTCTGCATAATAAAGATTTCACTATTTCTTACTTCTCTGCTTTTATATTTTGAAGTCACTCCACATTTGTTCTTAACTGTTAGCTCATGAAACTTGCAAGCATTAGTCATTTTATTTGAGAGTATGAGTCCTAAGGCTCTGCTCTCTGCTATTGTTATCTATCATCCTCTGATTCTATAAAATATTTGTTTAACAGTAACACACCCATTGCTGCATCTCTTCAAGGGTAACAGCAAAGTAGTAGCTGGGGAAACAACAGTCGTTATAGTTATGTGGCTAGATAGACCAGTAGATTGAGGGCTGCCTTGCCACTCTTGATGCAGTTACTATAAGCCTCCAATAAAATGTTTTTGTCCATTGTGATGGGAGGAAAAAAAATCTAAAAGAAAGCATGTACCTAGGTCTTTTCCATTCGTCTCCCCTCACGCCTAAGAAATGTGCTTCTAGAGAGAGCAGTCTTACAGATTTGGGTTACAGTCTTTCGTTCATCATTTGGCTTCCTAGGAAGAAAGAAACAAAGGACCACAGCATTGCAACTTCATTCAGTCAGGAAAAAATACTGCTTGCCCTAGGATTTTCAGGGCTTTTAATTCTCTTTCTGTTAGAGAAAATAATTATGTTTAGCCCAATATTTGTTCTCTCCAAGTGGATCAATAGTGTGCAAGTCCTAATGAATCCAGACTATTTTGATAGAGATTTTTCATTGTGGTGTGTAAAGGTTATGTTATTTTGATTTGTTTGAATTAGGAGTGTTTGTTTCCATGAACTTTTAAAATATTATTTGAATTTTGCAACATAGTGGATCTGTTTCTAATTCTAGCTAGTGCCATTTGAATTCACATGTTTCTTATTTTTCTTGAGGCCAGTGGTCTGTGATGGTCAGTTTGCGACAGGAAAGTTGTTGATAGTCCATTTTTGTGAAATAATTTTAATGATATATTAACCAGAGTTCAGGTCTCTTGATTACTTCATCTTTTTTCAGAAGTCATCCTAGTGCCTGTCAAGATCTGACTCACCTTTTTTTAGCCTTTTTGGGGGGTTCTAGTCCAGTTGCCCAAGGAAAAACTTAGTTAGTTTTCACTTCCTCTAGGACAGAAGTGTCAACTCACCTTGTGTCCCTGACTGCAGAGCCAGCCCAGGGCTGTGGGGGCAGTAGTGGGGCAAACAGCCACAGGCCAGGCAAGTGTTTGCCCTGGCAGAGACATATAAGCAGTGTCAGGCCAGGTGCCACAGGGCAAGCAAGGCATTTATTGTACAGCCCTCATTTGCTTGCCTGCCACAAATAGCCATGTCTACCAGTGTACTGGATTCTTCTCCTGTCTCTAACCACAACTTCGAAATCTCATGCCCGCTGGCAGCCTGGTGTGCTGGATGGAGCCGCTCTGCAGGCCAAATCTGGCCTGTAGGCTGTATGTTTGGCACTCCTGTACTAGGAATTTCAAGTAATTGTCCTTCACAGGTTCCTAAATACAACCGTTTGTGATAGTGACCAAGTATGGAAACTTCCATAGTTGTGATAAACTCTCTGTCTTACAAAAATACGTTATCAGTGGAATTTCCAAAATCAGGAGAGGGGCCAGGAGTGTTTTGGGGGGTGATATCTTTTCTTGGACCAATTGTATAGCTGAGGAGAGACCTTAAATGTTCAGGTACAAGGTACCCTTCCATAGGTCACCTTGGACCCAAAAGCTTGTCTAAGATTTCTCCCTAGTATATAGTTGGTCTAAGAAAAAAATCCATCCCACAAAAATTTTTGCCTCTCCAGGATTTTCTACAACATCACTAGCCACTACTACAATGTGGACCAAATCAGGGATAGTGTTCTCTTGTGCACTACTGTGTGCACTCATACAAACCCAGTTCTTTAAAGTGTAAATGGTTGTTTTGGGAATCTTTTCAAAACTACTTCCTAAAGTTTTAAGTAAGTAAGAACTTGGTCCTAGTTGTACTCTTATTGGTTCTTTCTGTACTTGGTTGCCACTCTTGTGAAAAGTAACAGTGTGAACTGCTGAAATTAAGAAAAACAAACAAAAAAAAGAAACCTCACAAGGTACAAATCTTAAGTGAAACTTGATTGAAACTTTAAATCCACTGCAGGGCGGGTATTTACCAGCACCTGATTTAGGATGGTTTCTGCTTTGAAAGTCAGATACTTATTCAGAAGTGTCTCTTACTCAGGAAAGACTTCAGACCAAGAGATTGCTGGCAAGGAAATTAATGCTGAATTACGATTTTGCAAGTAAAATACTAGATTTTGTAAGGCTTTTATGAAAACAAACCTGAATTTCATTCTGTCATAGTTCAGTTTTATTTTAAAATTCTCAATTTGTTTGCATATAAACAACTTTATTTTAGCATGTAGTCTTTAACTGTCTCTCTATAAAACTTCTGAATGTGAAAGAAATAAGCTTAAAAATAAAGCAAGACAGTTTGTAAAAAAATAACCAAGAGCAGCTTGTAGTTGGTTGAAAACGTTACATGTAAAACTGTGGTATACAGTTGGCAGTGATCATCTTGGGTGGTTGACAGTACATGTTTGTTTTCTTTTAACATATTTAATAATACATGTTTTTATATTACATAAGGGGGCACATGTGGCAGATTGAAATGGAACAATAGTAAAGTTGTTTCATGTTCTGTGCTGGTCAGTTGAGACAGCTGTTTTGGTTGATATGAAAAAAAATTGCTTGCAGGAGTTTTAACTCTTAATGTGCATCTATCAGAAGGACTTTCAAAAGAGAGGATTCCTAAGTTGTAAGAGGAAGTTTTCATTCCTGTGGTTACTAAGTTGGCTGTTTGGTAGACAAAGGAAACTCAGTTTCAACCTTAAAAATCAAGAAATTAGTTTGATCCTCTTTCCTTTTATTTTTCCTGTCTCTGGTTTTCATCCTTTGCTTCTTTCATACAGTTTCATTTCAAGTGTTTCTTCTCTACAATCTTTTTCTCTTAGTTCTACTTTTATATTCTACAATTCTTTCCTTACCCTTCTTTTTTTTTTTTTTCTTGTTTAAGTCTTTTTTGGAGGTGGAGGTTAAGGGAGGCAGGGGGGGGATTCTGGTTTGTAAAATACCCATTTTCTCTTTTTGTATGAGTTTTATTTACCTTATCTTAAAATCATGTTTGTATTTTTTCTGTAACAGGGCACCATCCTCAGGGCGGTTGCAAACCCCTGGAGGCACCCCAGAGTCCCCTTTATTTCAATCCACTTCTGGAACAGTCTCCCCTTCACTCGCCTGCTATGTCCTGATGTTTCTTTTGGTTCTCAAAGGGGAGGCTGCCCCAGGGCTTCCCAGGTCTGGTCTTCGCTCCAAAGAACACCCCACAGTGGAGAGCTCCTGCCTTAAGGACTAATTGCACGGCTCCATACCACCTATACACCATGCCACATGCCTCACAGATGTTACATGACTCTTGTCGCCTCTGTTGGGGCCTTGGCTTATTCAGTCACTACACCTTTAATGTGGCTAGGCTTTCTAGCCTTGGCCCACCGTGTTGGACCTAGTTTTGAGACACTGGGTCCACTCTCTCTTTTCCTGTTGCTGGGCACCTGGCCCCCGTCTGCTGTGTACCTCTGGTTCTGGACTCTCTGGCCCCTGTCTCTGTGTCTGGCAGTGCTCAAGGCAGTTGTGTGCCTCTGGGCATTAATGAGGCCTCCAGACCTCTCTTTCAGCCTCATCCAAAATCTCCAGTTTAAACTACAACATAAACACTAAAGCTAGGGACAGACATTACACACAGACAGGTTTAAGTGATCAGAAACTGGTTTAAACCTTTAACAGAACAGATGTTCAGTGCACATAAACCAGTTTGAATTGAAAGTGGCTGAAACCAGTTTGAGATTAACATGGTTGAGTGTAGTATCAGACTTAACCGATATGAGTCATACCGGTTTATGTAATGTCTGTCCCAGACCCATTGGTGGTTTAAGATAAACCAGACACCCCAGCATCCAGCATGCTCTCTGGGCTGGGCTCTTTGCTCCACAGCAGGGCTGGCCCCTATGCTTTGCTTCCTGGCTGCAGCTCCGGCAGAGACTGTGGTTGCTCCCCCCTCCTTATTCTCTGCTAAGCAGGAATTCCCTTCTTCCCTTTGTCTTGTGGAGAGCGGTCTGTGTATTAGCTAGCAGACCACATGCTGGCTATGGTCTATGGTGAGTCACCAAATAGAATGAAGAGGCAGAATCAACAGGTAGTTTGTAATGTTCCTGTTGTTTTCTTAATGGGTGATAAACCCTAAGTTAGGGGTGATAAACACTGTTATCAGTTCCCTGCTGGGCTGATTAGAGCATCCTGCCAGGGCCTGGCCATACCTCTCCATAGCTCAGTGGATGGAAGGGAGGGCTCTAGTGCCCTCCAGCTTCAAGTCTAATCCACTGCCTGCATGTTCGGGATGCTTGTGCAGTTACAGAGTGATTGAGGCTAGCCAGGTTAGAGTAACCTGCAAAGATAAAATCAATTCAGGGTCAGGCTTTTTGAATGTCTGTCTCTAGCCTAAGGCCCTGGCTATAACTAAGAAAAAATAATAGAGGCAGCGTGCCTGCTTACCCTGCGGCTCCTTCTCTCTGGGTTGCTCTGCCCTGTATCCTGGCCTGTTTTCTTTTGTCTTTTGGGCATTCAAGAGCCCGCACTCTGCCTCAACCTGGGCTGGCTGGCTGTTCTCTTCCCCCTGCTGGCTCAACCCAGGGTTTATATAGTTCTGGCCTGAACTGTCTCGGTCATGTGACAGCCCCAGTCAGCTGTCCAGCCTACAGGGCCTACCCTTTAACCCTTGCTCTGCTGGCAGGCTGTGCCCTGCGGATTCTGTTCTTAAAGGGGCCACCCCTCTTTCTAGTAACATGGCTAGGGTTCCTTGTTGCAATCATTTTGAAAAAGGCATCTGCAGTAACAGCATTAAATATGTAAAGAAGATTTTGGGAACACACATTCCCATATTTCATGAACCTTTAAATTTCTCTAGCCAGATTGTAGCGTGTTCTGTACACTTAGCTATTGTAGTAGGCAACCATTGATCCTCTGGATCATGGTGTACACATAAGAGATCTAGTCAGATGGCTTATGAAACCATTTGTGGCTGACACGCCCAATTCAAGAATGACACAGCTTGTTAAGAGTTTTTCATAGATTCATATGTTGTCTAAGTTGGAATCCAAATTTACAGCATGCTGCTTTCTTCTTTCTCACTTTGCTTCCATCCTTTGGATCAAAGCTGCTTCATATTGAGCTGCACTCAGTGCCAGATGCTCCCTCCAGATCAGACAGGATTCTGTGCACTCCTCCCAGATTTGTGTTGATGTTGAATGACCTCGTATAATTTTTGCACATGTTGCGGTACTGGCATAGAGAGTGTTACCCCACTTTCTAGAGATGTCTTGAATCTCATTATAAAAAATATTCTTGGGAATATAGTCTTCTCCCATTCTCTTGACATGGCCGATCCATTTTAACTTTTTCCTTCTTGATAATAGCTTTTAAGTGTGTCAGTTTTGTGTGCTCCAGTACCTCTTTGGTATTCGGTCTTCTCACTTTATTTTTCAGGATCTTATGCAGGCATCTCTTGTGGAAGCTGTCCAGTTTCTTGATATGCATGGCATATGTAGTCCATATTTCTGAAGCATAAAGCTAGCATGACAGCACACAAGTTTCATAGATTTGTATCTTCACTGTAGCTGATAGGTTGCTATTATTCCATGCACATTTCTGTAATAGCCCAGAATTTTTAGCTGCTTTTCTGTTTCTGTTAGTTCAGCCTGAAGGTCAAGATTCCTGCTGAGTATAGAACCTAAGTAGCAAAAACTGTCAGCTACACCAGGAGATGTATTCTGCATATAATGAAGTCAGGTATTGGTTCTTTCACCCCTTGGTACATGATCACAGTCTTATTGAGACAAATTGTAATCCTGAAGCTCTTTCATGATTCAAAAAATCTGCCTAAGAGATTTTGTAGGGAAGATTCACCATGGGAAACCAAGGTTGATTCATCTGCAAACAGGAAATCTTTCAGAACCAGTTCTTTCACTTTGGTTTTCACTCTGAATCTTTCAGTGTTGAACAAACTTCCATTTAGTCTGACTTGAAGATAAATGCCATCATTGTCCTTGAATGTATGAAGAAGCAGGAATGAAGAGTAAATTAAGAAGTATAAGGGCTAAGACCCACCCCCCCAGTTGATCAAAGGTATTTGATTCTTTGTTTTCATACACTATAGTTGCTTTCATACCTTGATGTAATGAGCAAATCATGTTCAACATTTTGGGGAGACAACCCAGTTCCTTCAGAACAGTAAAAAGGCCCTGTCTGTTGACTGTATTGAAGGCCTTCATCAGATTGATGAAGGCTATGTATAGTGGTGTTAGTTATTTTTCTATACCTCTCTCGCAGGTGCTTGACCAAAAATACTATATCACTGGTGGAGCATCCTGAGCAAAGACCGCATTGAATTTCAGGATAGTTCTTCACCTAGAGATCACAGCCTAAGGAACATAATACAAGTAATAGCTTTTCCAACAATGTTTAACAGGGATAGATACCTCTGTAGTTGTCACAGTCGCTTCTCTTCCCTTTTGTCTTTGTATAAAAACTGAACATCTTTGAAATCTCATGATACTGCTTGCTCTTTCCAACACAGCAGCATAACTTCATAAAGCTTTCCAAGTAATTAGTTGTTGGCAAATTTGTAGATTTCAGCAGTTAAACAGTTGTTGGATGGCTTGTTCTCAACCAGAGTTTCAGAGTGGTCTACAAACTGGTCTGCAATTGCTGTTATAGCAGGATTGTACATGTTCGTTTTTAAGCTGAGTGGTTAGGTAAAATTGCTTCTACAGCTTCTTTGTTGAATAGTCTTCATTTTTCTGTGTCTTTAGTTTGGCTCATAGCTATCTGAGGGCAACTGGTAGTTTTGCTACAGTGGATCTTTTTTACAGTGATTCTGACATGGCATGGCCAGCATCTCATTTAGCACTGTGACCTTTTATGCAGGATTTCTTTCAGGTGGTTAGATGTTTCCACAATGTCTTGGTGTGATTTTTCCCAGTGAAGCAGGTGTTGGTATCAACAGCTGTTTTAAAAAGAAAATTATTACTTGCCAATTTTAGTCTTCCTTTGTTTTTTTCCAATCTTTTCAACATCCTTCTGTTCTACTTTTTTTTCTCCAGGAACCACCTCTTATGTCTGGAGAGTGCACTCCTGAGCCACACCAGCCTGGCCCATATCCATCTATGGCAGTTAATTTGTGAGCTCAGGCATGTGCTGAGTGAGTGAGGCTTATGCCCCAGAAGCAGTCCTGGGCTCACTCTAGAAGCTGTACTAACTATGCATAGAGAGAGAACATGATCTGGTTCATGGTATACAATCTTATGTAAGAAAAAGTTAATTGTTGTGGCACTTGCCACCTCAGATTGTCCCTGATTGTCTAGATAGCAGTTGGCAGCCTTTTCTTGTGGGTCAGAATGGCCCAGCTCAGGTCCACTATAGGCCTGTGCTAGGATCCTGCCATTGTTGTTTTTCCCCACTGCCTGGCTTCAGCACGGTTCAGCGCAACTTGCCCCTGCTGCCAAACCCCTAGTTCCATGAGCTGGATTAGATGTCTCTGCGGGCTGGATGCAGTCCGCAACCTGTAGTTTGCCAACCCGTGGTCTAGGTTAGTCCTGCAAATAGCATGCTGTAGTTTCTCTTTCAGCTCCTGGCGTACTCCACTCACACTCTAGAGCTTTGAAGGCTTTACCTAGGTTCTACTCAGTTTAGTCCATTTTGCAAATACAGGCAGATTCCCTCTCCTTAGTTAAGAAACCCTCAGCTTTTTTTTGGAGCGTGCATCATTATTATAACTCCAAACACCCTAGCAGAGGAAGGTCAGAAGTCTCCCTTCCTGGCTTACTGCCAGCTCCTTGAGACTGGATTTTGAGCCTCCTTTAAAGCCACCTGCCTAGGCACCTGATCGTTTCCCTTGCATGATAATCTGATAAAGTAAAAAAAAAAAATACCTGTCAGGGCCAGCTCAGAGGGAAGGGATTACTGTTAAAATCATGCTACAAGACTCCTCATCCAAGGTTCTTAAGAGGAAAAACATCCTGGTTTTTCAGTTCCTTCCTTTTCTAGATACTAACTGTTCCCTAGGAAGCCTCATTTTCCTCTCTCCCAATGATTCTGATATACTTGAACTCAAATAAATGGTCTTTCAACATGCATTTTGGCCCTAAAACCTGCTACACTTTGCTTTAAATGTAAAGCACAGTTCAGTCATAACTGTGGAGCTGCAACTACAGCCTTCATAATATACTCAGTGGCCTTTTCCAGGTCATTACTGAAGATGTTAAATAAAGCAGGACGTAACACCAAATATGACAGTATCCCAAGGCACCCACCATACCCAATTTTAGTATTTCAATCTTGGGCTGAAAAGATCCTAGGCAGTGGGGGTTAGGAGAGCCAGGGCAATTCAAGGCTGCTTTAAAAATCTTGAAATTCATAGAACCTACTCAGCTTCACTGATTGCGTGGTTAAGTGGAATACAGTTACATTACAAAGTAGACAGGGAAGGTAAAGAGTTTTTCTGTGCCTTTAAGTGGTTTATGTACTTAACCAGTATGTAAGATAGTCAAGTCTGTTACAGTGTAAGAAGGAGGCAAAAAATTGAGACTAGTGTTGTGTTTATGCAGTGTAGCAGGTTCAGTCCTAGAGAGTGGCTATGTCACCCCGTGGTGGTCAGATTTGCCCTGTACCACTTTTCTCTGGTCTCCCAAGGCTACTGCTTCATACTTGCCTACCACACCTTTGCTGTTACACAGTCTGGGAGGCTGCCTCTGGAGAACTGGAATGTAGTCTTGGGTACTCAACTCCACTCAGCCCAGTCCACTTGGCTTTGCTCGCCCTCTGATGCAGTTCCCTGCTCTAGACCTTGTCAGCTTGGGTTGTGGCCTGGCCTTGCTTGCCTGAAGGACCTTAACCGAGGCAGCCAGCCTCCCCTGTAACCATGCCCATACCTTGCAGGTGTCACTCAATCTCTGTTATTTAGGTAATTTGGCCCCTAGGGTTCTTGTCCCTTTTGTTTAGGCCTTGACTTTAAGTCCCCTTTTTTTGGCTGAGGCTTTTGGCTCCAATTGACTTGTTCTAGCCTTGCCCCTTCAGTCGGTGTCTCTCTGGGCTCCTGGCCCAAATGCAGCCTTTGCCTCTGGCTAAAACTTTCATCCTTTTGTCCTGGCTCAAGCTATCCCAGCCTTAAAATAATTTGCAGTATAGTAGTGCATTTAGTTATTAAGTACCATCAATGAACAGATGGCAAGAGGGGGCACAATTAGTTTGAAGTCTGTTTAGACTTAAGTATGAAGCCATTAAGCTATCAGATTCCTGTATCTGTTAGGTTTTAGTCAATGAATAAGATGCACATGCCCTGATTATATGAGGTCTTAATCTGTAATTCATGGTACTTACAGTATTTCAAATGTCTGAGGTTCTCCCATTTTCTGTGTTTTTTAAACGAATGCATTATTGTGGTAGATGCTCTTGTCTTTTTTATCGCCATTGAAAATAATGTAACTTGTCATAAGTAGGTTGCTCTTAAATGTAAAATTGCTTAAGGCTATCTTTTACTGCTGTGCAGCCTATTGACTTCCAGAAAGATTTGCCCTATTTTGTGGGGCTATTTGCCAGTGAAGCATTTTAATTTTCTACCTTACAAAGGGAGCTATTCAGAGTTGTAGGATTCATTTCCTTGGAAAAATAGCTGTAGTATGACTAGTGAGGGAGCTGTAGCATCTATCTCTGTATCATGCAGAATTTATTTTGGCAAGTCATTTTCTGTTGTTTAAAAAGATCAATTTTTAGAACCAACATACATGTATTTTAAAAGTTATTTCTCTTTGTCGTCTGTTTTGAGTAAAGTTATTCTATTTTTTTTAATTGTATGATACTTCATTATTTCAGTTCCAGACCAAATACATTCTAGTTGATAGAATTTTCTATTATGATCAGAAATGGGTTTCAAAATTCTGCTTATGCACACACTCATTTAAGGGCAATCAATAATAAAATTAGTTATGGTTAAAGGAAAATTTAAACATTTAGTATGAAATGCAAGTCTCTAATATTTGTGTTAACCAGTCAAATAAACTTTGAGCTTTATTTCATAATATTTATCTTTTTGTATAGAGACACATTTCTTTCCAGTTTCAAGTGTAGCTTGTTGCATTTTTCTCCTGATTTTTTAGTTGTTTAAAAATGTTATAATAGGTTATTTGTTTCATTTAAAAAAAAAAAAAAAAAAAAGCCTCTCCTAGGTTTTATGCACCCTGACAAACTGTTAAATAGACAGTTATAGTGAAAGGCTGTAAGTGAGAATATAAAACTAGCTGCAGAAGCATAGTATTGTAAGATGGCTATCTCTGAGATCTCAGAGCTTCTGAAAGGAATGTCTGAGCAGATGGACTTTAGCAAAATGACCTGAAGATCCCCAGATTCAGTTGTAGGCTATTTTTGATTAAGGGAGGTAGTTATAGTGTCATGGAAAATGTCTTGTCAAGGGTGCTGTCTCATAAACCAGGCAAGTTCCAGTGATTGGAGCTGTGGTAGCATCACATGGCAGGAGAAAGTGTTCTCTCAGGCAGGTTCCAAGTTAGCTAATAAGATATTTTAGGCTAAAATCAGTAATTTAAACACCGTGCAAAGTCCAGAAGGCATCCAGTGCCGATTGTGAGGTAGTAGTGTCTTCGTACCCAGAAAGATTCTTCGCTTTCTGCGTAAACTTCATGTTCTGAAATTTTTCAGTGTGTAGCCCATAGAGAGTATGTTGCTATCCATGTGTGGCAGGATGCGACCTAGGGGTGCTGTGAACTCCCCTAGCGCCCCCTACCTACTGTGCCAAATCAGTTTCAAATGCACCCTCACTATCTTGCCTGCCACATCTTTGATGGTAATATTGGTAAAGGGAGGCTGCCTTTTTACCCTCTTTGGCATGGTGCCTTGATGTAACTTGGCCAGTGCTCTGTCTAGTTGCCCTGGTGCACTCTAGCCTTAGGGGCTACAGTCGAGTCCTACAGTCGCCCACGCCCTCGCTGCCCGCTCTGGGGCCTGTTGCCCGTGCCCACACTGGGGCTTTACCCTCCCGATACAGCCCACACTGGGGCTGGGGTCGATGCACCCCAAAACACGGTGCCCTCTCCGGCACCAGGAACCCCCACACTACCAGGGAGCTCCTTTGAGGCCTCCAACCCCTACAGCCTCACCCAGTCCTCCGGTCTTACACAGCTACAAAACAGAAAACTCACACTCCTGTGTTACAACATAGAATTCCAAGCCAACTGGCTATCCATTATTCATCTCCCTACCAGAGTTTCCTCCACTCTGTATTGTTCCGCAGAAGGTTCTCAGGCCATCAGGCTTCTTTGCTCTACCTACTCCCAGCAGAGCTCCCTCTTTCTCGGCTGCCAGAGAGGAACTGACCTCTGGCCTCAGCCTGGCTTGTTTATATAGGCCAGGCCCTGCCCCCTTCTGGTCAGCTGACCAAACTGGTTGTCTTGGCAACCCACACCTGTGCTGCCCTGGTGACTGGCAGCTGAGCCTCCCCCTTCTCACCACTAGGGGTCTCTCACGGGTTGCTTGCCTTTTAGGCACAGGGCGCTTAAGTGCCCTGCGACACCATGTCATTGTACAGTTAAGAATGAATGAATACAAAAGTGAAATCCTATCTTTATTGAAGTTTATAGAAGTAAGAGGAAGACCAAAGAAAGTATAGATCCATTAGTGAACATAGAAAACAATGTAGTTGCGGATGATGCAGAGAAGGCTGAAGAAGTATTTAATGCTCTTTTTACTTCAGTTTTGATCAGCAGGGATCTGGGTTTTTTGTTTGCCACAGAAAAACGCAGTAAAACCTGTATCACCTCATTTTAAGGGGAAAAATCTAGATTTTCTCCTTTTAAAGGAGAAAAACGTGAGAAACAGTGGGTTTCCTCTTGCAGGCTGGCAGAGTTCCAGCCTGAAAAGGGCTGGGGGAGTGGGAGAAGAGCAATCAGGCATGGCGTACCATATGCATGTGCATGCCTACACATGCACATGGCTGCCAGGAAGCCTGGAGAGCAGCTACCTGCAGATAAATCTCAGGTGGGGGATTGAGGCCGCCATAGTCAGGGAAGGAGGAGGGAGTTGGGCAGGGCTGGGGCTGCTGCCCAGCCTGGATGGTGCATGGGGCTTGGGGCCCTGGGGTGGAATATGCAGCTGTAGTGCCTGGGTGGGGAGAAGGACAGAGCTGTGGGTGGCTCATCTGAGGGGGGGCTGGCTCCATGCCTGCTGCCCACACTCCAGTGGTGGTGTATGGGAGGCATCTGCCCTCCAGATTCATGTACAGGATGGGTGTGGGCTAGCTGCTGTCAGATCAGGTTTCCCATCTTGCTGCCTCCCCCCACCGGTGGCCCAGTGAGCAGGACCTGGTGCAGCAGGGCGGCGTGGGGCAGAGAAGTGTGGTGCCACTGTTCCACGCCATTAGGGCAAGGTGCCTCTTGCCCACCCAGCAGCTGTAGGGTGGCTGTGCAGACTTGTGCCCCTTGGTACTGCTGGACGGGTAGGGGGCACCTTGCCACAGCAGCGTGGCTCCCAGTGACGGCAGTGAGCTTCCCTGCCTGGTCCTGCTCTGCTGTGCCACACTATGCTCCGCCCACTGTGTCGTGGAGGCCCTGGGTGGTGGGGGAGGCAGCTGGGCAGGAG
>NW_017728943.1:44896997-44902641 GCF_001723895.1 Crocodylus porosus
GGGGGAGCTGGGCTCTGTGCTCTGCTCTGCTATAGCAGCCGCTGCATCCCGTGGACAGCAGCTGGGGCTTGGGGGGGACAGGGGACTGCAGACCTGAGTCCCTAACCCTGTAGCCTTGGTAGTTGGGGGGCCACCTCCAGCAGGGCTGGGTGGGGGCAGGGGGTTGTGGTCGGGGAGTGAGGGGCACTGGCAGGACCAGGGGCTGTGAGTGGGGAATGAGGGGCACCAGGGGTGGGACTGATGTGGGTCGGGAGTGAGAGGCAATTGGGCAACAGCATGGGCAGGGCACCAGCATACCAGGGCTGCTTAGTGCCCCAAAGCAGTTGCGGGGGAGGGGGGGAGAGAGGACAGCCACAGCTGGACTCATGTCTTGGTGAACAAAGGGAGCAGTGGGAGCTCTGATTTTTCTGTGATAAACCAAAAATGAAATGCCAAAATTTATAGGTATTCAGAACTGGGACATGGGACGCTTTAGCCTGGAGGAAAGAAGGCTATGTGGGGACTTTGTGGCAGCCTATAAGTTTATAGGAGAGGTGCATGAGGATCTTGGAGAACAGTTGGTTACCCAGGCTCTCCAAGGGATAACAAAGTCTAACAGCCACAAACTTCTGGAAGGCCGATTTAGACTGGACATAAGGAAAAACTTCTTTTATTCCGAGTGTCCAGGGTCTAGAACAGATACCCTCCCCCCCACCGAGGTGGTGCAGGCACCTACTCGGGGGTTTTTCAAAAAGCGTTTGGGTGATTATCTTGCTGGGAACATTTGATCCCAGCAGACTTCCTGCCTAAGGCAGAGGAGCTAGACTTGATGATCTTGCGAGGTGTCTTCCAGCCCTAATGTCTATGAATATATGAATTTATTTTATTATAGTGCTTGAGGCACTGGTAGACTTCCAGATATATTTAAAATTTTAAAGCTATATAGTGGTGTTTCATTTTAATTACAGAAAAATGTGGATTTGGGGGGTTTTAATCGGATAATTTGCTAGTTTTAAACAGAAAAAACCAGGATCCCTGTTGATCAGTGGTACTCAACCTTTGGGCCTTGGGAGCCAGATGAGTAGTGTTGGATTGATCTGCAGGGTGGGTTGGGCTCTGTGTGTCAGCTCCACCATCTGTCTTTCTGTGTGTGGATGAGGCCCTCGGCTGCCTCTGTCTAGCCCACGTGTGTTTGCATTGGCCCTGTGTGCCCAATTTGTGTGCGTAGGGCCACTTTATCATGCCTGTCTGACCTCCTCATGGCTCCAGAAATATGGCAGCAGGGGAACAGCCACTAGTCCCCCTGCTGCTAAATATTTGGAGTCATGTAGAGCTTTGCATGCCAGATGGCATGGATCCATAGGCCAGATCTGGCCTGTGGTTTGCAGGTTAAGCAGTTCTGATTTTGATAAATAAAGCAGGCCATTGGATGACAAGCACATTTGGCAGTAAACATAGGGAAGGAGATAATCGTCCTACAGTGAAAGAACAAGCTAGGGATTACTTAGAAAAGTTACATGCTTTTAGGTTGGCTCAGGTAATTTCAGAGCCATTGACTGCCCTCTTTGAGAACTTGTGGAGGTCAGGTGAGGTCCTGAATGACTGGAAAGGGGCAAACATAGTGCCCATCTTTTAAGAAAGGGAAGAAGGAGGATCTGGAGCACTATAGTCCAGTTAGTCTGACTTCGATACCTGGAAAGATCATGGAGAAGGTCTTTAAGAAATCTATTTTGAATTACCTAGAGGAGAACAGGACAAACAGGAACAGCCAACATAGATTCACCAAGAACAAGTCATCAATCTGATCAATCTGATTTCTATGATAAGGTGAGAGGCTCTGTGGATGGGATGAGAGCAGCGCGTATGATATACCTTGTCTTTAGCAAGGCTTTTGATATTGTCTTCCACATCATTTTCATTAACAAGTTAAGAAAATGCAGTCTAGATGAAAGTACTGTTATGTGGATACATAAATGGTTGGATCACCATTCTCAACAAGTAGTCATCAATGGCTCAATGTCTAGTTGGAAGAACGTATCAAATGGAGTTCCCTAGGAGTCTTCATTATGTTTAATCTCTTCATTATTGATTTGGACAATGGAATTGAATACACATTTAGTAAATTTGCAGGTGATGCCAAATAACGTGGAGATAGAGACCCTCTAGAGCAGGGGTGGGCAATTATTTCAGGTGGAGGGCCGCTTAATGACTTTTAGTGAGCTGTTGATGGCTGCAAGGGTAGTGTCCTGCCCCCCTGGTTGCCATCTTGAGACCAAAAGTCCTGCTCCTAATCCCTGACCTTCACTACCCAAAGCCTCCCTTCCCTTGCCCCCCATGGAGCTGGTGTGGCCTGGGCCGATGGTGCATGGCTCCTCACTGGAGTGCGAGGAGCTGCAGGGAGTTGTGTACCACCAAGCTGGGCTGTCTCTGTGTCTCCATGTGGGGCTCTCAGCACTCCATTGGGGATCTGCACGTGGTGGTACAGAGCTAGCCTAGCATGGCTAATGGCACGCAATTCTTGCCTGCAATGCTGGGAGCCCCATGTTCTGGCATGGAGCCAGTCTGGTCCAAAGGTTTACGCAGCTCCCACCTGCAGTGCTGGGAGCCCCCCATGCTGACATGGAAACAGCCTAGCCTGTCTGGTAGCGCGCGGCTCCCAGATGGAGTGCAAGGAGTCCCATGTGGCAGCATGGAGCCAGCCCAGCCCAGTGTTTGGCTTCCTGTGGCTCCCAGCTGGAGTGCCAGGAGCCACAGGGAGACGTGCAACATTGGGCTGTGCCGGTTTCATGCCACTGCATGGGACTCCTGCCTAGAGTGCTGAGAGCCCCACAGAAATGGAGGCACAGGGCCAGCCCAGTTTGGTGGTGTGTGACTTCTGAAAGTCCGCATGTCTGGCTGGGTTTCAGAGGGGCAACCCCAGGCCAGTAATAATTGTTTTTTGGTGGGGCCCTGTAGGCTGGATAAATTGGCCTGGCAGGTCAGATTGGGCTTATGGCCTGTATTTTGCCCACCCCTGCATTTCTGTCAGGGTGATATCTCTTCACAAGAAGTACCCGCAAGGCAGTGGGGGCTTACTCCGGAGGTTACAATGTTGTGGTATTTTATAGGAACTACGCCTCACCACCTTGCCACCATGTCCTCCAGTCAGATGCAGTTTATGGTCATACCCAGGACCACCTGGGCATCTACCTACTGGCAAGAAAAAGAAGGGGGCATGGGAGAAAGAGGGGGTGAAGCCCTGTGCAGCCCTGTTAGACTTGGGGCTGGAGGACAGGATAGGGAGACAAGGTGCCTATGGCCTAAGCTTAACTTCCTTAAAGACAGCCTCTCAAAAAACATCTCTCAACACCAAGATGTGACAGGAGAGAGAAAGAGAAAGAAAGGGGGCCAAACTAGGAGACCAGAATAGGTAGCCAGGTACTGCTCCACCCCAAGGTGGCCACCCAGTTGTCTCTGAAGGAGCATCTTATTACAGGGGGCTATTCTAGATCAGTGGTTCTCAACTCTTTTTGTACCAAGACCCATCTGTAAACATTGATAGCCAGTCCCAACACACTGCCCCTCACTTCCAGCCTGCTACCGCCTGCCCCAGCTCCCCAGTGTGTGGGGCAGGGAGTGTGTGAGGGGCATGGGGGCCCTAAGCAGCCTCTTTCAGGCTGGAACCCTTCTATCCTGCAAGGGAAAAGCCACGGTTTCCCATGTTTTTCTTCTTTTAAAGAAGAATCTGTTTTTAAAATCAGTCGATCCGTTTTTAAAGTTTGTTCACGATCCTTTCATATAGTCTCATGATCCACTTTTGGTCGCGACCCATGGGTTGAGAAACACTGGACTACAAGACCCCATAAGGTGCCTTTTGGCTCTAGTTTGCTATGGTTCCAAGATTTTACCCCAAGACAAGTTCTGAATAGTCTGTCTACATATAGACTGAATAATGCGTTGGCTTAGCTACTCTTGATATGTAATTGTTCTAACCAGACTTGCAAGATACAAGTTAAAAGCAATGGACAGATAACCTTTATTAATGAAAATAGTATAATGATTGCTGTGTTCTATGGATCCTTTCTTTGATTTTTTTTTTTTTTTTTTTGGATTGAATCTCAACTGACTGTTTCTTCTCATTGCCTTATTTTGGATCGAGGGCATTTGATTCAGTGGGATGAAATGGAACTTAGACCTAGGTGTTGCTGTCGCACTAAAAATGCCTGTTCATATCTTGTCACTGCTTGTCCTGAAGGTCTGTTGTAAGTGGCAGATGGAGTTGATAGTAAATGTATAGCATCTCACAAAAGAATGAATAGGCCTGAAGAGCAGTTATTTTGTGCTACATGTATTCTTTTTTGTTAGGGGAAAAACCCCCAAAGCTATCGGAGCAGTTTTCTGATAGAGCCAGTACTATTTATGTGGGTATCTTAAGTTTTGGCTAACACCGAGAGTCAGATGAATCAGGGAACAAGAGTGCTTTTTCTGCACGGTTGTAGTCTAGTTTAACAAGGGGCATTGATATCCAGATGTGATCTGAAGGGCCAAGGTAGGTCTGAGCAAAATTAAGCAGTCTAAAAGAATGATTAAAGGAAAACTTTAACAGAACTCCTAATTAAGTAAATGTGGAAAGATGTAAAAACTCTTGTTACTTCAGTTACAATTGATAAGGGGCTTTTTTAAAATCTTGAAAACAAGAAATGGTTATATAGAATCAGGCAGGTTATGGAAATGAAAAGTTAAATGATTATAAACGAGAATGGTTAAAAATCTGGAAAGGTTACAAATAACACATTTTTTAAATCCTAAAGAAAAGAAGATAATCTTATGATCCTGAAGAACAAAGCAAGTTCTTTTAATACTTCAAATTTACTAAGTTCTAAGGTTTTAAAATTATTAACAGGTGGCCAGTCTGTTAGGACGACTTACTTTACAGAAATTTCAGAGACTAAGTCCTGAAAGCAAGGGTATCTAACTTCTGCAGATGGTCCTCTCTTCCTAAACAGAGTTTTAGTGCAGAGAGGGACA
The DNA here is from genome assembly GCF_001723895.1 of Crocodylus porosus. Taxonomy (NCBI): domain Eukaryota; kingdom Metazoa; phylum Chordata; order Crocodylia; family Crocodylidae; genus Crocodylus; species Crocodylus porosus. The sequence continues at coordinate 44,901,984 of NW_017728943.1, forward strand.
CCATCTAAGGATGTATGATAATGCGAACTGGTCTTAATACTAATATTTAAAGCACATCTTCTATTTTATTATTTTGCAATCAGAGTAGATACAACCAAGTCAGACCAAACTTTCACTTCCCTGTTGTCCTTGTACCCTTTTCACCTTTATTCTAGCTTTACAGATATCTTATCCTATGATATTGCCTTGTTTGCTACTAGTTCCTTCAATTTTATTTCTCTCAGTCTGACTGATTAAGAATACTTGGCTTAGTTTATTCTAAGTCACTCCTGTAAAGCCACCTAATGCTTACTGATGTTGTAAGAATTATCTATATTTTTTCCATGCTCTTATCCAGAAATTGAAGACTCTGGATAGAGTATGAATATCTTGAGATTTTTCTGTGAGCAACTTAGAATTCTGCATTTCCTAAGTTGGCATTGATAGGGTTTAGACAGATATTACATTTGTAGCATTACTAGTGCCACTGAACTTTGAAACGCTACAAAAATATACTGCTATATGTAGTGACGTCCTCCTGCCAAGTTCCTGGGTTGGAGTGCTTTAAAACTGTTGTAAAAGCATATAGTGGCATGCTCTCCAGTGAGGGATGCATGACTGTCCAGATTAAGGTTACCATATTTTGAGGTCCAAAAAAGAAAATGCCTGTCACAGGGGG
>NW_017728943.1:44902741-44912021 GCF_001723895.1 Crocodylus porosus
TAGGGAGGAGCGACATGCCAGTGCCCTGCCCATTCTGTTGCCCCTCACTGACAAGCCACACCGCCCCAGCCATGCAGCTGCACTCAACTCTCACTCCAGACCCACTGACCCCAGCCCTGCCAGTGACCCTCACTCTTGACCCATAGCCCTCTGGCACTACCAGTGCCGTGTACACCCAATCCACAGTCACCTGTCCCATCCCCCGTGCCCCTCACTTCTAATCCACAGCCCCTGCCCGACACACAGACCCCTGGGCCCCACTGCAGCCCTGCTGCCCAAGCAGCTCCCGCATTATGCGTGGACTCTCTTTCTCTCTCTTCCTCCCCCCCACGCCCCCCTAGCTTGCCAGAGTGGGCAGCACATGACCCCCAGCAGCCCAATCACCTTGCCCGCTGCCCACAGCCCTAAGCAGTCAGCCCCGGGAGAGTAGAAAACCCGGACATTTGCTCTTATTTTAGAAACCTGCTTGGACACAGCACAGGGGTCCAAAAAAGAAAAGCTAAGTGATTTATCATCGCACTAATAGGTTAAACGATCAATAGTTTAACCTTTCACACCCCTGCTATTTCACACCCCTGCTATTCATGGCCATAGTCTTCATTATCAAAGGGTTGACATGGGTCTGATGCACAAATTGTGACACAATTTTCCCAGCAAATCCAGAATCCTATTGAGCAGTGCTTCCTCAAGTAAAAGGATTGAGTACTTTTCCACTCTGGTTACTGCACTGGTTTCATGGACATCATATAGTCCAAGTTGCCTTGATTCTAATGTATTGTTTTTAATACCCACAAAGAGATACTAAATATTCTTTAAATGCAAGGAATGTTGCTCAGCCATTGAGATGGCCTAGGTAAGTAAAGTTCTGCACTCTACGGGATAAACCTACTTAATTGACACTGGGTACTCTGGTGAAGGAAAGAAATATTTATTTCTTTTCCACAGTAACACAGAACAAAAGTTACTATATTTACTCAAATAGAAGATGAACCCCTAATAATAAGATTCTGCGTATTGAAAATGTATACACTTGTTATAATTGTCCGGGTAGATAATCTAATTATTGGAGGTTTGTCTTCAATTTGTCCCCTTCCCATTGCTACAGCAGGGAAAGTAAATCTGGGAAGCAGAGGTCAGGTGACTTCCTTGACACCCCTTCCCCCTTGCCCTGCCTTACTGTCAGGGGTATCAGTAAAAACAGAAACCCCTTCTGCTACTTTTAGGGCTGGTAGGTTAGAAATTACAAGAGAGATGAGTGACAGGATGAGAGCGTGTCAATTTTAAAAAGAATAGCAAGTGTTGAAAGAGGGATATCGGGAAGAACAAAAATTTAGTTTAAAAATAGGTTCCCAGATGATTAAAAGGTTGATTGAGCAAGATGGTTGTACATGTGGAAACAGATCTGTTATAATATGAGATAGTATGAAAGTGAGAAAAATGGAGAACTTGATTTTAGAAGGAAAAGAAAATGAGAAGCTCAAGGGAGTAGGTTATGGCTGTTTGCCATAAGCTTAAAAACTGGATGGAACAGGGTTTGGAGAAGGCAAAGTAGTGGGAAGGACAGGTGAATATAAAAAGATCATTTTAAATCTATTGATGAGAATGAAAGGAACAAAAAGAACCAAGTGTGCTCATCATGCATGTTGTGGAAGAGCAGAAGAGAAATGGTAAACCTGTTTCTTAACAGGTTAAAATGTTCTGCAGAATTCTGCAAGAAATGGAACTATTTTATGCCATGTCCAGATTCTAATTAACATTATATTGAATAATTCTTGATAAAGCATTAAGGGGGGAACATAGAATTATTATTTGTTCTTAATTTGTAAAAATTGTAATTGTATAAGGGTAAAGTGTAATTTTGAATCTGTTTTCAGGCACCTCAGGGCAGAAGCTGTTTTTGTGCCTTGAGTTCCTTTATTGAATTTTTGTGGCTTGCAGACAAATTTTGAATTGAGTAAGACTGCAATTTTAGATTATGACTTGGGTGGTTGTAGAGCACTTGGGAATGATCAGAAAAAGGGAATTGAAACTAAATTATATGACTGTAAAAGTACTGTCAAACATGATGATAAAGCCTAGAGAGAGAAGCTGATGGTAATAATGATTAAAGGTGAAGATTAAGGGCTCACATCTGCCTTTTTGGAGATATAAATACACAAGTACAAAACTTCCATGGGTCATGGAGATTGTGAAACACTGCAAAATCTGGAGCCAGTGTTGGGTGCCATTTTTTCAGTACTGTACAATAGGTTCCTGTAGCACAGGGGTGTCCAACCTCTTTGAATGTGGGGCCAGATCTGAACTTTTTATCACCCAGTGGGCCAGCCAAAGGACCCCCCCATTAGGAAGCTGCTGAGGGGCTGGGAAGGAACATGGGGTGGGAACGAAAGTAAACAGTGTTTACTTTCATTTCCTGTTGCAGCTCCTGTCACGGGGCACTCCCGCGCCCTGCTCCTAAGGAGGCTCGACCCCGGGAGGGAGAGATGTGTAGCAGGGCACTAGGGTGCCTGCTACTGGCATTGGTAATAGGACTTGGCTGCCAATCAGCAGGGCAGCACAGCTGAGTTTGCTTAGGCAACTGAGTGGGTCACCTGACCAAAAGGACGCAGGGCCTGGCCTTTATAAACAGCGAGGCTGAGGCTGGAGTCAGTTCCCCTCTGACAGGCTGAGAGGTAGGAGCTCTGCTGTGGAGCAGAGCAAGGCAGAGCTGCCTGAGTGCTTGAGCGCCCGCGTGTTGATGAGATGGAGAGGCCTCTGACAGGGAGGCTCGATGGAGAGCCAGGGTGGCATGGGATGTTATAGCCGGTAGGCTGATTTTTGGGTTACTGCCGGTTGGCATGGCTTTGAGTTTGGTTTTGATGGTGATTGTGTAATACTGGAGGACTGGGTGAGGCTGTAGGGGAAGGAGGAGGCAGCAGAACGGGGGTGGGGGGGTGTTCCTGGCGGCGCAGAGGGTGCTGCGTTTTGGGGTATGCCCAGGGAGGGCACAGTGATTGGTGCTAGAGTTGGCACTGTGGATAAGGCACGGCATTTTGGGGTGTCCTGACCCCAGCCCCAGTGGGGTGACCTCGGGGGGAATTAGGGGGTGTCCTGACCCCAGCCCAGTGGGTGCGCTATCGGGAGTAAAGCCCAGTGGGGTATACGACCCAGAAAAAGGGTCGGGGGCCAGGCATGGCTATGAGCCCCAAGCACGCGATTAGAGGCCCTGAGGGCGCGAGAAGCGCGCGATTAGAGGCCCCGAAGAGGGCATGTATACCGAGGAGGCCCCGGTGAGGGGGCGCATATCAGAGAGGCCCCGAAGAGGGCATGTATACCGGGGAGGCCCTGGAAAGGGCAAGCATAAGATTAGAGCGTTTGGTGAGGACGAGAATACAGGAGAAGCCCCAGACGAGGGCAAGTCAATTGGGAAGCCCCTGAAAGGGGCGAGGGCAAGTCTAAAGAGCCCGGAGGGGGCAGGGCGTGCATATCAGAGAGGCCCTGGAGAGGGAGTGTATACCGGAGAGGCCCTGGGGAGGACACGTGCATAGAGACACAAGAACATCCGGAACACTGGCGAGGCTTGGGCGTGGTATTGGGGGCGGAAGGAGCCACGTGACGCCGTGGGGGGGGTGCACCAAGAGATATCCGTGTAGGGCAAGAGCACTGGGTCTGAGAAGCCCAGGAAAGGCAGCCTCCCATTAATATTATATAAACAGCAAAGACGTGGCGGGCGAGACGAGGGTGCTGGAAGGGCAACTTGGCATGGTGGGGCGCAGGAGAGATCACGGCCACTCCTGGGGCCCCGCCCTGTGACACCTCAGAAAATGGCTTGGCAGGCCGCATGTTGAACAAGCCTGCTCTAGCACCTCTGGCCGAGGGGCACTGGAAGTTGACCCCTGGCTGAGGGCCCCTTCCTGAAGATTGACAGGTGGCCAAAGTGGAGCACCTTCATTAATTTTCGTCTGCTCCAGCGCTGGCCTGCTGCAACACAGCCTGGCCCCCAGTGCTGTCTCTGGATGGGAGGGGGAGAAGGTAGGGGAAGGGAGGTCCATTCTGGGGTTTCCCCAGCCATGCTGGAGTTGTGGGGTAGGTGGATTGGAGCCCCTCACCCGCACTGTTTCCAGAGATAGTCTACATCTACCTTAAACTGTGCTGCTTAAAACTAGTTTCAGGAATCCAGCGAGGCCTTAGTGCCAAGTAGATAGAAATAAATAGCTCCCTGTCTGACATACAATGCTCCTGTTAATGTATTTCCTTTCTGGCACACCCACATGTTGTTGTAACATTTGGTTTGTAATTTAATAAAACCTTCATATCCTTTTCAGCTATACTGCCATCTAGCCAGTTATCCCCTATTTTGTATTTTTATATTAGATTACTTTTAGCTAAGTATAGCTTTTTGTACTTCTCTCAGTTTAGTTTAATTTTACTCATCTCGGAGCATTTTTCCGATTTATCGGGATTACTTTGAATTCTAATCCTGTTCCAAAGTGCTTTTTAGTCCCTGTAGCTTGGTGTCGTATGCCAATTTTATTAGTGCACTCTCTCTATTCCAGTGGTTCTCAACCTTTGGTACCTTACATATCCCCTGCCGATCGATGCAACAAAAGCGAAACTAGAAGTCCCACCATGGCACTAGCGGTTTTGCTGCCACGAGCTGAGTCCTGCTTTTTCCACGACGGCCTGGGGCAAAGCAGCCTGTGTGGGGCTCCCCTCCCTATCCCCTAGCATACTGACGCTGGGGAGTGAGAGCCCCAGTGCACCAGACATGGCAGGAGGGGCAGCGGCCGGAACTTCCAGCCTGCAAAGACCAAAACACAGCACTTACGTACCCCCTGCCCATGTCTCGCATACCCCCAGGGGTATGCATATGAGAAACACTGCTCTATTCCATCATAAGGTCATTAGTGGTAATATTCAAAGGTATTAGACCAAAAACTAATCTGAAGGACCCTGGTTAATAGATTCTCTCAACTGACAGCAAGGTATTGATAACTACTAAGTTAACTACTAAGTGGGTGCATCTATACAAGCAATTACTGCGCATGAATAAACTCTGGAGCAATAAGTTACAGAGTTTATTTATGTGCAACATGGTGAGCTGGGGGCAGCAGCCCTGGGCAGCCTCCACAGTGAAGCACCCTCATGTCCCAGCCAGCCTGGGCAGCATCTACATGTGCACTGCTATGAAGTAAATTATTTACTCTGGCCTAATAGGGGCGCATGTGTAGATGCCGAGACATTTACTGCATTCTAATTAGTCAACTGTGCAGAAAACATCTTGTGTAGACATGCCCATGCCCAGTGTGTCTCTTCCCCTCCCCCACCAGTTGTGTGCTAACTTAATAGTAATATTACCTTTTTGCTTATGAGATTTTGTTCTGGAACTATGTTTAGTGTTACTAAAGCTAAGATATATCACATGAAATGCACCCCACCAAAACACTAGGCCAATTACTCTGTCAAAGAAAAAAAATAGATTGGTTTGACATTGATTTTGTTCATGAGAAATTTGTATTGATTGGTTCTTATCTTTTAGATTAGGGCTGTCCAACTTATGAGAAGCCAGGGACCACAGCCTATGGGCTTTGGGTCCTCCTAGGTCGCATATCATGTGTCCTCTTCTCTCACCCCAACCCACCCTACCCATAGAATTGGGGTAAGGGAGTGAGAGGGTGAAGGGGGAGTCTGGAGACACCAGCGACAACAGCAAACCAGGGTGATGGCTATAATGGTACCTAGGTGGGAGTCCACGGGCCACAATTTTTTACCCCTTAGCTTTATGGTTGGAGAACTGGACAGCCCTGCTCTAGATCATTCAAATTATCTAATTTGTTTCTTGGTGTCAAAGTTTGACTGAACTCTCCAGTCCTGTGTTTTTTTCCAGATAAGGGGGGAAAGGGTTAATTTTCTTTGTACGTCTGTTAAATCACAGCAAAAGTTAATGATGCAGCGGCACCTTTAATCTTACTCTTTTTGCCATGCCCTCCCTTGCTGCTGAGTGTCCGAGAGGCAATTAATGCCCAAGTTTTCCCAGGCTCAGTGGGTATGGCAAAAAGAGTGAAACTGAAGGTGCTACTGGTGCCGTGAACTTCCTTGGCAATTTAGGTAGGTCCCTGTCTATACTGTGTTTGAAGGAAAGACTGACAAAAGAAAATATTTGTTGAGGAAAATTTAAGGGTGCTTCATGGTGGGATTTATTAATTCTATTTCTAGAAAGCAAAGAAGTATCCAGTTAAAGGATATGAAAAAGCCCATTAACTGCAGCTGTAGAGTGCAAGGGGTACATCCCCTGGCCTAGTAGTAGTTTCATGTCGAAGTTAAGTAGTTAATATAGTGCCCCACATGCTCTGTAAGCTCAAGGACCAGAAGGTTCCAGAGAAGAGTAACTTCTCACCTCTGGTGAGGTATTAACTTAGTTCTGAGATGTGGGCATGCCCAGGATGTTTTGTTATATAACTGTGTTGGTGCCAAATGCCAAGTTGGTCACTGTCACCTTCCCTGAGGTGAGCAGTGATGTGATTGGTATTTGGATGATTGAGAGCACCTCCGTGAGGATGATTGGTCCAAAGTATGATTGACAGAGGTGGTGTGATTGTTGAAGGTTATAAAAGGAACCAGATCGGAGGGATCTGCGTCTCCTGCAGAATGAGTGTGTTCCTTGCACGTGGGTGCTGGTGTTTGGAATGCTGTGGCTGGAGGAGCCAGAGTAGCCAGAGGCTGGCGTGGTCCAACGCATGATTGCATCTAGTATATTTGAGAAAGTGGCAGGAAATTGTAACCACACAGGAGAGTGCGGGAGGGCCTGGGAGGCCAAACTCTTCCATGTGCTTGTGGGTATGTGTGCAGGATGAGGGCTGTTGTTCATTGTTCAAGAACTGAGACTCTTCATTATTGAACTGAAGCTGAGAATTATTGGTAACCTGCTTAAGGAGTACAACAGTCATGAATAGATCCTTCCAAAAGTTCTTCATTTGCTAGTGAAAGATGACGCGGCAGGTACTTTGTGTGGTTTATCAGCAGCACAGTCGGTCCTTGTGTAGGATTCACTTCTTCATTAAGTCAAGCTGTCCACCATTTCTTTCAGCAGACAGGGTGTGCTAAATATCTCGAGGTATAACCTAGATTTAGGTGGGTTAGGGGGGAGCACCTCCTGTGGTTGATCACTGAGCTGGGGGGGGGAGGGGGATGCACATGCCCCAGCATCACAGTGTTCACAAGCCGTGCCTGGTACTTTGAGGTATGTAGAAAAAACATTTAAAGCTATGTCTGTGGCTGAATTGCTGATTCTCCAAATCGGCATTGAATCTTCAGATTCGGATTCAGCCGAATTGAATTGGGACAGTGATCTAAATCAATTAATTGAAACACTGTCCCCGACTCAGGCCGAATCCAAATAGAACATGGTTCCTTTCACACACCCCTAACAACCAGGACCCCTGTTGGGACTAGTAATGTGTGCTCATTTAAACTACTTGTGCCCCACTGTGCAGTTGGGGCTGAGTATGGATTGGCAATGGGATTTCCCATCCATCTCCTAGTTTATGATGAGCATCAGGAATAGATAAGAACAACCAAAAACTTAGCATGGAAGAGACTGGTGAAAGAAAGGCTCTTGAGAAAAGAGAAAACTTTAGACTGCTGAAAGAAGTCTGATTTTATTTGGAACTGATTTAAATCAGTTGAATTCACATTGAAAGAGAAAGACCAGTACTGACACTTTGGTTATACCAGTCATTTTCTATTTCTGTTTATTTCAGAGAAGTATCCGAAAGTGATGATCTTTCAGGATAAGAATTTTAATGTTAATTTTTTAATATTTTTCAGCTATCCTAAAGCTGCCACTCAGCGAATAAATAAAAAAGTCAACAATGATGCATCTCTTAGAATTCAAAATTTGTCTATTTTGGTGAGACAGATAAAATCTTATTATCAGGTAAGTACTTTTTTCCTTGCTCCATTTTGTGTGGAATTTAAAAATGTTCTTTAAAAATGTTTGGATATTAGCACAAAAAATGTTAAATGAATGCTCATACCTATGTGAGTTTTGATTATTTTTAAATGTCCCTTAGTCAAAATGTATCACTATTTATTGTAAACTTAGTTGCTATGATATATTTTAAAACAAAGAGGGCTCCAAAACCAACTTGTATATAGAACTGATGTTCTTTTCATATAATTATTAGTGTCTATATATATATCAGGTTACATGACTGTCAGTAGTATATAATTCAAAATGTATTTTATGATTGTAAAAAGTAAACATATTACATACAGAATCAGAATCTGCAATTTGCCCTTCTGTTCAAAACAAATTTAATGAGATTTTAAACTGTTGCAGCAACTTTGATTTTCATTTTTTTTTAAAGTTTTTATTTTATAATATAATATTTTATTATTTTTTTTTGAGAAGTTTATTCTCAACTCCATTTGAGAACCACTGGTCTGCAGTTATCAGCTGACTGATAGACTGTGTCAAAAGTAATTATCATAAACATATGCCAGTCTGAATCCAGATGTTTGGGATTTTGAGAGAAGATATGGGTGGAGGGGGAATCGTTGTCTCTTAATGGGGAAATAATTTGAGATTTTTGGGAAGCTCCTTTTAAGCTAGTTGTGCTCCTGGGAATTCTTTTAGTTATTTATTTATGTGTCTCTTTCCACATTTGATTTTTATTTGTAAGTCTTTCTCGTTCATTTTTTCCTTCTGGCACACGAAGCAGAAAAGGATGCAACACTTTCTTCTGGTTTCGGTAGTTGCAGTTTAAAATTCATTAAGATTGCACATTTCAAGTTGGGTTTGAATTTCTGCTGTTCTTAGAACTTTTTTTTCAAAGTTATACACTTTGAAAAGTGTAAGGCTAGCTTAGTGTTTTAATCGGCATGAAGTGGTATTGGTAATTCAGTGGGGGACTTCTTTTCTATTTGAACTGTTGCCATATAAGTTCTGCAGCATGGTGTTCATATTTGCATAAGATGTAAAACAAATATTTTGGCCACTTATTGTTGTTAATCCTATTCTCAAGAATAACCTTTAACTGTAATATCCTGACAATGATCCATTTTGGGGGATTATCTCTGAAATTACCATCTCCAGCTGCAACTATTATTGAGGTTGCCTCTTTAAATTCTTATCTAATTTTGCTGTTTTGTTATGGCACTCACTCTGAGTGGCAGCATTTCTTTGGTGGGTGAGATGTTTCCTGAGTATTGTCTAGAGAAGCAGTTTTGCATAAAACATAATGATTGATGGATTATCTAGAATGCAGGTTGCTGAGGGATTTTTCCCTTCTTGATTTCC
>NW_017728943.1:44912121-44949031 GCF_001723895.1 Crocodylus porosus
CAGTCTAGAGGCTTGGAGTAATTGTTCCCCGTGGCCAAAGAAAATGAACTGTCCTACTTTAATATTAGCTTCAAGTTCCGGTTGTTTCTTTGTCTGGCAGGTGAAAAAAGAAGAGATGAAGAGTATAGAAAAAAAGTAGCTTTCTGAGGCCCAGTGTTTTATGTATGCACAGATAGATTTCCTTACAAATTCATAGACGTTTAGGCCTAGAAGAGACCTTGTGAGATCGTTGGGTCCAGCCCTCCCCTGCTCTGGGCAGGAAAGACTGCTGGGGTCAAATAATCCCAGTAAGGTATGCATCCAGTCTCCTTCTGAAGATCTTCAGGGTCTGTACCACCTCTGCTGGGAGTCTATCCCAGAATCTGGTCACATGAACTGTGAACAAGGTTTTCCTTGTATCCAGTCTGAAACTTTCTTCTAGGAGTTTGTCTTTGCTCCTGGTTTTCCCCTGTGGTACTTTGGTGAATTGTTGTTTGCCTAGCCCCTGATACTTACCTCTGATATATTCGTAAACTGCCACCCTTAAGTCTTCTCTTTTCTAGGCTGAACAGTCCCATATCTGTCAGCCTTTCCTTGTATGGTTTGATTTTCAGGCCCCTAATCATGCAAGTGACTCTTCTCTGGACTCTGTTAAGGAAGCAGCAACCTGCAGATTCTTGATTCTCTGTGTGTCAGCCACCCTTTGCCAGCATTTGCTGTGGCCAGTGCTGACCAATGTTCTGGGCCTGGTCACAGGCACAAAGGTATATATCCTGCCATTCCTGTTGTAAGAGGAGTACTGGAGTCAGATGATTCCTAGTATCCAGGGGAGGTCAGTGAAAAAGATTTCAATGTGGGAACTTATTATTGGGATTGCATAGTGTTTAAGGCTATGACTGTGCATTCAAATAATCGTTCTCCTAGGTTTGTTCTGCTGGTAGAGAAACGTAGCCACAGACACATGTGCAGACATTTGAATGAGCTGTGGGGGGTGGGCTCTGTGCACACTTTTCAGTGTTTTTTGCAGGCTACATTAGTATGCCTGACAACAGATGGCAGTGCATGCATGACTCAGTCACCCATGGTCAGCCTGTGTTTCAGGAAGACAGGGTCTGCTTTCTGCTGGAACAGCAGTCAAGTGAGTGATACAAGGTCTCCCTGGCTCCTTTGAGGTGGTGCTGGAGGACTGTGCTTTCTTTTGAGAGAAGCCACAGCATGTACAGACATTTTCTTTCCCAGGAGAGACTCTACTGGGAGTGATTTAGCCCTGGTTGTTCCCAGGTTATTTTTCTCCCAGAAGGACTATTTTTCTCTAGAGAAAAAGCCTGAACGACTGCACTTTTGGTTTGTCCTGGGAGAGCAGTGATCCTCCCAGGTGCCATTAGGACTGGGGAGCCATCCAGGGCCTCCCACCCCCAATGGCTGTGCTCTCCTTCTCTCTTCCTAGCTGTACAGGGAAGAGATTCTCCTGCCTTCTCCCTGTGGCAGAGCAGGGGCATGACACAAAACCCTTGCAGGGAACTATATGCAAGTTCCCTAAGGTGCTTTAATTTAGAGCGCCTTCATTTTTTTACTTGATTTAACAAGGATTACTTTTTTACGCGATTGGCCATTTTAATATTACTCTGCAGTCAGGCATGTGTGTTACGACATGGCTGTAGAGTACTCTAAGGGGCCAGATTGCATGAAAAAATGTAACTTCTGTCTGCACTCTTGAGTGAGGTTGATTTAGCTCTCCCCTCAGGGAGAAGCACATGTCCCCCTTGTTCATACAAGCTATGGTGGTTGCCAATATGAAACAATCAAGGACTTTTCTACTGTGCCTCCCACTTCCTCCAATACACAGTGGGAGAGGGAGCCAGAAAGCGAGTGTAACAACCAGAAGTCTTCACTTAAGAGAGTTTCTTGATTAACTAATTCATCACATCTTAAATTGTGACCTGGCCATACATTTAGTCACTTAATAGTGATAAGGAATAAGCCACAAAGTTATTACATAAACTATTTGTAATAATCCTGTGGCTGATTCTTATCACACCTTTAATTGAACATGCGGCCAGCGCCCAGCCTCTGAAGCACTCAGGAGCCTTTCGCTGTATGTGGTGAGCTTCACAGTCACCCCAGTCTCCTACCCCTTCTGCGGGCAGAGGGAGACTGTTGTGCACATGACCCTCGAGTGCACCAGGCTGCAGCCCCTCCACCTCCACTTCCAGAATCTCCTCTCGGTGTTCCCCTCTCAGCTCTGCTTGGTGTCCGCCTCAGGTGTACTTATTTTCAAGTTTTGACCCTTTGACCCACACAAAACTCCTATCCTGTTTTTTTCATTAGTTGTCCCAAGTATTTTGTTGTAATATTCGCTGACTAGCCCCCATACAATAGGGGCTACTCATTAGCTGGGTGGGCCTTAGGGCCCACGCTTTTTTGAATGTTACAGATAGACAGGAGCCTTTCAAGACTCCTGTGTGCTCCAGAGGCTGGGAGCACCCTTCAGGTGATTGGGATATCAGCTGAGGAGCTCACCATGTGATCCCTCACCTGGAAGCCCTGGTCAGCTGATTGGAGCTCTTAGACTAGTGTTGGGGGTGCATTATGCAGTCCCCCAGTTAGGAGCACTGATCAGGCTGGGGTTCCCAGGCATGGGAAGCATGGCACGCACAGCTGTTTGGGGCTGTCAGTTGGGGGAGCGTAGGGAGGCAAACTTCCTACTTGCTACAAGATTGGGCTCCCCCTGCACTGACGATATGGTGTGATGGGACCTGACATGGGATCCAACAATTGCAGGTCCTGCTATGCGTGTTGGCATGCAGGAAGTACAATTGTTTGGAACCTAGATTAGATTCCATCACACCTGTACTCTAACCTCTGTCAAGGGACTCAGACTAGTTTATCTGAGAGGCCGAGTCATAATTTATGAATGAAAACATCAAATAGAAAATTACTGTATGTTATAGTTAAATAATACAGTGTAAAAATATGCCTAATATACACAATAAAAAGAATAATACAACTGCGTGCTTTAAATTAACCTAATCTGAATCTTTTGTTGTTCAGGTGGAAGAAAAGCTAGCCTTACAAACATGAAGTACTTTATAATTAGATAATGTACATATTCATTACAGACTTTTTATGATATGTCATTAATAAAGAAAAGGTCACTCATCTATTTCTCCTTACTACCTTGTCACTGAAAAAGAAAAATCATCTTATGTATAACATCTGTTAAATTTTAGATTGTTCTACTGGATAAAGGCCAAACTGAATTTTTGTTAGATTTGAAAAAAATTTCACTTACATTTTTCACTTTTAAAAGTTCTTCTCCTGTCAGCTGACTGAAATTCTGAGTTGTCTTGGTTTTTGTTGATTTTTTCTAGTGTATGAAAAAGAAAAAATGCTACATTCTCCTTTAAATGCAAATGTTTAACTTGCATTGATGTTAATGAGAGCTAAGGATTCCCATTAAAGGAAAAATGGCTATTTGTTCAAGATCCCTATATGGATCTGGCCCTATCATGCATTCTAATTACTGCACTAAGACATAAGGGGCTAATTAGTGAATGTTTTCTTTTTTAACCATAACTTGTCTTTCTGTAAATGTGATTCCACAGCTGTTCTGACCTAGTCTGTGTTAGTTAAGCCTCAGGGAATTATGGGCAGAAATATTCAAAATTATGTGTAGAAAATTCAAAATAATGCAAAATTAATAGGGGTGCACCAATAGAGATTTTTGGGGACCAATACCGATAGCCGATATTTAAGGAGGCATATAAGCTGATGCTGATCCGATATCTGATACAGCTGCCTCCAGGCTGTAAGTCTGGTGTAGGGGAAGAGCTGTGGGAGGCGTAGATCAATGCCCCCGGCGGTGAGGGAGGGGTTAGGGGTGGGTGCTGCCCAGCTGGGTGTGGGGGAGTGCCACAGGACAGAGGCATGGCTCTTGGGGTGGGGGCAGCTCCAACCGCTGCTTGCACCCTGGGAGGGCAGGGGTGCGCATGCCCCCAGATCTGCGTGGCATGGGGTGAACTGGAGCTGCAGCTGTAGGGTGGCACTGGAGCCGGCACTGTGCAGGTCTTTTCTTGCTGGGGGCTGGGTTTGGAGCCAGCTCTGGCGGCGCTGGGAGGAAGCTGCAGCCACCCCAGATTTTGCCTCAGCTCTGCTCCCAGCCCAGCACAGCCGTGCCTTTTCCCAGCACTTGGATGGAGGCAGGGCATTCAGCCAAGACTGCACCAGGTGGCTGGTGTGGCGGCACTGGGAGTGGAGCTGCGATGAAATTTGGGGTGGCTGCAGTCTCCTCCCAGTGCCACTGGAGCCCATTGCGAGTTCAGCCTTCGGTGGGAAAAGCCCTGTGCAGTGCTGGCTCTGGCTCCACCCTGCAGCTTTAGCCCACCCCATGCCATGCAGATCCAGGGGCAAGCAGCAGCAGGAGCTGCCTCCACCCCATGAGCCGCACCTCCTTCCCACACTACCCCTCTGCCCCAGCTGGGTAGTGCCTGCCCCCTCCCTCACCGCAGGGGGGCATTGATCTGCCCCCCCATGCCCCTCCCTTCTCCTTCCGACTCACCAGCTGGAGGCAGCTCTCCAAGCTGCCAGCTCTGCTCCATGCTGTGGTGCAGCATGGGCATTTATCAGCCAAATTATCAGCCCCATAGGGCTGATATCCGATATAGACAATATTCTTCATATCAGTACCAATCTGATATTGGACCGATGTTTTGTGCACCTCTAAAAATTAATTACTTTTTACAAATTATACTAAATAGATCACTGTTTGAACCTTCTTTAGAAATATATGTAGGTACTTGTGCATGTGGAAGGGGTGTGGTTGGGAGATGGATGTTGGTTGTTTGTGAAGGTGTGGGTGTGTGCGTGTGAGGTTTGGGGGGTGGGTGAGGGTATGGGAGTGTGTGGGGTTTGTGAGGGAGTATATTGGGTTTGTGGGTGGGTATGGGCTCCTCCACCACATGCCCCCCCAGTATAGCCCACACCGCTACATGCCCCCCTGCGCACAGCCCCCTCTGTGCACACCACACCTTCCCCAGTACAGCCCTATGTTGTCACACACCTCCCCCATGCACAGGCCCCTGCCACATGCAGCCCCACTGCACAGCCTCTGCCACCACATGGCTACCCCCTCCCCCCCAGCACAGCCTCCACCGCCAGTAGGCCCTCATGCTGACCCTGGCCACAACAAGCAGAGTACACAGCAGCATGCAGCTCTGGTAAATCCTGGGAGCTGCACGTGGTGGCTCAAAGCCAACCCAGTTTGGCCAGCTGGCAGGCACCTTTTAGGTCAGACTGGGCTGGCTCTGTGTCAACATATGGCACTCACAGCACTGCAGGCGGGAACCATGTGCAGCTCCAGGCACTGAACTGTAGCCATATGCAACCAGGGGCTCTGCCTGCCCTGGTCAGGAGTGCCCTGAGGGTCCACCATTGGCTGATCCAGCTAGTGGTGGGGGCTGTGCACCATGGCGTGGAGGGGTGTAGCGGGGTGGCCCATACCCGGCCACGAACCCCATACACACCCCCACGTCCACCCCACTCTCCTGCAGGCAGTAGCTCCCCTTCCCACTCACCAGCCACACCCTGGGAAATGATATGATATTATGTGATTATGTGCAGTCATACATTTTCCATGCAAAATTACATGGGCACATAATTGTGCAATTCCCTGGGGTGTAGCTAGACCTTTCCCTACTCTGTTTATGAAAGTTACATGGTCCTTTTTTAACGAGTAAGAAATAATTATTGCATAAAGCTGCCATTAGTTAATGTACTTTCTGCAAGACCTTCAGTGCAATAGATAAAAGTACAAGATTCAAAATAAACTAAATTGTAATAGGTTTTCTGAGTATCTGTCACCTTTTATAGAAATTTGATGTTTCTTACGGTATCATTTAGCCATAGCCAGCTGTCCATGGTATATACTCTCTGGTTTGTAAATTGCCAGGCAACCTGCAACAACCTGGAGTTGCTCTAAATCCCAATAACTCTGGTCCAGAGGAACTGAACCCAGTTTTTAGATTTCTATGTATTACCCTCTTCTTCAACTTTACAGTTAACATGTATTTTCTGGATGGACGTATTTCTGTCAGTTTATAGATATAAACTACAACTAAGTTACACAGCTACAGAAAAGCATGTTATATGAAATCTATTTTGGAGTCCTTGCAAGTTCACTTGTGAAACTTCTTTGAAATGGGAATTGTTTTATTGATGAAATGTGGTATGAGAAGGATTCAGATTTTTGTCTTACTGTAATAGGGACTATGGTGGCATCTGTCAGTAAAAGCATCGTAGTTCTGCTACATCTCTTTCTTACTGTCTAATCTTATTGTTTTCTACTGTCACACACAAAATGAATTGGCAAGATTAAGAACCATGTCCACGAAAGATATTTAGGTACCTATCTTTTTATTTCAATGAGAGTTACACACTTAAGAAGAAATTAAGTGTCTAAAGTCTAGAAAATTCCAAGTCTTCTGGTGGTAGTTGGTTTTCTGGCTTGCTGTTACTAAGTAGGCTGCAGTGCAAAGACTGGTCCGGATCTTAGGCTTTGAGGGTTAGTACAAGGGTAGCAGCTTGTCTTTAGATGTTGGGTAGTGGGGAGGGGATGCCTGAGAGGACTGGTAAGCAGTGAACTAGGGTTGGCATTGGTAATGGTCCTCATGATGTTGTTAAGGCTGGAATCCATTAACCTAGTGTGAGTGCTTTGGCCCCATACTGGTGCATAGTACTCAGCAGGAGTATATGCAAGTGCCAAAGCAGAGGTGTGAAGTGAAAGGAGCTCCTCTTCTGTTAACCCTACCCTGGACCCCTTCTAGATGCTGGTGGTAGGTAAGGTCCAGCTTGACTCCTAAATAAGTAACTAGCCCGGTTGCTAGTCTTGACTTTTCTCTTTCTTTGCTTGGTTGTTAATTAGGTGGAAGGCTGTTGCCAGTTTTAGTGAGGCTGAGTTGGAGACACCATTTATGGAAGTAGTTGGCAAGGGTATTCATATCTGATGTAAAAGCGGGTTCAGTATCTTCCCATTGCTTGCTTGATTTGTTGGGAGCCAGGTTGTTGGCATAGCTATACTTCTTGGACTGGGTGTCAGGCAGGCTGACAGTGTACACTTTGAAAATCAATGGAGAAAGTACTGAGCCTTTTGGGACACCATTCTTAAGATTTCTAGGGCAGCTTTCCTGTCCATCAATGGTCTTAAGAGTGAAACCACAGTTCTGAAGCATAAGCATAATAAAGCTGACGATTGTTTTGTCAGGTATCATTCGGAGGAGGTTGTAGCAGAGGCTATGGAGCCAGTCCATCAGGATAGCATCAACCTTTTCCCCAGCCTCAAAGCTCTCTTCAGTGTCTTGAGTAAGGAGAGTTAACTGCTCCACTGTTGAACTTCACTGTTTTAAAACTAGCCTGCTCCTTAGGCAGGTGCGAATCAATTATGGGGTAGCCTCTGGCATAATCAGGTGTTCCAGTAGCTTGAATGGAATTCATAGGAGGGAGATAGGTCTTTAGATCTTTACATCGTCCTTGGGCTTGTTAGGTTTTAGGACTGCAATGACTGGTCTTTATCCAAATACCAGGGATCTTGTTGCATTTGACACAGTTGGAGATGAACTCATGAAGCCAAATGATCATCATCTCCCCAGAGTTATGAAGAAATTTGGCATATATGCCATCAGGCCCTGGTGATTTGTCAGTCTTTAAAAGCTTAAGGGCTGTCTTCATTTCCTCAGTACTGAATTCTCCAGGCAGGTATTGGGACCATGAGTCTTCCAGAGCTGTTTGACTTTTCTTTATCTGCCTATTGAATTCCTTTTCAAGTTTGATGTAGTGGCCATTATGCACAAGTTGAGCTGCAATGGGATCAGCTTTGACTTCACACTTGCTTATGCTTTGTTTTTTTCCCTGAGCTGGTTTGCAGTTTGTATAAGTTTTCAATTTTTCATATGTGGCTTTGCGAAAGTTCCACCTAAGTGATGGTCTGCTGTTAGTTGATGCTGCAAAGCTTAGATGTACAATTAGCGATGGCCAGTGTAACTGGGAGCTTCTCCAGCACTCATCTGGTAAGCTGACAGCTGACACTTACACTTGAGAAAGCCAGGTCAGAGTTGGTAGTTATCTGCTATCTTCTTTATTCAAAGCTGTCAGGTTCTTTGGAGTCAAATAGCAGATGTAAGTTGTTTGTTGATGTTCAGTTAACCAGGAACTCTCCCCATCAGGATTTATGTTCTTACACCCCAGTCTGTGCTATGAGTTGAAATTGCCAGCTGCAACACATGGGTGTTGGACTGGGGGGAGCTGGGCAAAAGATAGAGGAGTTTCTGGAGGCGTATACACATTGACAATGGAAGTGTCACTGATTTTGATAGTGAGCCACTCAATGTTGTCATCTGGTGAGGAAGCAGCTTGGCACCACTCAGTGTAGTATCTCTTCTGACAAAGACTGCAAGTCCGTAGGTCTTGGTGAGAGTATAGCTGTGCTGCTTCCTTTGATATTAAAATGTAGGATGGTAGACAGATTCATTGCCTACCAGCAGCGTGGGCCCAGAGGCTGTAACCACTCACCTTAAAAGGGGCACTGTGCTTGGTGTGAGAATTCTACTAGCAGTCCCATAAGCTACTCAGCTGGTAGCAGTCTGAATGCAGGAGCACCAACAAAAGTGCAGCATTAGCTTCCCTCGAAGTACTAACTGAGTAGACCATGAGAAGGTTGCCACATAATACCCCTTTTGGTGATAAGTGTAAGACTGCTTAGTGGTCTTACTAAGTGGTAAGACTATAAAGGAAAAATATTTGACTGATTGTTTAACCCTATCAAGATTATGATGTAGTTCTTACATAGTGAGCTATCTACATTTTTGTAGTGAAAAACTTGACATTAAACATTTATTTAATCTTACATTTGTCATATAGCAAGTTAAAGTGGGTACAATTTTCACTTGGAATTTTTGTAACATTGTTTCTTCATTATAATAAATAACAAAAATCAGTTTTATGCATTTCGGTATGGTATGCAAAATATATTTTCAGAATTTGAAATGGGTAACTACTGATAATTAGCTTTCATTAGGAATTACCTTGCAGCTGATAAATTAAGTAGATGTTACTGTAATTTCATAGGACCTCCCCTTACCCCCTTTTCCTTCCAGGCAGAGAATGAAAAATTCCTGTGTAGTATTTTTTTTCCAAAGTATTTTACTTTTGTCTGTCAGCAGTTGTAGAATCCAGTAGCTACACAGTGGAGCTGTTGTGTGAAAGTGTATTCTCTATATTTTGTTTATATATAAAATAATTGTTAGTGTTGGTAGCTCATCACTAATGTCGTCAATTAGTAGGAAATAAAGTTTGTGTGTACAGACAGTAAAGGGAAAGAATGTAACAAGGTTGTTGGTTTTAATATCAGTTTTCAAAAGGTATTCATCAGTAAAAAAGGTGTTATATTTTTTTCCCTCTGAAGCAAAGTTATGTATTTTACCTAACTTTCAAAACAACAATAAGCTCAACATTTGTTTTCTTTTGGAATTTTATGTTAAAAGTTAAGCATCTTCCCCCCCCCCCCAGGTAATGAGTCTTTCTATTGTTGTGTTTCTTCTTTTACCACTTTAGAGCAGTGGCATTCACCCTTTTTAAAAAAATGTCAAACCTGAAAATCAGAAATGAGCTGAGGGTCACATAGGAAAGTATTATGGTTTTATACTTTTGTATATTAATTTAAATTATTTTAATATTAGAAAGGAAATGTACCCTTTTAGTCATTTTAGGCTTATTAATACAAAGGAAAAAAATCAATATTCTGTAGCGTTATTTTAAATATAGTGATTTAAATATACAGATGGAGACTGCTCAGCTGGCAGGTACTATACCTTACCTTAGCTCCTTGTGCTCTGCAGTGTCCTGCCAGCGTCTTCAGGGGCTGAGGTGGTATGGGCTTTTGATTGACTGCCCAAAGATGGCAAGTTTGAGGCCATAGCAGAAGTTCTCGCAGCATGGCCTGTCAGAGTCTAATGGATCTGCAAATTCTGGTAAATACCTTGTCACAAGGACACGAAAAAGGAAGGACCAGCATCTTCTGAATAGAGAATTGTTTGCTTTGAGAACATGGTGGGTGTGGGACTGTGGTGTGTCCCAGAGCAGCGGGGCTTTCTTTGAAACAACTCTGCCATTTTCAGGTGCTGTAGCCGGTCCTGTGCTGTGCCATGTGGGTATGTGTGCATGGGACTGCCAGGGGCAGGTCTCCCCTGCTTTTGCCCTTCCAGCTGCCAAAGTTTT
The DNA here is from genome assembly GCF_001723895.1 of Crocodylus porosus. Lineage (NCBI taxonomy): Eukaryota > Metazoa > Chordata > Crocodylia > Crocodylidae > Crocodylus > Crocodylus porosus. The sequence goes on from NW_017728943.1 coordinate 44,922,367, forward strand.
CATAGGGCTCTGGATGTCAGGAGCTGAGCATCCCGCCACTTGCTGTTCTCCCCCCCCCCCCCAACGCATGCACGCACGCACACAGCAGGGAAATGAGATGATGAATAGGGGCAGCTGGGAGTTAGGTTGTAGCATCCCAAAGAGACTTGTGGACCCTGTCACCAAGCATTTTAGTTGTGAGAAGTGCTGAACTGTATCCATATCTTTCAGCACCTGTGGTTTTGCTGGAGGTAAAAATTCATCAAAATCATCTTTGCTCCCTTGATTATCCATGTTTTTTAGCTTGACCTTGTTTTCTCTGATCTTGTGGCAGCTGCAGCACTGAGTAATTCCCTATTAGATGGTTGTTCATACAAACAAATCCCTGTCCACAGCCTTAGCAGCTTCAAGGATTTTTATTGTGTTGCCAGGAAGTGGAACATCATTCAGGGGGTCATCAAATTGGTCCATATCTTTGTTTACTTATCCCCTTGGCACAACAAATTTACTTTGAAAAATTGTTTGCAGCTTATCTTGCCTTGCCTTAACAAAAGATTGAAGACAATCTAGAACATTTATAGACTTCAGAACTTTCTGAACATCTATGTTAGGGCTCATGTGAAAAGCAACAGTAACCTGGTTGGCAGTGTTTTGTTGGTAGTGTCCCTACACCTTCTTATTTGTATCTCGATTCCTAGATTGTATCAAAGATGAAGAGTAAAGGGGGCATGAATTTGAGCTGAATGTTCGTGAGAACCATTTCTTGGGGATGTGGACACATTTGTCCAGTAAGAGGCAATATGCAGTATCTTGAGCTCGGGATGCTAAACTGATAGTCCCACTTTTTAAGATGGTTGCTAGACAGGTCATCTCTCATTCAAGCATTTGCTGAAGTGTCTCAATTGAAGGGAAGCTTAGATCATTTTTAAAGGATATTACTAGGATGTTTTGACCGCCTAATTATGAGTTGTGGGCGTTCTGATTTTTCTATCCGTGTTAGCACAGATTAACATTTCCTGCATTCTTCGTGAAGTTTGTTTTCATGTTATAGTATTTTTTTTAAAGTGGAAAAGAAATAAATGGTTGAATTCAGTTTTTGGCCAAGATTGCAGATACATAACTTGCAGATATATAATAAGACATATGTGTAATTATAATAATTATATACTGCTTACTATATACTTGTATAACGTGTCATGCTTAATTATAAAAAATACATAAAAAGGACTATCTTTTCTATAAAAATTACATGGTCCTTGGGCTTTGTAGTTCTGTATTTGCTAAAACTTTGGGAGCTCTGTTTCAAGCTATGCTTGACTGAAGGAACTGAAGACTTCTACACCTTGCTTTTTCTATTGTCTCCACTGAATCATTCACTTAAGGCAGTACTTCTCAAATTTACTTGCCCTTGGACAACAGACAGTGAGCAATTTTATGCACTGTAGGCAACATCATGCTTTGCTTTCCTTGTAGGATAAATACTGTTAGAAAGGTTTGCATGCAGTACATTGCTATTGAGGTATGGTTTGGGGGCCACTGAGTTGATAATTAAGTATGACTTGGATCTAATAATATTTCCTTTAATATTAACCAGTTGAGGTCTAAATTTGATCATTTCTATGCTGTGAAAATGTAACCCACTGGGGCATAGATAAAGCAAATGTTCCCATGGTATTTAACTGGCAAAGTTCCACCTTTTTCATATTCGCTGCATGAAGTGAATTAACTTTTCTCATTTTGATTCTTAAACACTATCATTTGCTATATTAAACATAATTAAATACCTTTTGAATGTAAGTCGGAATACCTGTTTTGTATTGGCAACCAGTATTACACATGTGGCTGAATTTGGTTAAGCTTAGAGCAGTGGTTCTCAACCTTTTCAGAGTCGGGGCACCCAACTTCCACTTTTCTGAATGTGGCAGAACCCCCAGCTGAGAATCACTGTTGGTGCTATTTCAGCTTACCTCGTTGCTTTCAACCAGGTTTTGCTGCCTCTGGATGGAACTGTCCATCATGCCTGCTACACAGCCAGCCTTAGAAGAGCTGTGCTCTCCCTGCATTAGGGCCCTCTAATCAGTCTAAAACAGGCAGGAGCTGCCTTGTGCTGTGTAACCCTTCCTGGTCTGGCATCCCCTACGCTCCTCCTGGAAACAGAAGCAGAAGATATACTGTATTTACTTAAAGATAAGATGGGGATGCAGTACATTGCTATTGAGGTATGGTTTGGGGGCCACTGTGTTTAAAAATGGTATGTTCTGTGATTTTTAACCCCCCCTGTAAATTCTGTGGTCAAAAAGCCCCAAAATTCTCTGGTTAAAAGCCCCAAATATACAATTAAACTGAAATGCCACTATAGAGGGTGGTGGGGGGGGTGTGTGTGTGTGTGAGAGAGAGAGAGAGAGAGAGAGAGAGATAAGTACCTATAAACTTTGGTATTTGATTTTGGGTTTTTTATCATGGAAAATCAGAGCTCCTCCTTCACTTACCAGGATGCAGGTCCAGGCCCTTTACTCCCAAGTCATGGCCCCTGAGCCCTGCCGGTTCCCATCACTCCCCACCCTCTGGCTCTGCTAATGCCCCTCCCCACCCATATCCCTCTGCCCCTCCAGCTGCCAGGGCTACAAAGCCAGAGTCCTGGGTCCTCAGCCTGCTGCAGCAGCACCTGAACCCAGCTTCCCTGCTCCCTCCCATGGGTGGCACAGCCGGAGTGGAGCCTGGGGGAAACTGGGGGTGTATGGGCTGCCTACTGCAGGCTCAGGCTCCCAGCCCTGTTGCACTCCCTGTGGGATCTCCACAGCCCAGTGGGCGGGACCCAGTGTGGTGGGGTAGAGTGGGGTCAGGTGGGGAAGCTTGTTCCTGCCACTGGGAGCCCTGTGCTGCCATGGTGAGGCCCCCCATGCCTTCCCAGCAGCAGCAAGGGGCACAACCCTGCACCGTTACCCCTGCTGCTGCTGGGCAGGCAGGGGTACCTCACCATGGCAGTGTGGGGTTTATAGTGGCAAAGATCTTTCCCACCTGGCCCAGTCTGCCGTGATGCTCTCAGTTGTGTGACTCTGACTCCACCCTGGCTGAGCCACCCATGGGAGGGAGCAGGGAAGCTGGGTTCAGGTGCTGCTGAAGCAGTCTGAGGACCCAGGGCTCTGGCTTTGTAGCCCTGGCAGCTGGAGGGGCAGAGGGCTTTGGGTGGGGAGGGGCATTAGCAGAGCCAGAGGGCGGGGAGCTGTGGGTGGGGAGTGATGGGAACCGGCAGGGCTCAGGGGCCGTGACTTGGGAGTGAAGGGGCTGGACCTGCATCCTAGTAAGCAACGGAGGCAGGATTTTCCATGATAAAAAAACCCCCAAATCAAATACCAAAGTTTATAGGTACTTAACATTTTACACACACACACACACACACATGGCAGGTGCTTCCCTTGGGAATGTATGCAGCAGGGAGCCAGCCTCCGCCGCGCCCTGATGAGCCGACCCCATCCCACTCCCTGCTGGGGCCCTGCAGCTGCACATTCCAGCTCCAAGGCACAAGCCCCATGTTCTGCACCTGCTGGACAGTAGCCCCAGCCCCATCCAACTTCCTCCCTTCCTCCCTATGGGGCCTTCATCACCTCTCCTTCGCTGCCATACTTACCTATAGGAGCTGCTTTCAGGCTGCCTGACAGCCATGTGCATGTATGAGCTTGCACATGCATTTGGCACCTCCTGCCTGATTGCCCTCCTCCCACTCCCCCAGCCCCTTGCAGGCTGCAACTCTGCAGAGAGCTTTTTGCAAAAGTGGGAAATCTACATGTTTCTCCCTTAAAATGAAAATTCCATGTTTTTCTCAGTTAAAAGGGAAAATCTGCATCTTTTTTTTCTATGAGAAATGGAAAACATGGATCCCTGAAGATGATGCCCCAATAATTTGGTTCAATACAGGTTTGCCTTGATTTATGCTGTACATGCGTTCCTAGAGAACAGTGTATAAATCAAATTTGTATAAAGCAAACCCACTTTACAATGTAACAAATAGGGATAGGTTCCCATGGCGGTGAGGCAGGGAGTGAGGTTGGGACTAGGGAAAGGGTGGGGGGAGGGGTGCTGCTCCCAGGATACGCAAAGCAGAGGGAACAGAGCAGAACTCACCCCAGCCCTGACTGCTGTGGCCATGGGAGTGGCTGGTGCCAGCTGCCTGCAGCCACTAGGCTGTACCGTGTTCCGCCTGTCCCTACTCACCTCTGCTCCTGGGCTGCTCTGTGCCCTGGTGTAGGCAGCTGGTGTTGACTGCTCCCAGGGCTGCTGCACCCAGGGCTGGGTTGAGTGGGGTCACGGCCCTTTGCCCTCCCCCCACAGACATTCCTGCTTGAGTGGGGGGGGAGCATCTATGCTGATAGCATAAGAGTGAATTTACCTTGGCTATAATGAATTATGGGTCTAAATATGCTCATCGCATAAGAGTGAATTTGCATATAAAGAAACCGCATAAATGGGGGGGAAACCTCTATTTATATGGAAGTTGTATGGAAATTTTATAGATTTTTTGTTATAGCTTTCCGGGTATAGAAGCTAAGAATTGGAGGGTTGTCTTGGATCTCACTGTTGCCTGTTACAGGGAAAGCAGTGGCTGAGGGTAGAAAGTGTGTCAGGTTGGTCCCCTTGCCCTCTGCCCTGCTCAGTTCTTTCCCCTGTAGCCTTCCTTCCCCTCTGTCACCTGCTCCCCTCCACTCCCAAGTCCCCCCAATCTCTGCCTCTTTCCCCCACCAGTTCTCCTCTAGTCACTGCCTCTTCCTCTTCCCTCCCCACCTGTTCCCCCCGTCTCTGCCTCTTGCCCCCCAATTCCCTAGTCTCTGCCCCTTTCTAGCCCCCTTACTGTCAGATGCTGGTTGGATTGCTCCATCCTGGAGCACAGCATGTGGAAGCTCAGCTCTTGCCTAGCCATGTAGCAATGTTGGTGCTGCTGATTTGGCCAGGCAGGCAATGCAACAGCATCAGCGTTGCTGACTGGCTGGGCAGGAGAAGGAGTTTCTATATCAGAGGTGGGCAAAATGTGGCCCACCAGGCCATCCTGTCTGGCCCATGGGGCCACTAAAAAATTTAGAAAATTAATATTAATCTGCCCCTGGCTGCCTGTCATGGGGCCCTCGATGGCTTGCCAAAACCCGGTAAGTGGCCCTCCGCCCAGAACAATTGCCCGCCCCAGTTCTATGTGCTCCACACCCAGGAGAGACTCCAGCCCAAGCTGGAGCCCAGCAGCACATCACAGTGAAGGGGATGGATGGGGGAAGCAGAAACAGCAGAGGGGAGGTGGAATGGGGTGCAGGAAGCTACTGTGATCCAGACTATGGCTCTGACTCTGACTCAGGGCTAGAGTCAGAGTCATAGCAGCTGTGTGCTCCCACCTCTGCTTGATGTATGAATGTAAGACAAGGGGCTATTTCCCCTCATGCTGACTGGATGAGGGAACCTCATCTTATATTCAGGTAAATATGGAAGTTCTATCTTTACCTGTTTTTGGGAGGAGCATAGTAGGTGCTAGACCAGGAAGTACTGCACAGCATAGCACAAGACAGCTGTACTGCCTGCTTTAGGTTGATTATGCAAGGTGAGTGCACAGGGCGGTTTTACTTGGTTGCTGATGCCATGACACCCCTGAAAGGGCCTTACAGCTCCCCAGGGTGCTGCAGCACCCCAGTTGAAAACTGCTGGTTTAGAGAAATCAAAATATGACTGAAGCTCCATAGAGGGTGATTCTGTTGTGGGATAAACACCTGGCACAAGAGAAAAACTGTTCTGTCTCAAAAAAACTGGATTCTGCCTAGACTGGGCATCTGCCCTGATTATAGACTTTGGTGCCTTAATGGTCACTGTAGTTGTCAATGTGAAATCCTTAGTGTAGACAAGTAAGGTCAGAATCCATATCAGTGCAGCTTATTTCTGCTTTAAACCAACCTAACACCCTTGTGCTCTCTGACCCCCAGTACAGATAGTGGCTTAATTTGGCATAGGATCAGTACACTGGCTATGTAGTTTCTAGCAGGTTAGATAATTTTTCTTTGCCTAGTGGTTCCAGCTCCGCAGCCAGCAGAGAACAAAGTTTTTATGGATCTTGGGACTCTGCAATAACGTTTTATAAAAAAGCCTATATAATTAAGTCTGCAGTGTGTGAACTGAATTTGAATAAATTATTATTATATTATTTAGTAGTTATTCTTATTTTACTAACTTCTGTTTTAAAGGTACATAGCATTTGCTTTTGAACTTGGTTCAGTACACATTAATAAAAGGCTTATTGTATTCATTTTTATAGGAGACTTTGCAGCAGTTGATCATGATGTCCTTGCCAAATGTCTTAATAATTGGCAAAAATCCCTTTTCTGGTAAGTAATTAATTAATTAATTAATATTTTAAAATTAACATAAAGAAATAATTTGATGTTAGTTTCATAGACCATTTCAGTCTTGCCTGGGCATCCAAGTTAGAACTTGCTAAAGATGTAGAGATGAATATTGACATGCACATATATCTTGTATCACGTCAAGGTCTGTTTGCCACATATAAACAGAGCATGGGCTAGGGGGTCACAGTTTCCCTGGAAGTCCTTTTCTTTACACTGATGGACAGACCCAATCCAAATATGTAGCAATATAAGTTTTTTGTGGCTGCTACCAAGAGGACTGTGTCCATTCACAGATATAGAATAACTGAAAGCTCTTTTTTGAGACAATGTCTGGATACATGTTCTGCCATGACTATGTGCTGCCTTGTTCTCAAGTCTGGAGACACTTATGCCTAAATCAGCAGACTCCTGTGCTGCTTCGGCCCCCCCACCCCCTTTCAGACAGCTGCCCTTTGAAAATGAAGCCAGGAACATTTCTACCATGTGACAAAATTCTTCAGTACCTGTTGCACAATGAAAATAGTGTCTGCCGGTGGTCTCAGCCTGTTGCATAAAATTGTTTGTAAAAAGTCTAAGAAGGTTAGGAAAAAATTGACCTAATTAGTCCATTCAGAACAAGTCTACTGATGCACCCAAAGATTTTTAACTAGCATATTAGATGAAACCGTGGATGGTAGCTGGAGATAATTTCATGTTTTAAAGATGGGAGACATTCTAACATGTCACTCTTATCAGAGGAAAGAACTTGTGGGGAGTGAGAGGTTAAAGAGTAGTCAGGGAGGAGAAATGGTTTAGATGCACTGGGGTTCAGGAGCTGAGATGGGAATGAAGTTACAGGAGTAAGGAAGGAGATTGAGTGAAAGCAGATGAGAAATTTCTGCATCTGATAAAATGAAAAGAGAAGTGAAGAAGAGGAAATAAGTGGCCATACCCTGTAGAAAGAGAGCATAGTGGGGGCAAAAGAAGGGAAATGTGAATGAGAGGTTGGTGAAGAGGCATCTGGGGTTGCGGATACAGGATTCAGTCTGACAGGAATCCAGTTGTTCTTTTAAACACTTCTCCTCTCCACCCTGGGATCTAGTAGAAAACATTCATTGTAATATTCATCCCTGTGGCTCTGTTGGTGTTCCTTGTTCTCCTTTGGTATATAAGAATCCTTCATCTACTCTCCCAAGGGAGAATTAGTGCTCTGTCCTCTGCAATGCATCATATTTATGTAAGGGAAATAATTGGTACAGTCCCACAGCCTGCACCAGCAGGAACAGGACTCTGCTTTTCTGTAGTGCAGGGGTGTCAAACTCATCTAGCCCCACAGGCTGGATGACTGGTGCAGGGCCAGTCCATAGGCCAGATGCATGGTGTGTGGCCAGCCCTATGGGCTAAATTGGGCCCAGGCACCCCCCATCTCACATGCTGGATCCAGCACATGTAATGCTTGCTCTGGCTGGTCTGGAACTGTAAGGGTCATAGGTGGATTGGCATAAAGGTTAGGCCACTGAGGGAAACCAGGGATGGGTCAGAGTTCAGGAGCCACATTACTAAATCTAGGGGCAGCGTCCACACCACAGGCCAGGAGTAGAGTCCAGGAATTGGATGCTAAGCTACCAAGTCTGGGGGACAATCCACAGAGCGAAGTCCAAAAATAAGCCAAAACTAGGCTTAGGAACCAGGAGGCTTGTCCCAGCAGTGGGGGTCAGAAATGTGGGCAGGCTGGAAGAGTGTTGCCACAGGTGGGAATAAATGGGGAGACTGAGCTCCCAACAGCCAATCAGAAAGCCAGCTGGTTAACTAGCTGGGCAGAGCTTGTTAGCCGGAGACTCAAGGCAGGTGTGACTACTCAGGCAGTTAGCCCAAGCTGGGCTGTGCCTGCTAGGATTCCTGACCGGGACTGTGCTACACGCAGCACCCACTCTGAGCCTCATGCTGCCTGTGGCACTCACCCTGAAGCAGGCGGGAGTGGGGTAACGTGCAGCTGGGTGACCAGCACAGGAATTGCATGTAGCGTTATGTCCCAGACTGGCCAGGGTAGGCACTGTGTGGGGCACGTGTCCCAGACTTGAGTGGGGGAAAGAGGTGTGTTATGTGCATCATACATCCCAGGCCCTGCATGTGGGGTTGGTTCTACATGTGCTGTGTGGGTAAGCTCCAAACTGTTACCGCACTGGGAGTTGGATCCAGTCCAGGGACTGTATCTTTGACACCCTTTCTTTAATGTACATCCCACTTCTTGGCACTGGGTGTGTTGCCATTATCAGGAGGCGATCAAAATAATTCAGACCACTGTAATTCTTTACCCCCCTTTTGGTAATTACTTTTTAATTTTCTAGAAGCTTTGATGAAAAACATGTGCAGGAAATATCAACCGTATTTTCTTTCTCATCAGTTCTTTCCACTGTGAACCAGTTTATGATTATAAAGTGTTTTAGGTTCTCACATGGCAAACACCTTGGAGATTTCTGGGAGGTAGCACAAGAAGTCTTACAAGTTATGGTACATTTTGCACTGCTTTGTGCCTAGTCAATTAGCTATGCCATTAACAAGGAGGTATTGAAACCAACACAAAAAAATTGTGGCAGACACCAACATCTATAACACTCGCATGTAAAAAAGCAGTTGGGCACTATTGAATTTCATCCAAAAGGTTAACATTTTTTCTCTCTGCATCAGCTCCTGGAACACTTATAGGATGAAGACAGTTCCTTTCTTCAAGTTTCTTCCAAAACAAAAAATCCAAAAAGTGGTGTCATCCTCAGATGCCACCAAGGAACAAAGGACCAAATATCTTGGTGTCTGACCAAAACACCGATTCCTCTTTCAGTCTACAGATCTCTTTTTCAGACTAGCAAGGGATCAAATATGATTATGTAATTTTGGATAAGGTGTTGTAACTTATAGAGAAGGTCATGGAAGTAGAGGGGGAGATGTAAAGTCTGTTGTGTGTGGTGTAGAATTATTAGGCTGAGTATTGCTAGAACTTTGTTAGCTGCTTCTGATATAATACTGTCTATGTTTGTACTGACAAATCCCTGTAGTCTCTAAAACATTCAAAGCTACTTTCTATTGAGTTGGAGTTATAAACATCTTCCCTTAGGAAGCAAGTGATATTCCACGCAGTTTTACCAGGTAGACCCTCTACTCGCTGTCACAGTTTACAGAGGAACATTGGAGCTGCCAAGAAAGAAGAGCTGCTGTGATAAGAGGCCATCTGTCTCATTTTCCTTGAGTATACATCTCACATCTGCCTCATGGCAACACACTTGATACCATTATCAGGAGCCAGTTGGAGAGCTATAATAACTCTTCCCCCTCCCCAGCAATGCTGAATTATTTTCTGGACGCCTTGACTCTGTGGGTCTTGGAAATTATAAACAAGGGATATTCTATCCAGTGTCAATTACTTCCAACCCCACATCCTCATTCACTGTCTCTAACAATGTTTCATGAGAAGGGTCCCTGAAGAAAGTAGTTAAATCTGCTTTAAATCTTGGAGCTGTGGAAAAAGATCTTCCTGGAATACAGAGGGAAGGGCTTTTAATGCTGAAGAAGGAACATTAGCTCATTCTCTAGATTCAAGACTTTTCAGATTCAGATTTCAGGATGATACCATGCAAAGTTCCTTCTCAGAACGCCCGGCTTTTGCATATTCACACAGAATATACCTCAGCTTTAAAGAAGGAACATCTCACTGCGCTTTCTTAGTCCTTGGTCTTTTAACAGCAAGTCGGATATTCACTAAATGCTTAATGGTCATGGCAGGTCACCTAAAGAGACAAAGGACTGAAGAATATCTATATTAAAACAACTGGGTCATGTAGGATCTCTGTAGCAGGCAAATGATTCCATCCACTTTAACATTAATTTGTTTTCCACCTTGAGAATCAGGAGCAACAAGGAAAAGTTCACAATGTGAAAAATTTCAAGGATACAATGTTTAGTGGTAGTGTTAGAGTTGAGATCATGAAGAGCACATCTAAAGCAGAAGTATCCGCAGGTTTACCCAGAAACATATAAAAGCAGGACACGTGGACTACTTGCTACTTGTATGCCACCGAGCACACCAAACTTAACCATTTTCACACAGAATATAAGTGAAAAGCAGTATATTTACTCACTATGCAGACTTAAGATAGTGAAGAGAGAATGCTTTTGAGTAAATTGGTAGAAGGAGATATGACGTTATTGCTGTTTTCTCCTCTTTAGCTTACCAAAGGGCAGTTTAGAGTTACCTCCCCACTGAGATGGGAAGTTCATGTAGCTTGCTTTCAAGTGCCTGTGCTCCCTGGGAAGATCATATGTGTATAAGGCTAGGGACAGAAATTACACATAAACCAGCTTAAGGGATCAGAAACTGATTCAAATCTGTAACACAACAGAAATTCAGTGCGCTTATACTGCTTTCAAAATGGCTGAAACTGGTTTAACATAAACCTGGTTGGATGTACTATCAGACTGAAATGCTTTAGGTTAAACCAGTTTATGAAACTTCTGTACAAGATGCCACCCCAGTTCAAATTAACTTATAGTCCCCCAGCATCCCAGGATGCTTTGCAGCCCTGGGCTATGCCGTGTGCTCCGGAGGAGCAGTGTTGGGCCCACCCTTCTGCTCCCTAGCCAGAGCACTATCACTGTTCTGGCTGGCTGAGAAGATGGTGGGGGTGGGAACTTGGCTCCAGACCCCAGCTGGGGTCGCCTGGCAGGGGCAGAGCAGCTCATGTCAGGCTTTTCCCCCTGGTTCTCTGCTTGAGCGAAGGCAGACCGCTGGCTGGTGTACTACCAGGGGGAGAGGGGATTTAAACCTCTGCCCCTGCCCACATGGGACCGAGACCTGGCACACCCAGCTGAGGTCCATGCAGGCAAGGGTGGGGGTTTAACCCCCCTCCCATCATACTCAGTGGGCCAGTGGGGGCCTGGCCATGCCTGCCCCCCCAGCTTGAGCAGGGAAAAAGCCTTGGAGGGCTTCTTTTCAAGCCTTTCTCCATTACCTTTTGTAGTGACTGGAAGGTGACAGGGGCGGGCAATTATTTCGGGCAGAGGGCCGCTTACCCAGTTTTGGCAGGCTGTCGAGGGCCGCATGGGTAGCTCCGCCTTTTGACAGGTGCCCCACCCCTGGGACTAATATCCCAGGGCCAGCACTGGTGGGGTCCAAAGCAGGGCACAGGCTGGCAGGGGTTTATGGAACTGGGGTGGGCAGCACCAGTAGGGAGAGGGGGGCAGCTGGTCCGGCTCTATATTCCTGCTGGCTGGGACCCCGTGCTCATGCCACCCTGCTGGCACTAGCCCCAGGACACCGGTGCAGGCCCCGTGTTCCTGCTGGTTCCATGCCCACTCACACCCTGTGCCCCCCAGCCCTGCGGTACAGGCAGGGGGTAGTGCACAGCCCTAACCCCCTGTTCCCTGGCAGGGAAGAAGCTGGTGCTGAGCATGGGGAAAAGCAGCCCTTTGCCCGCCCTGTGGCCAGCGCTCCCTCCTGCAGGTGCTCACAGCCTGCCTCAGGTTGCCCATGCCTGCTCAGGACAGCCCCACGTGGGCTGCGAGTGGCTGCAGTACAGGGCAGGGGAGGGGCCTCTTTCGTTCATGCCAGGAAAGAGCCTGAGGAAAAGCTGTGTGTGGGGAAAAGTGGCCCCTCCTCCACGCCATGAATGGTGCTCCCTGCTGCAGCCGCTTGCAGCCCACGGGGCTGTCTGGAGAAGACACAGGCAGCCCCATGTGGGCTGCAAGCAGGGTGCTGGCCGTGGGGTGGGCGAAGGGCCGCTTTTCTCACGCCTGTGTTCAGGTTTTCCCCGGGTCACTTTTCCCTGGGGTCCTTCCCTGCCCCTCTCCCACCTTCTCCCTTACCTGAGGTACCAGGGCAGCCACATGGGCCCAGGCCAGAAGACCCTGCTGGGGCTTCCGGCTGGGGGGAGGCGGGTGGGCCCTGCTGTTGTGGGAGCCTGCTGGGCTTCCCTTCGGTCCTGCTGCCCTTGGTTCCTGTCATTTTTTTTATATAGATGTAACAGTTATGTTGGAACAGATTATACTAGTCTGTTTGTCCACATCCAGAGCCATTAGCTTAGCGTGCACCACATTTCTGGAAAAACACAGCAGCAGTGTTTTATCATGAGACAGGGAAAATTGTGACTGTTCTTTCCTCAACTCCGCTCAGTAAGAAGTGGTTTCTCTGGAATGGCTGCATCTGTTATCCAATTATATTAGCAGTTCTGCATTCAGTAGATTTACAGACTCTCTTGCTAGATCAACTCAGCAGTAATTTTCTGAACTTCATGAAAAAGCTCAGTCCTGAAGAACACCTTTTATGGGTGGGGAACATCCAAGAATATTCGCTAGATGTCAGAGTAAAATATTAAATACTCTGTTCAAGAAGACAGTTTTGCCTAGTTTCCTTATTGGATGCTTTTCTCATCTCATGGTCATTGGGGATCATTACCCATGCTGCCAAGACTGTTGGATAAATATAAAGCAGGAATAATCATGCTGTCTTTGCTTGGTTTAAACATTTCTGGCATTTGAACCTAACGTGACTCTGTCAACATAGCTTCCAGTCATGCTTCCCCATTACCTAATGTCATCTTGGAAAATGAAGGTCATAGTTTATATCCAGACCTAGCATCATTATATTTGACAGCCTGATTGCTGGCTGGCTGATTGTCATTGAAAGAGCTGGTAGATGCTGTCTTGGTGTGGTACTAATTTAGTTCTGGGCAGCCAAATTAAGGAAGTTTTCCATTTGAACAGCACTAAATCAATGTTTTCTTTTGAAAGACTTCATTTCTGTCTGCTGTTCCTAAAGCATTTACAGCTATCTGTCAGCGTGGGGAAAACACCTGCAGAAAATACCCCCATCACAGTATGCTGCTGAAGCTCCATGTCTGTGAGTCTGAAGCAGAGATTGCTGAATCCTGGCCCAGTAAATTACAAAAGGATCATAAGTGAGCCATGGCTTTAGTGGGTGACTAGTCTAAGTGGTTTTGTAAATCCTAATGGGTACCTGTCAACAACTTCAGGTACTTAGGGTATGCCTTCATGACATGACACAATACACCCCAGAGCTAACTCAAACATCATGGCTAAGGACAGACATTCAGAAAGCCTGAGCCTGAATTGATTCAATCTTTACAGGTTAGTCTAACCTGACTACACTGAACTGGTTTGAAACTGGACAGACATTTTCTCTGGACTGAGAAAATTCAGGCAGATGCCTGCAGTGGCTCAGGCTAGAAGCTAGGGGGTGCTAGAGCAGCCCTCCCTGCTTCTGCAGGTAGCTGAGCAGAGGGGCGCATGGCCAGGCCCCAGCAGGAATGTCTACCTGCACGGTCCCAGGCTTTTCCCTGCTGGCTGCTCAAGGAATGGGAGTGTTGCCGGCCCCCAGCCCTGGGCTACCACTCTGAGGGAAGGAGGGGTGTGTAGTGCGTGCATCTGTTGATGATATGGAGCTTTTCAATCTTCCTCCTTGCTTTGTCATACTGTCTGCAGCAAAGTGACAGATGAGCAAGCCAGTGGGGGGTGGGGAAAGAGTTGTGGCTGATAACGGTCTTTAATACCCAGTTAGCAAAACAATAGCTGCTTTCCACATTACTTCAAACTTCTTAGTCTACTGGGCGACCTGTTGATTAGCTCCAAAAGCCCTAATCAGTCACTGTTCTGTCTGCCTATCCTAGTGAAATTCAGTCACTGTTCTGTCTGCCTATCCTAGTGAAATTGGAGAGACGCATACACACGCCTCTCAGCATTAGCTAGCACACCATACGCTGGCTACAGTCCCTGATGTGGCAGAGAAGAGGAAGGGATCTCTGCTTAAGTAGCAAGTGGTAAGGTGGGGGAAGAGGAGGGAACAGGGAAGCCAGGCAGACCCTGCTGTGCCTGCAAGTCTGTGCTGAGCTCCAGGCAGGGAAAAGAGGGGAGGGGCCAGCTCTGCCCAGCCCAGAGAGCATGCCGAGATGCTTGCGGACTCTGATTTAACTTAAACCAGGAAGGGGTCTGGGACAGACATTGCATAAACCGGTTTGAGCTAAATCAGTTAATTCTGATACTACATACAACCAGGTTTATCTCAAACCAGTTTCACCCGTTTTCAAACTGGTTTATGTGCACTGAACATCTGTTCTGTTACAGGTTTAAACTAGTTTCTGATCACTTAAACCAGTTTGTATATAATGTCTGTCCCTAGCCCATATGCAGTAAAGTCATGTCACTGGTGCTCCACCCAGGCTAAATGCTCTTGCTCAGAAAGTGTTTAGTGGCCTCAGGCAAAGTGCTATTCTAACTTTTCTATGCTGGTTAGAGTAGAACAGGGTTGTCCAACTAGTGGTTTGGGGGTTAGGTTGTGGACCGTGGGCTCTGACCTAGCTGCTGTTCTCCCCGTTTCCTCTGGCTGCTGCTACCTGCCTGTGTCTCAGGGTGGGGCAGTATGGCTCTGCCATGCACAAGACTGTGTGGTGTGGGGGGTAGTAATGGAGCTGGGCATGTAAGAGTGCACCTGTGTGGTGCAACGGTGGTGGTGGGGGATGGACCTGTAAGCATGTTGTTGCAGTGGATGGGGGTGGGAATCATGCTTGTACATCCACCTGATGCAGCGATGGGGTGAAATTATGTTCGCCAGGAACATGTTGCAGGGTAGGAGAATTGCACTTGTATGCCTACATAGTACAGCGGGGCAGGGGGTAGGGTGCCTGGTGCTTTGGTACATAGTGGGCTGCCTACATTGGCATGAGGTGCAGCGGGAGGGTGGGAGAGGGTATTCACTCAGCCTAGTGGCTGTGGCTTGACTGCTGTGGCCATAGCATGTGGCCCTCCAGGGGTTTGGAAGCTGGACAGCCCTGAAGCAGAATAACATGTTTTATACTTGAAACTATTCATGATCAGTAAAGTATGTGTTTACAATGAAAGCTGCCTTTCTAATGAGAAGCCAATCAAAGAGCTAAAAGTTTGAATCATTTTTCTTTATCTGCCTTGTGATTTTTCTAAACTAGGCCAAAAAGTTCAATTATGTAAATATGCAGAATGTGCAATTCAGTAAAAGGGCTCTGTTATGACTGGAAATGCTTTGAAACCATATGTAAACAATTCCATATGTAATGAATCACTTTTTATTTTAGAACCAGGTACTGAAGAAATAAAAAAGCTACTATTACTTTTACTTGGTTGTGCAGTTCAGGTAAGTTGAAATATGTTTCTTTGGATGTTACTGTACAGATGTAACTCCTTTCTTTAGCTGTGGCTTCCTGATAATGTATCTTCTCCCCAGTTTTAATACATTAATCGAAATGAGATTCTAACAAGTAAAGTTGTTTCAGTAATGCATTCTAAGTATTTTAAGGCATAAGTGAATAATAGTCTTTATGACTTAACTTATTTCATTTATATTTAGTAAGGAAATCTTGAATGCTTTATATTTTGTATATACCATATTAATTATTTAGAATTGATGCTTTTTAGAATTTCTCATTGTTTTATTAATACTAATTTAAGACAAAATGAGATGATACTCTAAAATATAATTTACATTATTTTCCTTTTTTTAAGTGAAATTGAGAGAGTTTTTGAAACTACCAAAGGAATTATCTTACCCTTCCAGAACAAAAAGTATTATGAAATAGTTTTTAAAAGCAATATTTGTATTTTGGGTGGCTACTTATTTGCTTGATTTAGCTCAATCCAAACTAAAACAACAGATCTTCTGTATGTATTCCTTATAATACGTTCTTAATACAAATCATAACATGGATGTATTTCTTAGGAATAGATTGTACTTCTGTTGGTAAGCAGTTATTTAGCTAAGTAGCCTGATTGACTTCAGTGGAATTATTTGTATGATAGCTACACTCAGAAGGAAGTTCCACGTTCATAGAATAGCTTTAAATAATTTAAATAATGAAAAATAATTGATCTTTGATGTGTATGTTAGTGTTACTTTAGGTTTATTAAATGTTGTTTTTGAAATTGCAAACAACAAACAGAATTGACATGCTAAATGTTATGTAAAAAGCAATACAACCTGTAAGTAATTAGTTTTGTCTATAATTATGTTATTCTAGGAATGGAATATTATGACAGGATAATAGTCATTTGATGATTGTTTTGGAACCTATAAAATATGACCCAACATGTAATTGGCTTGTTTTCCAAGTCAGTGGTAGTCAATCTTTTTCCTCATTGGGCTGATGGGAAGTGCCTGGTCTGGCCATAGGCCATATCCCACTGGTGGTTCAGATCTAGCACTAGGGCCTATATAGAGGGGGGCAAAAGGGGCAGTCTGGCCCAGCAGAGGGAGAAGGGGGCTTCACACAGGGGAGAGGCATGACCCTGCTGGGGGGTGTAAGTGAAGAGGGCATGGCTCAGCCTTTCCCTGGCTCTGTGTGGGGCCCAGCCCCAGCCTGGCCCTGCAGGGAGAGGGGCCGTGACTTAGCCTCAGCCTGGCCCTCTGTGGGGTAGGGGATGCTGCCTTCCTTTGACTCGGTGTGCAGGGCTTGGGAATTTGGCAGGGGAAGGGGGACCATATTAGTGACCACTGCTTCCCCATTGCCAAATATCCTGACCCGTGGCAAGCCCTGTGGGCTGGATTCTAATGCTCCATGGACCTCATTTGGGCCACGAGTTGGGGGTTTAGCACCCCTGTTTTAAAGTGATCCGTTTTAGGTCCTAGGTGCTGCCTGTAAGTATTTGTGTTTGCACTTGAGTATCTTACCTGATTTTCAGTGCTAAAGCTAAATGAGATTAGTATTAATTAATCGCTTACCAAATTTAGTTCTGCCTGGTACAAATATTGCCATCTTGCATAGTATCAAGTTGAAGTTGGCCATGTTATTTGCAGATTAGGAGACATGGATCATATGGTAGTTATAATTTTATTTTTATTACACTGAACGTTTAGTGTAGTTTTAATTTTTTTCTTATTGAGGGGGCTGAGAAGAGGTACATTTAGTATATGTTTAGGAGCGGAACTCTGGAGCATGCCCCACCTACCTGCTTTTGTTCTGTGTGCATCAAATATGGAAATAATATAGTAAAGCTCTCCAAAGCTGCCCCCTACAGATCTTTTCCTGTGTGGTTGGGAGCAGGTATGTCCTCTCAGAGAATAGCTTTACTGCCTCATTTCCAAGTTTTGTACATTCAGAGTGGGAGCAAGCTGAGGAGGACATGCTCATCAAAAGCAATGATCCTGAGAGCACTGCAGAAACAGCAAAGACTCGGGTCCTTACTAGGCCTCCAATCCTGTAAATGTTTACATGCCTGGTGACACTATGCATAAAGTTTACTTTCATTGTTCAGATGCATAACATCAAGTAGATGAGTAAATTTTAGTGTCATCAGTCTACTAAACCCACCTACCTAGTCAGGTTAATTAACTTGTGTAACCTGGGTGGTACTCCAAGAGGTACCCCCCCTCTCCAATTGAAGGGATCAAAGCAGGTACACAAGCACTGTGGGAGGTGTAGGGACTCTCCTTCCCCTAAGGAGCAGAGCCAGACCACCCATGGGGACTTAGCCATATACATTTTAATACTGGGAACATAACAGGCATAAATCAGAAGGTATAGTGGACACTACAATGCCCCAAGGGGACAGGATTCAACAAAGGTTAGACACTTACAATCATTGACAAAATAACAGGGTTAACAAAATATAAAACACAAACAGCAGAACAAACAATATGGGTTGGTGAAATATAAAAGGCACAGAATGCAAAATGTCAAATGACAAGGAAATGTAGGGCCTTGGTACCTGGAGGGGGCAAAAATACAATGGCCCCTTTCCACAGCAAGATGATTTGCTTCTTGTTATCTCACTCACCCTAAGTCACCTTAGCTAGGATTTAAACCCAGCTCTCCCACATGGTAGGTAGGAACGCTGCCACACAGCCACCACTGGTAGGACTGCTCTAGTCTGCTAGGGGTCTTGATCTTCCTGGAGCCCTGGCCTCACGTTGAGCTGCCTGGCCTCTGATTGGAGGAGCTGGAAGCAGAGCTGAGAACCTCTCAGGTCGCTGCTCAGATCCTTGCTGGAGCTGGGGAGCCTCTCCTGCTGGCTGCAGCCTCTCCTAGGGGATCCTGGAGCCCAGCGGGGAGCCTCTCCTGCCAGCCACACACTGCACTGCTGAGGGTCCCACTGCTGCCTGCAGGTCCTGCTCTTTCAGGCTCTTCTGGGGCACTGCTCCTGCCCCACTGGCTCAGCTCTTGCCAGCTCTGTGAAGCTCCTTCCTTGTTGCCCCTCACTGGTCTCTCCCCTGAGTCAGCCCACGCTGCCCCTTTTATCCTCCTCCAGGTGACCCAAGGGGCCAATCGGGACACCGGGGGGTGAGTCTCTGGGAGCTGATTGGTGCGGAAAGGGAATGCCAAGTCCTCCAATCATCTTTTGCCCTTTCAAAACCCCTGCGCCAGGTCACTGCCAGCTAGCCCGTCACACTTGATACTAACTTTTTAAAACAGAAATAAAATTGAGGTTGAATTTCATCAAATGAGTTGTCTCCTAATCTAAAAATAATCATTTGAGTTGAATGGGAGTGTTAATATGCAACTGAGCTGGATTACAGCCTGTATACATTACTGATTTGCTACAGTTTGAGTGAATTAAAGAACATAATAGCTTGCTTTCATTATCTAATGACCAGTCTGTCCATGAAAGTTCTGTATATAAAACACAAGTTTATTATACTTCTCTAAGTAAGTTATTTCCTAATGGGCTAAAAGTTTGGAAAGTAAAGTAAACTATAGCTGGGTTTATTTGAATAATATATAAACATGTAAGGTAAGGTATATTTTCTTAATAACATAATTGGTTGCATGAGTATTAAATGAAGGTATTTAAAAATAATTATGGAAATCTTTGTCATAGAATGTGAGCAAGAAATTAGCAGTTTTAAAAAGTTCCACAATCCAATTTCTTTTTTGATTTTTTTTTTAAATATATTTTATAAGACCATAAATTTGAGAAATAAAAACAGATACAGTGACCAGGTATAAATTAAATAAAATCTGTGCCAGTCGACAAGAACATTAGAGAGCTGATAATTATTGATTACGTACCTTTAAACAAACTACACTGTTAGTTTCAGTTTTCATCTTTATCTTTCGTAGTGCTCAGAAATGCAAAGATGTGGGAATAATTATGGTTGATGTATTTTGTTACAGTGTCAGAAGAAAGAAGAATTTATTGAAAGGATCCAAGGCTTAGATTTTGATACAAGAGCAGCTGTTGCAGCTCATATTCAAGAGGTACTTTTTATTTTTGTACTATATGATAGCTAAATGATTTTCATTTTCGTAGTTGTGGAATATTAGAGAGAATTATTTAATTCATTCAAAATTAAGTGAATCTATTTGACAAACACTAAAGGGACTTGTAATGAAAAGAGAGGCCTTTGTTTTGTATGCATGAGTATACATTACATTTCTTTCTATGAGAGCTACTTAAATAGCACATTTATTTGATACTTATTGTTTCCTGTCATACTAGAATATTAATACATATTAAATATGATAGTATCAATTGCACTAGAAAAGAATGATTGCTTCTGTGAATAATAATTTCAACAAATTAATCTATCATTGTGGTCTATTGAGGATTTAAGGGAACAAATTGATAGTTTAAGCAAGATGTTCAACTTTTGGTCTGCAAGTCCCCTGGCCACTTGTTGCATGAGCCGCATGCCATGGCATAATGCCACACAGGTGCTATGTGGTGGGTGCACACCCAAAACACTGTATCAGCACCCCCCCACGCATTGTGCTGTGTGGTCCCACTGCACAACATACCCCATACTGTGCAGAATCCCTGGATCCCCATAATTTCCCTGCTGAAGACCCTTGGGGTGGGGCAGGGCAGGATGCCATCCTACCCTACTCTACCATACCCCTTTCCTAGGAGTAGGGGCAATTAGCGGAAGCTGAAGGAGGGAGACTGAAGTGTCTGGCCGCAATAGCAGCAGCTGGAATAGTTGGGAAGAGTGGCATCTGGACTGGGAGCCTGGGGGCCATTCTGTCTCCTCAGGGGTCACTTGCAGTTTGTGGGCTGCCAGCTGGACAGCCCTGGTTGCTGGTTTAGAATGAGATTTTTGTAGTTGATCTTTCCAAGTGCACGGCAGACTTCATTTGGGCTCCATGTGAGCACAGCAGTGCGTTTCTTTGTGGGATCTAGTTCTTAATTAGTCATTTCTCTTTATTTCAAAATAATGCTTGGATGTTGTGTGTTTTGGATGGCATGTACATGTTTGGGGGGACCAGTAGCTACTCCATCATTAAACCAGAATTCAGTATTTCTTTTTAACCAAAAAATAGTAAGTACCTAATTTTATATTCACTCTTCTGAGTCCTGCTGAAATGTAAACAATATTATTTTAGAAAGAAATGTAACTTTGCCAGAAACATGTTTAAAAGTTCATTTTTTGAGATTTCTGTCTTGCCTAAAAGAATCTGAGAAAGTAAACAGCTATCTATCCACTGAACTACATGTGAAGTACACTGCATACTGCAGACTTCAGATATAATATTTTAAGTTATTTCCTAATTTTGCCATTTGGGTAAGTAGCTCCATAACTACTAGAACTCCTCTGCTCTCTCAGTTCTTAATATACTAGCTGGACTTTTCACAGACGCATGGTGAGCCAGGACGGAAGCATTGCCAGCAGGGGAGTATGAGATTTCAGACTCCATGTTTCCTTTCGATTTTAAAATTAAATAACTTCATAATTTTATAACTCATAAAATGAACTTAATCTGTATTTTTCCACTAATAAATCTGCTTTACTATTTTTTTCCTTATTGCAACCATATTATCACCTGCTATCAACTTTGTAAATATGAAGGAAAAAATAGACAATTCCCTATAATGCAACTAAAAACCCAGCATGGTTTGAGGGGAAAAAAAAGACTTCTTTTCTACAGTGCACCCGGGTACCTCATCCTGGGGTCACTACATGGATCTATATTGTATGGTAGCATAGTGGTGTACCTAGTAAAGAAAGTACCAGTAAAGCTTTGTATTTTACTACTTTTAATGATTGATTTTTGTTTTTTAATGAGCTAAGTGAAATACCGTTATATGTTTATGGGACAGGAGAATGCTGAACAACTGTGCTCCCAGTCATCCACATGTTGCCAGACACTGTTTCTGCTGTGCAGTTTCCTTCCTTCTCTTTAAAGATCTATCAAGAGCTTATGCTTCTTTTTATTAATAACATCTCTTGATCTTTGTGAGTGCTTGAAAAAAATGCCTTTTTAAATTTCCTTATTTGTTAACAAACTACTTTAAAATTCAGTCTCTGGCTATGGATGTAGGGCATATTTCAGTGATTCAGAACGGAAGAGGGAGTTGCTGCTTCTGACTGCATCAACTGCTAGTCTGTAACTGTTAGGGTCCTATTTTCCTGTAGCAATACAAACAAGCTGCATTGTTGTAATTTAACCCTAAATGAAACAGGGTAAAAAGTTACAACAGTTTTTCTAAACTTGAAATCCTACAGGAACATACACAGATCCACTGCATGTTTTCTTAACTCTGTAGGGTTTAGTCTCACTTAGTGCTTGTGTTCAGTTTTTTGCCGTGTCCGATTACTCTTTCATTTTACATAAGTAAGTCACTGCACAATTTTCTTGTGTGTGTCACAAAGATGTACTTCCTTAAATGAAACAACTTAGATAAAGTATTTTTTATCCTTTAAAAAAATCAAGTATTGTAAATGGATGCAGAAAAAGATGATGTCACAAACAAGTTCTTTATATAAAAATTCCAACTGAAACTGTTTATAACAATGAATTTCCCATGTATGAATCTACTGTTCCAAGAATTCCCTAAAACAACAGGATTTTTTTTTTGATTTACTGGATTTTTTGAAAATTCTGCATAAGAATTTACTTATGAATTTAATTCAATAAAAATACAGTTATATGACAAAGTAGCATTTTTGCTCATATTTTATGTATTTACAATTAGACAACATAAATTTGTTCTCCTGATTTTAATTACAGAAAGAGAAACTATTGCATCAAATCTAACTTAACATACTTTTAATAGCTATACATTTTCTAATAAACTGCAGCTCACAAAGATTAAATGGAATTTGGAGATGAGCTAAGAGGAATTTGCCCAGTTTTTTAAATTTTTTTTGTGCTGTTATAATTTGAGTATACATAAAGGTCATTTTCACAATTACTTCTTACTTTATATAGGTTACTCATAATCAGGAAAATGTATTTGATCTGCAGTGGATGGACGTCAACGTACTTTTACAAGAGTATATTGAACCTCTCGTGAAGAATATGGCATTACATTTAAAAAGACTTATAGATGAAAGAGATGAACAGGCTGAGGTAAGTATGTGCTTATTGGTCGCCTATACACGTACACTGAGGCTGCTCCGATGTGCTGTAATTACAATGCATTGCAGCAGACTTGATTAATTGAGTCTGCTGGAGTATGGTAATTACTGCATTCCAGCAGACTCCAGCATCATGTATCCCCATACTGAAAAATGGTGGCAGGGGTACTTTAAAGCTTGTTGAATGAGCTTTAGTTAGTTAAAACGCCCCCGCCACCATTTTTCAGCATTGGGACACTGATACACGTGATGCTTTGGGCACTTTAATTAGAGCGGCTCTCAGAGCTGCTCTAATTAAAGTGCCTCTTCCTGGAGCACGTGTATAAACGTGTATAAACGCCCGCTGTTTTTAAGAAAAGTACAAAACCCCACCTTTTTCAAGTATTTCAAACTGTTTATTGAGTATTTCTTTAATATATCAGGTCTTCACATAATTTAATAATTCTCTAGACTTGTGGGAAATTGAGGCAGCTATAGGCATGTGCCGTTATGCCTTTGAGCTCAAGAGTGGTTTGTTGGTGAGGGGGAAAATGCTTTAAAAATTCTGTCTAATTTATATGTCTATGCTTCTTTGTATCCTTTTCCCTATTGCATTTTCAGGAATGTGAAGCAAAATGCATCTGTGTTGGGGATGTGGAATTGCTACTGCAGGGAAAAAAAATCCAATTATCTCAATTTTCTTGTCATAATGCCATATTTAAAAAGAGAGTACAATGTGAAGGAACAAATAAAGGCTTGATCTCTTCTCCTTTCCTGCCAAACTTTTGGTAAGTAAGCAGTTTTCTTTGGTGAAAATTGCTTGCTGCCAGTGCTAGAAAATTCTGTCCCAGGACATGACAGCAAATCCATCCTAACTGTTCTTAATTACAGTGATTTTTATAAAACTCTTGACGTGAGTAGTTATATGGTTGCCTTTCGCTGTGGCTTACCTTTCTTTCACAATCACAGCTGTCAACCATGCCACACTGAATGCCATTACAATCAACAAATCGTTTTATCTATCAAAAATGCACCTGAATGCACCTAGAACAGCACCTTCTGCAAAGACTTCTCAGAGAAAATTGTTCACATCTCATATCACTTCTCTAGCTCTGAGGAGCAATGCAACCACATCACCTGCTTTTTCTGAATCACTTTGTTCCACAACAGGAAGAGCTGAAAGCATAGTAGGAGATCCCCACACTTTTGCTTGATCAAATAGAGTAAAAATTACTTGAGAAACTGAATAACTGAGAGAACTTATAGGTATTTTTAGCTAAAGGGAAATCTTGGACTCCTAGGACATGAAGACACATAACACTTAAACCAGTTTAAATGGAGCTGAAATCTGAAACAGACAAGCCTGTTTAAACTCTTTTAAAGTTTTGGAATAGTTCAAAATTGTACCTGGAAAATTAAGTACTGTTTGAACTGGTTCACTGTCAATCAATGTGATATTATTTGTGGATACCAAGCA
Source organism: Crocodylus porosus (assembly GCF_001723895.1). NCBI lineage: Eukaryota > Metazoa > Chordata > Crocodylia > Crocodylidae > Crocodylus > Crocodylus porosus. Next base: position 44,946,485 of record NW_017728943.1, read on the forward strand.
TTCCATGACAGGGTTCTAGTCAGTCCTCCAGGTATCCCCCACTGCATTATTCCTTTCTATCCTACCTCCCCACTGCTGAAACTGACCATACTGTTATGCAGGCAGAATTCTGTTGCTTCTCCCCCGTGCCCCCTGCCGCCTCCCCCTCCCCCCACTACCCAAAGCAAAGGGTGCTTTGATCTTGCGTGAAATATCAGCATCCTACCCACATAATACAGACATCCCAGTTTTGGGGAAGAAGGTACAAACTGCATGCAAGAAGGATACGGAAGGTCAGAGATAGGACTGGAGACCCTGATTTCTCTTTTATTGTGATCATGCTGGTATTACTGGGACTCTCTACAACAGTTGTCAGGCCATAGAATGATTTTGTCTTTAGAGGTGACATAGGTCAGTAGTATTATAGTTGATACTTGACTGTATGCACAGTGATGGTATGTACCCACTCTGCACCTCAGGGACATTGCCTGGAAAGTTATACAAGGATCCTTTCTATTCTTCATCAAGCTTCACATCTGTGTGAAGCTGTTATTAAATATCAGTTCAGTACATCTTGTTTCTTTCTTTTACTATACTACACAAGCCACTAAAAGTATATTGCTCCACTTCTCCATTCTTTTCATTAGCTTCTTATTTGACTACAGGGGTTATTTCAGGGTTGCAATCTTGCTTTTCAGCATATTCCAAGGGATTTATTCAGTTTACCTGAGGGATTGCTTCACTGGATTTGATTTTGGCTTCCAGTGATAGTTAGCTGCATCTTTGTAATGGAACCTATCAGCCTCAAGTAAGAATTGCATTGACAGGCAGAAGATAGTATGTAATAGGTAGCAGTCCTTTGACTGGAATTTGCTATCAGGAAAAATTACCACAAACTTTAGCACTGTCATTTGGAAATTCAAACCTAATTGTCTCAACCTATCCTTACCTCACTACCATAATGTAACCTTTTATTAAAAAAATGTATTTAATTAAGGGAAAAGTAAATGATATATAGATCACTCTTGGCTTATCTGTATGGGTCTACCCAACTCGAGGAAGCTGGTCAATTTCACAGGCAGATCTCAGGGTTGGCTGCCATTTTTGTGGGCCTATCATGAGTACCCCCTCATGCCTCTGATTGGTTGAGGGGCCCTGGTGGCCCTGCCCGTTGCCACTGATTAAATGTGAGGGTTGTTGTCATACAGCCCCAGCCCTTGTTCTGATTGATTGCAAAGGCTACCCATCATGCAGCCCTGCATCTCACCACTGATGGGTGGAGAGGGGCAGGGCTGCATGACAGGCAGCCCTCTCAACCAGTCAGCAGTGAGGGGTAAGGGCAGTAGCCTTCTTGGGCTCCCTTGTGTCTCAGCAGCTGTGCCATAAGCACCACGAGGACTGCTGGCTCCCTCTGGAGAGCCATCATTTTATTTTCAGTAAGTTTTCTCCCTTTTTTTGTTGTTGCAGATTTCACAGATATTGCCCGCAAAGTGGGCAATGCTGGATTTTGCTTTTTCTGCAAAATCCACAAAATCATGATTTTGGTAGGCTGCTACTTATCTGCAATAAATGTTTAGGGTACTCAGAAAATAATATCGAGAGATGCAGTGTAAGAACATAACTTAAAACCACACTTGGTTTCTATTTCTTCTGAATGGTGTAATTTTTGTTGGTTTGCTATTAATAGTTTGAGTGCGTCCTGTTCTTCTATAGCATGCCTGTCTAAAATGTGGACTCTGGATTTAATTTTAAAAGCCCTGAGTTTGCTAAGTATGTAGTTTTTGAGGGTTCTTACTTAGAATTATTAAATCAAAAACACCTGTTTTCTGAATCATGTAAAGGTACTCATTCTTGGGGAAGGCTGTGGCTTACCTAAGTTTAAAACAATTTTAATGTACTAAATGCAGCTGGATCTCTTGTTCAGAAGATGTGACTAGCATTTTTAAAAGAGAAAAGAGGAGTTTTCCAAGTTTCTTATGATTCATGAAGAGCTTAGATTTTTGTTCAGATTCCCTCTCTTCTCCATCCTAAAGGAAATCACTAGAAGCTATTTGTGCAGCTAGCCTAATAGTGAATGGTTCTGGTCAGTTCTAAATAATTGAAAACAGGGAGTTAGAAAATATTAAATTTTGTCTTTGTATATTTAACCAGAGAAGATGCAGCGAGGCGAGGTGGTACAGTTGTTATCCCCCTTTTGATTCCTGCTCCACCCAATGTTTAAAACCAACTGTTTAGCAGAGGCATTTAGGCAGCATTGAGAGAATCAGATGACTTCATGATTCATAATCCGCCTGATTCCTGCTAATGTCTCTTCACTCTGTGGATGTTAACAACCCTTTCTTCTTTTTAATGTGCTTGATGTGGTGGTGGATGGGTCATTTTTGACCTGGAGGGATGTGGGCAGTGTGGTCCCCCAGAGCTCGGTCCACGGGCGCACACTGTTCAACATCTTCATCGGTGACTTGGACGAGGGGGTAAAAAGCACCCTGTTCAAATTTGCTGACGACTAAGATGTGGGGGGATGTGGCCATGCTAGACAGGAGGAATAGGCTGCAATCGGACCTAGAC
>NW_017728943.1:44949376-44984743 GCF_001723895.1 Crocodylus porosus
AACCAGCAGGCATTGGGGGAGTCCCTGTTCCCCCGAGCACTACCAGGAGTGACTAGAAATAACGGTCACAAGCTGGCAGAGGGTAGATACAGACTAGACATCAGGAGGCGCTACTTCACTGTCAGGGCAGCTAGGATCTGGAACCAACTTACAAGCGAAGTGGTGCTGGCTCCTACCCTGGGGGTCTTTAAGACAAGGCTAGATGAACACCTTGCTGGGGTCATTTAACCCCAGTACTTTTTCCTGCCATGGCAGGGGGTCAGACTTGATGATCTACTCAAGTAGGTCCCTTCTGACCCTACCAACTATGAAACTATATTCTGTTAATCAGGCTATGCTTCATGTGTTAACTATTCCTGGTAATGTAGTTCCTATTTCACAGTCCTGAAGACTGCTTTAACTCTAGTCAAAAGCATTAACTTAGTTGTAGAAATGACAGTGCATGCAAAACGTCACCGACAGTTAAGACATGGAGGAAGGCTATATTTGTTTTATGAATCTGAATAAGAGAGTACATTTAAGGACTACAAACTAATAGAACAACACATTTTGATCATTTTTGCTCAATTTGTTGTGTTTTTATACATAATTTGCAGTATAGCATATTAATGCATATTCCAATAAAGTTATATTTGATCTTAAACTGAATAACATAGCTCTAGGCCCCTAGCATATCAGGAAAGCTTCTGGTCCTGCTCCTTGCCTGGGCCCTGTAGCCATACATGGCCCCAAGCTCTGTGTCCCACCCAGGCTGGGCAGCAATTTCCCCTCCATACCCAGACTTACCTGTGGGAGCTGCTCTCAAGGCTTCATGGTGGACATGCACCATATGGATATGCACCATGTGGATGATGCACCATACCATCTTCACCCACTTTTCAAAATGCCAGATCAGCCCATGCATTTTACTTTATAGGTTGCTATTGGTGTGACCAGTATGTGGGAATAAATAGCTTTAGTGCCCAGTTGATTATATAAAAACTAGGGTAGAAAAACAAAAAAGAGCTTAACTAACTAATTTACTGTATGATTCTGTGGATAGAAGTCTGGAAAGCAGTGAAACTCTCCAGGTTCTCAAAAAGAGAGACTCAAAATAATGTCTTCTGGTAATCTATCGTGATACCAGCAAACGATTTTAAAGTAGAATAGTTGCCAACCTTCAGAAAATCTAGTAAGGAAAGGAAGAGTTTCCAGACACTTAAAAAAGACCCAATTGAAAACACAGCTGTGTTTGGGTAGATGCGTACTATTTCTAGTCATATGAGACGAGTAATGATAAACATAGAGGATTTGAAAGGTACATGCTTGGTATATAACTTTTTGTTATGTTAAAAGATGACTAATTTGAAAATCTGAGTATTCAGAAGTTAGGAAATCCTTTAATTTTTCCCCATGTATATCTATCTCATGTAACAGTTTCATGAGCAACTGGAAATCTGGAATTATCTAACGTTTTTCTGCTACACTTTAAAACCTAAATATCATTCTTTTAACATAGAATTGAGTATTCCATTTACAAAATGCTAAAAGAACTTTTTTTTAGGTTTTTAGGTATAGTATTGCTTGCTTTCTTGATCACATAAATATAGTTTGCTGAATCTAAAAATCCACAGAAGCCTCAATTAGTTACCTAATGGTCTACCAGTCCAGTATGTTCTTATTTATTTTAAATTATTTGAAAAGTTAAATTATTGGTTTGCCTATTCCCTTTGTTTTTGATTTCCAACCTAGAAAAGTTTTTCAGCTGCAGGAAAGAAAGTAGTGAAAATGTTGTTCTTGTAAGTCAAGCAGGATATAGGGTGTGTGCAGATGTCTGGGAAGTTAGATTGGGTAAAAAATGGCCATGCAATCTAATTTAGTTCATCCGTGTGTAGACCATAAGCTTAGATCCCCAGTTAGCTCAGTCTAAGTGCTGAACCGGACAGACATTCCCCGAAGCTCAGACCGGTTAAAAAAAAGTGTGATTTAACTTCAGTTCACTTGAGAGATGCACCAGGTTAAATTGGGCATGTTTAGACCAATCTACCCAAACATCCATACACATTTGTAGCACTGCCCTGGGGCTGCAAAAACCCAACTGCTCGCCGCAGCCCCAGGATCCGTACCTACCCTCCCCTTGCCACTGGGCTGTTGTCCCAAATGGACAAACCCCCTGTGTGGGCCAGCTAGTCCCACTGAGCCCTCTAAACTGCCCCCAACCCTGCAAACCACCACAGCTGGTTTTTTACAAGCATTCACTGGTGCTGGTAGCCTGATCAAGTTATGTCAGTGGCGGGGAGGGGTGGGCAGGATCTATTGTGGGGGGCATCTGTAGGGTGGGGTTGTTCATTTGGAGGTGGGGGTGTTGGGGAGGGTAGAGAGCCCCCTTATCCAGCCAACCTACCTCAGACTCCACCAATCTCCCACCATGGAGCTGGTGGACCCCAAAACTGCAAGCCCACCTTGGAATCAACCAACCTCCCCATGGAGCTTCTAGCCTCCCTGTTCCCACCAGCCCCCTTTTGCAGAGCCACTAGCCCCCTCCCCAGTTGGCCCTCACCTCCTCCTGAGGCTCCCGGTACTAGCAAATGCTGATAAAACTGGCACTGGGAGCAGTTTTTTGGATAAGGAGGAGTTTGGCTGGATTAGGGAGGCTCTCTGACCCTGCCAAACTCTTTTCCCCAATCCTCCCAAGCCCCCGTAGACGCTGCTAGCCTCCCTAATACCACTAGCCCTACAATTCCCCCAAACTTCCATGAGGACCCCACTAGCCCTTAATCCCCCAAGCCTTCCCATCTGCTAGCTCCCCCCCCGGCCGATTTCTCACCTTCCCCTCCCCCAGTTTATCTTAGATCTTGTCACCTATGTAACCCCTGAGACTGGGTGGCAATTTTTAACTCATCTAACCTCTTGAACTTCTCAGTGTAATGTCTATGCACACCCATCATCAATACAAGTTAGAGATAAGATAGTATAATTTTGGAGAAGTGAATTACATGGAAGTTGGGAATTCCGGAAAGGCTTGTATGATTTCACAGAGCAAGTGTAGAACTGTAACCTTGAAGAAAAAAATGATATTTTATTAACTATTACTAGCAAAATAATAAAATACATTTAGAAGGTCAGTGAAATTGCTAGTATTGATGTTGAAATAAATGTTTTGAAAATAGTTCAGTGTTGTATGTAGCTAAACAGTCCTAACTATAGCTTTTTCACACTTACTTTCCTCCTTTCTAATTCGCTCTCCTTGTTTATCATGCTTCCTCTTTGCATCTCGTCTTAAATTAATGAATGTCCTTAACTTAATGCAGGGGTGCACAACCTCCAGCCTTCAGGCCAAATACATCCTGTGGAGCTATAGCATCTGCCCCATGGGGTGAAAATTTGGTGGCAGGGGAGTGGTGTCCATTAATACAGTCACCCTCCCTCCACCAAATTTTCAAACCCTAAGACCTGCATAGCTGGTTGCAGCCAGGCCTTGTCCCCTTTGCTGTATCTGGATCAGGGACAAGCCACACACCTGCAGGGTCAGGTTTGGAGCCAAGCCATGCCTCCTTTTCCCCCACAGGGCCAAGCTATGCCTCTTTTTCCCCATGGGGCTTCCTGCCAAGCTGGGTTGGGGTTGGGTCATGCCCCTTTCTCCCATGGGGTCATGTCATGCCCCCATGGGACCAGGCCACATCGCCTTTTCCACATGGGGCTGGTTTGTGGCTGGGCTGCTCCACAGCACCTCTCCGTGTGGCCAGATGGTGCCTTCTGTACTGGCTTTGGGGTGGGGACTACTGGCGGGATCCAGCCAGAGGACAAACAGGGCACTGCCCATCCAGCCCACTGCGGGAAAAGACTGAGCACCCCAGACTTGATGCGTTGGGAGTTGTCCCATAGGGTATAAAGTTAAGAATGTGTAAGTCTTTCTGGGATTGGAAACTTCAAAGTGGGGCTATGTTATTTTAAAAGTTTTGTACAGGACAGAATAATGGTTCTCTACACTTGATTGGAATATACCTCAGGCACTAAGACAGCACTGTTAATAGTTCTGTTTAGTTGTACAGCATCTTTTATGTGATGTAGTCAAGGTTCACTCATTTTACCTCAACACATTAGATAGTAAAAATCATTATTTGCCTTTTTGGAAGACCATCCTAATTTGTTTTTTGTATCATGTCAATTTTTGGCCTTCTATAAAGGTTTCCAGATATAAAAGGTATTTGCTTGTTTGTCAGAGATAGAAACAACTTGAAATAATGTCTTTCATGATTTATTTCTTAGACTATCATAGAACTCTCAGAAGAGCGGGACTGTCTTCGTTTTCTACCTCATGCATCAGCAGCACAATCACCTTGTGGCTCTCCGGGCATGAAACGCACTGAAAGCAGACAGCACTTGTCAGTGGAGTTAGCAGATGCCAAAGCAAAAATAAGAAGACTTAGGCAGGAACTGTAAGTATATATTCAGTGGAAAACGTACCTGATTGTGAAAATGGATTGTTGGGTCTTAAGTGCTGCTGAAGACACGCAATATATAGTATTCTTTATGTAATATGTCTGGTTTAAAAATATTTGCAGTTTTGAAATGCATTTTATAACTCTTCCTGTTATGATAAGAAAGATAATTCCTAGACTGAAAATATTAATAGGAGTATAGCTTTAGTTCCTGATGCATGTTAGAATGTGTTAAAGGAATATATTGATGATGTTTTTACTAGAAAACACCAACTGAATAAAGGGTGACCTTCTTGGGTACACTATGGTCAGTTTATGCTGTGGTGATACAGTGGAATGATGACCACTAAATGCACCTAAGAGCATGTCATGGAGCTTCCTTAGGGTTCCTGGGTCTGTTTCAGCAGTCTTGATGCATCATGTAGGTCAATACTTACACTGATCAGTGGTTCCCCATTTAGTATAACTGAGTGATCTCTCTTATTAGGTAATTCAGCATTACCTTTCATTTTACATATTACACCAGTATCATTATTTCAGGCCCAGGTACTTACTTTATCAGTAGTGAGTGTATCTAATATGTATAGGTATCCTCTTGTAGAGGAATATTCTAACCTTAGCTATTGAGGCCATGTCCGGGAATTGCATTTCTGTTGGAAAAATTGTTGCTATCCTGGTAAAAACTAGAAATGTACATGCATTCACTCAATTTTTCTCAGGGAAAATGTACCCCTTTTGGTTGGAAGATCTTCCAGGTGTCAATGTTTGAAGGTCTACCTGCGAGATGCAAGAATGAATGCTTGTGCACTTCCCTTCCATTCTGGTCTTGGAGAGGAGCAGTGGGGCAGTGCTCCCTGCCTCTTAGCCAGACTTTGGACTGCCTGTTTTGGAGAGTGGACTGGGGGTTTGCCTCACTGCTCCCCTCCAGGACTAGTCCAGGGGCAGAGGGGTTTGGAGGGGAGCAGTGGGGCAATGCTTACATCTTCCTCAAACCGGGGTCAGGAACTGGGCTTCAAGATGCTGGCTCCAAACTCAGCTTCTGGCCCTGCTAGCTTCCCTTACCATCTCTGCCTCCTGGCTGGGGAGCAGGTGTAGGGATTGCAAAGCTGATGTGGCCAGCAATTGGGCTTGGGGAGGCTGTCTCCCCTTTGCTGGGCAGTAGGGTAGTGTTATAAAAGCTGACAGGGTGAGAAGCAGACTTGGAGAGATTCTCTGCACCCCAGTATCCCTAGTTAAATGCTGTGTATGCTACCCAGGTGGGCAACACTGGGCCCACTGGGCCAGAAAACACCTCCCTGGGGCAGTGGGCAATGCTCACAGTGCTTTCTCAGACCAGGGATTACCCCCATACCTTTCCCAGACTAGGATCACTGAAGTTTTGGGAGGTTCAAAGGATGAGGGGGTAATAGCAAGCTGAATGACTTTCTCTGAAACATTTCTAGAAGTGGAAATTTATCATTCATGTTCATGGTCCGAGGCAGTAGGACAAAACAGAATTTGGTGTTGCAGGCAAGTAAGGAAGGATAGGTGGAAAACACTCGCCATTATATCCACACAGTCCCCCATGTTGAGTCACTCATTCTCCTACATTTGCTTGTTCTTCTTCCATCTTTTTAATAGTTTCCATCTCTTGCAGCCCACAAAGAGAAGTTTAAGCCTTAAGCTCCATTGAAACTCCTGTTCCACTTGAAGTGTGGTTGTGAGCCTGGCTATAAGGAAGCATGTTCTGAGCTAAGTGGCAGGAGTACTTATTTAGAAGAAAATTTAAAAACAACTGTGTATGTGTGCAATTAATCAGAAAGAAGCAAATAGAGAATCTAGTTTGAGGGCAGAGTTAAAACTACCGCCTGCCCCTAGTCACACTTTCTCCATTTATTTCTTTCAGATCAATCATGTACATTTACAGTGAGGATTAGACCTGTTAGGATGAAATATGTGCAGCCCAAGATTAGTTATGGGTAATTTTAAAGGGATACAATACTTCCATGTACACTAAATAACTTGTATTGTAGAAACAGTGTACCCAAGAGTTTATCCCGATGTGTCTGCTGGAGAGAGAAAACAGATAACATTTAGAGTTGAATAAGCCACATTTATTAGATCACTCATCTGCTTTTATAAGACTCAGTAGACCAGATCTTCTAAAATTGGCTATGCTAAGTATCTGGTTGATTCATTCAGCAAACTCCCTCCCCCCACTACATTTTGGTCTTTATGAAGATTAGCATAAAAAGATATGACTCTCATTTTCTGATGTCTGTATTATTATGTGTCTTTTGAAATGAGCCCGCCCAGGATATTCTATAAACAGCTGCACCAGGAAAATTAGTGAAAAAATTGCTGTTATTAGTTTGATTGACAGATAATAGATAGCCTAAACAGTGAACACTGCCATGTTCTGTATAATTTAGTACAATCCTCTCTAGTCTGTAGTTGAAGCATGCAATTAAGACCACAGTGATGGCTCTGAACATTGAACATTTTGCACTGTATTTGAATTTAATTTGTAAATAAATTTCCCCAAGGCAGAGAAATATATTTAAAATTCTAGACCACTTTAAATGATTAAACCATGCATAACACTTGGTACCATATACTGCATAGTTTTTTAATGTTAAATTTTGAATGTACAAATTCATATCTTGAGCCAAAATAAATAGTTATGAACAAGATAACCTATTTTTGGTGGAGAACCTTCTTAATGTGCTGCAATAGTGAAATTTCTTAATAAAAAAGTACATAAATAATATTTTGCTCATAAGATGTATTTTCTACATGATGCACAAGGAATTGCAGAATGTAATAATACACCATCAGTTATAAATTTGTTTTGGAAAGGACTCTATTCATAAAAGTTGCAAACCTAGTTTGTTCTACTAAAATCAAGCTACAGGTTTTTATTTTAGAAGATAATCTTCTTTATTAAAATATTAGTGAGCTGTAAGAGAGGGGGACCATAGTTATCTATTCTGATGATGTTAATCTGTGGAGTTTTCATTAATTCTTTATGGGCACATCTATGCATCGCCCTTCCATTCGTGTCTTCATATGATCACCAGCTACATCACCATAGCAGCGCACTGTCGCGGTATGGCGACATGTAGACACACCCTCTATCTGGATTCTGGAAGTCTGTACATGGGTATGCCTTTGACTGTTCTTATGAGTCCTGATAGAGCAGTGAAAGATTGGCCCCTGACCACATGTGGAGCCCCAGTGATTTAAGGAACTCTGCCCTGGTGCGGGACCTATCCAGATGGAATTTATTTTAAGACAGGAGCCTTTATAAAAGAACAATGCTATTCTAGTTGTTTATTTTAAACAAATGTTTCTTTTTGTTTTTCTTTTTAGATTTTTATTTTAATTTTTTTTAAATGATGCTCCACAGTAACTCACTATGGTAAATTCTCTTCTAATCTACCCCTTCTTATGTTTCTGTTTTCTTTCATTAGACATTTAAAATCTTAAGAGTATTCACTAATACAGGAAGATATAAGAATGTACGAGTTCAAATGGAAACATTTTTTTAACTTTCAAGTGATATATTTAGTTATGGAGATGCAGGGTATTTTCCTACATTTGGGAAAAAAGGTTGCTAGCTGTATCCTGTTATTATGGGTAGAGGCACTCAACCAAACTTAGCTGACTGAAAAAAATGATTATTTTTTCAAAAAACACACCCATCTAATTGGGACCGCTTACAGATATTCATCAATCATAAATTTAAGGTTATTGCATGGTGTTGCTAAAAGAAGATGATATTCAGACCATCTGAATGGCTAATTGTGTATTTCCATATCTTAATTTGTTTGGATTTCTTTTAGGTTTAATTTATTTTCCTGGGTGTGGAATGCTTGTTTTTGTCATAATTATAATATACCTGTTATGTTTTCTGCTCATACAGTTCTGATACATATTCACAATGTTAAGTCCAATATACCACAGATATCCACAAATATTATTTAGATGTTTCTAAATGCTGCAATAAGATTCAAATATTTTTCTGTGTAACACATGCATTAAAATCTTATAGATTTTCATATATGGTTCCTACACAACATGGTTATGAATTAAATAAAGAAAACAATAATATAAATATTAGCAAAGAAAATAATGATTTAATTATATGGGATTATATTATTTAATAATATTCTTTTGTATTTTCAAGTGAGGAAAAGACTGAGCAGTTGCTGGACTGTAAACAAGAACTTGAACAGATGGAAGTTGAACTAAAGAGATTACAGCAGGAGGTATGCATCTTGGAAGCTATTCTCTAAAGGCAGTTTATAAGAAATTTACCACCACAATAATAGTATTAGTTTTCTTTTTCATTTTATACAATTTCTATATTGTTCTTTGTTTAATTGCACACTTGTAACTGTGAACTTGTATAACTTGAACTTTTACTAATTGATCCAGTGAGTTTAATCCACTTAATTATAGAAATTCTCTTTTCTCACTTTGCTGTATATTCCTATCCCAAACTGTACCTTTCTCTGGCATTTTCCATGAATGTGTATTTGTAGAGGTCATCTTGAGGAACTCCATTAACCTTCACTTTTTGTATAACTTCAGTTATTCTTCAGGATGACTGTATATAAAAGTGTTTCTGGGCATTCATAGTTAACCACTGTAGATGGAAGAAGTTTCTTTTTTCTGTTGTGGTAGTAGAAGGAGAGAGAGGGGAGAGGTACAAATGCAGATCTTTGTTACTGAGGGGTAACTTTTGGATTCTGTTGACAAAATACCAGCATAGTTCTGCCTCAGGAGACAACTAGAGGTTAATAATAGTTTGTAAAATGAATGTAGACACAAGGGGAAATGCAACAGAAATCTTTCAGATACAGATTTATATTGTCCTATATGGTGGAAATCAAATGCTCAGCCAAAAACAGGGAAGTGGGATGGGGAAACATACCATAGCTTATTAGTTACTTCAGGGATTCTCAAACTATGAGTCGTGACCCCCCGGGGGGGTCATAAGCAACTTAAAAGGAGGCCACAAACTTCCCATGGGGTACACGCAGCAGTGGTGCTTGGTAGCCGCATGGATGGTGGTGGCGGCTGCTGCATGCAAGCTTCCCATCTCCCGCTGCTGCCATCCAGCACTCGGGGTTGTAGTATCACAAAGTTTGAGAGCCCCTGAGTTACATGAATACAAGACAAGCTTTTCCCCCACCCCCAATTGGCATGCGGCATGGAAAAGCCCCTTGTCTTAAAATTTCATACAAGGAAATCTCACAAAATAGATAGTCTGTCATTAAACTGCTACCAAAAGCAGCATGTATTCAGCAATGGAAACCAACCGTGAAGCTGTATACATGCAGCCAACACTGAAAATGACTGTAAAACATATAGTCCACATTGGACAGACAAGCTGATGGGAACCTCTTTTTTTTTTTTGTATGGCCTTTAAAAAAAGAGGTGGGATGAGAATGATGTTCCCTGTGCAGGTTGCTGGTACTGGGTCTGGAGGTGCTGCAACACCAGGCTGGCACCAGGTGGGCCAGACCTAACCCTGACATTCCCGCCTCCCTCCCTGCCATTGGTGCCAAAAATGTAAAAGTTCAAATGTCAAAGTTCAAAGGACAGGGACTTACAGAAAGACCTGAGCAGGGGGTTGCATAGTGGAGGACAGGGATAGGGGTGGAAATGCAATTAAGCTGCATGTGAAACATGAAGCCAGCTAAACCTGGTGCTACATTTGACCGTAGTCAAAAGGGCTGAGATACTGATGGGACCCTACCACAAGGATAGATTAGTGCAGTCTAGCTGAATAAGACATATGGTAGTGCCTTTTAAGCACAGTTCTCCTCACTATCAATTCATCTTAAAGTCATGATTAGCCACAACATTGCATATACACACATTGCATATATTTTGACTTCCTCTTCACTCCAGCATTGGAGCTGTTCTTTTCTTTCCCATTTCCAATGATTCCCATTTCTTCACCAGCCTTAAATGCTTGGCAGACATCATCTCTAGGCCCTGGGCTTTCATGTAAGATGCCTGGCACTGCTTTGGGGAGTATGTGAAGCCCTGGACAGATGGGTCTGGACAGGAGGATGCTTTGCCAGTGATAGAGCCACACAGACTTGAATGATTTACCTCTGCTCACTCAAAATTTGGAACATGACTATTGGGCTTTGCACAATTGAATTTGGATCTGCTTAGGCCCTTGAAACAAACAAAAAAACCTGCACTACATATAAGTAGGTATCAAAGTGCTGCTCAAAAGTGTGTTCATGGAGTACTTGTGCTACAACTTGCATAAATTAAAAAAAAAAATTAAAGTAACATGCATCAATTCTAGAGGAACTAAGTGCACTGATACTATATGTAAATTGTTACAGCCATATTTCATTTCAAGGTTACTTTCAAATTTCCTCCCCACTTCCATGTCCCCAGGGAGAGCAGAGTCTGACAGTAAAGAAATGGGGAAGGGGCTGCAGGGTAAAAAGTTGGGAGAAGCAAAGGTGCTACCTGACCCCCAGATTTATTTTCCCTGATGTCGCAGTGAGAGGGGGACAAATTCAAGGCAAAATTGCAATTGTTAGATGCTGTACCTGGAAAATGAGAGCAAATTTATAATTTGTCCATATATATAATCTAAGGGCATTTATACATATGCTCCGGAAGTGGGGCACTTTAATTAGAGCGGCTCCAAGACCTACTTTAATTAAAGTGCCCGGAACATCACATGTATTGGTGTCCACATGCTGAAAAATGGCAGTGGTGGTGCTTTAACTGAAACTTGTTGAATGAGTTTTAGTTAAAGCGCCCCTGTCACCATTTTTCAGTGTGGGGGTGCTGATGCACGTGATGCTGCAGCCTGGTGATTACCAATCTCCAGCACACTTGATTAATTGAGTCTTGATGTAGTTGCAGTGCTGTAATTGCAACTTGTTGGAACAGACTCACTGCATATGTATAGGCACCTAATTGTTGGGGGTCAACTTACAATCAGGGTCATCTTCTATTCAAGTTAATGTGGTACATTTCCTTTAGAGTAATTAGATTTTTTTTTTAGTGTCCTACATCCGTACCTAGAATTTTGTTCCTGTTTTTAAATAGCTTTTTTTCCAAAGAGCTTTCTCTTTATGCCTTATTTAATAAGCTAATTAATTAGTAACATTGGACAATTTGATTTTTTTCCCTTTATGCTAGCAGAAGTCTTACTTTGCACTTGCCTTTCCATTTTTGGGAGATTTTTTTTCTCCCCCAAAAAATTCCCATAAAGGTTAGTGTTTAATGGAATTAGGGCATTCTGTCTTGCTCTTGTACTCTCCTTCCCTCCTTTGCTCTCTATCTTTATATTTCATTCTTTTGCAACTTTATTGTGTGCTGCTTTATGAGTAATATATACCCAAAGACTAAGCAAGGTTAGAAGCATATTGTTGGCCTGACAGAAAAGAAGGCTTTCTACCACAGTGTCTCTTCTGTTGAGGAGATGGTCATCCTTCCATCAGCACCCCAGATGGATCACTCCAGGAGCTTCCAGGTCCTCTGTAACTGGGAGATTCAGGCTTTTGAGTTGCCAGTAGAGAAGGCCTGGCAAGATTGCCTTCACCATGAATGAAAAATTAATGGACTTGGCGACAATAACATAACAGACACAGCCATCTCTGTCCTAACTCCACAGAAGGTTTCCAAGTGACACCAAGTTTGTAGCACTCTGAAAGATGAAAAGCTAAAGATTCAGAACTTCTTGGAAAATCTTTTTCTCTGCTAGTTTGCAGTCTAGGGTAGCCAACTACAGGGCCATGTTGGCGTGATTGGACTTTAAAATTTCTAGTGCTTGTTATTGTTAACCCATCGATTACCTAAACATTTTTGAGAAGCCTTCATTGCACTCCTTATAGAGGGGCAATGTGGGGCCACATCCTATCTTTCAGCTGGCCTAGATGTGGGTGACTTCACATAACTCCTCTCATAGTGACACTAGTTGTCATGAGAGTCATCCTGACTCCAGGGCTTTGGTATTCCTTGGGAAGTCCTAAACCATGGGTGGGCAATTATTTCGGGTGGAGGACCACTTACCCAGTTTTGGCAAGCTGTCAAGGGCTGCATGTGTAGCCCTGCTCCTTGACAGGTGCCCCACCCCCTGGTTGCTATCTTGTGACTGAAAGTCCCGTCCCCTAGCCCTTGACCTTTGCCACCAGAAGTCCATCCCCTTGCCTTCAGAAGTACTCCTTTCAGCAAGGGTTTTTGCCATCTCAGAACCAGAAAAATACCAAATTATGTTCTAAAAAGCAAACATCTATAATGCTCATTACTTTGATTTTAAAAAAAATATTTTTTCCTGGTTTACATGTGTTTGTGTAGTGTACATAGAGGTGATGGCATATAATAGTTTAAAATGAAGTCTTACTCTTGTATATTGTGGGGAGGTGGGTATTAGGGCTGTGTGACATTCAGCAGCCGTTTTATTTCAGAGGTGTTTCGGGCCTTTTCAGTGCCTGAAACACTGAATCTGAATCAAAATGGAAGGCACCAAAATGAAACAAGGCATTTTGGAGTTTTGGAGTGAAGCTTGCAGGGAAACAGTTGTATGCTGCTGCCATGCTGCATGACTTGGCTCCACAGGGAGCCAAGATACACGCCAGGGGTCTCCTCACTGCAGCTGCCTGCCCCATGCTGCCCTGGTGACATGGGGCTGCACGGGATGGGCAGTAGCGGCGAGGAGTCTCCTGGCACAGATCATTGCTCCCTGTGGAGCCACGTCATATGGCGGGGCAGTGCTGGTCCTGGTCGCACAGCCTGGCTCCGCAGGGAGCAGAGAGCTAGGGCAGCATGGGGTGGGCAGTGGCGGCGAGGAGACTCCCAGCTGGGATCTCTGCTCCCTGCAGAGCTAGGTTGCGCAGCAGGGACCAGCAGGCTTTCTCGCTGTTCCGTGCTGCTTCCCTGCCCCACGACCTGGCATGATGGAGATCACATATCTGCATGGGGGGGTCTTCTCGCCTGCTAGAGGGCATCGCCGCTCCCCCAGACGAGCCAGTCACAGCCCTGTCCTGCTCCCTGCAGGGGCCCCAAGCCCCACCCAGCAGGACAGTAGGGCTATGAGAAGCTTGCAGCCCATTTAAAACAGATTCGGTGGAGGTTCGGCTGAAACAAAACAGGACAGTGATCTGAAACGCTGAAACGAATCACTGTCCTTTGAAACAGCCAAATCTGAAATCAACTCAAAACACAGCTGTTTCGCACAGCTCGACTGTGTGGGTGTGTCTGTGGGTCGTGGATAGGTGTAGGGGCATGGGGTGAGGGAGTATATGGGTGTGTATGGGTATGTGGGGTGTGGGTGGGTATGGGGGTTTGTGGGGGATTGTGTGGGAGGAGGGTAGCTGGGATGTATGACATGGTGTGTGGGTGGGGGTCTGCGTGTATGGCAGTGCGAAGGGTGGTGAGTGCATGTGTATGGTGGGGTGTGTATGGGATTCACTCTATGAACACACGCACACTCACAGTCCCTCCCTACTCTCACACGCGCACACGCGTATACACACACACTCCACCCCGGTGTACCAGCGCAGCCCCATGCTGCATGGTCCAGCGATGCAGTTGGGAGTCAGGTGATGCCAGAGTAGTGCTGGTGCAGGGAAATGGCTGGGGGTGGGGCGGGGCGGGGCGGGGCTGCTGCATTCCTGCTGAGGCCTCCCCTGGGTCCTACTGCCCCTTGCTCCTGTCATCTTTGACAGGCAGCCAGGAGCAGATAAACATTCTTCAATTTTTTGAGGAACCCCGTGGGCCAGATTTTGCCCGCCCCTGTTCAAAACTGTCCACAAGCTCCCTGAACATTTGTATCACCATTATTTGTGGTGCTGTCCCAAGGTCCTTAAACAACATTGTTGATCCTATCCAACACGCTATCTTACAAAAACAGCAGTTGAAAAATATTTCAGGAGGCACATTGGAGCCAAAATGGGAAGAGGCTGCAGCAGAAAGATGCATATAATGCAGGCATGCCTTTCTGGTGCAGCTCTTCCCAGTTTGGCTCCAATGTGCCTCCTGAAAACAGAGGTATGGGACAGTTTAACCCCATGGCAGTGGCAGCCTGGAGATAAATGCCCCTGTACAAGGTGGAACTGTGTCATGCACCTCCATTTTCATGAGACATATTGGACAAACCAGAAAGAGCTGTAGCATAAACAGTATTCCTGCCTGCATAATGCTGCAACTGCTTTGTCAGTTTGAGTCCACTGTGTTCTGAAAACAGAGGCATATGAGACAGTTCCATCTGTCCTGAGTGCCTCTGATTCTGGGAGACACTGTGGAGGGCCAGATCAGGAAGAGCTGAGACAAGAACACGCACACCTGCTGAAGCTGTTTCCTGATCTGGCTCTGCAGAAGGTGTGCAGGATGTGTGTGGTGCAGTTCCAACTTGCTGAAGTGGCTTGTGGCAGTGGGATGAACATAGAGTAATTCTAATGACCTATTCAAATCAGTTGCTAACATATTAATGAACAATAGAATTATAATATGTATATTTTAATACATGTAATATATTTAAATTAGTTTTTTAAATGGGGTGCTGCTGAATTTTGAAAATTTTTGCAGGAGTGCCTTGAGTCTAAAAAGGTTGAAAGCCACTGGTATAAGCAAATACAGAAAGATTGTGAATGTAGTGAAGGAAGTACTTAATTATTTTAGTTTCAATGTGTCATGTGATTACATTTAAAAAAAACAATTTGAGGTTAATTAAATGTTATGAGTGTCAAAGCAAATTGACAGGTGTTTTAAAAAATATAATTAACAGCAATCAAAGCCATAAAATGCTTGTCTTTCCAAAGGCTGATAAGAAAGGACCAACGTGTTATTGGTGACATGTTAGTCCTAATTTTTGTTTTGCTTACCTTTAAATGTTTGTTAATACTTCCCAGAGTAACTAATTTTAAACGCTTTCAGTCTGACTGAACCATTTTTCTAACCTAATTTTAATTTCAAGTGTGTGTAAAAGGTTTTATCTGATTTTAGTTGATACAGAGGGCCTATTTATGCTGTTTTTCTTTACAGATGGCAAATGAAAGGAATCAAGACCCTTTAATTATGTTTGAATAAAATTTCAGTTGGAAACTTATGATGCTAGTGTGTTTGTGTGTATATGCATAT
Organism: Crocodylus porosus; assembly: GCF_001723895.1. NCBI lineage: Eukaryota > Metazoa > Chordata > Crocodylia > Crocodylidae > Crocodylus > Crocodylus porosus. Next base: position 44,964,904 of record NW_017728943.1, read on the forward strand.
ATGGAAGTATAAAGAAATTCGGTTTTTTCTTTGGAGGCATTTATATTGTTCTGTAGTTTCCATTAATAAAATATTGACTTTTTTTTACAAATATTATTTTTCTGTATAGTTAAGGTTTAAATTTTTTAATTGGAAGCAGGATATTATTTTGAATATTACCTAACATACCTGTTTTTTGTTTTCTAGAATATGAGTTTGCTTTCAGATGCTCGCTCTGCAAGGGTATACCGAGATGAGTTAGATGCTCTTCGTGAGAAGGCAATTCGAGTTGACAAGCTTGAAAGTGAAGTCAGCAGATATAAAGAGAGGCTGCACGATATCGAATTCTACAAAGCTAGAGTTGAGGTATATATTTTTAATCCAGACTAACCACATACAGTATTTTTTAAACGGATTTCCTCACTGATGTCAAAATAAGACAGAAAAAGCAACAACTTTGAAAAAAATGAAGACTAAAACAGTTTGATAGATTCTTGTACTTGATTATATGTCTGTCAGTTTTTTATGATAAATTACACTTTTCAAGGGGGGAAGTTCAAGCATTTACTCCAATTGAGCTTTATATGAAGTCAGCAAAACTCTCCATGGGTAGAAAGGTCCTCCTGTGCAGGCTCAGTTGGGATTGGGATCTAAAAGACATACTTAATATGGCAAACCTAAAGGAGGGAGTTTGCTTGCAACTTATTTTTAATGAGTCACTTTTTGTGGACAATATGATGGAATGTAGTTTTTTAGAAGTCATCTGAATAAGGAAAGGGGGATGATAAAATATAAGTAGGATGGCATTTGTTCCTAAGATATTTCAGAAAAAACAAAGAGATAAAAGAGAAGAGGCGGTTGAAGTTCTTACCTGGGAACAGGTAAGAGGGAACCAGTATTATGGTTATAGGTTAGGGGCTGACCCTCTCAGCAGCACAGAGGCAGAGAGGGATCTTGGAGTCAGGATTGACTTCAGGATGAATATGAGTTGCCAGTGCGACAAAGCAATAGGCAGAGCCAACCGCACTCTGTCATATACATCAACAGGGGCATCACTAACAGGTCCAGAGAGGTCTTGCTTCTCCTCTGCGGCTCTGGTCAAGCCACAGCTGGAGTACTGTGTCCAGTTCTGGGTGCCGCACTTAAAGAGGGATGTGGAGAACCTGGAGAGGGTCCAGAGGAGGGCCACTCGTATGGTTGAGGGCCCCTGTGGCCAGCCCTATGAGGAGAGGCTGAGGGACCTGAATCTCTTTAGTCTCCGCAAGAGGAGACTGAGGGGGGATCTTGTGGCTGCCTGCAACCTTATCAGGGGCCAGCAGCAGGGACTCGTGGAAAGTCTGTTCACCAGGGCCCCCCTTGGAGTCACCAGAAACAATGTCCACAAGCTGAGGGAGGATAGGTTTAGGTTAGATATTAGGAAGAATTACTTCACTGTAAGGGTGGCCAGAGCCTGGAATAGGCTTCCCAGAGAGGTGGTGCTCTCACCTTCCCTGGAGATCTTCAAGAGGAGACTGGATAGGTACCTGGCTGGGGTCTTATGACCCCTGCCACCCCCAGTGCTCCTTCCTGCCCATGGCAGGGGGTCGGACTAGATGATCTGTCTAGGTCCCTTAGAATCATAGAATCAATGAGTTGTATGAACAGAACCTAGACATTGTGGGAGGAAAAAAACTTCAAGAATAAGATTTGGAGGCTGAAGTTCTTTTCTGGGCCAGCAATATTATCTGTAAATGGCTGAGTGAATGAAGTGACATGGCAAAATTTGCCGATGAAATGATTATTAAGGTAGTAAAAACTGAGAGGTCTGTAGGAAACTTCAGAAGGATTTACAAAACTTGAAAACAGGCAGCAAATTGATGGATTAAATCCAACAAATGCTTATTAAAAGGGATTATTGGACCTATATTGCTTAAACTTAAGTGTCACTGTGACATTCAATAAAGTCCTGACATCGAAGCAAAAAGTGAATAGTGTTAGAGTATATAAACTTTTATAAATAAAACGTTATAACGTTATAATTTGAGTGGATGTTTTCACATTCAATCTGGCTACCCACCTTGAAAAATGATATTACAAAAATTGAAATGGTTTTATAGACATACTAAAATTATTAGAAGCATGTAAACCCTTCTATATTAATAAACATTGAAAATACATTAATATTTAATATAAAGAAAGATTAAGTGAGAGGTAGTGTAACAGGAATGTAAAATAATATATTGCAAAGAGAAAATTAGGTTGGCATTCTGACTTTCTTTTAAAAGAAAATCAAGGAAATCAATAAGATAAGAAAAAAAAATTACTAAAAGTGATGCCTGAAAATTTAAATTGTTTTCATGCACCTCTTGATTGTGGAGTTCTAAAGGACTCGGTACTCATCCTAGTCTTGTTCAGTGCTTTTTTTAATCTCCCCTGTGAGCAAGGATAGAGGATATCCTTTATTGCCAACACTATGTAGTTTGACATATTGTAGAATAAAATTAGGGGTATCTGGCTAACCCACTGTTTAGCTGATGTCTGTGCATGGGTGAGGAAGAGGTAATTTAAACCCTTGTAAACCATATATGCTCATGTGGACGTTAAACTTTAGATTTTGTTGTTATCCTTATCCTACGTACCCCCTGATTATCAAAGCTGTCCTATTCAGGAGCTGTTTTAAGCTTCTTGCTAGTGCTGGTACCTTGCATAGGATTGTCCTATGTAACATGTTTTCTGCTTTCAGATGGTTTGGAGACTTCATCCCTTCGTTTTACCTTTTTATAGATGATGAATTGGCTCTGGTAGTACATACTGTTGTCATGTCTCATTTTGATAATAACACTACTTTTACCTGAGAATAAAAGTGTTAGCCTGAAGAAAGCAGCAGTGGGAAAAAGCACAGCAGCTAAGACCATTAGTAGCACCAGCCATATTACCCCGTTGTTCTTATAGCTTATGGAAGCCGCGCATTTAAAATCTGTGATCTCATTTTTAAGTTGGTAAATGTTATAGGCCCAGAGCACTACTGGGTGGCTTACCAAACCTTGTGTCCTCAAATGCCTTCAGTAACAAACACCATTACTCAGTTTCAGTATTATTTTTAGTGTGGTGGTGGTGTTGATGATGATTTAAAAATAGTATGCAGAGGCAGTCTTTCCCTTCAGACAGAATAGAGAGTAATTATGTTAGTCACAGTTTTAATTTGTAGTTCTGGAAGGTGTTCAGTTGCATCATTGATGAGTGTGGTTGTAGGTCAGTACACTTGGTCTTGGGTTTACCAGTTCATAATGAAGAAATCTGATTTGAGATTAAAGGTAAAATAAAGAAATAGGGTCAAGGAAATGGGAAGGATGGATGTGTTGTCAACACCAAAGTTGAAATCTTTGGGGCAAACACGTTTATTTAATTAATTTAAAATTGTAGATTTTCGTTTCAGTGACTTAGCCTTAATGTTAATGCCTCATAGTATGCTTGCAAGTATCCATAATTTATTTTGTAAATGTGAAGAAATCTTAGTAATTTGAGATCTCAATACCATATTCTGCTTTTTTTTTTTTTTTTTTTTTTTTTTGAGAAGTTGGAATACATTGCTTAGTTCTAAGTGTGAAGTGTGAATAAAGTGAGATTTAGCTGGATTCAAATGTAAAAGAAAAAATGTACATTTCTAAAACTTTGGAGAAACTGCTCTTGAGAAGTGTAAATGTAAGTGTTACAGATGCACTTACAATAATGAAACAGCCATATGTTTAATGTTAGGTGGCAAAATATTATGAGCTGTTTTTCCTAAAAGTATTCAGATTACATGACAAGCAAAGAATCTTTTTCCAATTAAAAATGAGAATTAAGAGTTTAAATCATGCAATAAAAATAGAAGAATCACAAGCTAATTATGTTTTCAGGTAATCATGGAGCTGTGCATCTATTTCTGAGCTCCATTAGAGACAGAATTAGCACACTGATAACGCATTTAGTTTTAGAAATATCAGGTGAACTTATGTTAGAAAAACACCATATCTAGATAAAGCAGCAGTTTGAAGAAACTGGACAAGAAAGTAAATTTCAAATACACCAGACATTTTCCATTTTCCATTTCCTCTTTCCATGAGGGCAGAACAGGGTCCTCATATGTGTACCATCTGGAAGGGGTGAATTTCACCCATAATATATAAATTATTTCATGAACTACTTATATGTGCTGCTGGAGAAACTGGGATTGGTAACATATGGGGAAGAACTTGATGAAGGAGGGACTTAAAATAACAAAAATTGAACAGGTAACTAAGCAGGTAGATTTTTTTATTTCCACAGAATGTCATAAAACCCCTTTTGGTTTACTTGTTCTTCTGAATGTATGTATAGGTTGCAAGCTAATTTGGATATCCATGTATGCCTACATAGAGACAAGTTAGTCATTATGGCACATAAAATATTTAAAAAAATCTTTAACATTTGTGCAGTGAGGTACAGGAATAAATATTTCTGTTCATTCAGTGATTTCATTTTCATATGGTGCTGCTGGCTAGAGGCTGCGGTGAAAAAGATGTGCAAATGTTCCAGGGGTAAAACCTCCAGTTGCTGTAACACATTCTTCATTATTTTTATTAGATGCCATTAAAGGTTATAAATACTAATGCCATGTTTGAGATATGTGAATGTGGTGAATCTACATGTGTGAATCTTAAGTTACTTTTGGTTGAATTGGCTAATGCCGGTGCATGTAGAGTTTTACTTCATGTTTTCAATATAGTTTTTGCCTGCCAGGCTGGCAGCACTCTTTCCCACAACTATGGCTGGATTCACTTATTTATAAAGGTCCTGCGACAACCATGACACTATATATCCATCAAATAATGGCTTTGGGAACCCTGGCATGTGACATCCTTTTAAGCCTGGTTCTTGCATTCTTGATACCAAGCAGAGGCATGAGTATAAAATACCTGCAGGATCTACTTGCTGTTATTTTTTTTAAACGAGGGTATAAGCAAGGGAGAGAAGTGTTTTTATTGGGCAGTGAGGTAGTTGGTATAGCTTTGCACAAGTACTTTGAAATGCTGATACCATTTTGTATGTGCTGCTCAGTTAACACTGGTTGCTTAGGGCAGAGTAATTTAATTTTTGTTAAAATCCAGACTTGTCATCATCAAGTTTCTCTCAAAGAGCTGAACTTGTGAGATCCTTTTGAATAAAGCAGAGGCCTGGATTCAAGGACCACCTATTTCTTCTTTACTTGAATATGCTGCTACAGGGACTTCTGTGTATTCCTAATCTGTGGAGAGTGGAGATCTGCTGATACAATATTCTACCAGGCCTGCCTTCCAACCTACTCTTGTCATTTATGTTTCTTGGGTAACAGGGGAGCATTACAGAACAATCTTAAGCTGTAAGAGTAATTGATAGAGCTCCTAGCTCATTAACTAGAAGAGTGTCCTGTCCCAGGTATAAAGCTAACATTATTTTAAAAAACAAACAAACAAGCTGTTTGATAAAGCTGGGACACTGATCAGGTTTGTGTCTTCTCCGGTCAAATTTCAAAACCCTAGAATGATCAGAGTTAAAATAAGAATTAACTAGTACCTTATCCATAATATTGTAGAGAGAATTCTCTTCCTTTAACTAATGATAGATAATAAATGTTCACAGTAAAATTACTTGAAATGTCATTTATATACAGCAGCCTGCTTGCATCACAAAGAATTCACAGTTTTCAAATTTTGTGTGTTCTTTTTAGCACTTGTATATTTGATTATGTAGCATATAGTTGTGAGTGTGTTCTTCATAACAATTCTGTAAGTCAAACTATCCTTTTAGAAACAGAGTTATTTTGTGTACTTACATTGATGTGTTTTTAAGCTAGTTTTGTGGAACATCAACTGTAATCAAATTGTTTAATTTTTAAAGGAGTTAAAAGAAGACAATCAAGTGTTGCTGGAAACAAAGGCAATGTTGGAAGATCAACTAGAGGGGACCCGAGCCCGTTCAGATAAATTACATGAATTAGAAAAAGAGAACCTGCAATTAAAAGCTAAACTACATGACATGGAGATGGTATGTAAATAGAAAATGATACACAGCCTTTAATTGTAAGAAAAACACAACTGATGTGCTCCAAATTTGTATTGGGTTTTTAATAATCCAGTCACAGTTGAAAAATACTTATGTCTTGATTTGCTTACAGTTTTCACGGAAAGCAAAACTGATGTTATTGCGGTAACGGCTTTTGTTTTCCACAAGGAATCATATACTCCAAAGGGGAAGGCCTTTTAATAATACAGTGTTTATGAGCTGTAAAATTTGTGGAGTAGGAAAAGAGGAGTCACTAGAAGAATGACAGAAATAAATTGGTCTCTTTTTTTTAAATACCCATCTAAAATAATATTGGTCAAAATTTGTAACTTGAACACTGTTTTTTACAAAAGTATTTTTCGTCAGAAAATATTCTGGGTTTTTTTAACACCTTGTATCCAAAACAATTAAATATTGTTTCTAGAACTGCAAATTATGTTTGATGTAACTTTTGTTTTTTCTTTTCTTTTTCCCTGATATGACTGTTGGTGAAAATATTTCTTTATATATTACCTCTAGGATACTCTAATCTTGCATGTTTAGACAATTTAGTTTTAATTGTAATAGTACTGAGGTTCATTACTGGACAGAGCTTAGATAGAATGAAGGAGAGGACAAGATGTAACTCTAATTTGTGGTTACCCAAGCTTAATAAAAGATATCTACACAGGCACAGGCCTACCTTACAAGAGTGAAAATCGAGTTCTGCTCATGCTGCTTGATGTGTATGTGCTGTGCCTCTGAAACATGTGGGCTTTCTCTTTACTCTGAAGGGGTGCAGGGTATGTTGCTGTAGAGTAGCTCTGTGTAAGGGGAAGGTTTCTACCAGTTGTCTCCAGGATCTTTAATTTAAAGTAGACTTAGAGAATCCACACTATATTTCATGCTGTGTATATTTTCTCACATACAACAAATAAAATACACACCTTGTTTTTGAAAGGCAGAATGAAGAAAAAAGGTTTTTCCAATGTTTTAGCTGCAATAGTGCGGGGGCACAGGCTAATCTTCAGGGTTGCTTATGCATGTGCTTGGTGGGGGGGGGCACTTTTTAATTAGAGTGGCTCCTGGACAGCCACTCTAAAATAGCTCAACATCATGTGTATGAAGTCTGCCCCCCCCCCCGCATTACATTTTGTTGTGGACATTTTGTACTTTAACTGAAGCTCATTCAACGAGATTTAGTTAAAGGTCCCCTGCAGCCATTTTGAAACATAGGATGCTTTATACGCATGATGCTGAGGCGATACTAAGGTGTTCTAATTAGAATGCAGAGAAAACTTGATTAATTGAAGGTATTCCAACGTATTCTAATTAGAACATATTAGAGAATGTCTGTAGGTAGCAGCTGACTCAGCCTCCCTTTCCTGCTTAACTGAAGTTGAATTCCTAGCTGCTGCTAAAGACAGCTCTTCATGGATGGATCTGTGATTTTGAAAAGAGCAAAAGAGACTCTGAAGTAAACCAGAACAACTAGCAGACAGCAAAATGGCTCTAAGAGAGGCTAGTTTGATTAATGGAATACCAGGACCATTAAAAACGAGTGACAGATTGTTAATACCTATAGAGTGAAGAACAATGAGCCATTAAATCAATTGACTCCCTCAGCTGCTTAAACAGGAGGACCACAGCTGCTTCACTGTAGAACAGGAGTCTAATCAGGGTGATTCCAACCCAGCAGAAAATCAGCTTTCCATTTAACACTAACACACATACACATATGTATTCATGTGATATGTGACAAAATATGGTATTTTATAAACTATAGGCTATTAAATGTAATGTGTTTGTGCATTTTGAGACGTGTTTTTAAATGTTCATGTGAATAATTTTTAAGGAGCGTGATATGGACAGAAAGAAGATTGAGGAACTCATGGAAGAAAATATGACACTAGAAATGGCTCAGAAACAAAGCATGGATGAATCATTGCATCTTGGCTGGGAACTTGAACAGATGAATAGAACTACTGAGCTCACTGAAGGTAGACAAAGCAATTCTTGCTGACAGTTTAAACAAAAATATTGAAAATGACAAAACTAAAATGTATGTATATTTGGGGGTCAGACTTGATGATCTGCTTAGGTCCCTTCCCACCCTATGTATCAAAATAGTACAGTGAAATGAACACTGAAGAGGTATATATGTTTACATAATTATGCTTACCAACAAAAACATAGCAGGAAATCCTTTTAGTCGATGTGTCATGACTCTGTTTTTAATTTAGTAAGCAATAACCATGTAACTAAAAGACTTACTGTATGAAACTGTTAAATATGATTTATTGTGATACATTAATGATTATCAAAATTCCTATTTCCCTTAGTTCATTGGCTAAAATACCTGTATGTTAATGGCTAATTGTTCTTTGAGTGGCATCTGCATATTTCTACTTCCAAGCTTGACATTCCTTTGCTTTGAGGCTTACAGTCTTCTAGGGAGCAGTATTTGTTGGGGCTAAAAGCTGCCCTTTTGTGTAGGGTTCTGTGGCAATGCCAGGGGAAGTGATTCCAACAATCCCTTCAGTCCCTTTTAATGTTCAGAGATGAGATTAGGTTACATGAAGTGTCCTAGATGCTTCTCTTGTCAGTTTTATTTCTGCTCATTTAGGGCTATTTTTGTTTGTTTGTCCGTTTGTTGAAGTTAAATTGAAGGTAATCACCTTTTCTTTCCCTAAGAAAGAAGAAAGATGCCTGCATCATGGGCATCTTATATATGCAGGGCTAGAGGACTTCTTTAGCCTTGTTGATGTGGAAGTGGAAACACTTCAGACTTAATTGGATAAACCCAATGGTGTGCAATACCAGCATCAACTTGAGAGATTCAACTGCAGGAATAGAAATTCCTCTTACATTCCCCTCTTGCTGGGCAAGATTCTTCAAATCTGAGTGAATAATCTTGGCAACATGTATATCTAGCATAAGTGGTGCAGAGATCTTTTGGTCTGTCTCACTTGACTAAGGCTTGTGCTTAGGACTTGGCATTCTTGACTCTGCTTTGTATATGTAATACCATAATCCCTAGATCAGTGGTTTTCAACCTTTTTCATTTGTGGACTCCTAGAAATTTTGAATAGAGGTGCAGACCCCTTGGAAATCTGAAATGGAAGTGTGGACCCCTTTGAATTGTAAGTGTGGGTATTCACATACTTTTGATTGATCATGGCCATCTTTTGCAGCCCCCTTAGACACAGTCTATGAGACCTCCAGGGGTCTGCAGACCACAGGTTGAAAAACACTGCCCAAGATCTTTCCAGGTCAACCAAATCTTTTGCCAAGATTGTAGGAACCCAGGCTCAAGAGAACTGTTTTTTTCAGCTGATGCTGTACCCAGAATAGGTGGCATATGGACCCCAAGTGTGTGTGTGTATGTATGTATGTATGTAAACTAAGTAAATTATACTCGGGGAGGGGGGTTAAGTCATCTTCAACAGAACGGAACTGTCTGCCAATTGGACTAGAACTGAAAAGGAATTAGAACTGATAGTAATTTAAATCCTTCAGTGGATCTGTGATTCTTGAGAGAGCCTTAGCATTTCATTGTTTGAAAGTCTTTTATCAAGTCTAGAAGTGGCTTCAGTACCTACTGGGTTTTTGTAAATGCTTCAGCACTTCTTGAGTCTGAAACTGTCAAAGTATCCTTTATGTGATTCTGGTGTCTCATTTTGAAACCAGCTGATGCTCAGAAAGCTGGTTTCTGTATTCCAGGTGCTGAGGTACCCAATGCAGAAGCTCCAGTATCTGTAACTTCAGATCTGAAGACAAGCCAAAAAGAGTTTTAGGCAAATGCCACTTCTGCTGTCGCCACAATCCCTGGTATCTGCCAGTCACCCAATTCTAACAGTTGTTGCATACCACTTTGAAGTCTCTGCAGGATTTTTCTATTCTTGTGGAAAAACTTGCATCCTTCATGTACAAGTAGTGAAGAAAATATATTGAAAGGGCCTTCCCAATTTCAGCAGAACAGAGCTATCAAAAGAAATGGTCATGACTCTTAGAACCATACTGCCTCGGCATCCAAGGCTTTGGTACTGGCTTTAATTGTCTTTCCTATGCCACACCAGTAATATTGTAATCCCAGGACACTCTACTTGAAGGTTTGAAAAGATTATAGGCTTTTGCTTTTTGCATTTATAAATCTTTCCTCATATCCAATGGGATGGTTAGGTCTGGCACTTTAAAAAAAAGATTGGTTGATTCACATAACCTGAAAGTCACTGCGTCACAAGTAAGGATAAAGAGACAAATTACTTAGGCTTGCAGGTTTGTAAAGTCATTCCTTGGCTATACACTATAAGAATTACGAACTTTCATGTGGTTTCAGTATTACATCATTTCTTCACAGGGAATGTGCTACTGACCTTTCGTAGCATTTCTCAGAGGGACCACAGAGAAAGTGTTCACTTTCCTCTGGTTTTCAGATGCTATCTGGTTAGCCAGAAGTAAGCTTCAGATATGTCTCCTACTGCCTGTGATACTGCCTTCCAGCGACATGTTTAATTGCTATTTGTGGAGGAAAACAGAGCGTTACTTCAGGGTCTGAGCCATTCCTGTGTATTTGTAGATTTTGATTTATATGTAGATAGGCACATTGTCCCAGGCCTTGGAGCTTTGTATGAAAAAAGAACTAGTTCTCTTTTATTCTCTTTAAATGTGAGATACATTGGAGCCATGACAGACTCCAGAACTGGAAAGGGTGGCCTGCCAAAGGACAGGTTTGGGTTTTTTTTTTTGTTTTTTTCCCCCAGTGGAACCATGTTTCTATGGGATAGGGATAATACCATCCCTTTCTGGACAAGGAGAATGGCCTCTGTCCTTCTCCTTCTGTTCCAGGGACAAACAAGGCAGACCATCACTGACAGACTCCTTGTCTTTTGAAGTGGAATAAAATAAGAGCTTCCTCTATTCGCTCCTCTTGATTCAAGAAGCCTTTTTAGAAGTCAGGACAAAGCCAGGAGACTGTTAACAGTCCAGTCCAGGTGTCAAGTCTTGTCATCCAGCATCCTATTGAAACCAAAAGTCCTACTTTCAACCTACTAGATTGTCCCAGGGACCATGTGAGAGTGTTCACAAAAGCCTTAAACTTTTCATGTTAATAGATTGACTTCTGGGAAGCTTGATGAAGATGTTTTGGGGTAGTCTCAGATTTCATATGGGAAAGCAGAAGCACTGGGCATTTTTACACATGCAAGCACCACAGCTCTGGGTGCTTTGGAAAGCACCTGGTGCTGCGACGCTTGCTGTTGTACAAGCAGTGAAATGCATGTCAGCACTGAGAAAATGGTGCTGGTGCGCTTTTGAACTAAAACACCTTGGAGGTGCTTTAGTTAAAAAGCGCACCGCTTACATTTTTTGTGCGCACAGAGCACAGTGCAATTTGCCCTTAGCTCATGTGCAAAGCAAACTTGATTAATCAAGTCTGCCCTGAAGTGGTGGATCTCTAGCGCGTCATGGGAAAAAAAGTATGTGTATAAATGCCCCTTTTGATCAGACAAACCCACTTCAATAAATTGGGAGCATTTCCTCCTCTAGGCAGCTTAGAAGGGAATGTACTGAAGCAGTTATCTCTTACTTCAAACTTGATTTTATTTTACATCTATAACTGTCGAAAGTAAGTTTAAGTTAGTGCATAATGTTGCTTTTCCAACATCACCCTTAAATGGGCAAAGTAATAGTTTTTATTTTCTTAATATAGGAGTGTCAGACAGATGGCCTGTGGGCTAGATCTGGTCTGTGGGTCACCAGATCAACCCAGTGCACTGGCCCTGGCTCTGTAGAACATGAAGCATATAGTCAGGACCCAGAGCCTGAATCTTAGGGCACTTATGTACAAGTGCCGAGGGTGCTTCAGTGCCCTGGAATTCCAGCGTGTTGTCGAAGCAGACTCAATTAATCAAGTCTGGAGCGTGGCAATTTCTGTGCTCCAGCAGCCTCCTGCGCCTTGCGTATCAGCGTCCCCATACTTAAAAATGGCGCTGGGGTGCTTGAACTAAAGCTCATCAAATGAGCTTTAGTTCAGTTGCCCCTGCTGCCATTTTTAAGCGCAGAAACACAGCAAGTCATTCTAATTGAAGTGCCACCCTCTTTCCCCCAACCCCCGGAGCATTTGTAAAAGTGCCTTTGTATTCCAGAGAAGCATTTGTTTCTATGTCCTTCACTTCCTGAACTAGAAAGAACCAGAGAGCTTGGGCTCTAGGTTTGCCTCTCTGGTAGATCTATAGGTCCAGCATTGGATCCCAGTGTCCAGGGCCCTTCCAGGTGTTCATACTGGCTGCCTACTAAGATTTTCAAAAGGGTTTATTATTTTTAATGGAAAGCAGTGGGAGTTAGGTATATAAGTAAGTTGCATTTTTAGGCACCTGTAATTCTGGCTGATTTAATAGCTTCTCTTCTATGTTCAGTAAGGAAAATCTAGTGCTATCTGTCCTTTAATCCCCATACCCCTCCATTTTGGGTCTGAAGGTGCTTCTGATTTTCCTTGTTTCAGACTGGTAGCACCTTTTCTCTTCCTCAAGCTCCTTTGGAAATTCTTAACAATAATTTTATATATTCAACTATATGAAGATATAAGAGTATACAAAGCTAGAAAGAAATTGACAAATATAAGATGTTTTTACAATAGCTTCATCAAACGAATCTTGTAGAACTACTTCTTGAAGTTCTAGACCTGTTTTAAGGAAATAACTTTTGAGGTTGGGCTGTGATGCAAAAAAAGTGAAATTGCATTAACTTCTAGTATGTTCTTGACCTGGCGTCAAGAGCCTAATGCTCATTTTGGCAGTTATTCAGTCCTTGAACCAACTTCTTATACTTCTCACTTAACTCCAACAAATATACATATTCAGAACACACTCAAAGAAAAGAAGGTTATTTATCAGTAACTGAACTGTGTGAGGTGAATTTCTGTATATTTACATTCCCTGTCCATCTAACTTGCTTCTTTGGAGTCTTACATTACTAATTTTTGAACTGAAGATAGGAACTGAAGAATGGTTATATACTATTTCCACTTTTAAACCTTTGATAACCTTTGCCAGCTTGGGAAAATGGGTCCTTGGCTGTAATGAGCATTGCTCAGCAGAATTTTAGAGGATTATGATGCAAGCTTTAAATCCTACAAATGTTAAATGTGAGGCTGCCCTCAAATTATTTAACTCCAGTTACTGTTAAGTAACATTCTTCTTTTTTTTTTTTTTTTTAATCTTTCAGTGCCACAAAAGTCACTTGGACATGAAGTAAATGAATTGACATCAAGTAGATTACTGAAGCTGGAAATGGAAAACCAGAGTTTGCTGAAGACAGTGGAAGAGCTGCAAAATACAATGGGTTCTGTAGAAGGCAGTAATTCGAAGATTCTGAAAATGGAAAAAGAAAACCACAGACTTAGTAAAAAGGTATCCATTAGTGTGCATATTATAGATAAAGTATGTAGCACTGTTTATTGTTTCCTTTATTAAGGTCCTTTATTAAGGTAGCACTGTCTATTGTTTCCTTTATTAAGGTCTGCTTTAGAAAGCTATCACTTTGTGGATCATTTCGGGTCAAATTTGGCCTGGTAGGGATTGTATTAGGTTGCAGTTTTTGGCAAATTTGGAATAAAAAGAGTAAGCCATATCCAAGAAATAGTTTTCCAGTTTTTCAAAAAAGCTATAGGATCATGGATAGAAGGAGTTAATGTTGAAATTTGGCAGGCATGCAATTAGTATATAAAGGAAGTACTTTTTGAGTTTCTGAGAAAATTTGAGCCTGGAGATTTTTAGTTCCTAAATAAGAAATCAATAACTGTGCTTATATGCAGTGATTGCAGTCTGTTATATTTTTTACTAAAATACCTCGTCATTCCATAAAGAGTTCAGTGCCTACCTGTCCATTAGATTGTATGCACCTTCATAATACAGGAAAGAAGGAAACTGGATTGACAGGCATTTGCACAGTGGAGAGACAGTGAGAGGCAAAAGGAAATGTTCTGACAACAATGTTATATTGATCACACTTTGAATTGTGCATGTCAGATGAGTGTTTGATGACAATATCTGTCAATTATTAATATATAAGAATCATAGTTTGAAAGTGTCATATTAGTGATATTAAAAGCAGATTTAACTTTTAATAGAGTTAAATATCAATTGTCACTAGAATATTTATTGAAGGAGAATCCACAAGATATATAAGAGGGAAGGTAGAAGGGTGAAAGGTGGCAGTCGTATAAAAGCCATTTAAAGAAATCTTTGCCAGCTTCCACATTCTGTAGAGATCAGACAATGCAAAACAAAAGCTATCCCAGACTGATTTAGTTCACTTCATATTATGTGAGTTATAATATTGCCAACTTGCAGGAACTGACTGCAAGTCATGGGATTTTTACTTTGCCAGAAATCTTCTGGCAATACCAGACTGTAGTCACAAATATTAGCGATAGTCCAACTGAGTCCTTATTGAGTTTTAATTACTATTGTTGTTATTTCTTTCATTGCCCTTTGTCATTCATATGAACAAACAAAACTCTTTGTGCGGTATTTTTTTTACTGCTGGGCTTTCCTAACCTGGGAAAGCTTTTGGTAGGTCTGGTTTCTTTTCTCCAGAGATGACTCTCTTATCTTTTTGTGTTTGCAACATGGTTTTTTCCACATATGCAGGTTTTGGATATTACTTTGGGGCTCTCCAACTTCAGTGTAGCCCATATGCTGCATACCACAGATCATATGCTGCAGGGAGAGCCCTCCTGGGATTCCCCCATCCCACTGTGCAGGCTGTACAAGTTCCCCTTTGTGCAGGCTGTATCAGTAGTACGCAGCCTCCCTTCCCCTCCCCCATGCTGTGCAGCAGTGGGAGAAGCAGCTGCAGAGGCATACCTGCTGGACATCCTTGTCTTACCTGATGGCCCTGTGTATGCCAGTGTTCAAACTAAGTTACTTACAGTGTCTGGGAGAACTTAATACAGGCATACCTTGGAGATATTGTGGGTTCGGTTCCAGACCACCACAATAAAGCAAATATCGCAATAAAGCGGGTCACACGAATTTCTTGGTTTCCCAGTGCATATAAAAGTTATGTTTACACTATACTGTAGTCTATTAAGTGTGCAATAGCATTATGTCTAAAAAAACAATGTACAGACCTTAATTAAAAAATACTTTATTGCTAAAAAATGCTAACCGATGAAAAAATGGCGCCGATAGACTTGCTCGACGCAGGGTTGCCACAAACCTTCAATTTGTAAAAGCAATATCTGCGAAGCGCAATAAAGCGAAGCGCAATAAAACGAGGTATGCCTGTATTCCAGGAAAGTTTTGTCATTTTTAGGTCCTTCCTTTAAGAACTTTAAAACTGCCATTTACTGGGTCAGACCATAAGTCTATCCTGTGTCACAGTGGCAGAGAGTGGATGCTGAAAGGGAGAATGAACTGGGTATAACCGGGGGGGTTTCCACACTGTTCCTTTCTCACTTGCAGCCTCCAGCATTTAAGGTCTAGGGCAGAGGTGGGCAATTATTTTGGGCAGAGGGCTGCTTACTGAGTTTTGGCAAGCCGTCGAGGGCTGCATGACAGGCAGCCAGGGGCAGATAAGTATTCATTTTTCTAAATTTTTAGGGGCTCCGCAGGCTGGATAGAATGACCTGGCAGGCCGTATTTTGTCTACTCCTGGTCTAGGAGGTTCTGATTCAGAGGCTGTATCCCTAGCTCATATGCTTGGTAGCTGCTGATGCCCTTTTCCTCCAAGAATGTGTCCAATCTCTTTCTGAATCTGTCTAAACCAGGGGTGCTCAACCTTTAGTCCACGGGCAGCCTGGACAGCAGCTTCCTCTGGTAAGTGGGTGGGCGGGATAGAGGCCCCCATAGGGAGGAAGGGCAGTAGTTGGGTAGGGCTGTGGCTGGTGCCCAGCTGGGTGGTGCGTGGGGCCTAGGGCTGCAATGCATGGCTGGAAGCAGCTACCTGTCACTGCATGCACTGCCTGGGGTGACCCATGTCCCTCAGATCTGTGCAAGCTGTGTCCACGGCCCCCTGCCTCTGGCAGCAGGCAGTGGCTGCTGCAGCGGAGCCGAGCCCGGCTCCCCCTGCCTCTGTCTGTTGCCTGCTGCCTGCCTGCTGTGGGCTCAGGTGGGGGGGCAGCTCTGTGCCCCCCAGATCCATGTGCATAGTTGGGGGTGAGGTAGGCTGCCCACTGTGGGCTTGGGCACCCTCCCTTCACCCAGGGCCTCCCCAGTCCAGTGGGTGAAACCTTGCACTTCAGGGAACAGTTGGGTTGCACAGGGAAGTCCCTTGCCACTGTGAACGCCATGCTGTTCTGGCGAGGTCTCCCCTGCTTGCTCCGCAGCAGTGAGGGGCACAACCCTGCACCACCATCCCTGCTGCTGCTGCTCATGCAGTGGATGCATCACCAGGGTAGCATGCACCTTGCAGCAGCAGGGAGATCCCTGTCTGATGATATCTTTATTCTGTGAGCAGGGAAACTACTATTCTGTATATTTGCTTGCTCACTTTGATACCCAGAGTATTGTGCGAAGTCAGACAAGATTCTTCATGCTTATCTTGGTGGGCCCAGTTTGTCCAGAGCAGTTTTAGTTCTAGTTATCTTCCATCTATCCCTGTGGAGCCCCAAGATCTTGCTGCTGCTGTCCCAAAAAGATGGGAAAAAGATCCTGCAGACCTGAATTCCATCTGTGACATGACCTGGATGTTGAGATGGCTTTTTGTAGGGAAGAAAATATGCTTTGCTCCACTTAGAGGCATGCTTATCATCATTTGTAAAAATTCTAGGCAAGCAGGACTGTGTACTGGGAGGTCCCTAATTCTATCCCAGCCATCCATCCCACCCATCTTGAACTATCTGATGGAGCCGAAGTGCAATTACCTATTTCCAACCATGGTCAAGGTACAGGATTTGAAACACATTACTTTGTTTCTTGTTCCCCCTCAGAAGTAGTAGACAAAGACAGCAAACCACAGGTACTCAACTTCCAGCTGGCATGCAGGCAGAGTTCATGCTGTGATAGTTGAGCAGGCGACATAGAAACTTGCTTCCAGCTGTCATATGGGCAAGATTCATGCCAAGGTTTCTTGGTAGGCTGTGGGTAAGCATGGCTCACAGCCATCATATGGTTAAATTTCTGCTGAGAAAGTTGAAGATACTGTATGAAAGCTTACCCCACTGAAACCAAACCGAAATCAGTATCATGGAGCCACTGGCAATCTTTATATCAAATATTTGCATTTCAAAGTCATTTCTTCCCCAAAGCAAATACCTCTTCATTAGGCATGAAACCAAGACAGCCTTTTAGAAGAGAAGCAGAAGGTGGTGTCTGATTCCCAAATATTAGCCTTCATTTCTGACTCAGTTTCTGGGTCTCGTGTGTAAATACCCAGCACTTATTTTTCTTACTTCCAGGCAGCAACTGCAGCAAATTAATAAAGTTCTTGGTCCAGATCCAATATACCATCTTTCAGTGAATTGAGTCTTAGTATTATTTAGCAGCTATCTAGCACCTAGTTCAAAAAAGCTGATCATAGATTCAGGTGTCAGACCTTATATAAAGGGAACATTCCTGGCCTCACCTAGGATTTGGAGAGGATGTAGGCAAGGAAGGAGATGACATAAATTTTTCTATGTCCACCAGATAATTCTTCAGAAATATGAGATATACATAACTTCTGTGATGGCAGGAAATCTTTGGTATGCTCTTGTTAATGTCTTAAGCTGCAGCTAAGTGTTAAAGTTCTCTACTAAGAAGGAAGTCACATTTTGGCTGTCTCAGTAAGATACCTTTAGAACCTAAAGAATTCAATCTAGAGCAGTCCACCATTTTCTGGGTTGGAAGTCCATTGATGATCCTGTTTGCATCCAAATTCAGTGTAAAAAGCAAAAGATAGGTATTGTGTGAAGGAGACATGAAAAGCAAAGGTTGTGATCTCTGTATCTCGGAAGCGGGCTAAATAGTAGTCTCCTTTATGTCTTTCCCTCAGCCACAAAGAATAAAGAAGGTTAACAAGATTGTGAGGGTAAAAACCACAATGTTTATGATGTCCCTCTTGTTAACACTGAAGAGATGGTTCTCATATGTCACTTAAGTATAACTGGAACGTATTATTAAATTCACAGCACACTCATGCTCGGATACAAAATATGTGCAAGGAGCTATTCTCAGTCAGAATCTAGGAGAGCCAAAACCTTTCTTTTGGGAAGCTGAGAGGGAAGAACTAAAATCTTTTATTCTAGAAAGTAGTAAACACCCATGTTACATCTTGTAAGAAATTTGCAAATGCTAGATGTGGAAACTGTATGTGATTAATATACAGTAATATAGTTGAGATTTTACTCTGTAGTAAATTCATTCCCCAGCTCCCTGCTAAGGAGGGAACACAAAACCAGGTCTCAAGCTGGATGCCTCTAGTACACGGGAGGCAATTATTTCGGGTGGAGGGCCACTTGATGAGTTTTGATGAGCAGTTGAGGGTTGCATGGGTAGCCTCTCCCCTTCAGTTGCCCCACTCCCTGGTTGTCATCTTGGGACTGGAAGTCCTGACCCCTGACCTTTGCCACCGGAAGTCCCTTCCCTTCCCCTGGAAGTACTGCTTTTGGAGAGGTGGCCTTGGAACTGAAAGTTACACCCTGTCATACAGTCTGTCACAAGACTCACCCACCCAACACCAAACTGCCCTGCTTGCAATATCCGTTCCAGAATCCCCTGTCCTCATCACATGATCCCTGACATCAGAAAGTGTACCCCTTGACTGGGAAACACTGCCCAACACCAGGGCCCACCCTCACAGTACATGGCCTGCTCCTGGGGGCCCACAAGTTCTGTCCTTTGGGCTACGAGGCACATGCACAACTTACCAGGTAGCAAAGTGTTGCGACCCCTCTAACATCCTGCTCCAGCAGTGGGGTTTCAGGACAGCAAAATGTAGCCCAGCTTCCCTTCCCCTGACCAGTACTGGTCACCAGACCCCTGCCACAAGCAAGGACCCATCCCATCCCATCGATCCCCAGACATCAAAAGCTGGCCAGCTGGCCAACTGCCCCACCCATCACTGGTGCCAGCATGATCTGGTCCTGATCCATCTCAGCCTGCTGCCTTCCCCCCCCATCCCCCCCGTGACACAGCAGAAGCCAGCCCAGGCCTAGGTCCCCTCACCAGCACAGCACCCTCCAGTGCTGTAGGACCCCTCCTGTCCCGAGCCACAGAGGGCTCAGCCACAGCTTTCCCTGCCCAGTGGAACCCAGCCAGCCCATTGCATCCCCTATCAAGCGGTGGCTACCCCAGGTGCTGCTGCACTTTCGCCCTGCCTGTGCCAGCTGGTCTCAAAGGGCAGGAGACTCCACTGCTCGCCCCGTCCCCAGGAGCATGTGGGAAGCTGGCTTCAGCCACATGCTGCTCTGGATGGGACAGACCTGGCCAGGTCTGCATCAGCCAGGAAAAGTGGCATGCAGCTGAAGTCGGCTTCCCATGTACAGCTGGGGATGGGAGGAGCCTGGCTGGGTCTGCACTGGCCAGCAGAAGTGGTTTCATAGTTTCATAGTTTCTGGGTCAGACGGGACCTGAGCAGATCATCAAGTCCGACCCCCTGCCATGGCAGGAAAGAGTACTGGGGTCAAACAACCCCAGCTAGGTGTTCATCTAGCCTCCTCTTAAAGACCCCCAAGGTAGGAGCCAGCACCATTTCTCTTGTAAGTTGGTTCCAGATCCTGTCCACCCTGACCGTGAAGTAGTACCTCCCAATATCTAGCCTAAATCTACCCTCTACCAGCTTGTGACTGTTATTCCTGGTCACTCTTGGTAGTGCTCGGGGGAACAGGGACTCCCCCAATGCCTGCTGGTCCCCCCTG
>NW_017728943.1:44984754-45004877 GCF_001723895.1 Crocodylus porosus
CTCTGCACTGACGAGAAGGGAGTTCCCCAGCCTGTAGGTATGGTGCTGGTTCTTCCTCCTCAGGTGCAGCACCTTGCACTTGTCAGTGTTGAATCCCATCCTGTTCTCATCCGCCCACCCTGTAACCTGTCTAGGTCTGATTGCAGCCTATTCCTCACATTCTCCCACATCTTAATGTCATCAGCAAATTTGAACAGGGTGCTATTTACCCCCTCGTCCAAGCCACTGATGAAGATGTTGAACAGTGCAGGCCCAAAGACCGAGTCCTGGGGGACCCCCCTACCCATATCTCTCCAAGTTGAAAATGACCCATCCACCACCACTCTCTGGGTGTGGGCCTCAAGCCAGTTAGCGGCTCATTTGACTGTATGGGTGTCAACACCACGGTTCCCCAGTTTCTTAATAAGAATGGGGTGAGAACAGTGTCGAAGGCTTTTCGAAAGTCCAGGAAGACTGTGTCCACTGCTACCGCTGCATCTAAGGATTTGGTGATCTGGTCATAGAAGGCCACCATGTTGATCTGACAAGACCTGCCGCTAATGAACCTGTGTTGGTTGCCCCTGAGCATAATCTCCCCTGCTGGCCCCTCATGGACATGTGCCAGAATAATTGTCACAAAAAGCTTACCCAGGATCAAGGTAAGACTAACTGGCCTATAGTTTCCTGGGTCCTCTTTCCTCCCCTTTTTGAAGATGGAAACCACACTGGCCCTCTTCCAGTCCTCTGGCCCCACACCAGAGCACCACGAGTACTCGTAAAGCCATGCCAGGGGTCCCACAATGACCTCAGCCAATTCCCTCTACTCAAGGGTGGAGATCGTCCAGACCAGCTGATTTGAATACATCCAGTCCCTCCAGAAGTTCCCTGACTAGATCCTCTCTAACCCTTGGCCTAGTTGCGCCTCCCCTGGGGTCTAAGCGGGGCCCAGAGGAGGGGTGGCTGTTCCGGTCCCTGCTCAGGAAAATGGAGGCAAAGAAATCGTTAAATACGTTAGCTTTGTCGTCTGGTGCGATGACCAAATTTCCTAGCTTGTCCTGCAGGGGTCCCACGTTACCCGGAACCTTCTTTTTGCCCCCTATATATTTAAAAAAGGACTTCTTGTTGTCCTTGATCCGGGAAGCTAGTCTCAGTTCCATCTCCGCCTTGGCCTTCCTGACTGCCCCCCTGCATCCCTGTGGTGGTGGAGCCGTTTGCCACTCGGGATGGGATGAGCCTGCCTGGAGTGGCAGGGGCTCAGCTGCACTTTCCCTTTGCCTGCACCGGTCAGTCCCAAGTGGCACATGGGTCCTCAGCCACTTCTGCTGGCCAGTGCAAACCTGGCTAGCCCATCCCATCTGGAGCAGCATGAGGCTGAAGCCAACTTCCCACATGCTGCTGGGGACAAGATAAGCCCAGCCGGGTCTGCACCAGCCAGCAGAAGCAGCGGTGGACCTGTATGCTGCTCAGGACTGACCAGCGCAGGTAGAGGGAAAGTGCAGCTGAGTCTCTGCCACTCCGGGTGGGCTCATCCTGTCC
Organism: Crocodylus porosus; assembly: GCF_001723895.1. Classification (NCBI taxonomy): domain Eukaryota; kingdom Metazoa; phylum Chordata; order Crocodylia; family Crocodylidae; genus Crocodylus; species Crocodylus porosus. The sequence continues at coordinate 44,986,270 of NW_017728943.1, forward strand.
TGAGCAACACACGGCTCCGCCGCCTCCTCTCCCTGGTGCTGACTGGGCCAGAGTTGCGTCCCAGCTGCTGCTTCCCCTTCTCAGTGCCAGCACAGCACCGGAAAAGCCAGCCCAGCAGCCGCTTTCCTGGGCTTACCTGCAGGGCAGGGCCCTTTCCAGTCCTGTGCAGCAAAGCAGAAGCTGGCCCAGATACTCTTTCCCCTCACCGGCACCACGGATTCTGGCCCAGCCCCTCCTGCCCCTCTCAAGCTGCAAACGTGGCCTGAGCCAGGGGCAGGGCAAGGCCAGCTGGGGCAGGCTGAGGTCAGGGTTGGTTGCCTCGCAACCAGAACCCAAGTAAACAGCCTGAGGTGCTGCAGCCGGCAGCTGGTTCTGCCAGCTGCTGCTGGAGGCTTTTAGAGGCAGCCGCCATTACCTGGGTTTTGAAGGGGCTCTGCGGGCCAGAGGGAAGTGCTTGGTGGGCCAGATGCGGGCCATATTTTTCCCACCCCTGCTCTAGTAGGTGCTTTTATAGCACCTGACTCTCAGGTGCCAAGGTAGTCAGTTGCATTGATCAAATGGCTACTACTGGGATGACACTGACTAAGGGAACAGACACACCAATAGTATACCAATATAATATACATCAGCATAGAGTTACTCCTCACATATAGAGGAAGGGGTAGCTTTACCTTGGAGTGGAGTGATGTATTTGGAGTAGGGCTGTGCTCCACTTTTACTCCATAGAAAACATGCTATGTGTCTGCACCTACTGCGTGTCAATTGAGGCTTAGGCATTGGTGCCACAAGGGACACGTCACAGCAAAATCAACTGGAATACAGGCCATTATAATATTTTTACAAGATGGCCTCATTTTAGAGGACAGGGACAGAACTTTTGTGAGGGGAAAAAGTCAGTGACTGGAGGCATGCTATACTTTAAGAAACCCAGGTTCAGTACTACTGTCATATAACAAATTCCTGAGGATTGCTATTCTTACCAAGCCTCTGACAAATGCAGATTGTTGTCTTGATTTGGATTTGTGCACGAGTCTTAATGAACTCATCTTTCCACCTCAGAGTTCATTTGTAGTTTGCTTCTTCTCTTTCTCATTACTTGTCACCTCTTTGTCCACCAGGTTTTGGAGTTTGGTATGGTCTCAGCGAAGTCTCTGTTGTATGTTCCATCAGTCATGGTACTTTCATAAGCCAACCAGCCTGTTTCCCTAAGGTCAACACAACTGTCTTCCTTGTGTAAAAAGAAAGTGGTACTGCTCCTGTTTCAATCAAATCTAAATATCTTAAGGAAATGGAAATATTCATCTTAGGGTAATAGAAACTATTTTCTACATCCTGTCGTGAAGATCGTCTGACATGGAGGGGACTGAAGTAAAATTCTCTTACCTGTAAATTTCATTTTAGGACTTTTCTTGTCAGACAATATAACCTTCCCTCAGATAGTTGTTACACCTACTTTTTTTTTGGCTGTTGCTTTGTTGAGTCATTTAAAAGGAAATGCATGCTTTTCATTTCAAGGCAAATGTATGAATTAAGTAGCACTTTTAAACTTTCACACCCTCTGAGGTTTTCAAAGTCAGCAGTTGTTGTTCCAGAGGTTTCCCTGAGAGGTGGTCAAGAGGGGGATTCTGGTCTCAGAGCAAAGATTTGATCCACTGTGAAGATGGTGAATGCTCCACTGTTAATGAAATGTGTTAACAGTCCTTGAATGAAAAGGCACAGATAAAACTTTTTCTTCATTCCATTGTACTGTATGATTCAGATATTTACCATTCACAACTATTCTCTTTGGTCAGTTATCTGCTTGCGGCATAATGTGCTCCAGCATTGTAGAACTGTTTATAGCAAGACAGGGTACGTTCCCGTTTCTCAATTCATGGACATGTGGTAAACCTAAATAAACACTTCTAAAATGTTCTCAGCTCTTTTCTACCTAGGCATAATCTTGGACGGCTTCATGTCGAGAACTTTTATCTCCCAAGGTCTTGTCTTAGAAGGCTACTTGGGACTGCACAGCAGGGCCTATATCATAGGGAAGCCTGACAAGTAGTTCTTGGCTCCTGAAGGACACCTTACCTCTTAATCCAATATTTAGCTTCTTTGAGAGCTGGGGACCTCAAGAAATCATAAAGTGTAAAGTCAGGTTCACTGAATTGCCTGTCCTTTCCTGTTAGCGGAACAGTTCAGTTGTACAGAGATAAGTTCCTGCCCTACGCCGTTGGTGAAGTATTCCCTTGAGGGACTGATTGACCTCTAGGTGCTGTATGAGGCTTCACAGTATTATCTATCATTTACCCAATCTTATGGCCAAGATCTGTAGGGCCACCACTTAGTTTTTACTTTACACGTTTATTAAAATTTGCCATTCAGACCTCAATTCTTCTGCAGAGACAGATTTTGCAGGTAAAGTATTCCAGGCTCCATTTCAAGTGAGTCTGTCTTCTTCCTGAAGATACTGTTTACCATGTTCACTAGTTCTTTTGTATTTCCTGTAAGATAATAGCAGAAGGAAAAAAAGAAACTGATTCACCAACAGAGGAGTTCATCAGAACACCTCTTCTTTTATCCTCTGTGCAGCTCATGCTCCTCTTCTAACTTGTTTTTTTCCTCCCTTTTTCATTGGGGATTCTGATGTTTGGACTTTGTCATGAGTTTGTGGGGGGAGTCATCCTTTGGACACTTGCTTCTCTTTGACTTTGCATTTCATTATAAGTAGTGGTATAAATTCTGGTTCTTTTGTACTTCTAGCAGGATAGGAAAGGAGGAGGGAATACATTTTCCATCTCCACACTGAGAGGCAGAAAGGAATCCAGTACAGCTTGTTTATAGATTTCATAGATTTCTAGGGTTGGAAGGGACCTTGTAGATCATCGAGTCCGACCCCCTGCTTTAGGCAGGAAAGAGTGCTGGGGTTAAATAACCCCAGCTAGGTGCCTGTCTAATCTCTTCTTGAACACCTCAACTTCTGAGAGGTGCCAGAGAAAGGTATGGCTTTGTCCTAGTGACTGGCAGAAGACCAGGCTGGTGTTTCGTGCCCTGGTGATCTTGGTTCAGTTTCTGGATCTGGTGCGATGGCCATTGCAATCCTGCACATCTCTGCTTTAGTTTCCCATCTCTAATGGCTACACTGGACGTTCTTTGGAGCAGATATTGCTTTCACTAGGTTGGTACAGGAACCAAGCAAGATGTGGCCCTGATTACAGCTGGAGTCTAGGCACCATGGTCTTGCTGGCTGCTTCCACATGAACAGGGGAATGAATTTAGGGAGGTACAGAAACACTCTTTAAATAAGAAGTGGGAGACAGGGAGCTTCCTTCCCTGGCTGGGGTTGATGTGATAACACTGAATGGATGTGAAAAATTGTGACTACTTTTGTTATAGAGCCTTACTTTAGCTAGGTTTAACTGAGCCTGGAATCAGACTGAGCAGGTTTCTGCAGCATGCTACCCGAACGTGCTCTATGGCAGAGGCCTTTCCAAGTGCTCTGGATTAAGGGACTGTGGTCAGCTCTCAGGATTCCCTATAGATTGTAATGCCCCCATAGCATCAAATTTGTGAGAACACAATGAAAGGTGCCCGCAGCCCAGCGTGACCTGTGGACAGTTCCCTAGTACCTTATGGACCAGCGGTGGTCCAGGTTTGGGAACCAGCGCTCAAGAGAGGCATCACTTACAGGCAATCAGAACAAGATTTCAGTAGTACCATCTATGATGCTCAAAGCCCTTTACAAAGGAGGGCTGAATCCTCAGTCTCATTTTCACAGGCAGGGAACCTGAGGCACAGAAAAGGGAGTGACTTGCCCAACATCATTAAGCAGAGATGGAGAACAAATCTGGGTCTCCTTTGCAACAGGTCCAGTGGTCTATCCCATATGCAAGGCTGCCTCCATTACATCATGAAACCCTCACTGACTCAGACCCTAAGGTTAGGGCAGTGACCTCAGAGCAGGATGGATTAGCAAATTAACCCCTTTTGGAGAACTGCATCTTTTGTTCAGATACACGTTAACAGATTTAGATATAAGGGCTGAGAATTAGAAGAGATCTGGCATGATTGTTTCATATTTTGAGTTTGTCTCAGGATATTTGTCCATGAATAAGTTACTGTGACATAGGTTTGGGTGTGAATTTGTTATGTCATCTGCCCTGCAGTTACAGTCCATGTATGAACTCTTACCCCCATAGTAGACGCAAGGTAGCTTACTCCAGTTTCATTGAGTATTCATCTTGGCAGTTCCAACTGAGCTCTTGATGTGCTGTAAGTTCACATCCTAGCCTTCTTTATAGTAATTTGTTTGTATGCCCTTGCCCTTGGATGAGTAAGTAAAATTATCACCAAAATGAAATAACTTATTTATTGACATTTTAAATTCTTAGGACTTAAGGAATTCCAAGATTTAAAGTGAAATCAGAGTCTTCAGGATAAGAAGATTACATATTTGTGTCTTTAATAAAAATGACCAAATCCTAAAAAATAACAAATCTTTTTAGCTTTGTTTATGATATATTAAGGTGCTGAGGATCCTGGCCACAGAAAAATGATCAGATTGCAAATTTAAGGACATTGAGCAGAACTTCAGATATCAGAAGATACTATCTGGATGCCAATCCACAGTAGAAATGATTTTAGCATCTGAGACTGAAGTAACTATGGAATTCTTCCTGTCTAGACCTTTTCTATGAAACCAGATTCTCTAAAGATTTAATTTAAAAATTTATAACAAGTTTGCAACTAAAAAAAGACAGTTAATGTAACTTCTTTATTAGATGTAATAATGCATTTCCATGCAAAACTAAATTACACTTAAGCTTTCACACTGTCCTTAAAAATAATGTTTGTAGGAAAATAAAATTTAAGAACAAAAGTATTTGCAATTAAAATTTCTGCACCAGCTTTCAAGGACCTAAGTATAAGACTTAGGAAGCCTCCTCCCACCCACACTTTTTTCATGTTCTAGCCTCCAAAATTAAGTGGTATAGGCACTCGTCTAGCAAACTAGGGGACTAGGCTTTAAACACCCTTTTCTAGAGGGGGTTGGGGCTTGCATCTCTCTGTCTTCCCGGCACAGTGCTCTGACTACTATTTCAGAGGCTAGGCATTATCCAATTACCCTCGCCAGTGCACCTTTTGAAATGGAGCCATCGCCTCTTGTATTTAATGGCCATTGGATAAAGTGGTTGAAGAGCAGTGCTCCTGGATTTTCCTTGCTTCACAAATCACTCTTGCAAGTCAGTGAATAAGTGAATCTTGGCACTTTTTGAGGGAGGAAGAATAGAGTAGCTATTAAGGCAGTTTCCAGCCTTCATATAGAACAGAGGTCGGCAAGGTTTCTGAACAGAGTGCTGAAAACACCCACAAACTTGGCTTGTAAGATGTTGGTGTGCCAGGGCGGATGGCGGAGCAGCTGCAAGGGGCCCAATCCTTGTTGTGGCAGTGCAGCCCTGGCCTCTTCCCTGCCATCTGCCCCAAGGTGTGCATGCCAAGCCAAATGCCTTCGTGTGCTGCACTCTGGCACCTGTGCTGGGGGTTGCCTACCCCGATATAGAAGATGAATATGAAAGCTAGAGATGTTTGGCCCTTAGTGGCAGTGTAAATAAGGGAAAGCGTGGGCTCAGACTCATATGTTGTATACTTATTTTATTGATTTCTAAAAGCCTGCCCTTGTGATAGGTCTTAAGGATAAGGTGCAAAATGTGGTAATCTTTGGTTTATAGGATTGACAATTAAAAATTGAATTAATGCCCAAATGTCATAGTGAGTTCATTGCTTTTTATGGGGCTCATGCTTTTTGGCAGCCCTTACTTGAAATATAGATGCTGTCGATTTTAAGAAGATCTCCTTTTGCTTATAAACTTATGCTCTCTGACCACACAGACTCGGAAGGAGAAGGAGAAGAGATTTAGAAATCTTTTAACTTATTTTTATTTTTAAGTATGTTCTCTTAACTAGAACCAAGGAAGGAGGCAAGATAACTCCATACATTTAGTTCATTTTTTGCTGGAAATATTTATACTTAATTCTTTAAAAATATATTGTGTACATTATACTATTGAACAATATTCAACTTTTATAAAATAAAGAATCAATGGAGTAGTGGAGGAACATTCAAAATAGGAACTTTCATAAGAAAGATTTGGAAAATGTCCATCGTCTAGTAAAATTTGGTCAGTTATATAGACAAAAAAATACATGCTTTTATCTCTGAGTATAAAAAATACTGACATAGGTGATTGAGTATTATTTGGAGATGAGGTAAAGTCTGTCAGAAGTAGAATATATGATCCATTTTAATCTTTCCTTCAGGTTGCTGAAATACTTCTAATAAGAGCCTCTACAGCCTATAAAAATTCAGATGGTACAAGGTGAACAAGAAAAAGGAACTCTTCTTGGGTGAAAATGATACTGACAAGTTAGCTCTGCCACATAGCAAACAAAATGTATAACTGTGAATAGCTCATGATTTTCAGGAAAAGTCAAACCGGAGAAATGTTTCCATATTTAAGGCTGTCTGTACAACCAAGTGGGGCTTGACTATTTTCACTATTAGATAAAAGTTAGTTCCAATGGGAAGGGGGGGTGTTGCATTTTCCAGATCTTAATTTATATCTATAAAATATTAGTGGGAGCCTTTGAATCATTTTCGGTAGATTTCTGAATCAAGCCCTAATGCATATGTTGAATTTGAAAATGAATAATGAAAAACTTTTCATTTCACCCCTTAAGAGTAGTCATATATGCTGATAGTCATATCTGGATGAATTTTTAATATTTTTCTCTTTAGCTGGAAGGACTTGAGAATGAAATTAGCCAAGAGAAACAAAGTCTTCAAAATAGTCAAAACTTGAGCAAAGATCTAATGAAAGAGAAAATACAGCTTGAAAAAGCAATTGAGATGCTCCGAGAAAACTCAGAGAGACAGGTGAGTAATGTACTGATTCAGCATTGCACTTTGGCTCCTTTACACTTGGCATAGGTATCTTAAAGGCAACAGGTCTCCGCATTAAGCAATGTCTGTATTATATAGGCTTCCTTGAGATATAGAGTTACTCTGGGAGGGAAGGCTAGGGATAAGAATTTGTTTTTGGAATTTAGCAGTGCTCTACTTGTTCTCTACTGTTTCTATGGCCTTACTGACCATGCAGAAATTAGGGCTGCCTAGAGGTATAGTTCAGCCCGAACAGAATATCAGGAACTTAACTAGAATTTACTCTTTGACCAAGTGCCACTCTGTGCAGAAGAAAAGGTGGCTAGAGAGCTGTTACCAGCCCTAGTAAGAGTTACAGCAGTCTAGGGTTAGTAGTGCTGGTGGAAGAATGATAGAATGGAACTTTGTTCTGCTGTGCTCTTGCCCCAAACTTCCCTTTTTCTTTGTAAAACACCATCTATAGTAAGAATGGGGAGGACTGTTGCCCCAAGAGGCTGCCTCAGCCTACTTTAAAACTATGTGGAGTCCTCTCTACCAGAGGAATTCCCTGCGGGCATTTTACAGATAGATTCCAGGCACTTTGAGCTGTTTGAATACCAAAAAGGGACTGAATCTCAGTAGAGAATATGCCCCTAAATACGTAACTCCGTTTAAATGGCTTGATTGTCACAGATAAAATCTTCAACTTTTTAGCTACATTTAAACTTTCAATTGACATTGTTTTAGGATACAGAATATAATGCAAACCATCTGGAAAAAATGGAGGGAGCCCTTATTTAGGCTCCTGACAGATATTATATTTAATATGAGCTTAGCATGTTAATCATGCAATAAACTGTAATGTGCCACATGTTCAATCAGTTTATCATGTGATAAAAATGACAAACTAGTCACAAGGAAAGATGTTTAATGCAAAACATCTTTGTGGTTATTGGCATTATGCTTTAATTTGAATGTTTAGCATGTTAAAGCCATGCTGTGCAGCCCAGCAGCTCCCCATGCACCAGCAAGTAAAACTTTACCATGCAGACTGATACTGTGCTTGGAGATCTTTATAGCATGTAACTCATATCCCTAACGTTGGGCTGCACTGCATGACTTTAAAGATCTGGGCACACAGTGGGTTCAGACAAGTGAAACTTCTTGCTGTAACTCATGGCACTTTGCAGGAAGTTTCATGAATTACAGCTGTCCTCAGGACCCTATAGACATTTGTGGTTGGGTCCTGGGGATTTGGGAGATGAGCTGCAGTTTAAAGCAGCTCCATCTGCAGCTGCTTTCCTCTAGCAATGCCCCTCCCAGCCTTGGTGCTGTTTTCAGAATGGCAGGGGGCAAAAGGAGTGGAGGGAGATCATTCTGAGGGTTGCCCAGCCAGAACTGGAGGATGGGGTGGGTGAACTGGAGCTTCAGAGAGATGACGAGAGGTATTCCAATCTACCCACCCCACCCCCAACACCAGCTGGGCAACCCCCAGAATGAGTTCCCTCTACTCTCTTCCCCACCTCCCATTTTGAAGACAGCACAGGGAGCAAGGCTTGGCTGCATCTACTTTGGAGTATCGTTGTCTGGACCCTCGTATAATGAGGCTTCAGATGTTCACATGATTGGCCATTTTTAAGGTGCTCTGCAGCCGTGCACTTCTGTCAGAGCACAGCTGTAGAGCGCTTTCAGTGGCCAATCACACAATAAACTGTCGTGTCTGTCAGCACCCAATGGGATCTGAGAAATTATATCCCAGATTCCAAAAATTTCATGTCCTGCCCTGCCAAGTCTTGAACAACTGGGATAAAATTCCTTAAATCTCTTTTTAAATTAATGTCGGCCAAGGGCCTTAGTTCCACTGAAACAAAAATATTCAACATTAAAATCTGCACTCTTTTTTTTTTTTTTAAATGACTGCACTGTGCTTAGGTTTTTAAGCTGGGGGTACAAAAGGGCATGTAACTGGTTGTTTAATATTGTACATAATGGAATATTTTTAAAACTATGCTTGTTGTGTTTATTCTGTTAAGAAGCATTTTCCATAAATAGATTATAGAAACATTACTAATTATGCATTAGTACAAATTGCATTTGAAAACAGGATTATGTTTTAATGATCTATTGTAACAATTTTTGAAGAAGTCATGAGCCCCAGTGCAGCTTTCCACTTCAGCACCAGTGTAAAGCTAAGCACACGAATGGAGCTGAATCTTCAGTGACATTGCTTGTGCTTTAAAGTATGTACTCAGGTGATTTTTGAGTGTCACCGTTGTTCAGAACTTTCCTAAGATTTGTACTGATGCCACACGAATGTAACTTACTCATACAAACGTTCCATATTAACTAAATTGGTAGTATAAAAGACTTATCAATCATAACTTCACAGTTAATGTTTAAATATTGTCAATAAAAACATAGTCAATAAATTATATTTACTGTTTGTTTTTAGCAATGCTGAGTTATGTAAAGGAACATCACAAAAATGTTATATGCAGATTCCCATTCTAGGAGTCTCATTGGCATTTCTAAGCATTTCATCATTCCTGGGCCATGTACATGTCAATCTTCATATCCAAACAGGCAAATGAAAGCACATATGAAAGAACAGAGTCTATAACTTTTTAAAACCTTTTTATACAATTTGTACTGTAAATCAGAGGTTTTCAGCATTTTAATAAGCATACCCCTGGTGGGCGGGGTGGGGGGTGGGGCTGGGTGCAGAGTGGCGGCAAGCAGGGTGTGATGGATGGTGGTGGCCGCTGCATGCAACCTTCCCCCCTACCCTCATATCCAGCCAGCCGGGCGGCGCCTGTGTGGCCTGCAGAGGGGCACCACTGCCCTCACCCTGCCCCGGCCCTGCTCCTGGGGTGTGGCGGCACTCCGTCCCTGCCTACCCCCATGTACCACCCCCAGGGCCTTCCCAAGTACCCCCTGCTGTAGATTACAGAACTGTAGACTCTTTTGATTTGGGCATTTCTTAAGTGTATCTGCAAATGTATTTATGTTCTTGATAACTAAAATCACTGTAATGGAATATTCTTTTGTCCTTACATACTCATTTATGTTATGTTTTCTGGTTTAGAATTGTTTACTTACACATCTCAGTGGGTTGTTTAGATACCTACCAGGTCATAAACCCACTAGTCTAATGCCTTCAGCAAAAGCCCACACCTGAATATTGGTTTGGATACTCTCTTAAATTTAAGAGGTGCAGGTATATGCATTTGTTAGATCCCTTTTGCAAAAAAGCTAATGCTTTTCTTAATAAAAAAGAATAGTCTTGGTATATGGAGTCAAAAAACTTGGTAGAGGTTTAATCATCGGCTCTGCCTACTCCAGAGATCAACTCTATATTTTCAAATAAAATAATAAGCTAGGGAGACAATCACCTCCTGTTCCTTACCCCATCCTTTCTTGAACTTACGTGTAGAATCTTATCCAAAGTCATGATTTAACTGTTTTTCTCTTTTCTGAGATATGTCCATTTCAACTATATTGCATCTCTCAAAGCACCGGTGTTTCAGAAAAAGCCGTTTTGTTAAAAGAAGAACAGAAGTATTTTGTGTTTAGCTTGTTTTATTTTACTTTAAAAAATGTCCTTGAAAAAGTTCTGTACTTAAAATTTGTTGCATAACTATCAGCCGACGTATAATACATGTTGTTATATGTATGGTAGAATAAACCACAGAATTTTTTTATAATAATGCAATCCATCTACATCTATCTTACCTTAGCAGCCTGCTGTATATGTATATGTTGTGTGTATGTATGTGTGTGTGTGTGTGTGTGTGTGTGTGTGTGTATATATATATATATATATATATATGTATGTATGTATATATATAAATGATTTATTTGTTTGCATGTAACTGACCTCATTTAACATTTCTTTTTAATTATTTAGATTAGACTATTAGAACAGGAAAATGAACACTTGAATCAAACCGTAGCTTCTCTAAGGCAACGCTCACAAATCAGTGCTGAAGCAAGAGTGAAGGAAATTGAAAAAGAAAATAAAATTCTTCATGAATCTATCAAAGAGACCAGCAGTAAGTTAAATAAGATTGAATTTGAAAAAAGGCAAGCCAGGAAAGAACTAGAACATTATAAAGAGAAAGGAGAAAGAGCAGAAGAGCTTGAGAATGAATTACATCACCTTGAAAAGGAAAATGAATTATTACAGAAAAAGATTACCAATTTAAAAATTACATGTGAGAAGATAGAAGCCTTAGAGCAAGAAAACTCAGAATTGGAGGTAGAAAATAGAAAGCTGAAAAAAACTTTGGATAGCTTAAAAAATCTGACATATCAGTTAGAGTCCTTGGAAAAAGAGAATTCACAACTTGATGAAGAAAATTTAGATCTAAGAAGAACAGTTGAATCTTTAAAATGTACAAGCATGAAGATGGCACAGTTACAGTTAGAAAATAAGGAACTGGAAACAGAAAAGGAACAACTTAAGAAAGGCCTGGAGCTTATGAAAGCCTCTTTCAAGAAAACAGAACGCTTAGAAGTCAGCTACCAAGGTTTAGATACTGAAAACCAAAGGTTACAGAAAGCCTTAGAAAATAGCAACAAAAAGATTCAGCAGTTGGAAAGTGAACTACAGGATTTGGAAACTGAAAATCAAGCTCTGCAGAAGAATCTGGAGGAATTAAAAATCTCTAGTAAACGGCTCGAGCAGTTGGAGAAGGAGAATAAGCTATTGGAACAAGAGACATCTCAACTGGAAAAAGATAAGAAGCAATTAGAAAAAGAAAATAAGAGACTTCGACAGCAGGCAGAAATTAAAGACAGTACATTAGAAGAAAACAATGTAAAAATTAGTCACCTGGAAAAGGAAAATAAATCTCTATTCAAAGAGATAGGTATATTTAAAGATTCATGTATACGTTTAAAAGAGCTAGAAAAAGAAAATAAAGAACTTGTGAAAAGAGCTACCATTGATAAGAAAACCCTTGTCACACTGCGAGAGGTAATTTGCAACTGATTTCCATTCCTGTATTAAACTACTTATAACATAGAGGAAAAGGTACTACTAGTAATTTCTAAAAAAGGATTTTCCTATCTTGTTCATATGTTTAAATCAATAGCATGTATACTATCAGTAGTTATAAACAACTTTTAATGATAATGAAGATCTTCCATACTATATTCATTAATCATTTAACTTCAGCATTATTAATCTCTCATATTGCTTATAAAACCTACATAGGTATTATTTGTGTTGTTATGGGACCTTTCACAGACTCTTAGTTAAGTACCTACTCTGACTAAAAGGTTAGTTTGCTACTTGATAGTGTTTACGTTATGTACCCATGATCATCCAGGAAATATGCGAGAGGCCAGGATTTTTATGGGTGATATCTTTTAATGCATCTGCTGCAGGTACAGTGAAAAACAGGCATACCAAAAGATTAAAAAAAGATTAAAATTTTTCACTGTGCCTGCTTTTCAGACCTAAAGAAGAATGCATTGAATTCAAAAGCTTGTCTAAGTCTATCCCAGCCATACAGCTGGTCCCATGAAAGATAGCATCCATAAAAATCCTTGCCTCACATACTTCACTATTTATTTTTTCGTAATGATCCAACAAAGTTTAGAAGGGAATTCCTACTAAAAGAAAGGAAGTAAACCCCTATGATGGAAATTATACTTGTATTTAATCAAAAGTTGTAGTTGTGTGGAAGAACAAAGTTAACTTTACCAGATTATGCAAGCTACATATACGTATACAAAGCTCAGATATAGACAGTCCCCAGAAACTAGTGTTGTGTTATTCTTTTTTTCAGTTTAATTTCTCTTTATTGACTTTTATTTCTCTTGTGTAAGGATTTGGTGAGTGAAAAGCTGAAGACGCAACAAATGAATAATGATCTAGAAAAACTTACACATGAACTTGAAAAGATAGGCTTAAATAAAGAGCGCCTCTTGCATGATGAACAAAGCACTGATGACAGGTGAGAGTGAATCAACCTTTGTGGGATAGTTCAGTTTTGTTTGCAATAATAGAATATTCTGTTTTTCCTTCAGCAATTTTCTCCCTAAATTGTAATTTTTAGAAAATGTAAATAAGCTAGAAAACAGACTGTCTTTGAAAGTAACATGTTGTGGTAATAAATATCCTCTAGGGGATTTATAGATGTGCTCCGGCGGGGGGGGGGGGGAGGAGGTGGTGGAGAAGGAGCGCTTTAATTAGGGCAGCTCCAAAAACCGTTTTAAGTAAAGTGCTTGGAGTGTCATGTGTATAAGTGTCCCTGTGCTGAAAACTGGCAGTGGGGGCATTTTTAACTAAAGCTTATGAAGCAAGCTTTAATTAAAGCAGCCACCCCTGCTGCCATTTTTCAGTGCAGGGATGCTGATACGTGTGACATTGGAGTCCTCTGGACTATCACACTCCAGCAGACTTGATTAATCTAGTCTGCTCCGACATGATGTAATTACAGCACGTCAGAGCAGGCTAGTTGCACATGTGGAATCTGGGGACACTTATACATATCTATGTCTTTGAAAGTAAATTGCCATGTTGGTGCTAAGAAATACAGAAATTTATGGCAACAGCTACTGTTTGTGTGATTGCTCATATTCTGAAACTTCTAGTCAGCAGTAGGAACAAAAGACAGAGCTGTTTTAAAGTTAATAGGCTCAGTATTTTGAGTACTTCAAACTTTAGGATTCTTGTCACTGTAAGATTATCCACGCTTCTCTCAACATCCCCACTTGTGTGGGCTGGCTAGTAACCAATATTTCAAGCCTCTCCCAATCCCCACACTGTCTCTTGTAACTCTACCACACCTGCTAATATACAACAGCTGAGATCCTGACATCTGTTTCCTGTGCTCTGTTCCGTGTTGTGTTCTGTTTAACCGGGGTTCAGGGAAAGTGAATGTCAGGAAAAGACTTAGCATGGGCTTCTAGCCAGCCCTTCTTTCATGAGGCCATTCATTTGTGAAAAAATGGCTGGTATAGTAGTTTGTGATTATTACTGATTGGCATAAACGCGGGGACAAATTCCAAGCCTTCTTTTAGTGATTTTTTTTTAAAGATTCTGGGCCTTCTCTCCAGAAGGCAGCCAGATATTTTATCTTCATTCCCTCTGCCTCCTGCCAGTGGTCTGTTGCTGGATAATGTCTGCACCTCTGGAGGAATCTCCCAGTACTTTTTGTTTTCTAGCAGTATCTGTCCTCAGCCTCCTTTCCCAAGGTGGAAATTATTTCCTTAGTCAGAAGAGTATTTAGACCTAGGATTTTTTCGTCAGCATTTATGATCAGTGCTGAATTGGGGGATGTAGAGCAATTCATGCTAACACAGTGTTAAGAGTTAATTCGTGGTTACACAGTGTGAATCTCTGTTCCCCTCCAGGATGAGAGGAAAAGGGCCTGGTCCCTTAGCAAGACACAGGGAACACTCATACTTTTTGTTGTAGAAGCCTGAGTTCAATCTCTGTAGATGGCTTTTTCAATTACATTATTACAAATAGTGTTCTGTAATGAGGATGTGAGCTGTTGTGAACTTTGAACACTTGGGCTGAGCTTCCTTAGAGAGAAGAAGCCTGTCTGTCTGTGACATAGTAGAGGCTGTGTATTAACATCATCTATTATTAGGCCATGTATAGAGACTTCTGAGTTGGGTTCTGTTTCTTAGCCAACATTGTTGGTTAACTAAGATTTCATTATTTCAGGGGTGCACAATACATTAATGACACATATATTGCTGTACAAGGGTCTTCCATTGCTTCCCTTGCTTCTGAATTCTTTTAGGTAGTTATGAGAGCTGTTGCCCAAGAAAATATGCTATTGAAGGCCGTATACACTGTGAGCTAGCTGGCATCCCTTTTCTAAGATGCTGAAAACCTATAAATGAGGAGTGTTTGTTTTACTTAACAGAGATATTAGCTTGTTCAGGAACATAATTTCTAAAACTGTCATAACTTGTGTTCGTTATTCTCAACTTCTGCTTTTACTGTCTTCTGGTAGAGCAGAAGGTCCCAGTCATTATTCTTTATTCAGCCTTTATTGGTAGGCATGTCCAGTTCTTACCAAGCTTAGGGAATGCTAGTCTTTTACACATGAGCTGTTTTCTGTTTCTGTGCATTCCTGGCCTGGCTCTTCATTTTTGTATAGAGATGGAAGATCTTTCACTTACATCTAACATATCTCCTCCCTGGAAATGTACAGAGGTAGATGTGGTTTTTTTCTTCTGAACATTCTTAGCAGTATCTTAAAATCTTTCCCTCTTCCTAGGCCTGACCTGACATAGTCTGATAAAGAAGACATTACATATTTTTCAGTTTGTTGCTTTGCTTTTCAAACTCTTGCTGTTGGATTCTTTAGAAAAAGTAGATCCGTCCTTCTTCGCACATTCTGTTAAGATTCTTCAAAGTTTATTTCATAACCAGACAGTTCTTTGAATCCAGAGAATAAATCTCTATTATTAATCTTTGCTGTGTTCCTTTTCTATATGCCCTGTATTGTCTTCACATGTGCTTCTGTACGAGAAGTTAAAATGACCTTTCATCCATGGTGTGGTGATTACCTGCTTAGTGTTTGCCAGGTGTGTGCTCATCCTGAAATCCCTAGTCAAATCTGAAGTTCTGGGATGATCTCCCACTCACATGATGATGATATTTTAAGGCAACTGTATCTTCTTTCTGATCCTTTCAGTGATGGTCCTCTGCTCCAGTTAGGTTGAGAACCACTGGTCTAAACAGTGTTTGCCATAGTGGGCCACACTTGTAGCTTTCAGTGTTATGTGGGTCTCACCCACACAACTTATTTCTTGTATATCCATTTAAAAAATGTTTTAACAGGATGTCAGATGGGCTGCAACAGTATGCTGATTGGGCTGCATGCAGCCACATGGGCTGAAAACCCCACTGGTCTAGACACCTGTTATGCATTCAAGAATCTCGTGCGTGGTAGTGGACCTTAAACACTTGGGCTAGGTTAATGAACCTAGTATGCTTTTCAGGAGATGAGATTGGAGGCTAAAATGTGTTTAGTTTTTCCTCACCTTTGGGATAAATAGAAATATCTAAGATATAAAAATAGTAAGGAAAGAGATTTTTTCCAAATTCTGTAAAATAAGAGAATAAATAAAATGTTTAAACGACTTAAAAGGCATTTATGAAGTGATATTTTAATATTTACTGAAATGGCTGTTAATTATTTAAGATCATCTTGCATTGACAGTCTTGAGATGTTGTTTCAAGTCCACATATTCAGAATCTAATACTGTCCCTTAAAATAAATGTATTTTTCACCATGCTCTGTGATATAGTAAATACTGTTAATAACACCCTCCAAAAAGGTCAGTGCTAGACATTGAAACAGAATCTTCTAAAATAGCAGGAACTGGACTCAGTATGCAATTTCCTCATTGTGAGCAGGTACATGAAATGAGCATGTACCTGCATAGTGTAGTCTTCCTCCTCTTCTGTTGAACCTCTGTTTTATGAACAAGCAGGAAAAGCAAACTGATGAGCATCTTACCTTCCAAATATTTCTTATTCTAATCAAGTTCAGTCTCCTGCTTGACTCTTTGAAATGGAGCCAACAGACAAAGTGCTATAATTACATGCACACTAAAGACCCAAACAAAGCCAATATACTGGTATGTATATTGCTGTTGATTTTGTAGATGTTGTAACTTTTTCTGTATCAAGGAAATTTATTTTGAAAGAGAATAACATTTTAAAGGATTTACAGCTTTACAGTGATCACTTAAATATCTAAAGAAGAGAATTAGAGGACTGGAGTATTGGTAATAATGCACCTGGTAACATTTGGTCAAATACAGCCTAGGTCAAATGGAAATATATCTTTGCAGTTTTATCAGACATTCTAAGGACTGAAACGATGTGAAACCTTACAGTAGCCTGAGGGGGCTGACCAGGACTGCAACCCCAGGTGCTGCCTTTTGGGAGGGGTGGGATGCAAAAATAGCTGGGGCAGCAGTAGCAACTGATTGTGCCACTGCCATTAGACCCATGGCATCCCACACTGCTCTGGGCATGAAGCTGTCCTGCTATGCCTTTGCATTCTTACCTACTGTCATTTCTATACTGGTCTTCCAAGTCAGCATTGAAGCATTTTGACAAGGATTCAGGGAAATACTCTGCTGCTGTCTGTGTTGCATCTGTAGACAAATAGTCGTCTTCCAAAACTAACCTAGTTTCTCCAAAATCTTTCAAGAACATTACATTGGAATCTAACATGTATATGTAAATGTTTCAAATTTTATGGTTGTTGAAGTGTCAATAAAAAGTACATCTTCATATTTTGTTGAGTAGTAGGTACAAGCTTTTGGAGTCAAAATTAGAGTCTACCCTAAAAAAGTCTCTTGAAATAAAAGAAGAAAAAATTGCTGCTTTGGAAGCTCGTTTAGAAGAATCAACAAATTTAAATCAACAGCTGCGTCAGGAACTTAAAACAGTAAGGAAATAACTTGACTATTTTTATTATATGAAATTATTGAATTCTTGTTGTTTTTCAAGTTTAATTGCAGTGTATAATGAAACCTGAAAAATAAAGTATAACTGACAAAAAAAACCTTACTCTTCTATCCAAATACTTAAAGCTTCAGAAGTAGTGTTTTTCCATTACAAGACGCATTAAATTTGTCTGGAATTTTCTGAGCACTAATTCTTTAAAAGCCAAAGTAACAAATACAGAAATATTTAAGTTAGTCACATCTTTGATAAAAAAAGAACGATGGTCCCCTGAAATGATGATTTTGCACTGAGCATTTTGAGGTTTTCCTCAACATTTGCTGTTTGTGAGTAACAGTGATGTAAAAATAAACTATTAAAAGTATCTAGCCTTTAGGGTAAAAATACCAAATACTTCACTTTCATGATTATGGATTTATTCCAAGTGCCATGATTTCTGCAATCTTTGCTACTCATATTGTCACGTGCTTTGACTTTTGCCTTGAGAATGATAGCTGAACAACTTGCAGTAGTGTATGACAGCTACAGAATACCACTGACTTCCACAGGGTTTATTAACACCAGAACGGGGTGTTTAGAGAGCATATCCTTGAAGGCTTCATATCAGACATATGTTCAGCCTGCCCTTTTCACCAAGCAGCTGTTGTACTTGGTACAGGGGATAGTGGAAGAGAGGACAGAGCCAGCATCCCTTTGGGGAGAGGATGGAGCTAAAAACAATGAATGGTAGAGGAACAGGATTTGGGGATGGCCAGCAGTGAAGAGATGAGGGAAAACTGAGTGGAGACCTGTTGGTTGCGCCTAGAGGGTGCCTGACAAGGAAACTCCATAAGGGAGAGTTAAGAAGGTAATTCTCTCCCATCAGTTGGTAGCAAAAAAGGGAGGACCCTTTCCCTTGGGTGCATTTAGTTTTGTGCTCAAAATATATATACAAAAGAGCAAAGAATGAGCTCCATTAAGACTTTAATAAAGGAGATAAGTTAGGGGTGCACTGATAGAGATTTTTTGGGCCAGTACCGATGACCTATTTTTAATGAGCTGTATTGGCCAATACTGATTTGATTTCCAATATGAAGCCCTGGAGTGTGGAGAGCAGCAACCAGCTGGTAAATCTGTTGTGAAGGAAGGGGTATGGTGGGGGGGGGTACAAATCAGGGCACCTGCAGTGAGGGAGGGACTAGGACTGGGGTAGGTGCTGCCCAGCTGGGGCAGGGGGAGCAAGGGACAAAGCTAGGAGGAGCTCATCTAGGGGGC
>NW_017728943.1:45004977-45041984 GCF_001723895.1 Crocodylus porosus
CCCCCCCAGACAAGCCATGGCTCCATCCAACGCCCTACCCTGCCCCAGCTGTGCAATGCCTGCCCCAGCCCCACCCCCACTCCCTCCCTCACCATGAGGGCCTAGATCTGCCCCCCCCATTCCCTTTCCCCTCCCCCACAAGAGACTTACCAGCTGTTTCTGGCTGCTCTCCATGCTGTGCATGAATGTTGTGCGTCTCCAGAGGCTTTGGGGGGCACAGTGAACTCCCACAGGCGGCGGCAGCAGCAGCATTGTCAGCAGGGGGAGCGTGGTGGCAGTGAGCTTCTGCAGGTTGCCATGGCACTGTGGGGGTGGCGGGGAGCAAGCAAGTGCCAACCAGCTGTCAGCGACCACCCACAGATGCTGTAAGCAGCGGCTAGTGGCAATCAGGAGCTGCCCACAAATCCCGTCAATGGTGAGGGGTTGGGGGTGTGGTGAGTGGCAAATGCCTGCAGGCGCCACCAGCAGTGTTGGTGTTGCTTTTTCCTGGGGATGCACCGTCAAGCTCAAGGGGTGCATGTACACCTGCATGCACCCCCTAGACATGGCCAACGATGCTGCAGTTCTGTGCTCCTGGCTGCCTGCATGCTGCTCCGTAGCTGCGTGCACGTACGGGGTATTGGCCATATTATCAGCCACAGCAGCCAAAAAAAGGCGATTGCCGATACTGTCGATTTTTCCTTATATTGGTGCTGATCCAATACATCAGTGCACCTCTAGATAAAATCTAAAATAAGTGAGAAGATTGACAGATTGTAGATAATGTTATATATCACAGGCCAGCGAATATTTCCTCAATGATGGTGCGTGAAAAGAATAATTTGACTGAACTTGGGTCTTGATTTGAAAAAAGATCCCCGTTTCCGAAGAAACACAGAATTTTATGATGCAACTTACAAACATTTAGAATGGGATAGCCAAATATGAAATGTACCCTTCTAGATTGTTGTAGGTAACAACCTACTCCATCAGATGCATCTGATTAAGTATATTGTTGCCTACAAAAGTGCATGCCTTTCTGAGCCAGTTAGCCTCTTAAATTGTCACCCTGACCTTCCTTCTGCTTGACTTGAGAATAATGTGGCTAATCATCCTCTTCTAAAGTTGAAGGTACAGTAGAATGTAAATAAAGAGAATGTATCAAATACATAATAGTCAGGGGTGCAGTTATTTCTGCTTTGCTGGAAACGTCAATTTCAAAAGTTTTAAGAAGTGCTCATCATGGCTCAGTGTCAGTATCTATCCTATATATCTATTTTGCATATACCTCCCCCTCACTCCAATACGTATACATAGGCAAACACAAAATTAAATGATCAAATTATGTCGTAAAATATAAATACTAAAATATTCGTGCAGTTTTCCATTTTGTTCAAGCTACGATGGTTATGTAATTGAGAAGATGCTTGTTTTTAATTATTTATTTTCTTTTTAAAAATTGTCTTGAATGATTTTAGGTGAAAAAAAACTATGAAGCCCTCAAACAAAGACAGGAGGAGGAAAGAATGGTACAGAATTCTCCCCCAAGGACTGGTGAAGAAAGTCAGTCTGTCAATAAATGGGAAAAGGAAAATCAAGAAACTACCAGAGAACTATTGAAAGTTAAAGATAGATTAATTGAAGTAGAAAGGAATGTAAGTTGTTTTAATGTTCACTTGTTTTATGTTAGGTGTTCCATAAACATGAGAGAGAAGATTCCTAAGAACTTCAAATTATTGTCTAATTGGGGAGCCTAGCAGATATGAATTCATTAAGGTTTCTGAGACACTTGGATTCTGCAGTGATGAGACGCAAAGAAAACTCATGGCCAAAATTAAAAAAGAAAAAGAGTACCAAAAATTTCATAGATGGGACCTAGGGATATGAAAGGTTAAATGTTTAAACAACAAGTATATTTATACTGATAATGCATTACCAGTTAATGTTTAGTGTGGGGCAAGGAAGGGAAGTAGTGGGGTGCCTCAAGACCAGGAAGGCAGGAGGGAGGTGCGAGGGGGAGGGGGACTAGTACCCATACCTACTCTTCCCTCCATCCCAGTGTGCTAGCAGCTGGAGCATGCTGGGAAAGCCCCTCACCTGCTGCTACTGCCTGCAGCTTCACATGGGCTGTGTTGTCAGGTGGGGCTTGCTGCCACCCCTCTCTCTCTTCCCCTCCCGCCCCCCTCCACATCAAAGGCCTGCCACCTTCTTCTTTCATTCACCTTTTGAAAATCTTCCAAATCTAGCTTTTTAAAATTCCATCTTGTCCTATAGTAATAATTTACTATACTTGCTTTGTGTGTTATAGGCTGATTTACAAATTTGTTCCACTTCTCTCAGTTTCTATTAATCTGTCTTGAATCCCTGTATCCATACACAGATTGAATTCTGAAAGCATCCAAATTGATCTATATTGATTGTTAAGAGTTGTGTCTTTTTGTATGTGCTTTGAAAAGTGTTCTCCAGAGCAGCGTTTCCCAACCTTTTTCGTCCCACGGCACACTTAGCTAAATGAAAAAGCACCATGGCATACCAGATGCGGGGTGGGGGTGGCCAGCCAGCCAGTATTTTGGGCTGGAGCCACACTCCCCGTCTGTCTGTGTCCACAGCAACAGCAGGTGGGGGTGGGGCTTCAGCCAGGCAGGGGGAGCCCAAACTGCTGTGGCACACCTGGACGTGACTGAAACGCTGGTCCAGAGTAAGGTTAGAGTTACTTTCTATTCTGAGAATTCATTCATATCTCTAAATCTCCCAGAAAAAAAAAGTCTTTTGTTCTTGAATTTTTGCAATTCTAGTTCTTGGAATAGGAACATTTTAAAGAAAATTTTGAGAAGTATTGGACAAATTGTTTCAGAGATTAGAGATTAAATCCTTTCTCCCTGAAGATACTGTCTGAACTTTAATTGGATTTAAGGGGACCAGAATTTCACCTTTGGAATTTAGAGATGAAGGGTGAACAGGTTCAGTTTTTGTAGCATTTCATTTTTTAAGAAATGCCTAGCCTAGAAATTTCACATGTTTTATTAGGTAGGGCTCAATGACATCTGATCAGTTAGACCTTTTGAAGAGGATTGGTGAAAGCTTCCAGCTATTTATGAAACACTGGAAACTGTTATTGTTCTTGCATAGCTCTGTCTTCAGTATGTGGACATAAACACACTGTCTTTGCTTCCTACCTACCATCTCAATGTGCAGAAGTACACACTCTTTTCCTCTCCCCTGCTTGTTCCTTTCCATCTCCACATATATCCTTTCTACTAGTGCATACACATGAGAGTGCCACGCAGGAAAGAGTGTGCATCTCTTCCCCTTTCCCACTGGCATCCTTATCTGATCCCTTTGTGTGCATGTAAATATAATTTTTCTGCTTATTCCCAAATCTCCCAAACAGTCTTCATTACCCTCCAAAATGGAGAGGAAAATTTTCAGGTAACATTTCCACATTGTTCAGATACCTGAACAATTTCCTCTTTTGTGATTTAAAGGGAAACTCTTAAATGCAGCCTGGTTGTATTTAAAGCAGATATTACCATAGTAGAATAATGCAATGTGTAAATTGCTGGTGCATGAGACTCATTTTCAGTGCCTTTTTTTTTTTTTTTTTTTTTTTTAAAAGAATGCTACTCTGCAGGCAGAGAAACAAGCACTGAAAACTCAACTAAAGCAACTTGAGACACAGAACAATAATCTACAAGCTCAGATTCTGGCACTTCAGAGACAGACTGTTTCTTTACAGGAGCAAAATACTACCCTGCAAACTCAAAATGCCAAGCTTCAGGTTATGTTTTTTATTTTACTTTCCCCCGCCATGTGTTTAAAGAGAGATTTCAGGACTCTTCTTTCTGCCAAGTGACTTTTTTTTAGCTGTACAGCAGTAGTAGGTACAATGGCAATCAAAGTAATAAATCAAAGCTTTGCAATTTATGCTCAGGAGATAAATGTACTTTGTCATTCAGGATGGAATCTGTTTCCTTCTTTTTTCTAAGTCACATATTTTTACCTGTGGTGTTTTTGGTGCATAACTATGTGTGCACGCCCATTCTAGATGCCTCTTTGCATCTCAGTCAAAAAAAATATAGCTGGTCAGAAACTCATGAGTAGTAGATATTGGATTCTAGAAAAGAATCCTTTCATGTTTTAGCTCCAATAGCGAAGTAATTAGGGAACTTACTCAGGAAGCAGGAGATCTAGGTTTAAGACCCCTCTCTACCTGCCTTACTCAGGGGGATGTTGAACCTACATCTCTGATTTTCCAGCACAGTATTCTAATTGCCACACCACAGGTCAGGGATTAGCCTCTACTCATGCTTGTTTTGAGACTGGTTCTCTGAGGACAGTCAAGAGAGCCCAAAGGAACAAGCAAGCTAGGTGGTGTGTGGCTTAGTGTGATAGCTGCTGGTGTAGAAAGGATAGTCTGGCTTCTAGTCTGGACTCCCAGTGAGGAAGAAAACTTCCCTATTAAACTGTCCTTCATTAATTGATGATTAAATGCAAGGGGCAGCAGCTCAGGATTGCTGTCACTTTCCCTCATCATTTTTCCAGGACAGTCTCAGATAAGCACATATGTGGGCTATGGGCTACATGAACATAACTGTGTACAAGCCTGGCCAATGCAGTCTGTTCATGCTCAGTATATATCTGCAAGCTGATGCATTCACAGTGAAAGCAAAAGTCAATAACAGCCAGGTCGATGGCCAGGAAACTATCATTTAGATGCACAAAGGGAAGATTCCACCCTCAGTCTCCAACATTCTATTTTACCTTATCTTTTCATGTAGTGGAAAGGTGTTAAAAGTGCACCCAAGAACCAGTATACTATTTATAGAACCATAGGATCATAGGAAAGTAGGGCTGGAAGGGACCTCGCATGGTCATCTAATCCATCCCCCTGATCAGGGCAGGAGCATCCCTGATTAAACATTCTCAGCCAAGTGTCTTGTCTAACCCATATTTAAGTCATTCATATTATTTTATATTTTAACATATTATATGTTTAATATTTTTATATGCGAGTTAGAATTAATAAAATCTAAAATTGCACGTAATACTAAAAAAAAAGAAAGTGTGAATGCATTGAAAGAGAGCTTGCAAAAGAGATTGGAAATTAATGAGATGAGATTTTATCAGGATAATCCAGTTACGGAAATAGAGTTAATATTCACATGCATAACTTTGACCTTTGAGAAAATCAAGGATTAATTCTAAATGCCAGCCCTCCCTCTCTACTTACCTATTTAAATATGCAGTTTTTTTTCAGTATATTAAATTATCCTGCAGTTGCATCTGCTTTCTAGGGCTCTGAAAATTAAGGAGTGTTAAATAGTATAATATCTTCCATTTAACGAGAACTGGTAAACAAAATGGTATATGTGATCAAGCACGAACAGAATTTAGAAGTTAAAGGACATCTAGAGGAATGGATGAACAACTCCTGACAGTCAAGAAATGAGGAAGGGGGGGTTGGTTACATATACTAAGGAGGAGGATACAGTTCTGTTCCAAATGCAGTTTATATATGACACACTGAAACCTGATTAGTGATCATTTCTCTTCATTATAGTTGTCGAAGCTGTGAACAAAACAGAACTCTAATGTACATGTTTATCCTACCTGGTTTTGGTATATTCAGAGAAGGCATTTAGTAATAGAATAAATCAGGGCTGTCCAGCTCATGGCCCACAGCTTGCAGCTCCTAGGTTCCCAGCAGCCTAGGTGTTGCTTTCCCCATTGCTCTCCTATTACTGGTGCTGGCATCTTGGGGCTTTCTCTAGCTTCTGCTTCCTTCTTGCAAGGCAGCCCATGGAGCCCAGGGAGTGCATGCTGGAGGGAGTAGGGGCGGGGAGAATGTGGCCTTGTCAGGCTGCTCAGGAGCTCTGCAGCCCCTGACTGCACAGAAGTTGGAAAGCTCTGGTATAAATAATGACCTTACTATAGAAATTCATATATATGTATCCCTTCTTGAATGACCTATTCAGTATTTTGTTCAGAGAGAAAGTAGCCATCCATAAAAAAAATAAAAATTAAAAAGTAGTAAGCATCCAGAGCTTGATATGAAGACCCCCATGAGACAATCTGGAGGCAAGCATTGAAGGACAGACAGTCTAGAGCAGCATCTCCTGGTGTCTGAGCATGAGCATTCTCAGGCCTTCTTAGTCCTCTCTCTCCCTCCTGTTACATGCTGCTGCTGTTGCTGTTTCCTTTTGCCTGCCTATAACACTGCTGGGTCACAGGTAGTTAATTGTTATTGTTAGTCAGACTTTTTACTGGCAACTAAACTTTTTTACTATGATTGGTGTTAAACCCTTAAAAATCAAACCTGAACTTTGTCTCAAGTCTAGCAGAATGGTTACATTTCCATTATACAAAACAGGTGCTAGTAAAAACATGTGCCAATAAAATTTTTTCATTGGCACTAAAAAGTTTGCAACTTACCAGTTTAAAAAAACAAAAAAAAAAAATTTGTCTTGGGTTGACCACCCTGGACTCAGATAGCAATGGGTATGTGGGCAGTGAGGTTTGACATTAGTCATGAGGCATGGGATCAAGAGCAGATAAGGGCAAGTGCCAGAAGCAAGGGTCAGGAGCCAGCAGCTAAGAGCAAGGGGGGGTCAGGAACCAGCAGTACATAAGTTGGAACCAGGAGCCAGAAACATAGGGCTAGACAGGAAGGCATCTGTCCTGCAAAGAGCTTCCTGGGCACTGAAAAGGCTGCTTATAAAATAGGCAGCCATGCTCATACAAAGTAACTAGTGCCAGCTGAAGGTTGTTTTTGATGTGGCCTTCTTAGAAGCAAAAGGCAGAGTCTTTCAGAATCTGTGAAGGAGGTGGTATTTCTTGGACAACAGTGAATTTATCAGTAGCTGGTCTTGGAAAGGACAGGGACACCCTACCTACCCTAGAGAGCTGAAGAAGAAGTATGGAGCATGAAATTGGAGAAGTCTCACTGGTGAACTTCTAGCACTTCCACACAAGCTGGGGGAAGGGGCATGACATGCTCCAGCTCATGTTCCTAGAACATGCTCATGCTCTAGGGTAGACAGGCCCAGAATTGACTTTGTGGCTGTTTCATCATCTGAAACTACATACCATATTTACTCAATTCCAAGACAAAGCTTTTTCCCCATTTAACATGGCAGGGAAGCCCTTGGCCTTGGAATTGAGTATGAGTAGTTGGGGGGCAGGCAACTACTTTATTTCCAGCCCTGACCTGAGCTGCTGCCTGCCCTCCTGCAGTGTTGGGGGCCCCCTCCTGCCTCTTCCCCTACTTCCCCCTCTGCCCTCCCCGCCTTATTCTTGCTGCAGTGCTAGCAGGCTCCATCCCCACTCTAGCCGGGGGCAGGGTGCATAGCCCCAGCCTGGTCCAGTTGCTAAGTTCTGCTGCCCCTGCTGTTGCAAGTGTTGGCTGGTAGGGAGAACAGGAGGCAAAGAGCAAGCTGCTTAACCCCTCCCATACCTGTTTTACCTCACTGCTCTCTACCTACTGCTTTCCACTGCTTCCCCTACTACCTGCCTCCCATTGCTTGCTACTTGCCACTTTTCCTGCTGCAGCAGTAGGGGAGTGTGACAAAGTAGGGCTCCCTGACTAGCAGCAATGCTGGTTTCCCCACTTTCTTTTGGGTACACCACCCACCTGACTCTCATGCCATGCCTTGTTCTTAATTAATCACAATGTTAATTAAGGCAGGACGCTGTCCATTCTTGCCCCGATGCCAGGGGGCGCTATCTGTGGCTCCAGTCCTCCCCTCCACTGCAGTCCAAGCCTCGCAGATGGCATCCAGGTGTTAATCTTACCGGCCCCACAATCCTCCTATCAGGACTCCAAGATCCCTCCAACCAGGTGGCCTACCCTGCCCTCATTTGCAGCTGCCTAGCTCCCTGAAACTATTTCCTCTCCTGGGCATGGTCCCCCCCAGACTGTGGCCACACAGGCCCTGGCCTTGCCTCCAAGGCCAGTCAGAACCCCAGGCCCTCAGCTCTGTGTGTCCCTTGCGGTGGGCCCCTGGCCCTTTTGACCATTCAGGTCCTGGTGCCTTTGTTGACTAGGCCTCTACATCAGGCCTCTGAGCTTCTAGCCCCACCCTTGCTCCTGGGTCTGCCTTCCAGGCCTACTAGGAGTTAACGCACCCAGTTGTGGGAGCTGGGGTAACTCACACCTGGTGTTCCAGGGTCTCACAGGGACTCTCACTCCCCTCTTGGAGCAGCATGTCATCTCTCTTTCTCTCCCCCCCTCCATAGTGGGCTCTTAGCCCTCAGGTTTTCTCCCCCTTCACAGGGGTTCCTCCTCTCTGCCCCCTCACTTGGGCCACAAGGTTTTCCTCCCCAATGGGCTCAGGTAGGGCTGTGCCTGGCCCCAACTACCTTTCCTCAGGGTCTTGCACCCCACAGGGCGCAAGTGTCTGCAGCTGTGCCTGGCCTCTGCTACCTTACTTCTCAGGGTCTTTCACCGTGCAGAGCTCAGGTGTCTGCAGCCATGCGTGGCCCTACTACCTCCAATGTGACCAGACCCACCCAAAGGTGAGGGCTAGGATTAATACCCGCCTTTCACCAGGGTGATCACTGTCCTGGCATTTCCTGGGGGCTTCTGCACCACAGAGCCCCACCAGGCCACCCACTCTTGGCAGGGTGCAGTTTTAGGTCATGCCCAGGACCAGGAGCCTCCTAGCCATCCCCTACAGCTCCTGCCCTTACCTCCAGGATGCTTCAACCAGCCTTACAGCCAGGCAACGTTGCTGCCTGCCTGCTAGCAGGGAACTGATCTGTTTGTATGGGCGGCCAGAGATTTAAAATGGCCACCCCAATCAAGCACCTGCTGGCTGCTTGGCTCCAGTCTTAAAGTGGCAGGCACCCACAGTGCCCTGCCACACACCTTCCCCCTTAAAATAGTACCTGGGGGAGGTTTCCCTGGTGCTCCTCCAAAGCAGGCTGCACTCAGAGCCTGTGACAGCCCTCAAGTGGCGAGCACCCCAAAGGTGCTCCGCCACACACCTTCCCCCTTAAAAATGACATCCAGGGGCTTCACTTGGCTGCCTTCCTTGCTTGCTCTGCCCCAGCCTACTGCAGCCCCTGCCACGTGGTGAGCACCCCGAAGGTGCTCCACCACAGGGAGGAACAAATTTAAGATGACCCTCCCAATAATTAGGTTCTATACATGGAAAATTATAATAAACTAGCCAACTGCCGGTAGAGGGGGTGGCAGTCAGGGACGGAGTCCCGTGTCCACCCTCCAGTCCAGGCTCGCTCCCCACTTCCCTCCTGCCACTTAGGGTCTTGGCGTGCTCCCCACTTCCCTACCATGGCAACGGGGGGAAGGGAGGAGTGGGCTCAGGCCCAACACAAGGGGGTGTGGGGGAGGAAAGTGGGAAGAAGTCGGCTTGATGTGCCGGCTGGGGGGTGGAGCAGCAGGCCCTGGTGAACACAGTGGTGGTGGGGGGATAGGAGCGGGCTCAGGGCTGACCTGGGGCGGGGGGGTTGGAGGGGAGGAGTGGGCCTGGGCCCCAGGGGGAGGAGGCCTGCTCCTCCCCTCCCCCCATCGCTGCTGCATCAGACTGGGCCCGCTGCTCCCCCCACCAATGCCGCAGTGGGCCGGCTTTTCACCCCCACCCTTGGGCCCGCTCCTCCTCCCCCCCATGGTGGGTCTGGGCCTGCTCCCTCCCTTCCAGGGCCACTCCCCTGTTCCCCCCCTGCAGCAGCGGGGGAGGGCAGGAGTGCACATAGGCCCACTCCTCCCTTCCCCACTGCCGCAGCCATCCTGGGCCTGCTTCCCCCTCCCACACTGGGCTTGGGGTCTGGGCTTGCTCCACGCTGCAGTGCCACCGGCTCCAAGTAGTTTCAATCAGCCAATCAGAGTGCAAATAAAGTGTTATGGACAGATAGGCTAACTAAGGCTTTTATAATATTAGAATGTATAAGTTTTCCATGTTGTCTTAAATTCATTGTCATCTTGGATTCAGCTAAATATGATATGTCTTAGATGTAGGAGTCTTCTTAATTGAATCTCACTCTGCGTTGTTTGGACAAAATGATCCTTAGAATCACTTCAGCATCATCCCTAAATTAATTTCCATCTTACATATATTTCAAGAAGTAGTCCTCCTGTGGATCTGCCCCAACCCTTCAGGTCTGAAGGAGGAGCTCTTTTCCAGTCTGGATATTTGTCAGAACTTCAAAGGATAGACTGACTGTTTTAAGCTGTTTAGGAAGTCCAAACATTAGGTCAAGCATTTCAGAACCCTACAGTCTAAGGAATCTTATACCTGTGTCTAACCTCAGGGTCCGTTGCTAAGAGTAATGATGTTGTAGTAGTGACTTCAAGCATAGACAGAAATGTGTTTCTCTGTGAGAAGATCTGAAATGTCTCCACTAAGTACACTCTTTCAGCAAGCTTTGCAATGTAGACACCCCATCATAAGCTGATGGATATTTGGCAGGAGGACACTTTTATTGAGGAACCTCTGCAGAAACTATGCACTCAGATACTGTTGTTTAATTTTATTTCCAATTACCCCCTAGAATAGGCTGTATTGATTGCAGTCCTATTATGATGAATATGTGGACATTAATTTAGTAAAAGGTAGGAAAAATATCATGTTTTCTTGCATACAATGCACACCTTTTTCCTCAAAAATCACCCTTCCCCCCAATTAGTGTGCATGTATTAAGTAGGGAATCTGATTTTCTGACTGTGATACAAGCACCCTGGTTGGAGTCCTGATTACACAGTGCAGGAGCTGTTGCATTACTATTCAGGCAGCTAAGGAAATCATTTGACTTAGAGGCTTGTTGTTTGTCACTCCAGAGGTGTTAACAGTCCATCTCTCCTTTTTTTAAGGATCTTGACATTCCACTAATCAGGCTAACCTTTCTTAGAGCAACTTTGCTGACTGCCAGCAGCTTCTGGTCTTTCTTCTATATCACAGCCTTGAAGACTCATTATAGAGCCACCCGTGTACACCAGTCTTTAGCAACAGCTAGAGTTTTAGCTTTAATTAAGCAGGAAATTGAGGGCAAGTCAGCTGAAGATAAGGCTCTGTTTTCGCTCTATGCAACCATAACTTTGGAGTAGCCTTTTTTTCCCCCTTCATCCTGCCTTCCAGAATCAGGGTGTGTATTATATTCAGGGACATGTATGCAAGCAAATATGGTACTTGTGTCTACTTGAAAAAATTCCTTTCTTTTAGTAAGAATGTCAAAGATCCAGCCCGTACGGTAAAAATATATTTAGTGATTTAAGGAGGGATAACCACTGTCATCTAAAACATTTTGGAAACAGAGTTGTCAATCTCAATGCTCAAAGAAGGGAAGGCATCTCTTCTGGAAAGCATATAAGTAGAACTTTCAAGTTACCCATATGCTATAGTATTTTTCTCAATGGAGACTAATGTAATGTAAGCGTATACATAAGTGCTTTCTTTAATTGTGGCCCTGAAGATGTAGACCAGATTGTAAAGTTTTAAATAAAATGTTCCATTTAAATTTATTATTAGCAAAATCTAGTCCCTTTGAAAGCTGTTAGGTAATGGAATAATTAGGAAAATAACATTTGTGAGGTCACAGAAATATTTACAAGTAAATTAAATTTTACTCGGGAGTTGGACTAGATGACCTCCTGAATTCCCTTCCAACCCTAATTTTCTATGATTTTATGAAATGCACCAAGAAAATAATTAGCTTGCAGTCCTTCATTAGGAGTAATAAACTAGAAGACCAAGAAGGTCATTTGGAGCCTTCAGCAATATACTCTTCCACACTTTCATCATCAGCAATAATAAATTAAAATGAACTTTATTCTTCTACCCATATCTACTGTTTATAACTACAGGTTGAAAATTCTACCCTTAATTCTCAAAGTACATCTCTTATGAATCAGAATGCACAATTGTTGATCCAGCAGTCTGCTTTAGAAAATGAAAATGAATCCATTCTCAAGGAACGGGAGGATCTGAAATCACTGTATGATTCACTTGTTAAAGATCATGAAAAACTGGAACACCTTCATGAACGTCAGGCTTCTGAATATGAATCTCTAATTGCCAAACATGGAAGCCTCAAGTCTGCACACAAAAATCTTGAGGTGGAACATAAAGACCTAGAAGATAGGTAATCTGGTTTGTTAATGCCTCGTGTGAAGTTCAAAATCTGTTGTTCTTAATAATGTGAAAACTCGTTTGTATAATTGCAATAATTAAAATAGATCTTGTATCTTGGGAGTAAAAAAAGACCATGACATTTGAATTCTTAATCATATTAATTCTAGGAGATGTAAACAAAGCCTTTATGTTAACCTTGTTTGCAGGTACAATCAGTTGCTGAAACAAAAAGTGCAATTAGAAGAACTGGAAAAAGTGCTCAAGATAGAACAAGAGAAAATGTTGCAGCAAAATGAAAAACATGAAAAGGTAGCAGCAGAATACAAAACACTTCGTGATGAAAATGATAGGTATGGCAAAATTCTGATGTTATCAATGTTTAAATAATATATATATAAAATAAAACACCTACATTTTCACAGGAATATTGTGTCTATTGTTTAAACAAATGTAGTGTACTTTGAAGTCAGTACCCAAGACTGGGTGAGCAGAACCATTTGTTGTATGTCACACTTTAGACACAATATTAGATCCCCAGTATGTTTGCTTATAGGAGGCTTCTGGGTGCTTATGATTGTTGACAAAGTCAGGTGAAAGTCTAAATATAATATAGAAGCTTATCTTTAGTCACCATTTATTTTATTATTTTTATTTTTATTTTTTATTTTTTACAAAAACGTGGGTCATTAGATGACTAAAAAACTTGATGCCATTGTGCATGCACCCTGACCCTGGATGTCGGTACATGTGCTTCTAAGATTCCTGGGGTGCTCTCACACCTTTAGAGTTGCCTTCTGCCCCAAACTCTTCCTGCTGTCTGCTGCTTGACCGCTGAGAAACAGCTGAGATGTGCCAGAGGCTAACTCCTTGTCCTTATGTCATCTCAGTCTTACCAGTCTCACCCAGTTGTTGCCAGCTGTTACCAGAGGGAATGTTGTCAGCTGTAAGAATCATACCCATGTCCAGTCATATGATCAGAAAATATAATTCCTTAGAAAAGGCTTGCTGATATGGTCAAATGCTCTGAAATCACAGTTATCACTGACCAAGTGGGTTAGAAAAGATTTATTATTAAAAAAAGATCAACCATAAGAAATCAGTAACCACATACAGACAAGACATAAGAATAAATGGATGAAGAAAGTCAAACCAATAACCTGTTCTTACCCTGCAACTTAAATCCAGAAATGCATTTCCTACTCAAATCAACAAGTTAGAAAACAGCCCCTACATCTCCTGTCAGCTTCCTTTACTGAGTGCCAGCAGCCTTCCTTGTACCCAGGCAAACAAGGTTCTTTAGGTAAATGTGTTATTTTTTATTAGACCAACTCAGCAGTTGGAAAACTGTTTAATTGGTCTAATAAAAGATATCACATTTACCCAAAGAACCTTGTCTGCCTATGTCCGTAGAGACCAACACAGCTACAACCAACACTTCTTTGTATCCAGGAAGATTAGAGACCCCACCCCCTGCTTTCAAGACAGGACTTACACATAGCTTCTTATCTGGCCATTTACAACGTCATCCATTGGAATTTTGGGGAGCACACACTACACATATAACTTCTTGCTTCCTCCTAAGAGAGGTGTTTATTAGACTTAAAAGTTTTTTCCTGATCTAATGAGCAGAAGAATGTGTATCCTTTCAGACATGAAGAATATTAATCAGATATACTGTCTCTCACATGATCATCCCCAAGTGGGAAATGCTTTTTCTATTCCTAGGTTCTAGTTATGTTAAAGTTTCTCTTTTTAAAATATAAAGTGTTCATTGTCTCCACAATGAAGGGGCTATTCCTGAGTAAACACATTCCTGTCAGATGCTAATTCTCAG
Source organism: Crocodylus porosus (assembly GCF_001723895.1). Classification (NCBI taxonomy): domain Eukaryota; kingdom Metazoa; phylum Chordata; order Crocodylia; family Crocodylidae; genus Crocodylus; species Crocodylus porosus. The sequence goes on from NW_017728943.1 coordinate 45,018,877, forward strand.
CTGTTGCCTCTTCCAAGTATCAATAGAGGAGAAACACTTGAGTTAATCACTGCCCCACTAAAAACCTTCTTATAAACATTCAATATAAAGTTGTATCAAAATTACGTTTATATCAAATACCACAATTCTTACAGATATAAGAATAAGGCTGAACACAGCTTCATACTGTATATCTGTAGAGACTACATATGGCATATCAGTAAAACAACTTCAAAAAACCAGACAAGATGCCCCATGAACCCATTAAACTCATGACAGCCATATGTCATGGTTCACAAATTTCTTGGTCTAGCTGATTTCTTTACAGACTATTTTGTTTTGGTTCTCTTTTATCTTAATAAATAAAAGAATTGGATCCTAAACATACTCTATATAAAAAAAATAGTTTTCTTATTTTAACTATAGAAACTTCTAGCAGCACTTGGTTTTTTTCCCAGGAATTTTTAAGAAAGCTAATATACGAAAGATATTTATTTGTAAAAAGAAAAAAAGAAGACTGCCCATAATTTAAAGTATATTATTTCTGAGAAATAATAATTCCCATTTCTCAATGAAAACTGAATTTTCAAAGGTTAGAATATTTTGTTTTAAACTGACTGGTCATAAGAGTCTATGAATTAATATATATACTAATTTCCCAAAAAATGTTCATCAGCAGTCTTAAAAATAACATGGAATTATGGAAGCTATAAGCTTTAAAGAAGATTGTGGTAATAAATGCATATTACTTCATCTATATATGCTCTTCTGTGCCTCTTTTAATTACAGACTCAGTCACACATACAGTCAACTTCTGAGAGACAATGAAATTCTTCAGACTGACCATAAGAATTTGAAAAGCTTGTTGAACAATTCCAAATTAGAACAAACAAGGCTAGAAGCTGAATTTTCTAAACTGAAAGAACAGTACCAACAACTGGATATTACATCTACAAAACTGAATAATCAGTGTGAGGTAATTAAGAGGTTTACTGTCTTCTGATGATACTTTGGTTACGGTAGCATTTTAAATTCAGATAATTTTATGCAATGTACGTGCCTTTTTATTTTACTAATATATCTGCATAGCAGGCAGACATTGTCAGAGAATAATAATGAACCCAACTGTTTTATGATGTTGCTGTTTGGTATTGTTGTTTGAATGGTGCAGTTTTATATCTTGGGTTCTGCTGATACTTTGACCTATAGTCACAACTGTCCAGCACTTAATCTCATTTTTATACTCTCAAATCTTGTCAAATTTTGAACTTCTTTGCTTCTGATTTTCCAGGCCAGGCTGTTGTCTCATTCTCAGATTTTTTTGGAAAATCTCAATCAAAATGCATCAGCTGTTTCTTAAACTAAGATCAGCTAAAATGCTTTGTTATTCCCATTATGTAAATTCTTACAGCTGTTTTGTGAGCTGCTTTACGCCATCTTTGCTTTGGAATACACACTTGGAAATTTGTCAGAAAGGTCATCATTTTAGTGGCAAGGATGAACTATTTGATATCCCCTGTTAAAATCCACCCTTATCTGACAAAATTATATGCCTCTGAAAAATGGTTGCTATGAATGTTTACAACCTAGCGTAATTCAAGAACTGGAAAACTGTTTGTACTTTTTTAAAGTATATAGATCCTTATTCTGACTGCAGAGGATCAAATTCCTGGGGGCAGTTTGGGAGCATGTCACTTGCTGTACACCAAATAAGTTTCCTCCAGAAAATCTACAAAGAAAGGGATTGAGCATACAGGACCCTCCTTGCCAAACAGAAATTATTTAGTATTTATTCCAAAAAAATCATCTAACACTTCTCTGGTCCATTTCAAAAAAGAGAAAGCTCTGAGGTTCTGTCTCAGATGCATACATCATCAGTTGAGTCTCTGGCTAGGAGTCTAGCCCATTTAGGTGATGCTCATTCACAAAAGAAAAGTATGGGCACTCGCTAGGAATTTAGCCTCCAGTATTACCCAATTCCATACCTGAAGGTGGTAATCAAGCTGTTTCTCATCCCCCACACTGCATTGTGAGCTTAGTTGCAAATGGTTCTAAATAAGAAAAAAGATTATCTGATAGCAATGGAAATTTGTTACTTAAAATCAGAAAATAAATTGAAAAAGATAAAAAGGTCAGAAAACACAAGGCAAAAACCAGAAAGAACCTCAAAAGTCTTCACCTTCTCTGTGCATTGAAGCATTTTCCCAGGAAATGGAAACTCTCAGTTTCAAGAGCAGAACTACAAAATAGACATTCAGGAAAAGTTTCTTGGCCCCAGACTTGTTGATACCATGAGGAGGAAGGAAATGACCACCTCCCAGAGAAAGGAGGCATGGAAGCTAACCTTTCCAGTCAAAACAGAAACAAAACTTGCTGTTCCCTGTATTTCTCTTTTTAACATCATTAGGGAAGACTGGAAAACATGCTGTAGGAAAATGAAAGAATTGTCACTGTCTACCATGCCAGCCAGTCTAGTGGGTAGAGCCAGGAGTGGAACTGGTGAGTTGCAGGGGTAGGGCTTGGAAGCCACAAGTTGGGGACCAAATGCTAAGCCAGGGTCAAGAGCCAGAAATCAGAAGCCTCTGAAGGGTAATCCACAGGGCAGAGTCTAAGAGTAAGCCAAGCCAGGGTCAGGAGCCCAGGAGTCAGGTCTGCAGGGAGAATCCAAAGCCGAACTCCAGTAACAAGTCAAAAGCAGGGTCGGAAACCAGAGCTGCTCAGACTGAAGACCAGTGTGTTGTGCAGCAAGGCTCAGGTGCTGGAGGGGTTCTTTAGAAGCAGCTCCAATAGAAACTGAACATTATCCTAGAACCCCAAAATTTCTTCATCCTCACTATAATTGATCTAGCAAGTTGTATACCTGGGAAGGGATACCAGTTCCAACTGAGTGGTGGTTTTTTGTTTTGTTTTGTTTCTTCTTCTTAAAGAGACTATGCAGAAAGAAGGAATTTCAGCATTCCTTACTTACAGAGACAACTTTAAAGTTTCTTCAGTCTCCCTAGAAGTAACTTACTTTTCCTTGGCTCCAGTGTTTTGGTGCAATGATGTAATAAGCTTAACTTAAATAAAAATGAAGGAAAACTGTTCATGTGTTTGTACTGTATTATATGCTCCATAGGCAATAGTCAGAAAACTGGTGCAGAAATAGCCTATATTTCCACTGTTACATTTTCTTCTCTGTTAAAATGGATATGGTAGTTAAATTAACTAGCCCATCTACCTAATGTATCAATTGAACTTTTTTTATCATGGCATGCATTGATCAAGTGATTTTTGTTTTTCTGTCTGTTGTGTCTGACTCACTAAATTTTTTGTAAATTCTGATAATGTTTTCTAGATAACTCCAGAAAATTAGATGGTGTGCTCAGTTTTATACTTAAGTGCTGTTTTATATATTTTAACAGTTGCTTAGCCAGCTTAAAGGAAACCTGGAAGAAGAAAACAGACACCTGCTGGATCAAATTCAGACACTAATGCTACAGAATAGGACGTTACTGGAGCAGAATATGGAAAGCAAGGATCTTTTCCACGTTGAACAAAGACAGTACATGTGGGTACCAATAATTAGAAAACTGCTGTTCAACACTGTGACAACTACAGTTGGGTTAATATAGATGCAAATTAAAGAAACCCGCCTTCTATATTTTTATATGGTACAGGAATAACCTATTTCTCTAACTTTTCTTTACATAAAACATAGCTAAAGGAATTGAGTTATATGTGAAAAAAAATTAAAGTTTTTTTTTTTAAACTAAAAAAAAATAGCATAATATTTATTTATGGTTTAAACGCCTAATTGATAGTATTGGTTCATCCTTCCACTTCAGTTTAGAAAGAATCCAGCAGAGAGCAACAAAAAATTATTAGAAACATGACCTGTAAGAAAAGAATGGAAGAACTGGGAGTATTTAGTCTGAAAACGAGAAGACTGAGAAAAGTTTTGATAATCCCTCAAATACCTGAAGGATAGTTTTAAAGAGGATGAGTATAGACTGTTGTCTGTGACTGCAAGGGACTAGACAAGGGAGTGCTTAAATGGCAGCATAGGAAATTTAGGTTGTATATTAGGAAGTATCATCTCAGTAGGAAGGTTAAACATTGGAAAAGATTTCCTAGAGAGGCTGTAGAATCTCTATCTTCAGAAGTTTCTAGGACCATGTTAGACAAACACCTATCTGGAATGGTATAGACAGCGATGATCCTGCCTTGAGCAAGGGATTAGTCTAGAATACCTCCTGAGGTCCTTCAAGCCCTACTTTCTATGATTTAATCAAAGATTCTAGGGTCTTTTGATATTTTTGTTGCTTTTTTCCAGCAGAATTTTTTTGCTTCTTTTTGGCCATGTTTACAGGGTACATTTATTGTGTTCTAAAACAAGCTGCTCAATCATGTTAAGCAGGCTGCTTCCTGAATCAGAAGCAGTCTTGCCATTTCCGTGTAGTGCTTCAAAGGTACAGACAGAAATGGTATTTGTTGCGTGATCGTCCCTTAAAAGCTGAAGCCATGCCCAGACAGAAGAGCACAGCTGCAGAGCCCTCTAATTGCATAACAAATTAACCCTCATTGTATGAGGGCTCAAATGAAGCTGCTCCTTTGTGGAGTGACTGCAGTAATTTCTGTCTGCTCTGGCTACAGCAGAGCCCAGCCCAAGCTTATGTCTCCGTAAGGGAAGGGGAGAAGACAGGGGAGGGAGGTCCCTTCTGGGGTTTTCTCAGCCCTTCTGAAGTGGGCAGGCAGTGGATTGGAGCCCCTCACCTTAGGGGAGGGCTCCAATCTACCTCTCCCCCCACTCGAACACGGCTGATAAAGCCCCAGAACAACCTCCCTCCCCTGCCTTCTCCTCCTGCCCATTCAGAGACAGCAGTGGAGGTGGGGGAACGGAGCCAGGGATAGACACAGCCTGTCTCCCTGGATCACCTCCAAATTGGAACTGATCCTCCACCCTCCCAATATAACAGCTAACTTCTGTTGGATTGGGAGGGTCAGTCTAACTCATGGTGATTTCTGAATCGCCACGAGTTGGACCCAGGAGCTACACTTCTGTCTGCACCTCAAGTGAGCCAGCTGCCACTGAGTGATGGTACCAATTAAACTGCCTGTGATGCTACGTGGATATAGGTATCCTAATTCCAGCCTGCCCAGTGTTCTTGAGGATAGTGTTCTGGAACATGGCAAGTTTATCATGTAGATGGCCTCAGAGGCCATCTAAAGGAATTGTGCATTACTAAAACAGCCAGGGATGTGGCAGTGAGACATGCAGCAATGTAGTTCCTTTGGCTGTGCATCACTCACTGAAGTGTCAGCAATGTGAAGCTCTGTATGTGCTGTGAATTTCATGAGCTTACAGCACAGACTCTGCCCGAAGTCCTTGCTTTCAGCTCCAGAGCCTGCTGCTCTTTGCTATTCCCCTCTCTCCTTCACCCTTTCTTGTATTCTGTAGCAGGAGAAAGATGAGGAGCAGCATAAGTAGTGACAACTCAGCCCCTACTTTCACAGAACCTTGGGAGCTGTGCACTGCTGCTGCTCAGACCCTCTTTTCCCCTGCTGTTGAATTTGGGGATGATGGGGGAAAAGGAAGGGAAGACCAGACAGTAGCAAGCTGCAGAGCTGAAAGCAGGGGTTCCATGAAGACTCCAGGCTGACATGCCAGTGAGTTCTGAGAGTTCACTGGCATCCAGGATCACAGGGATTGTGGCCTCTCCCCCTTTGGCTGTGTGGCGCATGCACAAAGAACTAAGACCTCTCTTCACTGTGCATGTGCCATATAGCTAAAGTAGGCATGGCAGCACCCCCATCACTGTGATTTTGGATCTTCCCATGAAAACAGCCAAGGTTTTTTTTTCTGGTATCTTTTATTGGACCAACTGTACAGTTGGGAGAGAGGTTAGACAACAAGGATTTGGGCACAACCTGCTCTTGCTTAGAATTATATCAGACTTCCTCAGACATGAGAAAAGCTTGTCTTTTGGTTGACATGTATTTCTACCAATTAAGTGAAAACCAGGACTTTTTGCAGTCTGCTCCTTATTTAGAGACAGGCAGGACAACAGCTTAAATAAAAACAGGACAGTCTGATATAAAACAGGACCAATGGCCACCCTATTTCTAACCTCTCTCACAGCCATACAGTTGGTCCAATAAAAAAAAATCACAAAAAATGCTTGTTTCATACATTTCCTGCCACAACATTACAGCATACCATTACAATATTCTCACCCCACTATTTTTAAAACACTCATTTATTATATCCATTTATGGACCCAGTGTGAATAAGGTGCAATATGAAACCATATTAAAATCTACTGGATGGCCCATGAAAGATTTAAAAATCTTTTTATTTAGACATTACTTTTTTATATATATAAATCTATTTTACCTTTCCTACTCCTTTATGATTTTGAAACTCTTGTTTCTTAGCAGTTTACATGCTGCTGCCACTTTTTCCCCGCCTGAAAGAGTCTGCTTTTAGGTAATAAAAAAATGTAAAAGAATATGCAACATAATATAAGCATACAGATATATAATCATACCCTTGAAATACCAATTGTGGTTCATTTCTGTTTACAGTGACAAGTTAAATGAGTTGAGGCGGCAAAAGGAGAAATTAGAAGAAAAGATCATGGATCAGTATAAATTTTATGAGCCATCTCCACCAAGAAGGTACTGCCAAATATTTTGTGAAAATGAGTATAAACACAAATTTTAATTTGCTAAAGACCTGGCTCTGTTTCCATTCAAACTGGCTCGTGAGGCTGTCCTCGACTTCAGTGGGAGCAACAAACAGCACATCCTTATCCTGTAGTTAAATACACATGCGAATATTTTTTTTAAATTATACAGGACGAACATAATTCATTATAAATTCAGTAATGGATTTAATTTTTTTTATATTAGGAGGGGAAACTGGATTACTCTAAAAATGAGGAAGTTGATAAAATCTAAAAAAGATGCTAATCGAGAGCGTCTGAAGTCTCTGACTCTTACACCAACCCGTTCAGAATCCAGTGAAGGATTTCTTCAGCTACCCCATCAAGACAGTCAAGATAGTTCCTCAGTGGGCTCAAACTCTCTTGAAGATGGCCAGATGCTGGGGACCAAAAAGAGCAGTAGTGAGTACTTGCAACAACAAAAAAGTATTTTTAGTTTGAGATTGTTTGGTTAAATGTTTTTCAGAGGTGCATAAAGCTTCAAAGATGCCTATAAAAGTCCAAATCTGATAGAATTGTTTTAAAGTGATGTTAAGAGATCTTGATTGTGCACCCCTTAAAATAGTGACAAAATTCATGGACTTCAATTTTGTCTGATCTAGAGCAGTGGTTTTCAACCTTTTTCCATTTGCAGACCCCTAAATTTTTTTTTGAATGAAGGTTCTTTGAATTTCTTTGAATGTAATTTCTTTGAATTAATTTTTTTGAATAGAGGTTCTTTGAATTTCTTTGAATGTAAGTGTGTATATTTACATACTTTTGATTAATTATGGTCATTTTTCACAGACCCCATAGACATAGACCACAGGTTGAAAACTGCTGATCTAGAGCCCAGGAATGTTAGAGATTTTTTCCTTTTTAGCATTTCTGTGAATCTGAATAAAAACATTAACTCTGCAGTATCTGAGACATGCAGATGACACCTTTTCCCCCAATTTATTTTCTTCCTGCTGTGTTTTTTTCATCCACATGTGATTTCTTCCATTCTTGAGAGTGTCCCTTCATACTGTGTCCACACTAACACCCTTTAGCTGCTATATAAAGATTGTGTGCCTCTGAACTGCTCCTCCTTAATTCCCTTGATCGTTTTGGTGACAGTATAATAGGGAATTTGAAAAATTATGGATAGAGATAAGCAATAAAAATTATTTGGATCACTGCTGATTCTAAAGATTGAGACTGATGTATGCTGAGGTGTAGGAAGATCAGATTTTGTCAGATAATCTGTTAACCTTGGCCAAGCCATTTTGTCTTAGCAGTTAGGTTGCATGTGGCCTATTTTGTGCACCATATACTTGTTTCTGTTGTTGCTCATTAATAATTTAAATCATGAAAAATTCAGTGGCAACCAACTAGATTGATGGCATTCCTACTCATGTTAACAAGTTGCATTTATTGATTATTTAACAGATTCATTTCACTACTGAGGTATTGAGTATATATTTAAAAGCATCAGTGTATACTTGTATTATAATTCTTATCTTTTTAGTAAGTTCAGTATTTCAGTAGTTTCCAATCACATAGGAACTAAAATTTGGTATTCTAGTTATCCCTCTTAAGAATTTTCTTAAACCTTAAAAGAACCCTCATTCTGCGTTTTGGTCTTAGAGCTTGCTCCACAGACTTAAATAAAAAAGTTATAAAGGTGAGTGCTATTTGGATACTTTTAAGGAAATTTAAAAGTTGAACTGATTTTTTTTTTTTTTTTTAAAGAAGATAATAGATTGGAGGGTCATTGCTGTTAATTGTTTCCATTATTCGAGTTGTAAAATTTGAGACGCAAGAGTGCTCTTTTCCATTTGGCAAAGAAGACAGATACTTTGGTATAATGTTTATGGTAAGTGAAGGCACAAAATTTAATAGGACTGGAGCTATAGTTGTTATCTCTAACAGACCAGTCCTACTAGATCGCTAATTCTAATTTCTCGCAAGTTTCTCAGCTGTGTCCTTCACCCAGAACGGGTGTTCAGTTTCTACTTAAGATTGTCTGCAGCAAGTGACTACTGTCTCCAAGCACATCCCAGAAAAAAAAAGGACTATTTTGTGGAGAAAAAATAACATAAGCATTAGGTCTTTAGGGTTGTTATGATAGTAAATTGATATTATGAATTGTTTTGATTTGTGGAAGGAAAAAAGCAGATAGAAAAAAGGCTGAATGGTCGTCTTTTGGACCTACAGGCAATGCTTCCACTGAAAAATGATGCTAAAAGCTCTTAGTATATTCTCATTGAGAAACTACTAAAAGGTATATGTCTCTAAAGCGCCTGGCAGATGTTACACTTAACATATGATTATCCAGTCAATCATGTCTTAAATGGTAACCTGGACACACATTCATTCAGTTAATGGCACAGTAAAACAGAAAATAAGCTACAGAGTTATTGCTTAAAAATGTGTAATAACTTTGGGGATAGTTCCCATCGCGTCATAATTTTTGCATATGTGGCCAGTCCCAAAGCCTCCATGTGTTCCCACACCTTGGAGCACCAGTCAGCTGACTAATCTCCCAGCTGGAGAGACACTAGCAATATGGTATTATGTGGGATTGGAGATCATATCCCAAGTCATGTCTTCTGCTATGTATGTGTAGCATGGCAGGAGGCATGATTGTTGGGGTCACAGTTCAGCTCCCATTGCGCCTTTTTCTGAATGTCTGCTAAGGGTCTAAAAGGAAATACTTTATAACCTGATCCAGCTTAAAATAAACACTTTTTCTTGCCTGTATTTTGATTTGCTTTCCTTCAGTTACTTTGTCCTTACTAAAGGAAATGATTCTCCCCTCAGATGTGACGTTAATGAGTTATTAAAAGACCATACCTCTGCTTAGTCTTCCATAAATTCATTAATGAGAAACCCCACTCCAGTGGCGTGGACACTGGAGTGAACAGCTGGAAGCCCAGAAGTTGAGAGCATTGAGGCTATAGCAGAAGCGCTCATGGCATAGCCATCTCAGATTCCAATAAATCTGCAAATTCTGCTAAATACCTTGTCACAAGGATACAAGAAAGGAAAAGAAAGATTAATGAGAAACTGGTCTCTGACAAGAGAATATTTTACATTAGCTTTTAATTCATTGTAAATCAGGTGCTTTGTGAATGTGTCTGTTTGGCAGTACAGGCAGTCCTCAGACTTACAACACAATTGGTTCCTGAAAACCGTGTCTTAAGTTAAAACGCCGTAACTCAGAACCAATTTTCCCATAGGAACAATGTTATAAATGGGGAATTGGTTCCTGAACCAAGGCCCAGTACCCTATTTTCACCAAAAATAACCCAGAATTTTGTACTCAATTGTATATGAGTAATATAGATACATCAGTGTTGTAAACAGCAATCATATTGATTTGGAAGGACTACTTCGAGATGCCTTTGCTGGACTTTTGAAGGGCTCTTGGTTAGACTTTTTGAAGGGTTCTTGGCTGGAGTCTTCTCAAGAGTCTTGTCTGCTTGTTTTCCTTCTCCACCAGACCTCTGCTCCAGGCTCCTGACCCCCACCAGAGCCCACCATGCTGCTGCCCCAAACACAGTAGCCACAGCACCTGCCCCGTGTCCTGGGCTGGATTTGGCCTGGAAGGAGTCCTAGAGTTCCCATATGGCCTGGGGCCATAAATGAGTTTGACACTCCTGAGTTAAATAAATCCTCTCATTCCTAGCTTCTTAGAGATTTGTACTTGTGGTGAATCTCCTAAGAATAGAGACCTGTGCTGACAATGCTCAAAGTAGAAAAGAATAAGTATTTAACTGGAGTTCTTTATGAAAGTTTGGAACCACATAATCTACTTTTTATCCCCACTTTTTTGTTTATTTGAGTTTATTACATTCTATGTAAATAGAAAAAAGTGAGATTGATGGTAGATGAAAGTTTTGTCCTCTTTCTCTTCTTTAGGTGTGAGCAAGGAATTTTCTTACCTTATGGAAAGTGCTAGGATCTTAAAGCCATTGAGTATTAGGGGTCCAGAAGATCTAGAGACCTTTTTCCTGCAGAGGAGCTGAAGAGGGAATATCAACTGTTAGATCTTCATCTCTAACAGACTTTGTCTTCTCAAATGCTGTTCTCTCACGCTCTCTCTCACATTAGTTTCAGAAGATTAAGAGATTTTAGAATCAGAATCCTCAAGAGGAAGTATCATTATCTTCTTCACCTCCTGGCAGTTCACTGGTTCAAATGTCAGTATTCTAATCTGATTATTCTTGGTGAGAAGAGAACTGCTGAGGCCCTAGATCTTAAACTAGAGAACTCTCTTGTTCTTTATTATTAAGCTTCAGATCAAGTTATCAGGGACTCAGTCTCTCTCATATATAAAAATATACCATGCATACTACTCTGTGTAGAGAATATTATTTTTGAAATTTAGAAGTTAATCTATTGTTTTATCATTTAAAATTAATTTGAAATGGTTTTGTATCTTGCTTTTGGTTTTGTGCCTTGGAATCCTGTGAAGGTTTGAAGTGATGATTTTGCGAGATCCCTTGGGTAAATAGTTGCCAGCAAACAGAGGAAAGTACAGTCAATGGCCCAGGCAGCTCCTTCCAGGCCTGTGTTCCTCTATTAAATGTTGCTTCTTTGTCTGTCTTTTCCTTCCTAATTATCTTAATAATGGAATTACATAGGCTTTTCAGAATTTCCCTGTAGTTAAAATCCACTGAAATTTCCTATATTGACTTCATTTGGAAGAAAATGCTATAATTAAATTATTAACAACTAATTATTATGATTATAGAGGCTAAAAATGATCAGGTAATAACTTGAAGTAACTCAACCAATAACCAGCCTATAGCTGATTTGGATACATTCATACTTTGTTTGTAAAGACACAGTAGTTGTGTGTCAAGAATTTTTATTAGGTTACCTAATTATTTAATGGCTGCCTGCTAGCTTTCAGGAACAGTAGGCAAAAGGTTTCCTATAGCCTCTCTTCCACTACTGACCAAGACAGCATTGACAAGGGAGGTGAGAATAAAATGTAGAGGAAAGAAGCCCTTAAAAGTGCAGAGACATCAGGACTTGGAAGTTTGACTCTTCCTCCCTCCATTCCACCTTTCAGTTTAAAGCATCAGATTAATTACCAGTTGCTGGCCTGCATTGTCACCTGCAGGAGTGGTGGTGTAATTGTAATCCCTACAATTAATCAGGGCATTCTAAAACCACCTGAAGATCTATGCCTGCCCCTTTCCATTGTAGTATCTGTATCTGAGAGTTGACATAGTCAGATGTCAAAAAGGACAGTATTTTTATGCTTGCCTGATCCCCAGTTCCATAAGTTTCTGAAACCTAGGAAATATCAAAACACTTTCCTCCTCACTTGGTCCTGAGAGACAGAAAAATATAGTGATTAAAACGCTTAGATAGGAAGGTTTCATTCTGTAAGAACACATAACTAATTGTTAAGCAGTGCTAGCAAAATTTTACCTGAAAAGGCTTCCTTTTAATACAGAAACTTTTGTTGCAAGAGGCTCAGACAGAGGATACTAGGTCAGTATATAATGTTTCACGTTACTAGACTTTGTAATGCCATTAGCCCTGCATGTGAAGACAGTGGCAACTACTGTTCACGGGTACTTAACCCTCTTTCTTAAAATCTTTGACTTGCCAAGGGAGTTATGAAAAGCTATAGAAAATAAGCACTATAAGGAGCCTGAATTGTTTGGGGTTAAGACAGATCGGTGACAGTGAATGAAAAAGGACATAGTTATCTATTTCTGACTTACTGGCCCTGAAAACCAATCTAAAACTGGTTATTTATATTTCTGTTAGAAATTAATCTGTTGGTTTTGTATGCATTCTTTTGGCAGACACCTAAATAAAACTGTATCCCTTTACAGGGGCAGATAGAAAATGTGATTTCTTTACACAGGATTTAACCTCTCTACCTTTTTTAGCAATCTAATATTGAAAATATTAACTATACTTGTTTCCTATGTGGGTCACAACGCTTCCTTGTTCTTCTTTCAATTCTGACCCACGTCAGGGTCGAAAAGGTTGGCTTGTATTAGGGTTTTGCAACTTCTCTCTGGTCAAGACACTTTTGTAATTTGGAATTGGGAACATTTTCTTTATGTTGATTGTTTTAATGGTATAAAACTATATTTCATTATAATGGAAGTTGTAGAATATGCTGCCTTTTGGTTTTATTGTAATATTTCAGGCTAGATTTTAAGAGTCATGTTGCAGAGGAGACCTCTAAATGAAGTTTAGTTGAATCGATGTGGTCTCATGGTTCTAGTTGTGTGCAGCAAAAATTCTCTCAAAATTCGTAGGTGTATGTATAGTACATTGTCCTCTCAGTTGAGCAGAAGGTGATAAGGAAACATGGTTAATGATCTTCCTTTAGCTGCTAGTCAGTTCTCCTTTGGAAATTTGGTTTGGAACTGTGGTAATTGCACTTCCTGCCATATTATTATGGCTGCCATCATTACCTCCTCTCCAGTTGTGTACTCCTGTGCAGACCAAAAACAGTCTTGCCTTGATATGCAAAATAAAGATTTTAATGGGTTAAAAAGTACTTAGCAGCATCCATTTAAATACAAAAACATTTCCTCATCACTTATGGCAGGTATTTTTTTCCATCACTGTTGTGGTAAAAGATAGGTGGGTACATTTTATTTCATCTAGTAGCTTTTTGTTTTAATTTTGCATAAATCTAATATTAATTTATTTTTATAGGAAACTATATTGGAAATACTGTACAAATTCATTATGGAAATTAGAAAATTTGATTTCTCTGTTGAAGTACCACTCCTTACACTGAAAAAAAATATAGAGCAAACACAGATATAGGCACCCTTTGTGGAGAGAAATGTAGAAGAAGCAAAAGTGTCTGAAAATGTATATTTAAAAGAATACTATGTAGGCATGTCATTGTTTCAACAAAAATACTAATATTAATGACAAAATTTGTGTCCACAAAACTCAGAGAGCAAAAACCTGTAGCTCTTTCTTAGCTGGTGGGCTTTGCATCACCTATGCATGCAAATGAAGCTAGGGCTTGTACATACATGAGCACCTACAAATAATTTCTAAGACCCTTTCTGTCTGAGATTTGTCTTTACATTACCATTGTTTGCATGTGGCTTCTTTGTTTGGCTATGTCTGCTTGTAACAAGTTACTGCTGCAGAGAAGTCCAGCCAAAAGACAGGAGTAACTTGTGATTTTTGCTTTTTATAATATTTATTGTAATGTTCATGCTGTTTGCAGACATTACATGTATTATTTTATTTTGTCTCTGATTCCTTCATGTGTGTCAAACTACACCCCAGTTTTGGTTTTTGTGTATATTTGTTTTTGGATCTTTTCTTTGGTTCTTGTTTCCAATAGACATTTGGTATGGTACCATATCAGCCAATAAATCTTGATTACCAGCATAGATTTCATAGACTAGTGGATTTTTCTAGAAAATAACTACAACGTTCTACACTCCATGAATCCCTTGAACATATGTACCTTAGAAAGAAGTGTATAGGCAAAAATGAAAGAGGGAGAGATATTAATATGTACAAAACTTAACAAGTAAATACTGTTTAAAAATTTAAGATACAAGTAAATTAGGTAGAAAATTAAATTAGAAATGGCATTGATGTTATAAGTAGCAAGTAGTAAGATACAAACACTTTAAAATGGATATTTTATCAATCTTACAAGTTAGTCAATTTTCAAAAAAAATTTCACATTCAAAGAAAATTTGTTACTTATTTTATACAAATTCTCTTTGGAGAAGTTCCTTCTGTTTTTTTCAGGAACTTGGGAGATTAGAACTTTCAAAGTATATTGCATTCCTCAGCTTTGTCTTCAGTGCTTTTCTGAGTATATTAAAGGTTTCACAGTATAATTTTCATATTTCATTGTCACGCAGCAGCATGAAAATGATAGTTCTTAGCATAGCATACATAGCTGAAACTCAACATTCATTTCTGTCCTTAGTTTCAACATTTAACTTCCATCTGTTCTTCTCCCTTTTTTCTTTCATTTCCCTGTTTCCGTTTTTCCTCATGCTATGACATAAAAGTGGTTGCACTGAAAAGACTGCCCTTTTTGAGGAACAGACCGAAGGAAAAAGACAAAATGAAGGCCTTCTACCGTCGCTCCATGTGTAAGATTTTACGACAGTTCAGCTTCTCTTAAATGGCTACACTGGCTTCCATTACTAATTTTTCACTAACCTTTCCCCTGGACTGCGCTATATTTTCCCTATTTTGCAAGGTGCAAGTCCTGCTGCTATATAACAAGGAACTGGAGCATTTTTTTCAAAACCTTATTTATATATATGCTTAAGATAAGTGTATATATATAAAGTATAAATATGAATAGTATATATTAGTATAAGCATATTGGTATAAGTGTGTGTGTATATATATAGATATATATACACTAATATACTTAATATAAATATATAATGATATATGCGATGCTCACTTCTTATATATAATATATACACGCTTACATATACACATACATATTTTCAGTGTATTGTGATTACATATATTTATATACATATTTACTGTATATACACATTGTGCATATATGTGTATATAAATTCACAGACCACTTGATAAATTTGGATCGTTTGACATTTTAGTTAAATTCCACTTTTCGTAATCATTCTAATTAATTATCTTATTTTTTATTAAAGAATCTTTTGATTGAAAAATAATGCAAGGATATAAGGTCTGTTGCTCTTAAAATATTTGTCATATTTTTTCCTACCATAATAATCTGGGGTTTGTTTTTTTTTAAAATGACGGGGTAGAAATAGCATTGTACTATAAAGATGAATGTCATCTCTTTTCTCATCCTTTTACATAATATCATATAATAAAAAGACACAGTATTCTGGCAGTAATAAAGTTACCAGCACTGAATAAATACTCCCTTGCTGTTGCCAACACTGAAACTGTATTAGCACCTCTGCCCATTTTACCCTTTTTCATTCCATTTGTCATTGTAAAACACCATATCAAAGCTTCTCACTCATACATTGCCTATCATTGTAGCACAAGCATGGCAGTCGTTCCTAATAAAATGAAAAAATTATATCTGAACTGAAAGAAATCTTTGGTGCTTAACACTTTTCATTCATTGAGCTGATTGCATGTCATAACATGGATGATTCTGTGTTTGTAGCTTTCAGTATTCAGTATGCTTTAATTCTTAGACAAATATCAAACATTTTGCAGTACGAAATAAGAATGAAAACAAATACATTGACCATGCTGATTCATTTGCTTTCATTTGCATCCCAGCCATGAATGACCTGGTGCAGTCCATGGTCCTACCAGGAGGACAATGGACAGGTAGTTCTGAGCATCTGGAGGGCCCTGATGATATTTCTACGGGTAAAAGGAGAAAAGAATTGGGAGCTATGGCCTTCTCTACTACAGCTATCAACTTTGCAACTGTCAACTCTTCTACAGGCTTCAGATCCAAGCAGTTGCTAAATAATAAAGGTATAGGTAGAAGCTCTTTGCACCATGATGTGATTGTGTTGGTAACACTGATTTTTATATGAATCATGGTTTTGTTCCTTCATGTTTTACATTTCTCAGCAGCTAATAATGTGAAAGATTAAATTTCAGTAATAAGAAGTAATTGAATGGGTTTAATTGTTCTAATTGTAAAATACTTCAGGGTTTTTTGTTTTTTTCCCACAGAAGTGCTACATAAGTAAAGATGGAATGGATTGAAAAGAACTATTTCATTATGTTTTACAGATGACAGTTTTTAAATTACCTTTTCTCAGTTAATTTTATTTAACACCCTGCTTTGTCTTTTACATGTAGATACTACATCCTTTGAAGATGTTAGTCCACAAGGTATTAGTGATGATTCTAGTACAGGATCAAGAGTTCATGGTAAGATGTGAACTTTAATAAACTACTCAATTAAGGATATATTATGTGAATGCTAAAGAAGTTTGCACAAAAACAATGAATGGCAACATTACAAGTGAGCATGTTTTCTAGAATTTGCATATCACTTAACTCTATGGTATCATTTCTTCAAACCTAATACTTCCCTCCTTTCTCTGTAGAGCAATTTTTCAGCTAACTTGTGTATTTTTAATAGGAAGTATCTATAACGTGCATCTGAACAGGATCCAAGTGTATTGTACATTTTAAAATTTATATGGATTTAATTATGAAATAGAACTTTTGACTTAATTAGACTCCTCTTCAATCTAAAAAAAATAATTATTCACTAGTCTAAATTTCTCCTTCCTTCATATTTTCACTGAGTAAAAATGCAAAGTGAAAGCTAAAATAGAAGTAATTAGAATAAGTGAAATTGAAACTACTTTACCTTATGAAAAACATTTAAATGACTGTAAGCAAAACATCAGTAAAGTATTTTGATTTAACATTTTGGAAAGTGTTAATGCAGTTATTTCCCTTGTATTGGATAGGAGTGCAGGACATTAACTGTGCAGATGCTCTTGCTCCTGTTCGTGGCATTTCAACAATGTGCAGGGTTCCTTGTCAGATCTGTTGTAAGTGACGTAATCACAAGCAGCTTTCTGCATGCTGTTCTATTCATCTATGAAATCCTGGTTTCCCGCTAACAAATCTTACTCAATTCTAAACGTGCACTCTATTTTTCTTTTCCTTGTTACCTTACTGTTCCTGTAGTGCCCTTTTCTAAAGTGTCCTCTTGGACTGCCTGGAAATCCCTTCGCTGTCTGATCTGTAAGAAACAACACTTTGTTCACAGTGGGCATGTTCAGCCTGTGAAAAGTGCATGATACCTGCTTCAGAGCATTCTGTGATCAGAATGTAAAGGTAGTGTCATCTGCTAAAATTTTGTTTATCATGCTGTCTCCTGATTTTTTTTAATTTAGCTTCCAGACCAGCCAGCCTTGATAGTGGCAGAACATCCACTAGCAATAGTAATAATAATGCTTCGCTCCATGATGTCAAAGGTATGCTGTAGGTAAATTTACATATATGCTTCATTCCATGATTTCATCTGTAAGATGGTCTCTACTGTAAAAGATTCATAGTGCATCTTTCCCTTAACATTTATGCCTTTCATTTTCTAAATTAGGGATGAATATAAACAATGTAGAACTTTACATGCTTGTAGTAAATACCAAAGTAGAAGCAATTACAATACATTAATCTGAAATTATGTCTAAACAAACCTAATCAAAATAGAAAATAAATATATCCTGATAAATATAAACCACAAAATGAATTTTAATTCAGTAATACTTCAAACAAATAAGTAAGTCTCCTTAATTTGTTGTATAGCATGCATGTGCTGCTGGAATCTTACTGAAGTAAAATCTGTAAAATGTCCAACACAAATTAATTGAAATGGCTTCAAAATATATTTATTAATCACCCTCAAAATATGTCAAACTTTGCCTTTAAAAATTAGATAGTATTACCATTTTATTAGTAATTTTCCCAGGATTTCCTCTGTTATTTTTTAAAACCATTTTAGTACTGTTTGTGATGGACATTCCACAAGATTTTGTATTTGCTATTGGCTGGAGAATATTACATGTTAGAGTGGTACCCATAAGCTCATATGCATAAGAATGCTTGCAATACAATTGATAGATATTTTCTGGATTATGTCTGTTTGCTGAGAAATGTAGAGATGAATGCAAGTGCGGGATTTTTGTTGGCTTTGTTCATTTCCTGTGGCTTTAATCTAATGGTTTTGATAGTTTGTACTATGAAAGGTCCTTGAAGTAGTTGGCATTCAAGATTGTATGTGGCACACCACCAATTTCTAGTATAAACTATTGATTATCTTAAAATGTAGTTACATTGTTTAGAACTAGCAAGAGTTATAATACGCATATTATATTATTAAACATGAATTTTGGCACTGTTCCCATAAACGTTACAAATTGAAGGGACTTTGTTTTGTACTTATTGTCATAGTCCGCTTTTAGGTCACTATGGACGCTGACAGGCATGGAAAAAAAACAAAACAGTGCTTTACCAGAAAAGGAAGCGCATTAGTTCAGCTTGGCTCCCTAGTGTCTATGTTGTATCGGGTGCTTCAGAGGGGCTTTTTGGTGCTTTTATCTAATAGCTGCTAGAATCAGCTACTAGGTAAAATGCCAAAAAGCCCTGCTGGAACACCTGATATATATAAATGCTGGGCAAGATGGGTCAAGCTAACACAGTACCTTTTCTGGGTATTCACTGCACTTGGCATGGGGGCACACTGAGCTTAAAGTAAAGAGCTGTTTTGGTTTTGGGGGGGGTTTTGGTGTCTGTAAGTAGCCAATCATATTAAACTAAAATTGACATTATAAAGAATATAGACCTAGAAGGGGCCTTCTGGGCCATTGAGTCCAATCCCCTGTGTTTTTCTAGCTCTCGTTTACCCAAGAGAGTACCAGAATTATTACCACTTCAAATTACCACACACAGCTACCAGATTCATTACTCAAAACGTGAAGAACATACTATACCAAGCCATACATAAAACTGGGGGAAGGGGTGGACAGAGATGAGGTCATTGTCATTGTCCTGCTAGTGCAACATCAGGGAAGTAGTTGGTTAGCAACATCACTTCTGAAATACATTTTTTTTTTTTAAACCTTGTTGAAGAATTGACAGATTTTTTCTTCATATTCCACTTCTGATGTCTTATTTGTATAAGAGATCACATAATAAGAAGGAGATGACAAATATATACTTACATATTTGAACAAATCCTGTATTGTACTGGTTTGAATCTAGTACTATGGAGACAGAAAGAGATTTCAAGTGAAGGATGTTCTTTTATTTGAAAACCTGAAAATTCAAGGTTAAAAAGCTGCAACAGGTAAGTCTAGGAAAATAAATTGTATAAAACTTATAGTAGACTGCTTGATTTGACTTATGGAAGAAAATTAGATTCTTCAACATTTTAAAGAAACGTGTAACAAGTATTATGAATATCTTTAATAGCGGTCCCAGGTATTGTTTAGAATGTATTGTTTAACAATGTTCATGTAATTTCTGTTACAGAACACTTAATACTGTTTACCCCAAAAGCAGGTGCAGTTAACAACCAAAGCAGGCCACAAAGCCACAGCAGTGGGGAATTTAGTCTTCTTCATGAACCTGAGGCTTGGTCTAGCAGCAGCAGCAGTCCCATCCAATATTTGAAAAGTCACACCAGGTCTAGTCCTGTGCTCCAGCAAAGGATGCCTGACACACTGGACAATCAAAGAAAGCATATCAAAACCGGTTCTCCTGGGAGTGAGGTTGTTACTCTGCAGCAATTTTTAGAAGAAAGCAACAAAAGTACTTCAACTGAGGTTTGTAAATAGAAATATTGTAACTTAGCTTTAAGACTACAAAATATCCTATTTTTCGCACAGATTTAATAGGTGCTTCCAATGGATACCATTTGCAAGACCCCCTTAAATGAGATGTGACATTGTCAGCTTAATTATTAGGTGCAACACTTACCCTTTTCTTTCTTGTTAAGCAAATCTAAAAACATTTCAGAACATATGTGAGATTATGCTTGGTAGGAGCTAAATGGCATTGTGGGATAAGGCATTTTGACTCAGTCTGCAGAGGGGAAAAATATTTCTGCCCACCAAGGACTAGCAGAGGTGCTCAAATGGCAGGCATTTCATTTAAATGTCACTGTGCCTTTCTCTTATTAAAAGGGAAGTAGATCTTCAACCTACTTTAATTTGAAAACAAAACATTTAAAAGCCTAAGAATCTGGAGATGGTCATCCCTTCTCTGGCTACTGCATTAAGTAAGAAAAGATGAGGACACTTACACAAAATTGTCTGACTGATGCTGTTATTCATCAGTGCATGTGTGAGTGGCTGTATAGCATCCACACAGCACTTTTGATGCTAATAACTGGCAGTTTTAATAAGCAGTGACAAATTAAAGTGATCAAAGTAAAAAGCCCATGTGGAGTCTGCCAAGGAACTCTGTACAGTGTTTGGTGCTTCATTGTATTTTACTTGTTAATTCTAGCAGCTGGCAGAGAGAAAAGCATGTACAAATTTTAGTTTAATTTTTTATTATAATAAGCAGCTAATAATATAAATTGAGGTCTTAATAAACAGTGGAAAATACATGTGATTTTTTTTCTGCGTATGTTTGTATTTTCAGTTTTGATTCTAATATGTGCCTGATTTAATTCATTAAGATTTTAAGGGCATCTGAGTAGTATTTGGGGAGGGTATGGAGGTAATTTGTAGCACACCAGCCAAAAAAATTACCCCCGCTGTCCTAAAACATTCTTGCGATTTCCATTACAAGTGATAAAACTAGAAATAGGAACTGTAGAGGAACTCTGTTGTTAGCAAGTTCAGTGTCCTGTTGTTGCAGGCAATTACATCATATATAATCCTTTTTCTGACAATGTCATTTGATGCCAAGACAATGAAGTTCCCTTGACTTGGTTATGATTTGGAATAAAATTTTATTCTTTAACTGCTGTGATGCTGGAAACAGCACCATTTATGGCCACATACAATATTTTGTTCTGGTCTAGATCCAGCTTTTGGGATCTGTACATTCCTGAGGTTAAAACCAGAAATATCTGCATTTGTTTAAAAAAGACCAGATGGCTTCCAAACCTTTCCTTCAAGATTTTCTTTCTGGCTCAAAGACTCTTGTATGCTTGCAGTAGTCCACTTCAACAGCAAGGGTATAGGGTGCCCTCACCAGGACTGTACAGTCTGGTAGGTAAGGCTGTCTTCTGGGAGATGAGACATCTGGTTTGAACTCCCTCAGGCTGACAGAGGTCTAGAATCCACATTTCCAGTCCCTGGGTGAGTGCTCCAACCACTAGACTATTATGTAAAAAGCAGACATCATCACTATCTCCTTGTGGCTGCGTTGTTCATGTGACAGTAATGGGGGTGCTGTGCTTTTACTAAACTCAGTGCTCTTGGTGTGAGTGAGGTGTGCCAAGAATGTGTCTAATAAATAATGCCATTCTAGAGACATAAGTGAAGTTTAGGCATCACCCCACTCCATTCTTAATTACATCAGAGTCGAATTGGAGTAAAGCACCCAGCTGCTCAGACTAGGGTGCTTCATTGCGTTTATGCACCTAGGGGTCTTTTTAGTTTATAATGTAGATGCTGAATGAATCTAAGAACATATAGGGTTCTCTGGTCACTGGCATAGAGTTATTCTGGATTCCTTTTTTTGTTACTAAAGCTCCTAAATCCTGCCTACACCCTATCTTGATACCTGCCTGGATCTGACCAGAAATCCATCCCTGTTCACTTGAGCACTTAAGCATATGAAAAAGTCCCGTCCCATTTGTAAAAGTAAAACTGTGCTTAAGTGCTGTGCTGAAAAAAGATGGACTATAATATTTGTCAAACAAGTGCCTAAGTGCTTTGTTTAATTGAAATCCTGGAGAAAAATATATTAAGCTTGTTATCAGGCTTGCGCTGAATATATTAAGCTTGTCATCAGGCTTGTGCTGAAAGTCAGTCTTTCAGAAGAGATCTTCTATAACTGTTTATTACTTGGTGTAATTGAAGTCCACTTCAAGAGCTGGATGCCAGCATAGACCTACACTAGAAGTGTCAAAGATACAACCCCACGGGTCAGATTTGTCCCTCAGGGCCTTTTCATCTGGCCCCTGGTGCTGCAGGCAGCATAGGGGGTACAGGCAACCCCTGCTTAACACTGTTTCACTTAGCACTGTTTTACTATAATGCTCATTTGAAATTGATACCTGATTTCACTTAGCGCTCGGTGAGTGTCATTGTAATGCTTGCGATCGCCATCTTGGGTCATTAAAAACAATTGCGGTCGCCATCTTGGATCATCAGATATTTTTGGTTTCACTTCACGCTCGTTTCACTTAACACTTGTTTTTTCAGGAACCGATTAAGGGTGCTAAGCAGGGATTGCCTGTACTCTGATGGCACCACATATGGTGCTCACTCTGGCCCACATTGACTCCATGCCAGATTACAGTCGCACATCCCAGAGCAGCTGTTGCATGCAGCCAGGCCCTGGAGCAGCCATCTTGTGCAGCACAGCGCAAGAGTAACGGCCACATAAAGCCTAACTCTGGAGCAGGACTCTGGGGCATAATATGTAGTGTCCGCTAGACCTGTGTGAAGCGGCTAGTATTCTCTTTGGATTCAGATTTGGCTGATTCAGGGGGCAGTACCCACTGCCTCCCACTGCCCCGCAGTGGGCAGCACTGGGGGGGGGGGGCTCTGCATGAGTCCCCTGACCCTCTCCCCTGCTGCCCCAGGCCTCCCATGGCTGTCCCGCCTGCCATAGGTCTGGCTCTTTAAGAAAAAAAAAGCAAACAAGAAAACCCCCCGAACTCACCAGTTCCTGCCAGCGGGGGGGCAATCCATGCTGCCCCATGCCACGTGGGGGGCTCTGCATTAGCCCTGAGGCTGCTGCAGGAGCTGGTGAGTCCCAGGGTTTTTCTTGTTTTTTTTTCTTAAAGGGGCAGGTGGGGCAGCT
>NW_017728943.1:45042124-45082880 GCF_001723895.1 Crocodylus porosus
AGGGTGCAGGGAGGGGATGGGGGCTGGCAGAGGTCCCCCCCATGGTCCCCTCTCTCAATTCCCCTGCCCCTACTCACCAGCTCCAAGTCCAACTCAGCTCCCTGCTGCAGCCACCAGGGACTGCCTGAATCATCAAAGCTCTTCGAATCTTCTCCAAAGATTTGGAGAGCTTTGAATCGATTCGGACCTTTTTATTGGTCCCCTGATTCAATTCGGATTTGGAGATCTGGCCACCAAATAGGGCTGAATTTCCTCCAAATTGGATCAGCACCCAACACTTCATGCAGCCCTACTGTCCACTCCAGCTGCTTCAGGACACTCACTGGATCTAACATGAAGCTAGTGTGGGGCTCTGATCCAATGCATGGGCTCATGTCATCTGGGCTGTGTGGCTCCCCACAGATTTGGAAGTTTTGTGGCAGGGAGGCGGTGGCAACATTAATTGCTGTGTTTCTGGGAAGAACTAATACTTCCACCACTCCTCTGCTGCCAATTTTTTAGACCTACAGGGAGCCTCATAGGCCAGAGATTGAGCACCACTGCTTTAGGGGATTGGCTTCTAGAGATCACTGAACCCACCGCCCTCACTTTTCCATAGGAAAATAAAGTCGTGGCCTCATTGACAAGTCTTCCATGTGTAGGATTTGAGTACGACTAGACCAAAGGTAGGGAATTATTTTAGCTGGAGGGCCACTAACAGACTTTTTGGTGAGCTATTGTGGGTCAGGTCAGCACCTCACCTCTTGCAACAACTCACCAAAACTCCCTAAGGTCTCTGTGGAGACCAGCCCAGGACCCCCATAGGTAGGGTGTGCTCAGCCGGACAGATGAGATGGGGCTACAGGTGTGTGGGGAGTGGCATCTAGGGGTGGGACAGGTGGGTGGGGCTGGGCTTGCAGGAATGGGGCTCAGGGCAGATTTCAGTCTGCTCCCAGCATGGCTCCACACTGTCACTGCTCTGATTTTGGCCACTTCGACCCTTCCCACTCACAGATGCTGCTTCTCACCCTCCTGCAGCTGCATCCCATCCACCGGACTGACTGTGCTGGGCAGGCGGGGGGCAACTGCCCCAGGCCCCGCATGTCGGGGGGGAACTGTGGAGCCGGGCACAGTAGCTGCAGCGTAGACCTGGGTGAGGCAGTGGCTCCACATCCTGCCACTCAGTACCTTCCCCTCACCACTGCCGCCACCATTGGCTTCTTCGGGTCCAGGGCTTGTGGGATCGGAGCAGGGGCGGGGCCCCATGTGGGCTGATTTGCTTTGGGCCCCGCACTCTGCTTGGGTCACCTCTGCCTGCCTCTGGGGGTCCTGGGCCAGTCTCCGTGGAGACTACTTCTACCTGCCTGCTGCATCTGGCAGTGGGTGCAGGGCTAATGGGCCTGGTGCCTAGGCAGCATAACCAGGTCCAGTGATGGCAGTGGAGACCGCCAGCAACAGCTGGAAGGAGCTGCTGCTTCTGGGGCTGCTGGGAAGTGAATCCAGCCAGCTGCTGGGGAGACAGTGCTACCAGCTGCACATGTCACAACTCAGGCTGCCCCTAGGCCTGGACTGGCCAGGGATGAGAGACCCACCACAGGCTGGATGAAATCCCTTAGTGGGCCAGATTCAGCCCATGGGCTATATTTTGCCCACCCCTGGGCTAGACTTTAGTCATTTAATTCCAGAGTGGTGAATCCTCTTGTATAGAAAAGGAAACCTATGTTCCTGTTTTTGGATATTGGATTTTTTCCCCAAGGACTTTCAGCCATGTTCACTGAACACAGAAGCTTTCCTATCAGTCTCCAGATAGAACTAGTAGCACATGTTGTTCAAATTGTTATGAAATTCATTGATTAGTTGTTTAATAGAGGGCAACTGGGTGAGAAATTCTGATTAGTTTATTCACTGATCAGCTTCTTGTTATCAGACAAGAAACAGTAACTCATAAATTGCAGATAGTTTTGCCTCCCATGTGAATCTAGTTCCTTAAAGCCAATGTGTGCAAAAGTTCAGAATTGTATATAATTTACATACAGGTGGTAAAAACTACCTTTTGTGACTTTCCCAGGATTAATTATTCTTAAACAGTTAAAATAAATGTAGTGTTACATACAAACTAATTATATGCAGTAATTGGTGTTTGTTTTCATGACAAAAAAAAGGAAATTAAATGAGAATTATACAATACATTCCTTCGGATATGTTTTGACAGACGAAATCTTCAAGCCAAGAGAATCTTTTAGATGAAGTAATGAAAAGTTTATCTGAGTCTGCTGACTTAGCAGGAAAAGAAAAACTAAGGAAACAGTCATCTGCCAGCTGTGGCATCATCAGGTCATTAAGTGTGAAAAACACCATTGACTTCTCAGACAACAGGTCAGCAAAACCTGAACAGCTTGTAAGGCCAAGCCCTCGTAAAACTGAAGACACCTATTTTACCAGCTCTTCAATAAAATCTTCATCAAGCACTCAAGGGAAAGCTAAGTTAGTAAAAGAAAGAATACAAACAAATATATCACAACGACAATCAAAAGATTGCAGCCATTATGCTACTTTACCTCGTGCAAGCAGCGTGATTTCTACAGCGGAAGGAACTACTCGAAGGACAAGCATTCATGATTTTTTATCTAAGGACAGTAGGCAGCCTATATCAATTGATCCAGCACCACCTACAGCTGATAGAAGCACCTCATCAGCATCTAGTGAGTACTGTGTGCGCCAACAGTCCTCTAACATTTTTCATTATACAGCTCACATTGTAAATTTTGTTCCACAAAATGATTTATCTGATACAGTTAAACCAGATCACTCAGGATATAAATCTGACAAGTCTAGGACTTCAAAAATGGGAAGATCAAATTTTCTTGACAAAACTTTCTCATTCAGCAGTCTGTCTAATGATAAAATTGATGTACCTGACAATGATAGCACAGGGTCTTTTACTGTGGCTCATATATCCCAGCCATTTTTATCCATTAACACTGAATTGGTTAGTAATATAAGTGGATTACCGCAAAGGTCTGTATCAAAAACAACTGATCAGACAATTTCCCCATCCGTTAAATCTGTACAGAAAGATCAGAAGCAGTCTTCTGATAACCAGAAGTCTGATAACAGTAACCTACAATCATCTCTAAGTAGTGATTTTACTACTGCTGCATGTGTAAATACTAGTGAGAATGAATCCCCATTACTGGTTTCTGAAGATAATCAAACGGTTTGGTATGAGTATGGTTGTGTATGATAAGAGAGATGCAATATTAAATATATATGTTCAAATATGAAATTTAGTAGTTCTCATCAATATGCTGGTTTAGGGAATGTTCCACTAAAATTAAGAAGTAGTTTTCTTGTAGGTCTGTGTTTTTTTTATCTACGAATGATGATATAGTGCTCATCTGTGAATGATAGCATGTGTATGAATGTAAAATTGTAACCACACCAAAGCTTGCATGAAACCATTAATTGCACTGTATATTTTTGCATGCCTTTAAAAGCCTTAATACAAGCTAATGTTCTGTATTTTTGTCACTTGTTACCAGTATTTGGGGGGGTTTGTACATTACTGAATGCATGTTAAAGAAACTGCATGCTGCGTTGCCAAAAATGGCATAACAAACTAGGTGATTTTCATCAAGACAATATTTCTCAGCTGTCTTATTTGCTTTCAGATGCACAGCAACTCATAGATTACGTATTTTAAGTAAAAATGCCTATGCTTATTTTTTGCTTTCACAACTACAGTACTAGTACGAAGAAAATGTTCAGAGAGATTTCAGCGTCTTGCTTTTTATTTATATCATGTTTTGCGTGTCATTCTGCTCAAGGAGTAAGTTATAGTGCAAATAATTCAGTGCCTGTAGTTTGCACAATAAATATGGGCTGCTGTTCATATTTATTAAATATCTGAACTTTAAATGCATTGTTAAGTTTCATAAACATAAATGGTAATGTGTTTGAAAGATAGCAATCAAACTAAGTGTAGCATTTGCATTGAAAAAATCTCCCCCTTCATTCTTTTCTCTTTCCTGTGCTCTGTCTTCCAATGTCTGATGTACAAAGGTGGTCAAGTGTGCTCTGTTCATTTGGAATCAAGTAACATTATAGTTTTATGAGTATCTTACAATGTGTAATAATAAAAACCTTTACTAATTATGGTGGAAATTCTTATTTGTTCTTCTGCTCAAAGACAATATTGGTGAATTAGAAAATGAGGCATATAAAGATTTGGCAATAATATTAACATGTACTGCAGCTCAAATCAAGTAAATTTTAAAAAATGAATTATAAAATATGTCAGCTCAGGAATAATTAATGAAATCATCTGTTAAACACAAGCTGGCCAGTTAAACAGAAAATGCCAAAAGGGAACTGTTTAAAATGTGGTAAATAAACATTTTAAATAGAGTTTTAAAATTATACCAGACTTTAGTTAATATTTAAAACGATTGTAGAAATTAGACCCTGATGCAAACATCAGCATTGTTTTAAGAAATAAAAACATTGTTACAGACATTTAGGGCTGACATGTAGTTGTATTATATAAAGGAGTTTTGCAGTATGAAAACCTGCAGAAATCTGTCTAATAGTGACTTTTTTATTTTAACTTCTACATTTGTTTTTTGACCTTCAGTTCTGTAGGTCACAGCATAGCCAGCAGGAGACACTGGACTTCACAGTCTCAGGCCAGCAAGGGGGCAGGAGTGCTGTAAGAACAAGGACTGTAGTGTAACAGGAGAGAAGCACTAGTTTTTGTGTGTCACTTCTATAGGAAAATCTCCAGCTGATGTAGGAGCATCACTGATAAACTCCAGAGGAAGCCACTTAAGTGTCTCTTCTGCATTATGTAGTACTTCTGAAGGTGGGACTAGGAAGTGTAGAAGGTTAAGTATCTTAGAGATTCCATAAAGAGAAAAAGTATGCGTTTTTCAAAGCGATATTCACACACATCACATATTATTGGGATGCTTACGCTCCCTCCCCAATCTAGTTATGTTCAGAACCTCCTATTCATGTCATTGTTAGATCTCCTCTAAAGTTAGTGCCTGGTGTAAACACAAAAAGAAATACTGTCAGCATACTTCTTTCTTTCTTTTCACATGTACAGAATATAGTAATCTTGAATCACTTCATTTTTCCTTTATTTCTTTTTTGTTCCATATGTGATTAATTCCATTTTAACATATGTAGAGCAGAAATAAATTTTACAAGTTATATGTTCTATATAATCTCATAGATATGAATTCCTGCAGTACCTGACATGAACTCAGAAAATAAACTACAAGCATTAATATTTTTTAACTAATAGCAAGCTAAGTCTTGTAAGAACTAACAACTTATTTTATTCACGTAAACACCACAAATGACACGGCATATCTGCTGGTATTCAGTAGCTAGGCCAAGGTTTGAAAGGAAAAAAATTGAGTTTTAATGTATCCTCAAACTATGAGGTATCCTCAAACCAAATGAAGTTGAGGCAGGGGAAACTTGCCAATGATGTCATCTCTGAATCACTCTAGTTCTTTCCTAAGTACAAGTTTACACAAATTAATTTGGTAACTAATACAATATCTATAATTTAAGGCAACATTTACCTAATTGTACATAAAATAATTCCATTGTCCTGTGCTAGTTTTTGTCTTGTGCATATGCCTGATCAACCAAATTACAGATGTGCAACTTAAACCACTTCAGCACTTGATCCTAATTTATCCTAAAACTTTTTATTTCACCCTGGCAGTTGGAAGTAGACTTTGTTGGTGTAATTTTTCTTTACAATTAACTTGCAGACCAGTTTATGTGCCAGAGTAAGGTTAAATAATTTAAGTATTAATGAGAAGCAGCTGTTTAAATCCCATGGCTTTAATTGGGGTTCTCAAATGGTCTTTTCCAGCCTGAATCATTACAACTTTCCACTTTTTAAATTTCTGACAAATGTGTTGCATACCAGTGATAGCATGATTTTGAAAAGTAATCCTGTTTTCCTGGCATTTTTACACTGGGCCTGTTCTTGGCTTATTATGTAGTATGGGAACAAGAGCAGGCTCCTTTATAAGGCCGTATTACATTTCAAAAACCCACTCTTGTCAGTTTATTAGTTTATTATATTTGAAAGAAAACATTCTGATATAGAGGGTTTTTCTGTGTTCCTCTGGACTTCCCTGCCTGTCAAATGCCAACACATGTTGATTCTGTCTTTCAGTTTCTGTTTAAGTTTTGAAGGACCACAGGATTCCTCAGATCCCCTCAGTGTTGCTCCTAGATCAGTCAGAGGGCTCTCTACAAAGCACACACTGCATTCATTTCTTGCTCCCAGCTGTTGCCGTTCTAGTGCCCTGCTGGCCTTAGTCAAGGAAAAAATAGGCTAAAAAAGTATTTTGCATGGCAATTTAGAGCACTAAACATACAACCACCAGTCAGAAATGGATGTTGGGCATTAAGTATTTGTTTTGTTATGAACAGTTTTGCTTGCAATGGAAGGTTTGCTTGACACTGCTTTTCCAGGTGAACAGTAAGATACTGCATTTTGCATGTTCCATGTGCTGCATGCAAAGGTTATTTCCGGTTTTACGGAGTTGAATGTAGTAATTTCAGTAAATATGCATAGCTACCTGCAGCTAGGGTGAAAACAATAAAAATTGAACCAAATTCTCTGCTGGTATAAATGGACGTAGCCCCATTTATTCTGACAAGTTTTGGGGTTTTTTTCATGCTGGCAGAGGTTCTTTAAATGTTGATTTTATCCTCTTGTGTTTCTTAAAAACTTGAATTTTTTTCAATGCAAAAATAAAGGTGAATTGCCTACAGGCCTATGGTAAATAGTAGTAAAGTGATTCTCTTCCTTCCCTCCCTTCTTATATGGTCCCATTCCTTCACAAAACGTTTTTTATGCCCTCTTGCAGGTGTATTCTACTAAGCAACAATGCATTGTAATGTTTGAGGGTTTTTATCTTGTCTTACTAAATGAAATAATATGAAATGCTTTTTTCCTACAGATGTGGAAGCTATCCCAGAAAGCAGAAATTCAAAAAGCAGGTCTAGGGAGCCACAAAGCTCCTAATTCTATTACCCACTACATGAGGTGTGGGCCAAGTGGTGAGTTTCCTGCCCAAAATGTAAATGAGATTAATTTCATTTACAACAAACTAACAGCATTACATATAAGAACAAGTGCATATTGCATTAACAGATGTAAATATTGCTTGCTTCACTGGCTTTCTATCTTGCTTTTTATAGTAGTAAGCCAGAACAGGAGTTGTGTAACTAGTTTTTGTTTTGTCTGCTTAGGCAGGGATAATTAAACCATTTAAACTTTTTTCCCCTGTAAAATGTCACTTTTTTCATAGATATATATTCAGATTTCCAGGATATTTTTAAACATTGTCAAAACCTTAAAATAGAAACATAAAATCAGCTTAGAAAATAATATGGAAGTCACTTTTTTTAGAAAGGGATAGAAAATGCAAAAGTAACACGTATAACTATTTAGATGTATGTGCTGTTCTGCATAGCAGGGAAAGTGCTGTTATGTAAGTTTGTCTTTGGCATTCTGTCCTTTTCTTGTCCTCACCAAAACACCTCCTATGCATGCTGTTAGTTCTGTTAGCAACTTTGCACTCTGTATTTTTTCTCTCTTCTACACTTCAAGCTTTTCTCATGTTTTCTTTCTTCTCTTTCTGCCTTTCACTTGAACACAGAGAGAAAAGTGTCCTTCAGTATCTCAATATGAAGCCTTTATTTCTGAAGTAACAAGACAGCGACTATAGGAATCATTAATAAAAAATAATTAAGGGAACTTTTTACAGTACTTCGTGAATAGAGCAGGCAAGAAATGCAAACCTTCCTTCCTTCCTTCCTTGAATCAAGGAGCTCTACTGGAGTCTGCTGCCGAAATGTTTTAGATGGTCTTAGGAATTATTGCACATTGCACTGTTGTTAAGATCTACTGAATAAAGGACAGTTTTCATCTCCATAAGGACCAAACATTTAAGGTCTCAAGAATTACTCCAGGAAAAAAACTACTACTTTCATCATTTGTTTATGAACTTACTCACTGGTTGCTTACAGCTTCTGCTAATAATTAGCAAAAAAATCTAGCTGTTTATATCTAGTTCTGTAAATCTGAAATAAATGCTGTAGCATTTTGTGGAAATGT
The DNA here is from genome assembly GCF_001723895.1 of Crocodylus porosus. NCBI lineage: Eukaryota > Metazoa > Chordata > Crocodylia > Crocodylidae > Crocodylus > Crocodylus porosus. Next base: position 45,050,259 of record NW_017728943.1, read on the forward strand.
ACTGTATATTCAGGTACAAAGAATCCCACAAGCTTACTGGCTCTTCTTCACTGCCTTACTTGGTTAGCATTATCTGCATGAAGTTGCTCTTTAAAAGAAAAAAATCTATGCTGATTATTATTTTGGTGCATACAGCAAAAGAAAATTCTGTTTACAAACACATTGGACCGGATCCCATAATAAAATGGGGGCTTTGGAATATTAACGCTACGTAGAATTTCATGTTTTCAACTTGTGTTTTCAACATTCACAAGTCATACAACGCATATATTCAGCTGTACTTGACAGGAAATTAACAAAAGTAAATTAACAATAACTTTTTTGTAAGGTGGTTTTTCAACAAATGGCATTCCCAGGATAAAACTTTCTGATGCTAAATGTTTGTTTGAATTACTTTATTTTCTTAGTGTTTTTTTTTAATTTGTGTTTAGACATGAGCTGACTGTGGCTTAGAAAGTATACTTATCACAGTGTAAATAATGTCATCCACATTTTACAATATTTTTTCTTACGATTCTCTTCTTTTAGTAAGCTATTGTTTTGTTCATCATAATTTTACATTAAAGTTGATAATTGTTATTGGTACTGTTAAAGCATTTGTATGCATTTGTTGTTTTAAAAACATGTGCAGAAAGGAGATTTAATTAATCCAAGGAAACATACATGAAAGTATTGGGAGATCCCAATTTATATTAAATATCATAATTTTATTTTCTTACAAATCACTAAGCAGATTAATAATTTCTATGAAAAACATTAAATTAACTGTTAATCCTGAAAACAGTTTTGCACATGAGCAACTTCCCCCCTCAGTTGATTCCATGCATGTTAACAGGATAATGAACATAAGTTTATTTAAACATAGGCATAAATGTTTGCAGGTCAGAGCCATAAATTGTATTTACATCAAACTGACAGCTTTTCCTAGCCTGTTTGATAAGGCACCTATGACTACTTTAAAATGAGAAGTCTGTTAGACTTTTTTATGATCTATAACAAGGTTGCATGAACAAGTTTTAACAGAATCATTTTCCATTGGAGAATGCATTTTGTTAAACATTAAACACTTTGTCAACTCATAATAATTTTGATGAAATTTTGTAAATGAGGAAAACAAAGGTGGGGGGATTCTGGTAATTTTTGGAATGCAACATTTTGATGTTTCCTTTTCAAAAAACTTTTGTTTTTAAATGTTTTTTGCATAATAGTATTAAAATAGAAGTCTAAATAAAAAATTAGTTGGTTCTTGTAAAAAAAAAAAAATGTTTTGATCAACTTGAAGCAATTCATGTGTGTTTTTTCTTTCAAGAAAATTGTGAAAATTTTAGATTTTGTTCATAATTGCAATGAAAAATTTTGAAATCTTCCACAACACAGAATTTCTATTCTCCATTCAGCTCTAATAATCACGTTTGTGAATTTTTATCCGATTGGTAAGATTTTTTTGATCACTGACTCTTATGTAGAAGGTGCATTCTGGTTCTCATTATTATTAGTTGCAGACACATATTAGTTTACATGGCAAAAGCTTTGAGATCATAGGCTAAAGCAAAGGTTTCCTTTTCTTATTTGGTAGAAAGAAGGTACATGAGTGTTAATTAGGACACTGCCCATTATTATAAAGGTCTGATAATATATGACATTTCTCATGTTTCGTCTTAATCATACTTCTGCATTCTTAAGGCTCTAATCCTGTAAATAGTCCTTTTTCATAAGGTTCAGTTTGGATTAATGACATTCAGCACCTCACGCCATAAAACTAGCAAAGTCAGTAGTATTGGTTAAGTACAGCTATCTGGATTTACCTGGCCTACATTTTAATGGCCAAATCCAAGTTACAGGGTACAGGTACAAGGTACAGGGATTATACAGCTCTGTGTTCATAGGTATGCCTGCCTGCATTCATTGAAAAAATTCCTGCCAGTGGAGGTCAAGAATGGTATATTGGCATGACCAAAGCACTGCATGTTGCCTGTTCTGTTGCTTTTCTATGAAGTACATTCTGCGCAGCTATCATGACTAACATGCACTTCTGTAGTATGCCCTCACCAGATTTCTGACTGGCCATGTCCATATTCTCAGACTGGGTCTTCTCCTGATGTTGTGTGTATTTATATTTTCAGTAGCCTTGTGAGTTTGGTTGAGATGTAAAATTCTCACCCTCCTATGCACACTACCTATTTGCCCCTCTTGCATTCCTGTACTCAAGTGCATCTGTATGGTAACAGGCAGGATATATTCCAAATATCCATATAACTTTATGAATATAAAAAAGTGCAGAATCCCTCCATGTAGTTGCTCTCTTAACACTATCTCCCTTACAGAGCATATCACAGGGTAGAGGAGCATTTGCTGATCATCTCTGCTCCAACAGTTATGATCTATTCTATACCAAATAAATAAAAGCCTTGCACTACTATAATGCCTCTTTACATTTACAGTCTATACTATTTTTATAAAATCTATGACAAATGTCATATGAGAACCACTTCACACCTATAAAAAATGCAGACACATCTGGGGGATGCAACAATTATTTAACTGCATGCAACACAACAACAATTTAGGAGAAAAGAAAACCTGTTCCCAATTTAAGATTACAATAGGTGTAATACCATATGTATAATTTCCATTTAACTTTCTTTTGGGGAAGGTTCATCTGATGCTACAATAACATTTCCAAAATGTATTATTTCTTTAACCTGTCCTCTAAGACATGATACAATTTCAGCAAAGGAGCTTATGTATGATCTTTAGTGTAGACAATACTGTATGTGTAGATAATAACTTTGATAATAAAATTGCCTTAAAATAATTAATCTGGGTGTGACAATTTAAACACCATTTTACATAAAATGTCATATTTTTTAAGAAATGCATATTAAGGACTGTTTAAGTAGTCATTTCATACATTGTCATTGTTAACATGTCAAAAATCCATTTTATTCACGCTTCAAGTGTGTTTACATTCTGAAAAGTAATGATATTGGAGAGATGTGCTTTTAAATGAATTATCAATCTGTGCTCACTTATTATGACACAAGCTCAGGGGTGTCCAACCTTTTTGAATGTGGGCCTGGATCATGAACTTTTTATCACCCAGTGGGCCGGTAAGCCATATTCAAAGATCCTCACAGGAAGTGGTATCACATCAGGAAGTGATGTCACATGATGACACCAGTGAAGTTGCAGGAAGTGACAATGAAATGGGTCTAACCAGTTCAAAACTCTCCCTCTATAACATCCACCTCTGCCACTTTGGGACAGTATACTGAGCAAGATGGTCCATGGGGCTGACGAAGTCTGGCACTTTTTATGCTCTTATGTTCAGAAGCTCTTATGTTCTTTGGCTGAGCTTCCAAACTATGGCTGAGATTTGAAAAAGGGGGTAGATAGGCATGTTACAAACTTGTCATAAAAGATTTGGAGCCCTATAAATCCCACTCATTTTAATGGAAGTTGGCCTTGTGACTCAGCTTTGAAAATCTCAGCCCGAGGTGCCAACCAAATAAGTCAAAACATATTTTGCATTTCTATGCAGTGCATCTGTGTGGGGCTCTCCAAACATCTTACACACATGAAATGAACCTAAGGATGAGCCCAGCCGGAGCAGCAGGCGCTCAGCTGCACTTTCCCCTACCTGCGCTGGTCAGTCGCCAGTGGCACATGGCTCCGCCACCACTTCTGCTGGCTGGTGCTGACCCTGGCAGGTCTGTCCCATCTGGAGCAGCATGCAGCTGAAGCCAGCTTCCCATGTGCTGCTGGGGACGGGAGGAGCCCGGCCGGCTCTACGCTGGCCAGCAGAAGTGGCAGTGGAGACGTGCTGCTTGGGACAGGACGGGACAAGTCTGGCCGGAGTGGCAGGGGCTCAGCTGCATTTTTCCCCCTACCTGCGCCAGTCAGTCCCAAGTGGTGCACGGCTCCGCCACCGCTTCTGCTGGCTGGTGCTGACCCGGCCAGGCTCCTCCTGTCCCCAGCAGCACGTGAGAAGCTGGCTTCAGCTGCATGCTGCTCTAGATGGAACAGACCTGCCCAGGTTGGCACCAGCCAGCAGAAATGGCAGCAGAGCCGTGTGCTGCTTGGGACTGACCAGCGCAGGTAGGGGGAAAGTGCAGCTGAGCCCCTGCTGCTCTGGCTGGGCTCATCCTGTCCCGAGAGGCACATGGCTACTCCTCTTCCCACACGCACCACATTAGCAACGTCAAGCTGATGCAGTGTGTGTGGGAACCTTGTTCCTTCAGCCATTAGGAAGCTGCTGAGGGGCTGGGGGAGAGATAAGGGGGGGAAACGAAAGTAAACCATGTTTGCTTGTGTTTCCCGTTGCAGCACCGCAGGCCTCAGAAAACGGCTTGGCAGGCCATGTGTTGGACAAGTCTACATCAGCTCTTTCTTCAGAAGAGTATCTTAGTAGAGCAGAGCTCCTAGTTACTTTTAGTTTTTCTTGCTGCTGTTAATTTTGTGAAGAACTGTAACTCTTAACTATACATTGCTAGAGTATTATAAAAACATTAGGAATAGGGCAGAACTTTGTAAGTGAATATAAAACGTCACAATTTCAGCTATGCAGTATTTGAACCTTTGATTTTTGGTGACTATTACTGTTGCTAAGACCAAGTATGAAATTTTAGACTTTTTGAGGAGGAGGAAGGGAAGAAAATTGAGGTTGTTCTGTGTACACTGGGGACACAAACTGGGTTAAGTGATCAGAAATGGGTTTAAACCTGTAACAGAACAGAAGTTCAGTGCACATAAACCACTTTCAAAATGGCCAAAATCAGTTTAAGATAAATCTGGTTGGATGTAGTATCAGACTTAACTGATTTAGTTCAAACTGGTTTATGTCCCAGATCCTTTCCTGGTTCAAGTTACCTCACAGTCCCATAGCATCCCAGGATGTTTTACAGCCCTGGGCTATGCTGCCTGCTGTAGTGGAGCAGGTACTGCGTCACCCCTCTGCACCTTAGCCTGCTTCCTGCCTGTGTCCATCGGCCCATAAAGCCAAGGGAGCAGCCCCCCAAGGCAGGGTCTACACAGCATGTGCGGGGGGAAGCCCCTGTGGTGCAGGCTTTTAGCCCTCTTCCCAGCTACTGATTGCTTCAGCGGCTACCAGAGGAGAGGAAGAAGGAGACCTCTGGGCCAAGTGCCTGCCCATGCAGTCCTACATGAGGATATTGAGAAGCCCTGCCTTGTGGGGCTTCCCAGGGTCCTCCAGCCTTGGGCAGACCCAGGGAGCTGGGGGGAATTCTTGCCCTCCCAAACTGCATTGCTGTTTGCCTCAGCCCCTGCCAGCCTCAGGGATCAGAGGGAAATTCTGCTCAACAGCTAGTTTTGCATTAGCTGCTGCGAGTCTGAGCAAAACTAATGCAGGGCAGAGAATTTTCCCTCCACTCCCTAGGCTATCTCTGAGACTTGCAGCAACTAAGGCAAGGAGCTGGGGTTTGGGAAGGGAAGAACTCCCTTCAGGTCCCTGGGGCTGCCCCAGACTGGGGGACCCTGGGCTGGAGTACCCCCCCCTCCCCCCAAGGTGGCAACTCCTTGATGTCCCCATGCTGGGCTGCACAGGCAGACACTTGGCCCAGAGGTCTCCTTCTCCCTCCCCTGTGGCAGCCACTGAAGCAATTAGCAGGTGTGGGGGGGAACCTCAGCTCCCCAGGGCTGTCTGGGCTGGGGAACCCAAGGTGGGCCAGCACCCAGACAGGGGGCTTCTTAACCTCCTGTGGAGGGACAGCAGAGCTCTGGGGACACCTGACTGGGCTGGCAATGGCCAGAAAGATGGGAGATGTGCTCTAGTGCCCCCTGCCTACTGGCTTGAGTCAGTGCAGGCCTCCCCCTGCCTTTCCCAGTTGAAAACTGAGTGTCAGTTAAGTTGGATATCAGTTCAACCTACACAGCTTAGAAGCTGCTTAGATTGAATTGATTCAGCCTCAGGCTTTTTGATTGTCTGTACTTAGCCTTTAAGACTTGCAAAACATATCAAATTGTTATTACACAAATGTAGAGGTAGCTGAAAAATACAGGCACCATTCAGTCATTAATGGCCCTTATTTGAGGTGATTTAAGTCGTTTTTATTCCTTCAGAATGTCATCTTCTGACTTCAGAACAGGTAATGGATATCTCATGGAAATACTGGTGTAAATTTTCAAAAGCATTTAGGGATTTTGGGTGCCCAGAAGAAGATACCTTAAATGGAGTGCTTTCTTCAGTACTTTAGTATTTGCTGATTTTTAGGTCTGCATTTTAATGTCCTGCGGTCTTGTGGTTTGTGGATCCAAAACGCTCAGAAAGTTCATTGAATCTGCCTGCTCGTTGTTAGATGTTGTATTTAGATCTCTTATTTAACTAAAATGTACAAAGGCGCATGTAGCTAATCATCTTCCTATTTACTGTTCAATATAGGTTCTGTTAGCCTAGTTGATCAGCCCATTCTGAACAAACATTTCCCCTAGTGAGGCATCTGCTATCATTCATTGATGGAAAACCTATGATGAATATGCACCTTTTTGGTGGGCAAGAAAATGGGAATTGCCACACCAGGTCACCTGCCCCTCATAATTCAGCTACTGTGAAAGTAGCAAATGTTAAATGCTTCAGCAGTAGATGCTAACAACCGTGCTATGGATATACTGAAATAATCTGCTGAATGGAATTTTTTTTTTCTTAATTCACATCAGTTAATGATTGTCTTAATTTCTAAAAAAAGATTTAATTCTGTTATAAGGAAAAAATGCAACATCATATAATGTACATAAAAGGCTGCCCTTTTTTTGTAATCCTTTGAAGACCTAGGACATATTATTAAAATGCAGCGCAAGTCCCAGAGAGAGATTTCACATTGTATTTGTAGGAGATTCCTTTTTTTAAGAATTCATATATTTTGTTTTTCATGGTCTTTATTACTGTATTTACTCGAACAGAAGATGACCCTCATTAGAAGACGGCTCCTGAATAATTAGATTCTATATATGGGAAAATGTATAAAATTATCATTTTCCAGGTACAGAATCTAATTATTGGCGTTTTGCCTTCAATTTGTCCTCTCTCCTATTGCTACAGCAAGGAAAATAAATCTGGGGGGGTCAGATAGCTCCCTTGTTCTCTGCTTCCTCCCCCTCACCCCAACTTTTTCCCCTGGCAGCTCCTTCCCTGTCTCCTTACTGTCAGACCCTGCTCCCTCTGAGCACTTGGAAGTAAGGAGGAAATTCAAAAACAATCTTGAATTTAAACATGGCTGTAGCAATTTGCAAATAGTACCCATGTACTTAGTTCACCCAATATTGATGCATGTTACCTTTTTTTAAAAACAGCAAGTTTTAGCACAGGTACTGTATGGACACGGCCTTAAGCAGCACTTTGGCACCTACTTACATGTAATACAAACGTTTTTATTATTATTATTTTGTTTCAAAGGCCAAATTAATTCTAGATTCATTTGAGCAAACCCCAATAGTCAAGTTCCAAAATTCAACTGAGCAGAGCTCAATCATCAAGGCTGTGTGGCTCCCTCCCAGACGCATCAGTCTGGGGCTTTGGATACTCCCCAAATCCAGGCATGCATCTTACACGCAAACCCAAGGACCAGAGACCTTGGGGTTCAGCTGCCCCCTGTCTCGCATGATTTTTTTTTTTTTTTAGGTAAATGTTTTCCTGTTCCAAGCCAAATCAATTCCAAGCCCATGAGTCAGTCAAGAACTATGTGGCCCTACTACCAGCCACCACCACCCTGCGCTTCAAATGTTTCAAAATCTTAGCATGTTATTAGTCCAAATTCAAAAGCATGTAGTTCATTGGGCTGGGCCCCACCAGAGTCAACAGCATTACCAGCCATGGTGACCCCCTAGCTCAGTATGTGGGTGTACTCTAAATACCACCACAAGATCAACTTGCTAAATGAACCCCAACTTAAGACCGGAACCTAACGTTCTTGTCACAAGCCCTGGGATGCTCTAAAAATTTATATGCGGATGAAGTGCAGGGCAACCTGGTCTGGCTCCACCTCATGGAAGGCAGGGCCTCACTGCCAGGCTGAGAGAGGGGGTTCCAGAGGGATTCTGGGTAAACTGTTTGGGGTTCCATTTTGTGTTGTTTGCCAGACATTTAAGGCTGGTGGAGAAGCAGGAATCATTGGAAATGGGAAAGAAAGGAACAGCTCAGCTGTCGGAGTGAAGAAATAAAAATGTATGTAATGTAGTGGCTTACCAAAACTTGCAAGACAGCATGGAGGGGAAGGCTGACCATTGTGAATCTACAAATGCCTCTAAATGTGAGCATCTTAGCTATATAATTTATGGTGATGTGGGATTGTTTGTGGGGTTTCCCCCTAACTTGCTGCTTTGGCCTTTTGGCTAAGTGAGTAAGGCTAGGGGGAGTCTGAATTCCAAGGCCTTAGGGCCTAGGACCTGCACAGTAGGATGTTTGCCATGGATTTGGGAGCAGCTGAAGCCCCAGATTGGTGAGTCTGGGAGGTAGGTTATTGGTAGTGTCATATAGACTTGAAAGATTGAGCTCTGCTCAGTCAAAATTTGGGACTTAATTTGGAACCGTTTTGGCCTCAGAAACAATTAAAAAAAAAAAATCAGTATCTCGGCCTTCCAGTTAAGATCAAGCATTTTTGACACCAAGGGGATGGTGTCAACTGGCTATGGCCCACCCAGACCTGGTGCTTGTTCCCTCCTTGGGGAGCAACTGCCAGTTGTTGTTTTTTTTAAGGGCCACAGTCAAATAAAAATCTTGGGTCGTTTTTTCTGGGATAGCACGGCCAAAATTGGACATACAGCTCCAGGTACATGAAATTCTTTTCAATGACCCCCAGATCTTGTGATAATTTAGAATCTCACCTCCGAGATCCATATATGGATAGTTAAACCACATGCAGCTGCTATAACCCTTGTGCAGAAGACGAGCTCAGGTGCCCTTCCTGGAGAGCAGTTAAGGTGGTGAGAGGAATGACTAGGTGGAGACAGTCCATTCCCAAGAACTGATGTGTGGAGAGTCACCATGGACTTGAGCTTCTGCATAACCTCTTAGCAGGTGGAGCTTGGCCTCTGAAACCCTTGTGCTCTGGCTTTTCTGTAGGACAGCAGGTTCTTACTCCCTGAAAGAACAAGCTGGAACAAACTCAACAAGGAGTATCTTGCAGGAATTTCCAGTCCCTGCTGGCTTTAAAGAGAAAAGAGAGAATCTGGCCTTAAATCTGAACTTGGTCTCTCTCTCTCTCTCATTTCCCACAATATATATCAAAGTAGCTGTCTAAACAAAGGAAACCCAAGGGCTGGAATGTGGGACTGATACCAGCAGAGACCCTGTTTCCAGTGAGACAGCAAGACAGAACTAATTGTGAAAATGGAAAGGAAATAAACCTGCACCACAGCTAATAGACACTCAAACGTTTTCTTTAATATAGCAAAGTTGGTTTTCTAGGCAAACCAACTAAATGAAAATGCAGAGGGAGGCATGCCATTTACCTCCCTTTTCATGACTGACTCTGCCACTTGAGAACATGATCCCAGATTTTGCAAATGTTCCAGTACTCCAGACTGAGTCAGTCCCCCCTCTCAACTTTCAGTTCAGCATGAATGAAGAAAAGTTTCTGTTTTATCTGACTTGTTAAGAGAATACTGTAGAGCTGCTGCAGTGGGACTCTATATGGCATAGCAGAGAGGTCAGATTCACAAAACCAAAAAGTAATTTTGTAGCAAAACCAAATGGTTTGTTTTTTTAAGTCTAGAACAATGGGAAGGTTGTGTTTTCATTAGAAAAGAAACTCCGGGTTATAAAATGCAAAGCTGCGGAGTGAAAAACGTAGGTGCCTGCCTGTTATTTGTAAGTAGTTAGTATGTCGTCAGCTAATAAGCCCTGGCAAAATTTGCAGCAGGGTTACATTGGCCTACTTTCCGTTGTCCTCGAAGTGGATGAGGAGAGGATCGTGCCCCGTGGACTTCACAAACCTCAAGAAGTCCTCTGGCGTCAGGCCCATTGTCACGGCATTGGTCATGGGGTGGAAGTAGACCCTGTCATAGCCCCCATCCAAGAAGCCGGCATCCAGCACCAACCTCACGTCCCCACCAGTGTCGCAGAACAGAGCCAAGGGGGTGGCGCAGCCCTGGCCCACTTTCAGCTTCTCCTGCATGGCTTTTTCATCTGCGAAGCGGAGGGTCCCGCTGCCTAGCCCCAACTTCTTGCCCAGGTCATTGAGGTTCACCTGCCGGTCATGCAGCGCCGTCACCAGCCACAGCCCCTTCTTCTTCTTGTCCCTCAGGAAGAGGTTCTTGCTGTGCCCACCCCGCAGGTGCCCCACGTGCCGCATCAGCTCCTCCACAGTGAAGACCTGTTGAGGAGGAAGCGGGGGAAAGCGGTCAAACCAAAGGCCCGCGCGGGGCAGCGACTTCCGGGCACACGGGGAGCCCCCGCCCGCACCTCGGGGTGCTCCACGCAGAGTGGGCTGATGCCCAGCGTCCGCAGCCGCGCCTCCAGCTCCCCCCGCAGCCCCGCGCCCGCCGCCGCCTGCTGCCCCCGCGCCTCCATGTCGGGATCCGGCCGAGCGCGCTGCAGGGCCCCAGCTCCACCCCGCCTCCGGGAGCGGCGTCGTGAGGGCGGCGCCTGCCCGGAGCCAGGTGGCGGGTGCTGTGAGGGGGCGAATACGACAAAAAGAAAGGCTCCACACAGCTGGGGGGGAGGGTTATATGTCCTTTTCATACAGCCCTCTTGCGAATCCCAAATCCTAGTGACCCAAGCTCAGGAAGAGCCAGGGCCTCAGCTCTGTCCTCAGGCGAAGGGGCTTCGCACGGTTTGCAAGAAAGCCCAAGGATGGGCAAAGCTGCCAGGGGAAGGGGCTGCGGAGCCACCGAGCTCTGCAGTTGAACCGCGGCTTCCCCTCACTAACGTGGAGCCCGACACTGCCCTTGTGCTTCACCCACACCGGTAAGGAGTGACCAAGACTTAAGAAGTTGCAAACGAGGCAAGGAAGGAAGCAGGCAGTTAAACCCAGTACCTGGCTGCTACCTCTCTAGACTAGTGGTCTCCAAACTTTTCTGATCGTGCACCCCTATCAGTAAAAACTTTCTGAGCACGCACCCCCAATATATGTATATTTATTTATAAATTATATACATGTACTAATATATTACGTACATTATAAAACACACAAAAAATAGAAATTAAATCGTCATTGTTTTTACTTAGTAATGTGGCTGATGAACAGCTCGTAGTAGGAGCAGAAGTGTCAGCTCTGCCATTGTCTTGTTCACTTGTGCTCGCATTATTAGTATTATCTTCAATCCGCAGTTTCTTTGCAGGAATCTTTTTAAGCCACTTGTCCATTTTGTGAGGGTTAGTTTAGTTAAAACTAGATAATATAATCTGTAAATCCACTTAACCGGGCACATGTAAACTGCAATACGTCGCAATACGCTGAAAGTGAGCGAACGCTTCTTCCCTCGGGATACCTCATGTACTGTACGTGACACGTGACTGTCCGCCATACGGACTGAGTGAGGGTGCTGGTGAGGGTGTATATTAAATATTAGTAAAGCTAAATTTCCTTTTTTTTTTTATATAATAAATAAAAATACAAGGTCTAATATTTTCTTCACACACCCCCTGGGATCATCTTGCGCACCCCACTTTGGAGACCACTGCTCTAGAGGTCCACAGCTTGGCTGGCATCAGACCCGCAGCCCTGAGAGTTTCAATGCCCCCCATTAGATTGCGGTGGCCAACCCATGGCTCTTCAGAAGTTAATATGCATCTCCTTGAATCTTTGCACAAGCACGCGGTGCCAAGCTGCCATAGCCCTTGCGTTATGTGATGTGACACGACTGCTTGCAGAGAGCGCGTTACTCCGGTTGGACTTGGAATTTTGGACCCCAGAGCCACGGGTGGGCCACCCCTAGATCTTAGCCAGCAGGCCGAGAAACGATCTGTAGAGGTGAATTAGTGACTGTGCAGGTTGGCAATGGGAGGGGGTTCGGGCCTCACCACATAGACTTGTTGGCTGTGTTCTGACGCATCCAAGAGACAAGGATTTCTTATTTTGGTGCATTCAGCACCAGCCTTTGATTGGACCAACTGCATGGTTGGGATCAAGTTAGATGAGCTTTTAAATACAAGATTCTTCTTTCGGGGCTCACAAAGATTTCTGGGTTCACTGAGTTCCTGGTTCGTGTAAGGGGGCATGACTGAGTTCACTTGCTAACCTATGCACAGAGAATGAAGGGTTAAATGCCCAGGCAGAGGTGCAGGACAAGATCTGGAAAGAGGGAGGCCAGCAGGGGACCTTGGGGGCTCAAGCTCGAAAAGCCTGGGAAGAGGACAGCAGATCAGTCTTTGGAGGTGCTGTGGACTGTGTTGCCTGGTTTGGAGACAGAGGAACTGCTTAAACCTTTGAAGGGAGGGGTAAAGAACCTCTGGCTGGTACCTTTGCCTCAGTAAATGCCTTTCTTGAAGCCGAGATGTCTGCTTGATGGCTTGGTTGCACTTGGCCTCCCCAGTTAGAAATAAAGACCTCTCAAGAACAGAAGTGGATGGTAGCTCCTGGAATCAGGGCTACAGAGCCATGGAAGGTGAGGGCTGAAAGGCCAAGGTCTCAGAGTGGGGAGGAACCTGGTCTCCTCCCTGCTGTAGAAGGGCTGGCATGGGAAGGGGCAGGGGGCTGAGGAGGGCACTCTGAAAACACAACACGGGTGATCCTGAGCAAGCACCCCCTGCCTTCTGGGGACTTAGTGACACATGTTAAAAGCTTGATTTTTGGTGTCTCCTTTGATAAGGTGCCTTATGCAGAGCTTTGCTCGCTAAGTAGGTCAGAGCCAGATCTGTGTCACACATTCCCCTTTCTGCAGCACACTTCCGCAGTGATTTGCCAGTCAGGATTAAGAAGTGAGAGGCTGTTTTAGAATTTTCCACTATGTTCTTCATCAGTGCATAGGCTCTATTTTCTAGTAAGTGCAGCCTGTGAACAGTTTCAAAGTAGGAAGCTCACTGCAAATGGAATAAATTTGCATTAATTCCTATGGGAGAAAAAAGCTGCAGTTTCAGGCATGAAGCCAAATAACGCAAATCCTGCTTGCCTGCCGATTCAGGAGTGGATGTTTTGCAAGGAAAAATGGTGATTCAAATAAGTGTTTTGAAAATACAACTTGTATTGAATACATTGCATTTTAAATGTCAGCTAGCATTCATTCTTACAGTCTGCCTAGGTCTATCTTTGTTAAGGTTTGTTTGTTTATTTAACTAGGGAGAGATGCAACAGAGATCCCACTATCAAATCATTAATATATCTGCATTCACACACACAGGGACGGTGGAGCCTTAATTAAACTGTAGCCCTGTCATCTGTCATCTGACAGAAGGCTTCAGGACTGTGTTATGTAACTAACCTGTGAAAGGGATTCTTGGTATTTATTTCCTAAACAAAAAGCAAATCCCAATTAATGAGATTATATATGCAAACAATTCAAACACAAGAATGGCCATTTTTATGATAATTCGTCGTGTGAGTGTGGTAAACTGAGGCTCTGGCAAGGATTGGTGCTCCCTTGTATTGGGTCCTGGTACAAACATGAAGTCAGAGATATTCCCTGGCTCCAGTAATTCACAATCCTATGAAATCCAGGGTGAACCAGGCCTGAATTACACAGATAAGAGCAACTAGGGGGCAAAACAAGATAGCAAAATCAATGCAGCAACATCAGCAACTTTTGCTTTTGTTAAATGATTGTTTAGGCTGAGTATAAATCTTATGAGTTAGACTTTTAATTTGTATTAAGATGTATCAATAATTAAAAAGACAGATATTTAAAAAGGTGGAATACTGAGGATTCAGCAAACCTGAGTGTGAACTTTGGATATAATTTACATCATGGCATCCCTTCTAGTAAAAATGAGGCTTTAAAATAGGATACTATACTGACTGGTGCTTATCAACAGATAGATTAAAGGAGGTGCATTATAGGAAAAGTGAAGGCATCAGGATCCAGCTTCTCTTATTTAGAGAGAGAGGGGCATCAAAAGAAAAGCAGAGTGTTTATGTATTAAGGATGTGCTCAATAGCGCAAACAACTTTGTTAATCAAAGCCGATGCACAGATGTAATTTGCAAATTGGATCAGAGGATTAAGAGCTCTGGTTTGAGTGAAATGTTAGGCCACATTAGAGAGGCTATGGAATCGCCCACAAGATCCACATGAGGAGGTGTGGGCAGCTGCTGTAGGTGAGGTGTTGAGGAAAAGCTGAGTTTTTATTACCCACTCAGAAACAGCAGGATTAGGCATGTGGGGAAGGGCTGGGTCAAGTTTGAGACTTGTAGCAACCCCATCTGGAGCTCTTGCTTCATGTATGAAGGAGCCAAGAAGATTTAACTGCATTTGAATTGTTCTCAGTTAATTTGCACCATATAACAACTAGAAAAATCTGGCTGCTGCTCTTTTGAAATGTTCCTTTTGAAAGGTGTCCAATGTATGTGTCCAAGATAGTGGTATTCACAGGTCAGCCAGGCATTTCCATGGCCGGTCCCCACAAATCTGACCTTCAGTCATCTTAATTAGGCACTGAAGAACCAGAGAACTCTCCATAGCTACCTCTTGGAGAAACATTTTGCCGGTTACCAGAAAACAATGTTTAACTTAAAATGTATCTTGTGTTACAAAGAGAGAGATTTTGGCTCTTTTTTCTTGATTCTAGTGTGGTAAAACTAAAGTAATGCAATTGCCTGTTACTAATTTTTTAAAGGCAGGCTTTTCTTGAGAAGACAGGACTCCACCACATTTGAAAGAAATGCCAGTTAACTGTGTACAAGTAACTGTTTCCAAGAGCATAAAGACAGCTGTGCCTCTCTTATAACAAAGAGATAGTAATTATGGACTGCACTCTAGCTAATGCAGGAAAAAAGGTGCAGTGTCCTCACAGCTGCAGCAAACATGGTGATGTGCAGCTGTTTTCTGCCTCAGATCAATCCTATGCACAGGCTCTCCTGCATGTTCTGGCTAGTTGCAGAAATAAATTAGAGACAGCTATGCTTTAGACACCCTTACATGCTCCACAAGCCTGTACACTGTACTGATTTCCCAAGTTCAGCTGCACTTTTTCTGTCGTGATGATTACAGGAAAGCTTTGGAACTAATCTCCCAGTAACTGTCCAGAGCATACAGGAATGGGCTGGCCAGTGCTCACTGTTATCCTTTAGGTTTTCCAGCATGTGCGCGAGAGCAACACTAGTTAGAATTTGATGCACCTCAAGAAAGGAGCTGAATTTTGAAAGCATTAATTTTAAAATATATTGTTTGTGATGTTATATGAATGCATATGGACTTTTAATAGCAACCAGATTTGTAAAAAGTCTAAGTATATGCTCAGCTGCCACAACCACATACATACAAGTTAATATTTATCTATTTAACTATTTATTTGCATGTACATTTACAGGGCCATCCACATGCTAATATGGACAGAGACATGCAGTTTTGCTTTACCCACCAACCATCTGACCAGTAATGAATGACAAAAAATAAATTCAAAACAAGACAAGTAACCTAATATGCAGTTAAACTGAGCATGTGAAAATGTGGACATTTACTACAATAGAAGCAAAAAATAATAAGTGCTGGTTATTTCAAAGAAGGGTTAAAACATAATTGATTACACAGTTCAACAGAAGAAGTTTCTAGAACCTAACCCATCATCCTTAGCTATAGCATCGGAAATACTCTGTGGGCTTCTCCCAGATGTTTTACAAAAATAAGCAACCTACAATAAAGGCTTAATTTCCAACAGTACGCATCTGTGGTTACAAGACATGTGGCTACAACATGTTTCAATGCTAATTAAAAGAGCATTATGGCAATAAATGGAATAATTTCCAGCTGTCAGCAAGAAAGATTAATCAAAAAGCATATTTGCACTGATCCCTAGTAACTATTTTACATTCTAATGTTAAAAGTCCTTCAAAAACAGATTATTCTGGTCTACTCAAAACCCACTGATCATGTACATCACAAGTGGGAACTGCACACCCTGAGGGACAGTTGAGTGATCCCATTTAGTACTTTTGCCTCCTTGAAAACAAAGAAAAAAGGGAAAGAGCTGAAACTATTTGCCATGTCTGATGTTGAACAGACGGGTCCCAGAAGCCTCTGCAGTCATCTCTGGACTCACCTGTGACTTCCCTATTTACTGGAAGAGCCACCCTGGTATTGCCAGCTGATGTTAGACGTACAATTTTTTCACTATAGATGAACACAACATGATTGCTATGTCCATATTCAGTGTGAGGAAAAGGTGCTTACGAGAGGACACAACAGTTCTGAAAGATTTCAACGGCTGCCATAGAGAGGAGGGAAAACACACCTTTTCTCTCTTGCTGCAGGGGGGAGGATATAGACCTGATGTGTTAACTTGCAGCAAAGTAAACTTAGATTGGATATCTGGAAAAAACTTCTTTACTGTTAGGAGCAAGGCAGTGGAATAGATGCAGCCTAGGGAAGTTGTGGACCCTCCATCACTGGAGGTGTTCAAGAAGAGGTTGGACAGCGACTGATCAGGGATGGTATGATCTAGGGCGAGGCCTAGCTATGTTTACATTTCAGTATGGGTATTTCCCACGCTTGTAGGCTCTGCTGGTTGCTCCCCCACCCCTCCCTTTCCTCTGCTATGTGTATATGTGCAGATATCTTTATATCTAGATATAGCTATCTGTCTATACACACGTGTGTGTTTAAGCCTCCCTCAGAGACACTGAGTGTTGGCTATAGCCGACACTAGGGGACGTTGACGGGTGCACCAGGTCTCCTGCTAGGAGCAAAGTTGGGGCTTCTGGCTGCAGGGCCTCTTTTGGGGTGCAGAAGGCACTCCACCCCTCGGTCAGACTCGCAGGACTTGGCGGGGCCTTTGCCTTCCCCTGTAGCAGGGGGCACGGCCCTGGACCAAGACGTCTTCAGCACACATTGGCATTTCAGAGGCGGGACCCGGGCTGCCGCCCTTCCGTGCGGCGTATGGGGTGAGGTGTGCTGTGCTGGGCTGGGCTGGCAAAGGGCGGCGGGTATGAGATACCGGCCGGCCTTGCCGCCGCAGCAACCAGCTCGATAGCAGTAAAAACCCTCTCAGAGCCCACATCTCCAGCAACGCCAGCATCCCCCCACTTATTGCTAGCTGGAGCAACTGGGAGGCAGTCAGGGGGGCGGGGCGGGGCGCGAGGCTGCTCATTGGCCAGTGCGAGAAAGCCCCGCCCCCACCATGTGATGTCCGACGCGTTGCTTCCCGATTGCTTCTGGGTTGGAAGGTCGCCTGCCCTACTTCCTGTCCTCAGATGAGTTACTGTGTTCTCCGGCCCGGACGGGAGGGCGGCTTGGGGGCCTGGCACGAGGTGAGGTGAGGTGAGGTGAGGGGCGGGGCCGGGCCGGGCCGGGCCGGGCCGGCCGGCTCCCTTGAACGCTCCGAGCGGCGCGTGTCGTTCCCCCTCCGCCCCCAGCCAACGACCCCTGGCAGCGTGCGGGGGGCGGGACTTCTGCCCCAGGCCAGGGGGAGGCGCCCATGGAGGGGGGCTCCTTGTCTAAGCACGTGGCAGGAGTGTGCAGTTTCCCAGCTCTGCTGGGCCAGATGTTTGTTGGCAGGGGAGCCGTGGCAGCATTCATTGCCCCCCACTGCCAAGTGTCCAGTCTCTGGGGATCCCTGTGGGCCAGATCCAGTGTGGGGTCAGGCTGGCACTCTGTATGGCATCCATGGATCCAGGCTGCACATGCCAAACCCCTGCCACTTGTCCAGTTCGCTGGGCTGCAAGGTTGGCAGCACCTCCTGTAGCTGCTTCACCCTTGTTACCTGCTGAAGGGATGATCCATTCTCCCCTAACATCAATGCTTTTCAGTTAGTCAGCTCCTTGCAGATCTCCTTGGGGATCTGCCTGACCACTAACTGGCTATTCGCAATCTCCTAACTGGTTCAGTGTGGGCTGAGGTGAAACTTACCTGTGCTTTATGCATCCTCTGAAACCACCGGAAGCAGTCCAGGGTGCTGTCCTTTTGTGTCAGCTGCCGGGTGTTTGTAGGAGTCTTTGCTCCCTTTTGTAAAATGTCTTTAAAGCTATACCTGATGTATTAAAACAGCAAAAACCTGATTTGGAAAAGCAAGGACATCCCAGTGTTCCAGTTGGGCATTGTCATTGTTGGCTGTTTTTTTAAATAATCACTTTGGATGTTCAGTAACTTATGCACACGTATGTAAGACCTACATTTCATGAAAATCTGCAGCAAATGAAAAGTTTTGGCCTTTGTTTCAAATTCTGAAGTCTTCAGTTTTTACTGCTGCTGAAGTCAGTGGGGAGTTGGACTGAAGCCTGCATTTCAAGATTTGCGTTGCAAGTCGTATGTGCCTTATTGGCTTTGTGTGCCTCACAAATGAGAGGAGTCCAATCCAGAAAAGCATCTGATCTTGAGTTGACAAGATTCCTTGTCGGAGGGCAAGGATGATAACAGTAAGGTCGGGTGATTGGTCAGTAAGTCATTCATATCTTGAGTCCAGTCCATTTTCTTGATTTCTTACTGGTTGTCTGGTTACTGCCTTCTGCTTGGTGTCACAGGCATTGCAAAATAAATGAGTTTTAGAGATGGCTGTGGATATAGTGGAATTCAGCAGTTCAGACAAAAATGGCTACATGGAAGATGGCACAGGAATGTCTGTGAGAGAAGACACTGGGCATCAAGACTGGTAGCATGGTTTAAACCAGGCATGTCAAACTGAGGGTCCACAAATTGGATCTAGCCCACAGAGCTGCATGATCCAGCCTATGGATCTTGAACTGATCCGTCATGCAGCACTGGCGCTGCATGTGGCACAGGAGTCAGTCTGAGATGTGAGCTCCACCTTGTGACTTTGCCAGACCAACCCTGCACACTGGCTCTGGGGTCAGGCCATGTGTGCACAGGGCCAGCATGCACTGCCTGCAGCACAGGGCCGGCATGGGGAGCACACTGCACATGGTGCCTTGCTGAACCAGCCCTGCTCACTGGCACAGGCGTGGCTAGATCTGCCTCGGAGACCTGAGTTTGACACCCTGAGTCAAGGAAATTTAGTTGAAGAAGCCTGGCGGGAGTGTGGTGATGTGGCGCTTTTGAGCATAGAGTAGACCACGTTTTCAGGTGGAAGATGACAGAGTTAACTTGGAGAGATCAGTTGATGTGGAAGTAGCATCCCAGATGCATTAAAAAGGTTGAGTGTTGCACTCCAGGCTAAGATCTGTCTGTGTTATGCAGATCTGGTTTGATATGACTGTGCTGATGTCATTACACTGGCGTAAACCTTTAGAGATGATCATTCAGAGCAGGGCTTATGCAAGATGCAGTTTGCTTCAGTATGTAAAGTATTTTGTACCATTGCAGCATGCTTATAGTTAGACACCTACACCAATATAACTGCTGGAGGTGTCTAACTGTATAGCAAGGGCCACATCCAATATAGTAAGACCAGCATGAATTTTATATTTGTAGATTGGCAATTCTCAGGCAGGGTACTATGACATCTTTTGAAGGATGTTGCGGTGCCTGGCTCCTATGCAAGGTATGCACCTGTGCAAGGAGGCGCTTGTTCCTTCATCTGCTGGGCAGCCTGTGGACAAGTGCCACCCTGGTACACCATTTTCTACAGCCCCTTCCATCAGCTCTGGGAGCATTAGAGGAGTAGGGGAAGAAGTTGAGCTAAAAAATATAACTCTTGCCATCCACTCATCCAGCAGCCCCTGTACTAACTGCACCTGTTCTTGGAGCAGTTTGCCTTGTTGCAGAAAGACGCATGGGGGGGCTGTGTTTTTTTAGCCTGGCTCGTTCACGCGCTCTTCCCATGCTCTCAGAGTTGGTGGGAGAGACTAGGGAATAGTAGCTCTAGTTGATAGCATTCAAGTCCCCAGAAGAGCAGCTCTAACTGCATGGGCTGTGCTCACTTGCTCAGGTACAGACTGTGGACAGGCTGTCCGTGTGTGCTGGAAAGAGCGGGACATAGCAGAGTCCTGCCCTGAGCTGGCACCAGCCCCTGCACCTCCTGCAGCCACTGTCATCCCCTTCTACTTCCTGTAAGCATAGTTGTCTCCTTCAGGAGTCTAAATATCCACCCTCAAGCTCCCCAGTGCCTTACCAGACAACTGCTGCCAGTGCTGCCTTGCTTTCATGGGTGCGGTGCCCACTGCTGTCCACACTGCCACCTTGTGAGATTTGTTTTTTAAAGGTATCATGGGATGCAAGAAGTAAGCACTGTAAAAAATAACTTAATTTTTAAATGCAGGTGCCACTGATTTCCAAAAAGTTTTGAAGAGGCTCTGGAGTCTGAAAAAGTTAATAAGCTCTGTTACTAAGTAAAATCAAAGAGATGTGAAAATAGATTGCAAGTAACTCATTGACTTGTGAACGGAGACAGAAAGGACAGAAACTTTTGAAATGAGCAAGAAGAAATGATGGAAAATATCTGAAAGAAAATACTGCAGTTGCTAAATATATTTTGCTCGTTTGATCTTTTCAAGAAAATGTTTTCTTTTTTCTTCCTTAGATTGCTGATTTCGAAGTATTGCTAAATTGGGAGATACTTTTTAAAGTTGAAAGTTGTTTTTCAACCTGTCCTTACTCTTCACAGTAGAAAAATGAACCGAGCAGGAGTGCTGAAGTTGGAAAACCTGGTCCAGTTACACTGTGCTTGCCGCCAGCTGCATAGTCTGCCTTACCGGAAAGTTCACAGGGCACAATGGAAGCCTGTGCGCTCGTCTGCACACCCTACATTGCCAGCTCAGCTGTACCCACAGCTCTGGCAAACAGACAAATTTGGCAGTGTTGCATTATTACAATATAGGCTTTTAGCTACAAACATGGTAATTAACTGTTCCAACAGTTACTTTATTTTCTATCTGAAAGTACATGGTACAAGAAATCAGTCTGAGCATTTTCATTATATAGATAGAAGCTCTATTTGTAGTGAATTTATTGCATGCAGGGTAAAATTACTCTGGATCAGTGCTTCCCAAACTTTTCCTCAGAATGGCCCCTTACTCCCAACCTGCAGCCCCATGGCCCTGCCAGTGCTGCTTACTTCTGACCCACAGCCCCCTGGCCCTGCTGTTGCTTCTCCCTCCCAACCTGTAGCCTGCCCCCCCCCGGTGCACTAAAACCAGGGCCCGATGCCCCCTGCCCTACCTCAGCACCCAAGCCCTGGCTGCCGCCTGCTGGGAGGGGCAGCTGCTGTAGCCTGAGTGGAGTTTGGAGCCTGGCTCCTGCACCCCCTCCCCTGTCCCCTTCCCTGTGGGCAGCATGGCCAGAGCAGAGCCCATGGGGAGGGAGGATGCAGGCTGCCTGCTGCAGGCTTGGGGCTCCCTTCCCTGCTACCCTGCCCCCTGGGGGCTCCATGGCCCAGCAGGCAGGACCTGATGTAGGAGGGAGCACTGCACCGCCATTGCCACCAAGCTGAGGTGCTCCCTGTCTGCCCAGTAGCAATGGGGGCACAACTCCATGCGGTTACTGCCACACTTCACTTTGGAGGCCATGGTGGTGTGCTCCCTCCTGTACTGGGTCCTGCCTGCTGGACTGTGGAGGTGGCTCCTGTCTAGAGCTGGTCCAGTCCCTTTGCAGCCCTATGCCCCACTGAGGGTGCAGAAATCTTACAACCTTAACCGCTGATGTTGCAACCTCATTTGGGGTAGGGACCCACAGTTTGGGAACTATTGCTTTAGCTAGAGAAGTTTTTCTAGAATTATAAGACTAATGCAAATGAATTGCAATTTCTTTCCCCCCTCCCAAATATGGTCAAGTAATTGAAGTAATATAAAACCAGATGTTGTGACACCAGTTGGAAAGAAAAATTGATTAGAAGTGAAAGTAAAAAAAATATTTGATTGACTTTCAGTGCTCTAGATGAAAGAGAAGCAAAAATAGCATTGAGTAATTTTTATAGTTTCTTGAATAATTTTAATATGTAAAGTAGATGAAGGAATTGGTTTAAAACTCATTTTTAAGTTTTCATTCTTGTTTTTAATAATTTATTTCTTAATTTATCTTAATGTACATATCTAACTCCTTTGTAGTGGGGAAAAAAAGAAAAATGGAAATTACCATCAGTACAACCTAAAGTTAAAAAAGTAGTAGTAGAAATATGGCATAACATGACTGTTGAAGAACTTGCAAGAGTTATGAAAAAAGACATAGGTGAGTTTGTTTCTTCTTTTGAAAAATATTTCAGAATTTTGTGAAATACATACATACACATACACACACACACACATACTTTAAAGCAATAATGGAGTTTTAAAGAATGATATGGGGAATAAAGCTGTGCGAATAGGGAAGTATTCAATTTGGATTTGGCTGATTCGGAGGACAGTGATTCAGTACAGTGATTTGACTTGCTGTCTGCATTTGATTCAGCTGAATCAGAGATTCGGATCAGCCGGGGGAGAGGCGGGCACAGCTGGGTGGCTGCAGGTTCTCCCAAAGCTCCTCCAGCTGTGCCTGCTTCTCCCCGGATGCGGGAGGGAGCTGTGGCAGAAGCCCCCCATGGCTACCCTGCCCGGCCCCATCCCCTGCCTGGCGCTAGCCTCCCATCATGTAAAAAAATAAAAAAAAGCTCTGCACTCACCAGCTGTAGCAGTGGTGATCAGGATCCCTGAGGGCTCATGGCAGAGGCTCCTCACTGCAGCATGGGGCCCTGGAGGGCAGTGGGGATCACCTCCCTGCTTGGCACCTGTCACATTGGGCAGGTGCAGCGCGGCTCAACAGGTTGCTGCATGCTCCCTGGGAGCTGGGGTGGCTTCAGCACTCAGCCGGAGCCTGGCACCACTCAGCCCCAGCTCCCAGAAGGTGTGAGGTGCCCTGCCAAGTCACACTGTACCCACACCATGGGGCAGGTGCTAGGCAGGGGTGGTGATTCCCACTGCCCCATGCTACACAGGTGACGGGTCTCTGCCACAAGCCCTCAGAGGCCCTCATTGCTGCTGCTACATCTGGTGAGTGCATTGGGCAGGGCAGCTATGGGGGCTTACCATTACCAGCCAGAAGAGCCATGGGAGAACCTGCAGCTGCCCAGCTGTGCCTGCCATTCCCTGGCTGATCTGAATCTCTGCTTTTCTGAATCAATCTGGAGGCTTCAGATTTGATTTGGACTTTTTAATGGGTCTCCTGATTCAATTCGAATTTGGAGATTTGGCCACTGAATTGCCTCCAAATCGAATTGGCAACCAAAGTTTCACACAGCCTTATGGGGAATGTTTCTCTACAGCAGTGGTTTTAAACCCTTTTTCATTTGTAGACCCCTAAAAAATGTTGAATGGTGGTGTGGACCCCTTTGATTGTGTGACTATTCACATACTTTTGATTTTAACATAATCATCTTTTGCAGACCTTAGACATAGTCTGTGGACCCTCAAGGGGTCTATGGACCACAGATTGAAAACCACTGCTCTAGAGTAACACTTATTTACCAGCATCCACAATAAATCACAGTGCCTATTGTCAGGTAAGTTTTTCTGTATATCCTTGTGTTAATAAAATAAAAAGAAAATGCTTTGTAGATGCACAATTCTTTTTCTTCTGTGTATATTTCCAGCTTTTTTTTTTTTTTTTTTTTTTTAATGCTCTGATCCTGTTACCTGGGTTTTCTTTTCTCTTTCTCATTCTGCACCTTTTTTAATGAACAGGTAGAGAACTAGTTTAACACCAGGCCTCTTTAGTAAAATGTTCTACCTGTTATGTAAATTGACTGGAAATTGTGTAAGTGTTTCAGTGCAGAGCTGTAGGGCTGCTGTAACTACAGTGTTAGCACATCTTCACAGAAGACCTCACTTGAAAAAAGGTTCAGGTGTTGAGAGGTTCCCAGCCCGAAAATTTATGGTAAAAGACAAAACAGAAATTGGGGCAATTATAATACTACAGAGCTATAATAATGCACATCTTGACTTTTTACAGGCAAACAAGCTGTTATAATTCCTCTCTTTTAAAATGCCAGGTGTCTGTTAAATAGAAGTATTTAGGCTTCATCAGTGTTGGGATTCTGCGTCAACTCCAGCTGTTGATGTAGCTGCAGTATTGCAAAATGTGGAATACAAAGAAAGCTAAGTTTGTTTGTTTTTTTTATAATACTTGAGGTTACATGTGCTTAAAACAGGTGTAACCTCCACCCATGCAAGTTGCAACTTTCCTTGTCTGTGCTGTGTGGGTTGCTGGTTCAGCTGTAGATGAGTGACATTAATGTTTATTTCAAGTGCAGCCTCTAGGACATCTTAGATCATCAAAGCCAGAGAATAATTGTAGCACCTACATATTCTTGCGGGGGAGGGGATGGGGGAAAGGGGAGTGTTTAAAATCTAATTCTGTACTTGTGTAAAATTCCACCTCAGCAGCCTTTCTCAGTTTGTGCTAAGAACAAAAAGAATCTGCCATGTCTCTGTGTCTGAGGGATCTGCTGACTCATTAAGATTTCTAATGGTGCTCATGTCACTCATTAGCAATTCTTAATTGTTGCAATGTGTTCTGCATTTCTGATACCAGAGAAGGTATGAACAGTGGCATGAACAGATTTGCTTGAGATTCCTTTCAGTAGCACTTTTGCAGCCCTCCAGTTTATGATGATGAGTCTTAACTTTGAGCTGAAGCAAAGAAAAAAAAAAAGATCTGTTCTAGACTTTTAAAGATATTTCTTAGATAACTGCAAAACAAATCTAATTTGTATGGGGCACTTGGTGTGACTTCTAGTGCATTGGGATAGATTAGGACTACGGAGGAAGTAATTTTGAAAAATAAATCCATTTGCTCACAACTGTATTAGTGTTACCTAAGCTATGGTATGAAATTTAGACTTCTTATGAGCTCTGGAGGGTAAAATTTGGCACTTAATTTGGGCTGCTTTCCATTTACAATTTAAAAGGACCTACTCCTCTCCCATTTACAATTGCATTGTATACCTCTGACATTTACTGTAATGGAGCCACCTTGGAAAGTCATGCAAGGGAAGTATTTTAGCAATTTCTAGTAGACTGTAATAGCTGGAACTAAGGCAACAGAACCAGTATCTTGTGATCAGCTGATTCCCTATGGACTATAAGCAATTGTTTTGGCTATTTCCACTGGTTCAGAGAACTTTAAGTTTTAATGCTATATGTGTATGGTATGTGCAGGATATAAAGCACACTGTTTTTAAATGGTAAGCATAAGAATAAAATAGGCATAGTATTTAATGAGACTTTGATTTCCGAAAATCTTACTTAAGTTATTACAGGAACTTTATAAGCAAAAATACTTTCTGAATAGAATACAATGGGAAATCATAAATCAACTATAAAATGTATAAATAGTTCATTTATATACCGTATGTGTAGGAAAACTGTGAAAGCTGCCACTTTTTTTCTTTACCTAATTTGCTTTTCCTTGAACTGGACTGTTGGATGAAATATATGTTGGATGAATATATGTACTAAATATATGTTGGATGAATATATGTACTAAAGGTTACTTCTGTCCCATGTGTTTTGGAGGATCAAGTTTGAATTGTCTAATTTATTTCTTTAAACAGACGATGTTTATGAAGCCCTGTTGAACATAGACATTGACCTAAAGTCACTAACATCAAAATCAGTCTTAAAAGAAGTGTGGGTAAAGGAAGCTATTGAAAAATCAGGGATGAAGTACAAGTGGGCAGAAGTAAAGAGAGGTAAAGAGAAAATGAGAGAAAATAAAGATGCTGTAAAAAGGTAAAATTTTGATTGCTCTCTTTGACTGTGTTAATTGAAATAATGTATTTTATGCCAGTATCTTCCTAATGATATTAAAATAGTAACTTAGGAAATGATACATAGCTGATAATTAAAAAGTACATTTTAAACAGGTTAAATGCTTTGCCCGGAAACTTAATGTAGGAATTCTGGCACTTTATTTGTGTTTTAGATGTTGATTTTTTTTTTATGCAACTTCTTAACAAACTGTCTTTGCTTTCTCCAGTTAGTTGCTGTATTAGATGATGCAGAAATAACAAGCATTGTTATAAAGGGAACAAAATGCTTGAATTTAGTTATGATTACTTTTTTTTTTCCTATGCGAAGAATTGGGGAGAAGCTTGACTGACCTATTCAGCATTAAGCAATGATTCATGGCTGCTGACTCTGCATAACAATTATTATCACCCTAAATATTACACAAATAATGTTTCTGGTATTTGCAAAGCAAATGTTTTGCTGTTAATTGTAGGCCTCCTGCAGATCCAGCTTTGTTAACCCCACGACCTCCAGTTGTTACTATTCTGGGCCATGTTGATCACGGGAAAACAACTTTACTTGATGGTCTGCGAAAAACTCAAGTGGCAGCAATGGAAGCAGGAGGCATCACCCAACATATTGGTGCCTTTCTTGGTATGATTTAACCATATATATCTGAGTTTGCTATGCATTGTTTACTATAATAAATACATTATAATCAGTTGTAATGTATTGCTGCTTTGCTTACAGTTTATTTGAAGAACAATGCGTGCAAGGTATGCTCTATAGTAGTGGTTCTCAGCCTATTTGCCATAGTGGGCCACATTTGCAGCTCTCAATGTGTTATGTGGGCCATACCCATGCAACTTAACTTGTGTATCCGTTTAAAAGTATTTTGTGTCTGTTATCTGAAAATAATCCAATACAAATTAATATTTTGTAATGCCTCTCATTTCAACGTTGTCAAATGTCTTTACTTATTTTATTTAAAAAAAAAAAAAAAAGTCACATGGGCCACAGCAGTGTGCTAATTGTGCCATGGGTTGAGAACCACTGCTCTATAGCAGTATGATCTTGCTGCAAATCATAAGCCATGCTGCTTGGGTGCAATCTAAAAGCATTATGCAGATGGTCTGCACTGTAGATCTGGATCACTTGGGAGCCATTAAAGATCCTGTGACACTTTTTGTTGAAATGGGGATAAAGATACCCCTGTTTCTAGGCCCCACTACAGTTTGGTTAAGTGTAGCATGCCTGCCTAAAATTCCCCTCATAGTCCCTATTGCTTATGCCATGGGCCAACAGCCTTTTTCAGGCGGCATGCTGGGACAAGTCAGCTCCAGGCCAACCTGAGCCAGATGGCTTTGCAGCACACTGACAGCAGGGGGCTTTCCCTGTGCCCTTGCTGGATCCAGCAAGCTGGAACTGTGCTTGTACTGCCACTGCTTCTCTCAGCCACTCATTCCCCAGCTGCAGTGCAAGTGCAGCTTCCAGCCAGCAAGAAGCTGTGCTGGGGTTGGGCAGGGGCCGAGTAGTTAGTGGGAGCAGTGGAGACGCAGCTCTCCAACCCCTCCGAGCGAGCTCTTTTCTGGATGGAAGCTGCTCCTGTGCTGCTATTGTTTCTCCCAGCCCTCTGCTTCCTGGCTGTGATGTGAGTGCAACTTCCACCCAGGGGGGCTGCACTGGGGCTGGAACTAGAAACTGCTTCCACTTCTCCCTTTCCTGGTACATCTTTCCATCATCTGGATGCTGCATTTGCACTGCAGTCTTGGGGAGAGGGGAGGGAGAGAAGCAGCAGCAATGCAGATGCAGTTCGTAATTCCTAGTTGCCAGGCCTGGTGCAGTTCTTTGCTGCCCAATCTCAGCAAGGGCACTGGCAAACCCTTCAGCTCTGTGGGCCAAATGCTATTGAATAGCTTATGCTATTTTCTCTTGGTGTCTTAGAGAGGTGGTATGGTCTAGAGCAGCGGTTCCCAACCTGTGGGTTGTAACCACAAATGGGGTTGGAGCATCGGCGGATGGAGTTGCAATAAATATGCCCCCTGAGATTTCTACACTCACAGCGGGATGTGGGGCTGCAGCTAGGACAGAGCATCTCCAGGCAGGACTCGCCTCTGTGGCTCAGCGGGTGAGACCCGTTGTGGGAGGGAGTGCCGTAGCACTATGGCCACCGAAGTCAGGCACGGCAGCTGTGGCAGTGCAGAGATGTGCCTATGCTACTGCCAGGTAAGCAAGGGACTCCTCAGATTGGTAGCCATGGCGCAGGGCGGGGAGTCTCAAGCCTACAGCAGGCAGCCTACATCTTCCTCTCTCCCCACCAGGCTCTGCTCCAGAGAAGCTGGGCTCTGCACTCCACTCTGGCCACAGCAGCTGCTGCCTCCTGTGGATGGCAGCCAGGGCTCTGGTGCTGCTATGGGGACAGGGGCTGGGGGCCCTGGGGCACCTGGAGGAATTTGGAGGGCTGTGGGTGAGTGACACCTGGGGTTGTGGGGGGGCTGTGGGTTGGGAGTGAGGGGTCATGCTGAGGAAATGGGGTCACGCTGAGGAAAAGTTTGGGAAGCCCTGGTCTAGCGTATAGGATACTGAAATCAGAATTGGCATATGTTTGTTCTGCTCCCACCAATTGTGACCTGGAGGCAAAGTGCTAAGAGATGATTTGCCCATTTTCCTTTGTGCATTTTTGTTTATGAATAGATGGATGATAGTGACTTTTCCTAGTGAATAAAAAATTATTGAAGTTTATCTATAGATGTGTAGATATAGATATATATCTTAGAGGTCCTTGGCAGTGTTTTAAATTTGTTCTTGCCTGTTTCTGTTGAGGACATGACTTTCCCATAGCTAGTAATTCTTAATGAGCTCTTAGGTTTGCTCAGTATTATGTCCACACTGACTTCTTGACAAGACTGGAGGCCAGATGCTGTAGCAATGGCCTCAGTTAGTCTGTTTTGTATAATCCTAGCCATATGTCCTGCCCACACTGAAGTTGTTGGAATTTCACCGCATTTCTTATACATGATTTTTTCATAGCAATTAGACTTTTCTCCATACACTTTCCCATTTCTAGTCTCAAAATTCATATCTTTAAAAATGTTTATTTTATTTTTGAAAGTATTTAGTTTCCTCTCATCTTCTTCTATCTCTGTTTTTCATAATAAATAACCCAGGAACTCATCCAAATACAACAGTAGGCTTTTATAATCTTGTATACCAGGGGTGTCAAAGATCAGGCTGCAGAGCCTTATGGCCTGTGCAGCTTGTGGATCTCAGACTGGACCCTCACCTCTGAACTTGGTGTGTGGGGCTGAGTTGGGTGCATGCATGCAGCATACCTTCATCATATAGTAGAGGCTTGGTCTTCCCCAGGTGTAAAAAGTTGCTACAGCAATAGTTAGCAAGCATTCATGCTTGGTATTGACACCTTTTATTTTTATTTGTTGTTCCTTTTGAAGATTGTTATTAGTACTCCTTGCTTCTAGGTAAAAGTCCATTTATCTTGCCACTTCCTTTGAGTCTCCAGTTGTTCTTTCTATCTCCCTGGTAGCCAAGTAATTAACATATAGGTAAAGTTAGGATAGGCCATTTAAAATCACTCTGCCCTGCAAATTTCATAATGATTGTACCAGTTGCTCCATAGTCACAGTAAACAATTCCAGGGATACAGCATCTCCCTACTTTAATCCCAGTTTGATAGTGAGTGGGGCACAGCTTTCACTTCCTACATATACCCCGCTTTTTGAACTGCAAATACCCACTTGTACAGTCCTCATAATTTTTATCAGGGATACCAATTTTTTCACTGCATCTACAGGTCATCCTAGAGTATAGCTGTCCTGTGTTTTCTTAAAAGCTGTAAAACTGTATGTATGAAGATAGGAAATTGTTGTAAGGTAGCTAAAGACTTGTGCTTCATTTCAGAAGTCTCCATGTTTCTTATGTGAGGTGGAAGGAGGGGTGTTCATGTAATGCCAAGTGTTTTACGTTTCTTGATGAAAGGTACCATGGCTGAGACTTTTTCAAAAGGGCCTAGGGCAGTAATAAGGCACCTGGCTTCCATTTAAGTAGGAAGATAGGGCTGGAGATGGTTTCCTGGGCAATCAAGTCCAGTCTGTACATAGGTAATTGTTAATCAAAGGAATCTACAAGTTAGTACTTTGCACCCCTACATACAGCCTCAAGAAACAATATTCAAAATACCAGAAACCCCCTATAAATATACCATAAGCAAACATACGGGAGATGAGGGCACTGACAGTGCCTTGCCACTGCAGTGACAGTGAAGGCCTTGTTTAACGCTTGCTGAGAAGTTTCTGGAGAGAGAACTGTGCTCTATGCTATAGAGAAGACAAAACCTTCCACAGACCATGCCAGTCTGACTTAGAAGAAAAATTTTTCCATGACCCAAATTTAGTGATTAGTGTGACCCTGAACAGAAAATCAAGACTCTCCTAACCAGGAACCTGTGGGTTTTGATATCAGCTGGAGCACCAGCTCATCTCAGTTTAAAAAACCCTAGCTTCAGCTGTGGCCATGTAGAGTGGATGCCTATCTGCTGCAGGCTCCTTTTGACAATCCCAACATGTATAAATGTATCATTGATCTAAACTACCATTTGGTGTGTCTCCCAGTCCCAAAAGGCAGCACCATTATGGAAAGGCATATGAGCTTAAAATACTTGGGAGATCATTTTTATATTACCTTTAGGATGTACCACACTGTCATTACTTAGGGCCTGTGCTCATTAGCAGATTTCTTTGTTGTTTTTTGGAAGTTTTATTTATATATATATATATATAATATGCATGCTATGAAAAAGTAGTCTGTGGCTTCAGTAGGCTAGAAAAGCCATTTTTAAAATAAAAATGTATCCTTTAAAATGATGAATGTTGCGCACTACTTTTCTTTAAAATGTACTGTATTTTAAATTGTGTTTTGACAGTTCATCTGCCTTCTGGGGAAAAGATAACTTTCCTTGATACTCCAGGACATGCTGCCTTTACAGCAATGAGGGCAAGAGGTGCACATATTACCGATATTGTCATACTGGTTGTAGCGGCAGACGATGGAGTAATGGAACAGACTGTAGAGTGCATTCATCATGCTAAAAATGCCAAAGGTACTGTGCATATTTTAACCCATTAATATGTTGTTGTTTTTAGGTATGCTAATGTACAGGAGTATATCATACAAGACCAAGTTTCTGTAGTATATTCCAAGTTCTTGGCTTATAGCTGCACTCGGAACCTTTTTCAGTATATTTTCTTGTCTCCGTTATTTTTGAGAGAGACCTAAGGCTTCCCAGAACTGTGCCAAGTGGTCTCCTTAGCTCAGCGAGCTTCTTTTTCTTTTTCCTTAAGTTGTCTGGATTCAGGCTGTTCCCTCTGATGGTACTGTGCCTGCCCTAGACGGGCACAGTGCCCCTACAATTTAGAGAAGTCCCATATTCTTAGGAAGATGCACAATTTACAGATTATTCACTTCCCCTACCTGGAAGGAGCATGAAGCTAAACTTCAGATTTACCTCCTGGGTAAATTTAAGTGGACAGCCTCCTAGCCTGAAAGGCAGAACCCCCAGGGCAAGTTCCTGCTTGGGAGAAACCATCTTTGTCATAAGTGCCAGAGAAGTCATCTTTTGGAAATCGCAGATCTAAAGATGATTCCAAAGGAAAAGTACCTCTCAAAACGGGGATCATCACCTTTTCTCCTCATCTTTCCTGAATCTGATATCTCATGGTGGGTTCTTACAAGTCTCATCAGTGTCCTGGCACTCAAGTCCCCCCATCAACATCCAGTTGCAGAGAATTCACCCTTTCAGTGCCTAGGAAGCACAGGGATGAGCTTGCTTTCTGGGCCTTCTCAGCTGTTTGACTGCCTCCTCATCTTCACAGGTCCAGTGCATCAGCCTTGCCTTACCAAGAATGTCTGTGCCAAAGTTGGCTGTTCCACCAAGATGCAGTGCTCCTTCGCGGCCCCCTGCTAGCTCATCCCATCTGCTAGTGGTTCTTTAACTTCTGGGCATTGAGTATCCTGATGATCCAGCCAGAACTGGATTCTCTGTTGCCTGCCCTGGCTGTGTTGCACAAATCCTAGATTCATCAGTTCAACAACAACTGGGGAACTGACCCCAGCTCTGGGCCACCTAGCATCACCAGTTGAAGGTCTCCATGTCAGACTCTTGTCTTTCAACTCTGAGAGTGGCTGTGAGTCTAAGTATGCTTATTTGTTCGTTTCCTTCTGTGCCAGAAGCATTGACCACCACTTCATGCTTCCTGGTTTCCTGCATAGGGGCCTTTTCCTGCTTTTTCAATGTGGCTTCTTTGATTTCCCACTCAAACTCCAGAAGCTAGTCACACTCCTTAGGCTACTGTTCATTAGCTTCAACACTTGCAGCTTTTGCCTATCCATCTGAAGTCACATAACATTTAAGTGCCTCAGATGCATGCAGGCCTTGTGGATGATCTGTTCCCTTGGGAGCTACGTTCTTGGTATCAAGATAATGGTTTTGTTGTTTGTCAAGTGCTTCTTTGCCTTGCATGGGGAAGGACCCTGCCAGTGCCTTCAGGAAGTCACATTTTCTCATTCTCATCCATTAGTCATATTGTAACAAAGTCTCCCTCATGGGTGAAAAACACACAGGAATGACATTCAAACAGTGGTGTCTGGTCTACCAAGGAGGCCAAGCTGCATATCAGTTTTTTGAAGCTCAGGTTGGTACACAGAGCCTGTCATGTATTTCTGCATCCTATCACAGGACAAAGTGTTCAGATTATGACAGGCAGTAACACTATAGTATGTTAGCTTTAAACTAAGCCCGCTGGGGGATGGGGGGACTACTGCTCCTGCTGGCCTGCTGAACAGCCCTTGCAAAGCTAGCGGACCAAGGCACTTAAAGGGGCACTTAAGGGAGCCCACCCCTGCCCCAGCCCTGG
>NW_017728943.1:45082891-45088188 GCF_001723895.1 Crocodylus porosus
CTGGGATCCTATGACCCCAGCTGACTTCCTGCCCTTTGGGCAGGGGGCTGGACTCGATGGTCTCCCGAGGTCCCTTTCAGCCCTAATGTCTATGAAATCTAAACAAACAAGGTGACTCGAAATCTCTCCTTCCCCCTTCAGGGAGACATTTGACATCTGGAACTAGTTCATCTCTCACTAGATAACTATTTCAGCAATATATTTCCTAGGTACTGAGTAACTAAGCTACTGCAGGTACACCTTACATTGGGAGTGGGAGTTGGAGGACTCCATTCTATGGGTCCTCATCTCAGACAGGAGTCATTCAGACTTATTCATTTTGGACACTAGGAAGTAGTGTCAGTTCTTTTATTTCAGGGAAGGGCCTAGTGGGACCTAAACCTAATCCTCAAACCCCAAGTGGACCCACCATCTGAACTGATGATAGTCTCCTTGCTACTCCATTTGTCTATGAAAATGCCCTTGGTAGGTAGGATTCAGAAACTGATGATGGATTTCCTCCCATTGATTTTTTTTGGGGTATGTTTGATAGGTGTTTCTCACAGACATTCATCAGTTTCTTTTTTTACTGAATATCACTTTGGTTACCAAATTATAACCTACTCCTTCACTCCCCGTCTCCCCCACCCAAGAGCCAGAGGCCTTGCTTGGTACACTTGATGTGAAGAAAGCTCTTCTGGCAGTCTCCCTTTGATCTTCATTTCTATAGTAAAGAACTAAAGGTCAAATGATTTCTGGTACAGTGGAGCTTAGACCGAGTTGGAGCTCTCACTACAAAGCATGCGTTCTGTTGCTGCAGTGGGTTCATCAACAGAGATCAGAGCTCATTTTACTAGGTCCCAAGTGGCTTTGATAGCTTTCCTACAGAGTGTTTGTCTTCTTGATATTTGGAAGGCAGCTACCCAGAGCTCCATAGAATCATAGAAAACTAGGGTTTGGAAGAGACTTCAGTAGGCCATCTAGCCCAACCCCCTGCTCAGAGTAGGACCATCCCCAACTATCTCATCCTAGGTCATAGTCTACCTAGGTCTTAAAAACTTCTAAAGATGGAAATTCAACAACCTCTCTGGGTAGCCTGTCCCAGTGCTTAACAACCGTCCTAGTGAGAAAGTTCTTCCTAATAACTAACTTAAATTTCCCTTGCTGCAACTTGAGACCATTGCGCCTTGCTCTGTCACCTGCCACGACCAGTCTAGCTGCATGTTCTTTGGAACCAACCTTCAGGTAGATGACGGTTGTTATTAAATCCCCCCTCGGTCTTCTCTTCTCCAGACTAAATAAGCCCAGTTCCCTCAGCCTCTCCTTGGAAGTCATGTGCCTTAGCCCCCTAACCATTATCGTTGCCCTCTGCTGAACTCTTCAGTTTGTCCACATGTTTTCTGTAATGGTGGGGGGCAAAACTGGACGCAGATGTGACCTCATCAGTGCAGAGTAGAGGGAATAATCATTTCCCTCGATCTGCTGCCAGCACTCCTCCTGAGGTAGTCCAGTATGCTGTTAGCCTTCTTTGCATCAAGGTCATACTTGGCTTATATTTGGCTCATTGTTCATAGTAACCCTCAAGTCTTTCTCTGCAGAGCTGCTGCTTAGCCAGCTAGTCCTCAGTGTGTACTAGTGCATAGGATCATTCTGTCCCAAGTGCAGCACTTTGCACTTGCCCTTATGATTTTTCTTTTAGTCCAATCCTCCAGTTTATTTAGTTCTCTCTGAATCCTAGCCTTACCCTCCAGCACATCTACTGTTTTCCCCCCCAGCGTGGTGTCATCTGCAGACTTGCTGAGGGTGCACTCCATCTCATCTTCCAGATCATTAATGAAGATATTGAACAAAACTGGCCCCAGGATCAACCCCTGGGACACTCTACTTAAGTGGTTTTCAACCTTTTTTTCATTTGTGGACCCCTACAAAATTTCAGATGGAGGTGAAGATCCCTTTGAATTGTAAGTGTGGGTATTCATATATTTTTTGATTGATTATAATCTTGTTTTGCAAACCCTGTAAACATTGTCTGTGAACCCTCAGGACCACAGGTTGAAAATTACTGCTCTGCTTGATACTGGCCGTCAGCTAGACATTCAGCTGTTGATTACTACCCTTTGAGCCTGACGATTCAGCCAACTTTCTATCCACCTTACATTTCATTCATCCAACCCATGTTTCTTGTTTGTAGTAATGTTGTGGGAGACCGTATCAAAACCTTTGCCAAAGTTTGAGGTATATCGCATCCAGTGTTCTCTCTGCATCCACAGAAACAGTCATTTTGTCAGGTTGGTTATGCATGACTGGCCCTTAGTGAATCCATGTTGAGTGCACCTAATGACCACTGTCTCCAAGTGCTTCAAAATGGATTCTTTGAGGACTTGCTCCATTTTTTTCCAGGGACCAAGGTGAATCTGACTAGTCTATAGTTCCCCAAATCTGCCTCCTTCCCTTTCTTAAAGATGGGCACTATGTTTACCCTTTTCCAGTTGTCCAGGACCTCTCCCAATCCCCATGAGTTTTCAGAGACAATGGCTGGTGGCCTGTAATCACACAGGCCAACTCCTTCAGCACCTTGAGGTGCCTCGCATCCAGCCCCATGGACTAGTACACACCTAGCTTTTCTAAATAGTCCCTAACGGGTTCTTTTACCACTGTTGGCTGCTTACTTCTTCCACAAACTGTGCTGCCAGGTGCAGTAGTCTGGGAGCTGACTTTGCCTTTGAAGACTGACTTAAAAAAAGGCATTGGGTACTTCAGCCTTTTCCTACTCATCTTTCAGTAGGTAGCCTCCCCCACGCTTTCCCTGATCCTTTTTCTTGTTGATATACTTGGAAAAACCATCCTTATTCTCCTTCATGTCCCTCGCCAGCTGCAACTGTAGTGTTATCTAGTGTTTCTACTTTACTCACACCCCACCATAGGGGTGTTAATGACAGATTACCTTTCCAGTGGATGTGGGGGAAACAGGCATTGTAACTGCATTATCATGACACCCCATGTGCATTTGCTCTGGGTTCACACCTTTTGCTCCTGAGATCCAAGTCCTGAGTTTGACTCTGTCTGGCTTGTAGCAATCAGACATGAGAGAGTGCTCTCAAGAGTGTGGGGGAGCAGGGACGCATTCCTGGGGTTTCTACATTGCAGGCTACTCCCACTAATGCACTATATCTATGAACATGTTCAAGGGAGGATGTTTTGTTCCGGCAAGAAACCAACATTTGCTAAGCATCCAGAGTCTGGCATGGGCTTCCAAGAGAGGTGGTGCTATCACCTAACCTGGAGGTCTTCAAGAGGAGGCTTAACAGTCACCTGGCTGGGGTCATCTGACCTCGGGCCTCTTTTCTGCCAGGGGCAGGGGGTCGGACACAATGATCCAGTGGGTCCCTTCCGACTCTATAATTGGGAAAAAAACCCAAAAACCTCTCATTGCACTTTAGCCTTCCTGATTTTCAATCCTGCATGCCCCAGCAATACTGTTATCCTCCTCCCTAGTCATTTGTCCAAGTTTCAACTTCTTGTAAGCTTCCTTTTTTGTGTTTTTGCTCATTTAAAGAGTTCTCTGCTAAGCCAAGGTGGTCTTATGCCAGACTTGCTAGTCTTTCTGCCCATCAGAATGGTTTGTTCCTATGTCCTTAAGTTCCTTTAAAGAAACTTTACTTTTCCTGAAGTCCTTTCTCCTTCAAACTGGCCTTCCAGGAGATCCTGCCCATCAGTTCCCCGAGTGAAGTGAAGTCTGCTTCTCTGAAGCCCAGAGTCCTTATTGTGCAGCTCTCCTTCCTTCCTTCCTTTCCTCAGGATCCTGAAGTTTGTCATTTCATGATTGCTGCTGCCCAAGTTGCCATCCACTAGTACATTCCCAAACAGTTATTCCCTGTTTGTGAGCAGCTGATCCAGAAGAGCATGGCCCCTAGTTGGCCTCTCCAACACTTTTGCATCAGGAAGTTGTCCCCAGCACTCTCCACAAACTTCCTGGATTGTCTGCACGCTGCTGTATTGTCCTCCCAGCAGATGTCAGAGTGATTTGAAGTCCCCCATGAGAACCAGGGCCTGTGATCTGGGAGACTTCCATTTAGATGTTTAAAGAAAGCCTCATCCACTTCATCCTCTTGGTCTGGTGGTCTATAGCAGACGCCCATCATGACATCACTCTTGTTGCTCACCCCTCTGATCCTAACCTGGAGACTTTCAGCAGGCCTATCTCCAGTTTCATACTGGAGCTTGGATGAGTCCTCTAGCTCTCTGACATACAGTACAACTCCTCCTCCTCTTCTTCCCTTCTTGTCTTTCTTGAACTGTTTGTAACCATCCATGACAGTGCTCCAGTCATGCAAGCTATCCCATCAAGTCTCTGTTATGCCAATCACATCATAGTTCCATGATTGCACAAGGACTTCCAACTCTTTCTGCTTGTTTTCCAGGCTTTGTGCATTCATATACAGACACGAGGTAACTAGCTGATTGCCCTACTTTCTTAGAATGAGGTGGCCTTCCCTGTGGTCCCCTCCAGCTTGTGCTTTATGTCACCTGCTTCTCCATTTACCTTGGGGCTTTGCTCTCCATCCCCCAGTGAGCCTAGTTTAAAGCCCTCCTCCATGCATACCTTTATTGAGCACAGTGGAAACTTCCATAGTAGGTCCTGTGTTCGGTAAAGAAGTCATCCAGTTCCTGATAGCTTAGGACTGTAAGGTGTGCCTCCAGTGGAATGGGGTACTGCTTGGAGTGGCCCACAGTATACTGTGCATCTGGACAAAGCCTTGAAGGAGAGAGAAGTTACCAGTAACTGGAGTTCCTTGAGATACTGTCCGTATGCATGATCTACATCCCATCCTCCTTCCTCTCTTCCTTGTTGTCACTGGTAGTCTGGGATTTTGCAAATGAGAGAAAATGAGGGTTGGGAAGAGTGAATTGACATGGTGCCAAAGAAGAGGCAGGACCTGTGCATGCTGTATGCACAAAGTTGGGACAAAAACTCTTCAAGCTCAAGTGAGTTGTATTACCGACAGGGGATGAGCATGATGGCAGCACTTTTTAAAGAACACCACTTATTGTAAGGAGCTTCTCTTCCTGGAATTCAGTGCCAATTTATTCAAGTTTATAGTTTCATAGTTTCTAGGGTCGGAAGGGTCCTGAGTAGATCATCTAGTCCGACCCCCTGCCATGGCAGGAAAGAGTACTGGGGTCAAATGACCACAGCAAGGTGTTCATCTAACCTCCTCTTAAAGACCCCCAGGGTAGGAGCCTGCACCACTTCTCTTGGAAGTTGGTTCCAGATCCTAGCCGCCCTGACCATGAAGTAGCGCCTCCTGATATCAGGC
>NW_017728943.1:45088473-45161873 GCF_001723895.1 Crocodylus porosus
CATTTGACTGTGTGGGTGTCGACACAACAGTCCCTCAGTTTCTTAATGAGAATAGGGTGAGAGACAGTGTCGAAAGCCTTCCGGAAGTCCAGGAAGATTATGTCCGCTGCTACCCCTGCATCTAATGATTTGGTGAGCTGATCGTAAAAGGCCACCAGGTTGGTCTGACAGGACCTGCCACTGATGAACCTGTGTTGGTTGCCCCTAAGCATGCAGTCCCCTTGTGGATGTGTGCCAGAATAATTTTCTCAAACAGCTTGCCTAGGATCAAGGTAAGACTTACTGGCCTATAGTTTCCTGGGTTCTCCTTCTTCCCGTTTTTGAAGATGGTAACCATGTTGGCCCTCTTCCAGTCCTCCGGCACCACACCAGGGCACCACGTGTGCTCGTAAAGCCGTGCCAGGGGTCCTGCAATGACCTTGGCCAATTGCTTTAGAACTCTAGGGTGGAGATCATCTGGACCGGCTGACTTGAATATGTCCGGTCCCTCCAGAAGTTCCCTAACTAGTTCCTCGCTAACCCTTGGCCCAGGTGTGCCTCCCCTGGGGCCCGAGGGGGACCCAGCAGGGAGGTGACTGTTCTGGTCCCTACTTAGGAAGACGGAGGCAAAGAAATCGTTAAACATGTTAGCTTTGTTGCCTGGTATAATGACCAAATTCCCCAACGTGTCCTGCAGGGGCCCCACATTACCCGGAACCTTCTTTTTACTCCCTATGTATTTGAAGAAGGACTTCTTATTATCCTTAATCCGGGAAGCTAGCCCTAATTCTATCTCTACCTTGGCCTTCCTGACTGCCCCCCTACATCCCCAAGCGACTGCAGTATAGTTATCCCTGGTGATGTCCCCTTCTTTCCATTGGATGTATGCCTCCCTTTTAGCAAGGAGACATTCCTGGATGCTTTTGGTGAGCCATGGAGGCTTGTGTGCTCTCCTGCTCCCTTTGATCCTCGTTGGGATTACCTTCCTCTGGGCTTGGAGGATCGTCTCCTTAAGCAGTGACCACTGTCCTTGGACACCTGGCTCCCCTCCCCTCGGGGACCTCAGCGCTTCCCCAACTATCCTCCTTAGCTCATTGAAGTCTGCCCTCCTGAAATCTAGGGCTGCTGCCTTACTGCATGCCTTTGCCACCTTGCGCTGGATGGTGAATTCCAGCAGGCGATGATCACTATCGCCCAGGTGGTTGAGCACCCGCAGCCCCCTTACCAGATCATCACCCGTGGCCAGCACTAGGTCCAGCAAGGCATCTTCCCTGGTGGGGCTGTGCACCTTCTGGGTTAGATGGAGGTCCTGCACTCAAAGAACCTACGTGAGCGGTCAGACCTGGCTGACTGTTCTTCCCAGCAGATGTCCGGGAAGTTCAGGTCCCCCATGATTAACACATCCTCAGCCTTCACTACCAATCATTGCTGTTGCTAACTCTAGTAATATATATCACTGCAGCAGGAGATGGACAGTAACGACTATGGCATGCATTGATGATCATAATAGGCAGTACAGCCTGGTGTAGATTTTACAGATTTAACAAAGAAAATTGGTACACTACACAAAAGTTGAGAGTAAGTGGGGTGGACAGATGATTGTATAGGGTTAAAGCTGTGGCTGGTTGCAGTTTGTAACACTGTACCTTTCTTTCAGTCCCAATCATCCTTGCTATAAACAAATGTGACAAACCTGAAGCTGATCCTGAAAAGGTGAAGAAAGAATTGCTGGCATATGATGTGGTTTGTGAAGATTATGGGGGTGATGTTCAGGCTGTAAATATCTCTGCACGTAAGGTAAAGTTTTGTTGCTGAAGTGATCAAGTCTGAAAAGTTCTATCATGTGGCAAGCAGCTAAGTTTTCATTTGACCCAGGGAAAATAAAACTTTTCTCTTCCTGGCATTTGTCTCAGGGGTCTAATCCTGAAGTAGGCAAAGTGCTGTCAGCTCCTGTGGGAGTCAGTCAGAGCCAGAGGCATTTGGTGTCTTGCTGCATCAGTCCCTTGGTGAGAAATGGTATAGAAGTACAAAATTCCAGTTGTCTTTCCTCTAATTTTTGTGCTGGAAGTTTAGTGGGTGTTTGTTCCAGGATCCTTCAAGTTGTCACTTCCTCATGTTTGTATGCTGGATAAAATGCTGTCAGAGGAAGAGTTTTACTTCTGTTAGACTGAGTAAAAGAATTTTTGTAATTCAAATCTGAACACAAAGCACAATTGGTAAGAGAGAGGAAGTTGCATAAACCTACTCCCTTTTGGTAACTGATAGTTAATTACAGTAATCTAAAATCCTGTCATTGCTATTTGTACTTAGCTTTGTGGTGATCATACTGTTTCCTCATGAGAACTGAAAGAGCAATTACATCAACAATGTTGTAATGACTTCATTGCTGTCGTTCTGAATTTATCCCATACTCCTTTCTGAAATTTCAGGCCAGTATTTGCACTACTGCAATTAAACCTTTAAGGTCATTCACACTGACAAAAAATAAAAAAAAAAAGTTTCTGTTCTGGTATCCAGTTATTAGCTTACTGTTCAGTGCGCTATGTTCTGTTCTGGACAGTTTGTCCAGAATTGGTTGCAAAAGGATGCATGCTAAATCCCAGACTGTTCTTTCTTCTACCCAAAGGGCAGTCCTTGTCTCTACATCCTTTCCCTTACAGGTCCTAGTCCTAACCTGATACTGAGGCAGTGTTGCTGCTGATTTATGAAAGGAGAAAGAAGAGAGTCTTGCTTACACCTTAACATCTACTGTTTGCCTTCAAGACTAGTACAACCGCAGTCTCAGGCCCTGTATTATTTCCATGATGTGCGCCCCAACAGATTAGGGTGCACTGCAGTATTGGGAATTATGGACCATGTAGGACTGTGGAGCTGGCAATGAGAGATCATCTTTGGATTCTGCTTTAATTAGTTGCAACCTTAATTCTTAACTGTTTTGTAACAGGGTGACAACCTGATGGCTTTAGCAGAGGCAACAGTTGCTCTTGCAGAGGTGTTAGAACTGAAGGCAGACTTCACTGGCCTCGTCGAGGGAGTTGTAATAGAGTCTCGCACAGATAAAGGAAAAGGGTAGGTTAGCCTGTCATCTGACTTCCTTACACCTGTGGTTACTGTTTATACTGCATTTATTCCAGGTACTTAAAAAGATACCATCCAGGTGATTTCTGCTCCAAAATTTAGGTTTTGATTACAACATTATATTACAAAACTCTAGTACTCCTAGAAATACTTCAGTAAAAGTTTCCTTTTCTTTCCTTTTTTTTTTTTTTAAACAAATGCAAGTCTTTACTTTGGTGTAACTGTTCCTCTCCAGTGTTATTTCCGGGCATAAGAACCAGGAGATAAGCAGGTAAAAGCTTAGCAGGATATTTTCATCCTGCCAGTCAAATGAAATCGTGTAAAATAAATTGGCAATGTAAATAGTGAATCACAAACTAAATAGTCTTCAAACAAAGTATTAGTAATAAAGATGGTTTTTAATATTTCTTGAATATTCAATCTGACAGTTTCTGTTAACAGTAGTTTTTGTTATAAAGTAGCAAATATTTTATGAACACGGTCCACTAAATACTTCAGCTGACTTTTTTTTCTTCTTTCTTTAAAAATAATTGTCTTTCAAGGAGGCGCATTTAAAAAAAAAAAAAAAAAGTCAGTTCACTGTTCTGCCTTTACCTGTCGCCTTTTTGAATTTTTGTAAAGAATACTCAAATCTCTTAAGAGTTCTTTTGAGTTTCTTGTATTAGAAATATAACCAAGGACAAATCTGGATTTTTCTGGGAATCCTTTTATGATTTCATGAGTTCAACCCCTAGATGACAGATAAAACATTCTTTAACCTCCACCTATCTTAAGAAATCCAAAAGGGGACAACCTAATTTTTTTTCCTTCGTAAGACTCTAGAATTTTCTCACTGTAGCAGTGAAATGTTTCGTTAATATATTCAGTGAACTCCTGTTGCTTGTATTTCCTTATTTTATCTTTTCTTAAAAGTATATACTGTTTTCTCACATGCCACACATACCTTGTCTTGAGAAGACAGAAGGATGAAGAAAAGATTTTTCTGGAGTTGTGGCTGAGTCCTGACCACAGGGCTAAAGTCCGTGTGACTTTCTAAAATAGCAGTCACACCAAAGATAGAGTTTTAACCCCTTCATAGTCACTGCCAAATTGGCAGGAGCTTTTGGCTACTCAGCTGAAAGCTACTACCAATTTAGCCACATCTATGAAAGGATTAACACCAATTCTGACTCTGAACAGGTAAACTCTGCCCTGTCTCCCTGGAGTTGACAGGGAAAGAAGCACAGCATCCATTATAGCTGCCAACTATGCCTCCATACCTCTGTTCAGCATAGAAAACAAGTTTTTCTGCTTGAAACATGCTCCCCAGTTTTGGAGAGCTGATTAGGGAAAAGGTATGTGCAGTGTGCGAGTGAATATGGTAATTACTATAACTGTGATAAATACAAAAATTTATTCCCCCCCCTCCCTTTTGTTTCTCTCTAGTCCAGTAACCACAGCAGTCATCCAGAGAGGAACACTGAGAAAAGGCTGTGTCCTAACTGCTGGAAAAAGCTGGGCAAAAGTGCGCCTGATGTATGATGAAAATGGCCAAACAATGGCTGTTGCCACTCCTGGCTTGCCAGTGGAAATCATGGGCTGGAAGGAAATCCCGTCAGCAGGAGATGAAATTCTTGAAGTAGAATCTGAGGTACAGTAAGGAATACTTAATGGCCCGTTTATGCTACAATATGAAGTATAGGCCAAACGTGGTACAAAATAGTAAATGAATTATAGTAACTTAAGGCAGTCTGACCACTGCCTTAAACCAGTGGTTGGAGGCCAAACCAGTGGTGCTAAATGTGGCCCAAAATTTGGTTATCCATAAAAATAATAATGAAATTGCTGGAATATTCTATTTCTATCTTCCCTCTTTCTCCCACCACTTGCAGTGCTTAACTCCTTATTCTTTTCAGTACATCTAGATTAAGCTCTTGTACAGTTGAATGATGAAAATCTGCCTGTCCAAGGTATAGAAGGTTAATATTTGGTCCCATATTCCTCCCAGTTCTTGCCATCATCCTGTCTGACCTGCAGGTGGCATCCTTTAAGATGTTACTTTGGAATAAATTACCAATTTCATCCTGAATGCCTGTCAGATGAGTCTAAAGTTTTTGTTTTTTATCCTTTAACATATCACAGTGACTTTACTCCCAAACAGTCTAGGCTGGGAGTGGTCTGGCTATTCTTAATTGATTTCTTTTTTAGAATGAGAAAACTAGTTTAAAATGTAAGCATCAGTGGGCATCAGCTATGCTGATGTAGGCTCTACCAGAGCTATTGCAGATGGATACAGTTTGGATCATTAGAGCAGTAACATAATTCTTAGGAGTTCAATCCCTCTTCTGGCTCCTCTGCAAGGGTATTAAGTATCTTATCTCATCCTTCTCTTTAGAGAGATTGTGATCATATCTTCTGAACTGATCATTTTATGTTTTTCAAAAGCTTGCAGAACTGTGTACACTTTTGGATAAGCAGGTCTGCCCTCCAGTTTTTCTGCACCTGTTAAATAGTGGAATGACCCATTGTGGGGGATGCAGTAGTTGTTTCCCAGCAGCTTTCACCTTTTTATTTCTAAATAAAATACCCACCTCCGAGGTTCATGGAGGTTCCCCTCCCCCCGCCCCCAATTAACCTATCAACTGTTATGTCTGCCATAGGGATGAAGATGTAGAGAGTTACCGGGATATCTGTTCTTTGTAGGGGTACTGATAAAGATTTTTTTTGGCTGACACCGGTGGCTGATTATTAACCAGCCATATTGGCCGATACCAGTCCAACTGCCAATAAAGCCCAGCAACTTTGAGAGCAGTGGTTTCATAATTTCGTAGTTGGTAGGGTTGGAAGGGACCTGAACAGATCATCAAGTCTGACCCCATGCCACGGGCAGGAAAGAGTACTGGGGTCAAATGACCCCAGCTAGGTGATTATCTAGCCTCGTTTTGAAGACCCTCAGGGTAAAGTTGAGCACCATTTACCTTGGAAGTTGGTTGCAGATCTTAGCCGCCCTGACTGTGAAGTAGTGCCTCCTGGTATCTAGCCTGAATCTACTCGGTCAACTTATGGCCGTTATTCCTTGTTACTCCCAGTAGTGCTCAGGGGAACAGGGACTCTCCCATTGCCTGCTGGTCTCCCTTGGCCAGTTTATAGATGGCCACCAGATCCCCTCTCAGCCTTCTCTTGTGGGGGCTGGACAGGTTCAGGTCTCGTAGCCTCTCCTTGTAGGGCCTGCCTTACTGCCTGATCATGCAAGTGTTCCTCCTCTGGACCCTCTTGATGCTGGCCATATCCCTCCTGAAGTGCGGCACCCAGAACTGGGCACAGTACTCCAACTGCAGCCTGACCAATGTCATATAGAGGGGGAGGATCTCCTCCTTGGACCTGCTCATGCATTTGTGGATGCATGACAGGGTGCAGTTAGCTTTCCTGACTGCATCCCCACACTGTCGGCCCATGTTCATCTTGGAATCTACAGTGACTCCAAGATCCTTTTCTGCCTCTGCACTGATGAGAAGGGAGTTCCCCATCCTGTAGGTATGGTGCTGGTTCTTCCTCCCTAGGTGCAGTACCTTGCACTTGTCAGT
Source organism: Crocodylus porosus (assembly GCF_001723895.1). NCBI lineage: Eukaryota > Metazoa > Chordata > Crocodylia > Crocodylidae > Crocodylus > Crocodylus porosus. The sequence goes on from NW_017728943.1 coordinate 45,095,094, forward strand.
ACTGAATCCCATCTTATTCTCATCTGCCCACCCCTGTAACCTGTCCAGATCCAATTGCAGCCTGTCCCTTCCTTCTAGCGTGCCCACTTCTCCCCACATCTTAGTGTCATCTGTGAGTTTGAACAAGTTGCTTTTCACCCCCTTGTCCAAGTTGCTGATGAAGATGTTGAACGGTGTGGGTCTAAGGACTGAGCCCTGGGGGACCCCACTACCCACATCCCTCCAGGTTGAAAAAGACCCATCCACCACCACTCTCTGGGTGCAGCCCTCCAGCCAATTGGCAACCCATCTGATTGTGTAGGCATCGACACCCCAGTCGCCTAATTTTTTAATTAGAATGGGGTGAGAGTGTGTTGAAGGCCTTCCGAAGTCCAGGAAGACTATGTCCACCATGACACCTGTGTCCAAGGATTTTGTGACCTGGTCACAGAAGGCTGTCAGGTTGGCCTGACGGGACCTGCCTCTAATGAACCCATGTTGATTGCCCCTAAGCATACACTCCCCTGCTTGCCCCTCGCAGATGTGCACCTGGATAGTTTTCTCAAAGAGCTTCCCCAGGACCGAGGTAAGATTAACAGGCCTATAATTTCCTGGGTCCTCCTTCATCCCTTTTTTGGTAAGTCACAGCTGGTAAGTTGGGGTGTGGGATGGAGCCGCAGGCAGCTCGTCCTAAAAAGTTGGGGAGGGAGGCAGCTCCTCACACTGCGCGCACCCTGGGAGGGATTTGTGCATGGGGCTGTCTGTTGCAGCCTCTTTCTGGCTGGGGTCTGGGCCAGGGCTGGCCTTGGGGTGGGCAGTGGCGGTATTGTGGGGGGGCTACTGCCACCCCAAAATTTGCTGTAGTCCCCCTCCCAGCACCACCTCTGCCCACCTTTGCCCGGTGCACAAATCCGGGGGGCACGTGCCCTTCCCCCCCTTGCCTTCCCCAGGGGTGTACACGGCATGGGGAGCCACCTCCCCTGTGGCTCTGTCCTATGCCCTGCCCCAACCTGACAGGGCAGCACCTGCCCTACTCCCTCCCTCACAGTAGGGGCCTGAATCTGCCCCTTGCCTCCCCCTCCCACCCCAAACTTACTAGCTGGATGCTGCTCTTCAAGCTGTTAAGCTGCATTACTGGTCACACGCATGCTGTAGCTGCGCACATGCATGCTGCATTTATCTGTGACATTTATCGGCCACATCAGCCAAAAAGAGCTGGTTGCCAATAACGTCAATTTTTTTCATTTCATCAGTGCTAATATGATATGGGCCAATATATCATTACACTTCTAATTCTTTGCTGCAGAATCATCCTTAATATAAGTCTTAAATCTGGCTGATGCAGAACCTGTTGGAGTTTTTATTTTTTGCTGTGAGAATGGTGGTGTTAGAGGTGATGGACACCTTTCTGTTAGTGAATATGTGCAGGTGAGACGATGCATTTATTCCGTGCTTTGAGGACTGTAGTTGTTTATAGCATGGGGTCCCATGCCCTCAAATATACTGCCAAGCACACAGTTGTTTTCTGTGTAAAAGTGGCTGTGAAGTAATTTTTAGAAAATAAATCAAGCAGAGTTAAAGCCAGAGCAGTCCCACTGATAACTGACTATAAAAGCCTTTAAGGTGGCTCTTCCCGCTTCTACATACTGGCTGGTAACAGTGTGGCCTCTCTTTCTGCCTAGCAAATAGCACACCAAGTTTTGGATTGGAGAAACTATGTTGAACAGCAGAAGAAAATCGAACAGGATATAGAAGTTATTGAAGCAAAGCAGAAGGAACAGAAAGATGAACGCAGGAAGCAGTTGGAGAAGTTCGCTGGTCCACACTGGAGAGTGAGGCAACAGGCACTATATGAAGCCAATAGAGCTAAATGGTTTGTAAGACCTAAGGAGAATGAGAACAGTGACAGGAATGTACTGTCCATAGTTATTAAAGGTATGTTGACTTTGCCATTGTTCCAGTGCACATTTTTCAGCTGTTGTATTTAAACTCGTTGCCATGTTGTGTTCCTTTCCAGATATTTGCCCATGGAGATTCCACTTTTTGCACATGCATGCCCAAGCCTTGATTCTGCTGAATAATCATGTACACTGGGGATCTTGTGCATATGGGACAGTCTTGTGCTTCCCACAGCTGATGATAATAGGGGAGGATACTAGCAATGAGAGCTCTGAGGTAGAACCCTATAATGTCCACATCCCATGTTCCAAATGAGTTAACTGATGTAGTTAGGGTCAATTATTAGCTTGTTTGGTTAGATAAGCTTTTCTTCTGTTGGCTCAAAAAATCTGAACCCAAACAGGCAGTAATGTTGGTGGTACTATGGATAAGCAGAGTTTTTATTAATAATGGTGATGCATGAAGGCAGGAAGAATTGGAGAAGCAGGGCTGGAAGGGACCTTGAGAGGTCATTTAGCTCAACCACCTGCCTGAGGCAGAAAAGATCTCGTGGCTTGTAGGGACCCCGAACCCATAACCTTGGCACTGTTGGAGCTCAGCTCGTTATTTACATCCCATGCTGCATGTACATGATTTGTCCATGTTTGCAAACCCAAAAATTTTCAGTCCATATTTGGTTAAAGACATCAAACATGGAACTTTCCTGTGCTGTGTTTGAGACATTTGTTGGAAGAGACTACCACACTTTAAAGGTTTTATAATTTTCAGAAGTGTAATCGTTTTATGTTGAAATGAGAATGCTGTAGGCATTACATCATGTTATTGATGTCTTATATTCTCTAGAATTGTCATATAGCATCATTTGTCTTTATTTGGTTATTGTTTTGTTGTTCAGATGCTTTACAAAGTCGATAATAGAACCACCTTTGCTATATTTAGGTGATGTAGATGGTTCTGTTGAAACTCTTCTAAACATTCTGGATGGCTATAATACTAAAGATGAATGCGAGTTGGATATAATCCATTTTGGAATAGGGGATATCAGTCAAAATGACATAAATTTTGCTGAACCCTTTAATGGTAAGTATTTATTAACATATTGTTACAGTTTTGTGAAATCTTTAATTAAGTAAGCTGTGGGAGCAAGTTTGACTTTTTTATTTTCATTGTGTAATCCTTAATAGCACTATGTATAAGTCTGTACTAAGTATAAGAATGTTTTTATGTTACTTCCCCATAAAATAAGCACTAGTGGAAATGGGGATCTAGTGAAAAATTTAGTGGAAAAAAAATTAACTGAATGATGTTTTGACATAACTTGTACTGTCAAGTGTTGTGGACAGTGTCTACAAACTGTGACTCCCTCCTTCCCTTACTTGGCTTGTTTCACAATGATCCAGTGAGGCAAAGAAACCAGAAACCTTGTTTAACCTGGTCCCAGATGATTTGTTTTAAATAGGGATGATTTGAATAGCATAATGGTTCCTATGCCATTCCTTTCCTGCCATAGCAGGCATGGCTAGCATGGCCTGTGTCAGCTTATTCCCAACTGTTGGGACTGTCCTGAAGCCATAGGTAGCTGGGTATGAATTAGAACAGCCTTCAGGCTTCTCTGATTGACACTAGGAATCAAACTACTCTTCTGCCCAGCTCCAAAATTAGGGATTCCTTTTCCATTCTGATCCATACTGTAGCTTAATGCTCAGTTAGGTTATAAGATCTGACCAGCTGTCTGTATGAGAGCTACCTTTTTGTTTTTTAACTATCAATTATGTCATTTATCAGGGTTTCCTATTGATCCCTATGTTTACAGTCAGAGGGCAGGATTGCAGGTGTTAATGTATGTGCTATGTAGTCCAGCATTTGATCTCTAATAAACAGGTGTGGAAAAGTTTAAAATGGGGAAAACTAAATAGAGCTCATTCTTCTATTAGTAATGTTGCGTGTAGTAGCTGTTTAAGTACAGATTGTGCCAAAAAGAAAAAATAGTCCAGGATAGACAGTTTTCTCTGCATGTTTTCCTTTGCTTCTTGAAAAACAAAAAAACTCTATGATTTACGGTATTTATATTGAATTATCAGCTCTGGTGGTCTCTTCTGGCAGGGATCATATATGGATTTGGAGTGAATGCAGACAGCTCTATTCAGAAGTTGGCTGCTGAAAAGGGAATTCAAATTAAACTCCATAATATTATCTACGAGCTTATTGAAGACCTGAAAGAGGAGTTGAGTAGGAAATTGCCTCTGGCCGTGCATGAACTTGAAATAGGTAAGTTGATTGTGTGGTAAATCTTGCAGAATCTTTTGGATGGTGTTAGGAAGAATATTTTGATGCTTAGTTCAGCATTGCTTTAAACTGAGACATTGGAAAAACCACGTGGATCTTACTTTGCATGATGGCTTTCTCTTTATATGGACCTGCTTAGTGTCTTCTGCCTCTCATTTTGTCTGTTTTAATTGCAGCAGCAGAATGCTCAGATGATTACAAGCTTTGATAGCAATGGAAGAGCACACTATGCCACTAATTAGTGTTATCAAATTATTCCCTTGCACTCAGTACTTCCATCTTTTTCTATAGGGGAGGCATCTGTTCTTGCTATATTCTATGTCACAGTCGGAAAAAAAAAAGTTGCAGTGGCTGGTTGCATAGTGGAGGAGGGACAACTTAATCGAAAAATGAAGTTTAAAGTAATCCGTAATGGTGATGTTATTTGGAAAGGTAAGGAAAACTGCTTTGAAAAGACTCATGTGAGTCTATAATCTAACATGCATCTCTAATGTCTTCACCAGATAGAATTAGTGTTTTGAGCCCAAACTCTGTTCTTGAATACACACAACCCTTTGAAATTAATGTAAAACGTATATATTAGGAGAACTTGCCCCTTGAAGTTGTTCAGTCAGTTTAATGTGCTTGCTTAAGCCATGCATGCAGAATTGGTTTGGCCAGCTCTTCCCAGGATGCATATTTCTAGTGCTCTTTCCCCATGCCGACTCTCCGTTACAAAGCAGTACAGGAAGGCAGTAGCATCCAGAGATCGGGTGTTAGCTTCATAGTTAGTAAGGTCAGAAGGGACCTGAGCAGATCATCAAGTCCGACCCTCTGCTATGGCAGGAAAGAGTACTGGGGTCAAACAACCCCAGCAAGGTGATTGTCAAGACTTGTCTTAAAGACCCCCAGGGTAGGAGCCAGCAGCACCTCAATTGGAAGTTGGTTCCAGATCCTAGCCACCCTGATAGTGAAGTAGCATCTCCTGATATCTAGCCTGAATCTACCCTCTGCCAGCTTGTGACCGTTATTTCTAGTCACTCCTGGCAGTGCTTGGGGGAACAGCAGGGACTCCCCCAATGCCTGCTGGTCCCCTTTGACTAGTTTGTAACAGGCCACTAGATCCCCCCTCAGCCTTCTCTTGTGGAGGCTGAACAGGTTTAGTCCCTTAGCCTCTCGTAGGGCCTGCCCTGCTGCCCCCTGATCATGCAAGTGGCCCTCCTCTAGACCCTCTCCATGCTGTCCACATCCTTCCTGAAGTTAAGTTGTGTGAAGGGAGCAATGCCTGATGTAAAGTGTAGGTGTTTGGCATCCCTAAAAATCAGAACATTTTTCACACTGGCCTCTTCATTTGCTATACAAAAAAGGGGATATGGGAACATATTCATATCCTGGGCAACATGAGCCTTAGATCTGTTTTTCTAGTATTGACATACATTCTCTCTATAGGACTCTCAACATCACTGAAGCATTTTAAAGATGATGTTCAGGTAGTAAAAGCTGGGATGGAGTGTGGCATCAGTTTGGACAACTACACAGATATCAAGATTGGAGATCAAATTATGTGCTATGAAGAAAAAGAAGTTAAAGAATCAAGTTCTTGGGATCCAGGATTTTAAATAATTGTACTTTAATACAAGGGACTCGCAGCCTGGCATTATATTAGGCCACCTTGACAAAACTTTTCATATTAAAAATTATTCTGAAAGGGGCTTCTTTTGTGAGAGTTCATTGAATTTTCAGCCAGGACACCAAATTCTGAATCCAAAATCAAAAGTTTGTGCTTCAGGTAACAGTGGTGTTCTTTGCTTCTGCAGTAGTGTGCCAGCTCTATAACCCCATAAGGCTACTAGCTGTGGAAAAATGTAGAATGACATAGTGTTAACTCCTTGGTGAAGGATATGAATTGCTGTCATGTTTTTTAGCATGTTTCAGTTAGAAATGGAAGATATCAGAAAGGGGCAGAATGTTTACGGTCTTTCTGTCTGACTTCCCTGTTGAGTTTAGCAATTGATAAAAATGGGTCTTTCCCTCATAAAATGTTACCTTAAAAGAATAAAAGGGGAGACAGATGGTATTAGCAGGGATTACTGTCACTGTCTCAGCCTGCTGTGGGATTTTATACCTCTTTGATGAAATTTTAACCTTCATTTTCTGCAGCCTAATCCACAGAATTTCATCTAGAATTTGTGACTTCTTAGACTGGGGTGGTCTGATTGGAGGAAGAGGAGTAAGATAGCTGAAATTCCAGTCCCAGTTTTGGTATGGATTAAAATTTGAAATGTGTGCCTCTAAACTGCTTTATGCCAGTTTCCCAATCTGTAGAACTAGGATAATACCAACAACTTCTCACATGTTGCAGTTTAATGTTTGCTAAGTGCTTGGAGGCCCCGATCTAAAAGTCCCACTATCACTGCTAATTGTCACAGGTAAAGTAATACTACTACCACCGTGTATTGTTTTGTACATGTTTTAATGCTGTTCTGAGATTGCTACCTGAGATCTTTCTTTAGTTCTCCTATCAAACTGCCTTTGTATGGCAGATACTCCATGTACAGGCTGAGGTAATTGCAGAGCCATTGGCTATTATTTCCTTTGAGAACTCATGGAGGTTGGTTGTCATCCCAGATCACTGAAGAAAGGTAAATGTGTGCATGTCTAGAAGGAAAGGAAGAGGATCCAGTGAATGACAGACCAGTCTGCCTGACCTCAATACTTGGAAAGATTAGGAAGCATATTATCAAAGAATCTATTTCTTAAACACCTGGAGGGAGAACAAGGTGATCAAAAACAGCCAGCATGGATCCATCAAGAGCAAGGCATGTCTGATAAACTTTAATTCTTTGTGCGACAAGGTAATGGGCTCTGTGGGGAAAACGGCACTGTGTAAGATGATGGTTCCAAATGGGGTTGCAACATTAGCGGATAGGGTCATGGGGCAGGGGACTGTGGATTGGGAGTGAGGGGGCCATGCTGAGGAAATAGAACCATAAATGGGGTCATGCTGAAGAAAAGTTTGGGAAGCACCAGCGTAAGAGTTTGGTGTAAAAGAACAGTGGATAGGGGCTTTTGACACTCTCTCATGATGTTCTCCTTTAGTAAGCAAAGGAAATATAATTGAGATGAAAGTGGTGTGAGGTGTGTACAAAACTGGTTGGACCACTGGGTGAATGATTACGGCTGCATGAAAGCACCGTTTCGTTTAGACTTCCGTTTTACTGGGACAGCATTTTGTTTCGAGTTTAGTTTCATTTTGAAACCACTGTTCCATTTCATTTTGTTGAAACTGTTTTGCTGTTTCAACGCTGTTTCAATGTTTTGCCCATAGGCTATAATGGGGAAGCGTGTAACTGCCTATAACTTAGTAATTTCCTGCCTAATTCAAGTGAAACTTGCAGGCACGGTAGCCCCGACTGAGGCCTGCCACCTTTCAAGGAGATAGATGCAAGGGTTTCTGGGAAACTGCGCCTCAGGCTGCTGATGAGCAAAACTCATGACGTGTGTGTGTGTGTGTGTGTGTTAAGACATGCCCTTGCTAGCACTGGGGCCTCTACACAACATGGTAGTGTGCCCCAATGAGGTCTCCTCCTCCCTTACAGCCTCAGTGTGGTCCACCACTTTAAATGACAATAGGTAAAATAATAACTTAGTGAGCAGGAGCACAGTAGCACCAGCAGCATATCAGGCAGCCAAACTGACAGAGCCTTTCTTTCCTCTACTGCAGGAGCTTCTTCTCCAGCAGCTGCCAGTCCTCGGGCTGAAAGGTGCCCAGGGTCCTATGTCCCTCTGGTCAGGTGCTAGGGGTGTTGGTCTAAGGACATGATGCTGGCAGACAAGGTCCTTTGGGTCAATCTAATTTGGTATCTCTTAGCAGACCAACTGAATAGTTACCAAAATATCCTAGCAAGCTCTCAGGTTGAAAAAGCCTTTGTCAGGCTGAGGAAGCACCTGCAGTTTATCTGTGCGTGTGCTGTTCCTGGATGGAAGGAACAATAAAGAAGCCAGAGGCTGGCATGCAATGCAGGCAAGAAAGCCGGTCAGTGAAAATAGAAATGGAGCCATCAGGGGGTATGGTGGAAAGGGGGATGTAGTAGTGCAGGTAAAAGTGGAGAGGTACCAGAGAGTCAGCTGTCTGGCAGGTTGTAGTGTGTCAAGTTCTGCTATATTGAGTCCATGAGTTTGTATACCTAGGAGGTTGAAGTGCAGTTCATAGGCTCATCTGTGAAAAGTCTCTGCACATGGACTCTCGAACAGAACAATATTGAAGCATTCTTCACTGCAGATTTCTATCCATGCTAGTGATACTGCTATTGCCTGGGACCTCTGGAGGGAAAGTCCATGTAAGAGTAGGATTATCATTTATAACGTCGGTCAACAGTGACCAAACTGTTTTATGGCATTCTCTCTTGCAGGAGCGGACTGGAAACTCCTGCTTGCCATTGTTGTCCCCTTGTTCCTCATCCATCATTTTCCTGCCAGTGCTTTCTCCATCAACTGTTTGTGCCAAAAAGTTGCTAAAAGCATGAAGAGACCTCTAGCTTTGGTATGAAAAGATTGAGGATGATGGGGGTCCAATCCTGCTGCTCAGCCCCTGCAGGTCTTCCTAATACCAAAGGTGAGCATTTGCATTGCTGGAACAGGCAGTTTTGCTCAGAAAGGAGCCTCCTTGCATTGGGCACTCTGCATATATGTAAATTAGCATAACTTCACTGTAGCCTGCTGGGGCTCCATTACCGATAGGTCCATGATCAGAGTCATTTTCTAGGCCTGGCATGATGCTGGCATGTCACACACTCATCGCCTTGGCTTTAAAAAACCATCCCTCTAACCTACAAATCTTATTCCCCACTAGGTTTTTTTTCCTATCTAAGGCCTCTGCCATTGGTTCTCAAGAAGAAGTCTAGTCAGGAAGAATTCTTTAGGGAAGTGCTGGAATCACAGAAGAAGAGGAACAATCCCTCATCAAAATAACATATTACCAGCAGTTTCTCTCCTTTCCTTGTTGGAGGAAGAGGACGACAGTAGTTTCACTCCCTACATTGAAATGCCTTGGTCCCAAAGAGAGACCCGAACTGCTACGTGTCCGGTGCAAGTCAGAAAGGGCTGGATTCCAGCTCTTAATCGGGAGCCTCTTGGATGGACAGAGGGCCTGTGCCCAACCTTACAGGGTGCAGGTTCTCTCATTTTGTCTGGACGGAGACTGGGGAGGACACCTTGGGGTTCCAAGATGGCGAGAAAACTTTCCATTTGGAAAGCTCCTCCTTGGGAGACCCTAGATATCCAACAGAAAGATATGAGCAGCGTAATGTGAACATGGATGGGTGCCAACAAGAGGCCTTCCTTCAGGTGACTGCTGACAGAGGGTCTTTGTTTTAACACTTCCTCTGAGGACCTATGTACCCCTGCAAGGGGCCACCTTTACCCTGACCCAGTGAGGCTTCCCTTCCCTGAGCGCATAGCTTGCTTGAAAGTACAAGTCTCTGAGGACTCCAGTGAGCTCCCTCCCTAGGACATTGGCCTTCAGACTTTACAGTTTGCTGGGGACAAGGACATTTCAAGTGACTGACAGAGAGCCAGACTTTCCAGCTACACGCTCAGCAGGAGGAGCACTGCCTCCAGCCACCATGCTAAGGGAGACTTTTGAAACAGACATGGGGAAAGCATGGCACCATGGAGGAAAAAACTACCAGAAGCTTAAATTCCAGGGCTATCAGCAGGTGCATTGTATGTCAGGAAACTGATGTCATCGCACGGAGGAATGAAGGGAAAAGCGTTTGTCAGCCTGTGCCTGTTTGTGCATCACTACCCAGACAGGTAGCTTCTATTAATGTCTGTCCTATCAGGTCCTACAGCTCAAATTGCAAAAAAGGTGTGCTTTCACTGCAGGTAGCTAATGACCATTCACCATCCTGCTGCAAAAATCCTGTGGCCATAAGTCACTGCCATTTTACTGCTGGACAAATAGGGCAAACTCAGACAAGGGCGGTGATGATCTCACACATCTCCCTTGCAGCAAACACTGCAGGTGTCTTGCCATCCAAAAATGTATGGTGAGATAGGGGTTTAATGTGTTAATTATCTCTCTGTAAAAACACTGGTGTTCAGAAAAAGCAAAGTCTGAAACAACTAGCCCATGCTGGCAACATTTCACTTACGTGGTTTGGGACCCAAGCTAATCCACCACTAGTTGCTCACCTGAGGTCATAAAGTTATTCCCCCTCACCTCATTGGGGGCAAAAGTAAAGGTGGAAATTTGTCTCCTTCACAGACATTTTGCCACTTTTGTTTTCTGTGAGAGGGTGACCATGAGAACAGAGAGGAAAAATCAAGGTCAAAAATATAGGTTGTGTTTGTTTTTGTTATTTTTTCCTAGATGTTAGGGGCTAGAAGGGACCTTACAAGATGATCAGGTCCAGCCCCCCTGCACTTGGGCAGGAAAGACTGCTTTATTTTGGTTTGTATAAAAATACACATGTTGGAGGTGAAATTCATCTTGCTGAGCAGAGCAGCTCAGTGCTGCTGTGGATTGATTGATAACTGCATGTTTGCATTTGCCTACCCAGCCCAACTGAGGGCACCTCTACACACCTGGGAAACCTGCTGCCTTGGTCTGAGTGATATTCTAAGTGAACTCCATCTCCCATCTCTCCTTCCTGGACACTATTTGCTGTCAATAGCTGCAGTTCCCATGCTGAGTGGGTCTGGATCCTGCCCATCCCTCTGAGCAAAGTTAAAACTTAACTAAACTACGTAAGTACAGGGGGCAGGCAATAGGGCAAGTGGCTGAGGGTGAGACCTTGCACTTTTACTTATTTTCAGGTCAAAGGAAGTTTTTGCCATTTCTATTCCAATAAAGAAAATAAGGACACTACTAAATAAGCAAGGAAAACTACTAAATAATAGAGAAGTGTCAGGATCTATTGCCCTTGGTGGAAGTTCGTGCCTGCCTTGGACCCCGCCATTTGCAAGCAGGGAAGGACAGTGGGCTACTAATGGAGGCCTTTAATGCTCACCTCCTTCCCAGGACTGGGAGATCCAAAGGGCAGATCAGATGAGCTGGTTAACTATGCAAAGCCTTTCATTACCCTGTATCACTACTTTGTGTCTTTTATGACTAGAGACGGCAACAACAAGACTCTGAATGAGATTGGCACTCCAGAGTGTTGTTTCACATCAGTCCCAAGGGGAGACTGACATCTATCCCCAGAGGTCTGTGTAAAGTAAGCCAAGAACCTTTAATCCAGTTTCTGTAAGGATACCAAACCAGACTTCCTTCGACCCCCAAACACTAAACCAGGCTTCCTTCGTTCCTTTAAATCTGAAGAGAGCATGAGCTAAAAGGAAATTGCACATGGAAGACATCCCATTTCTTTATAGAAAGAGTTAAGATTATGGCCTAGTTTTCAGAGGTCCTGGACCAGGCAGCTGAGCACCTGCAGCAGGAGTGAAAGTATGATGTCCATTTCTGAAGTTCAAGCCAGCAGCTTGCAGTAATTGAAGGGAAACTGCTGCATATGCCATATGCCTGACTGGCCACTAGCTGGCACTATTTCAGAGTTTCATAGTAGGGTTGGAAGGGACCTGAGCAGATCATCAAGTCTGACCCCCTGCCAGGGCAGGAAAGAGTACTGGGGTCAAACAACCCCAGCAAGGTGTATATCTAGCCTCCTCTTAAAGACCCCCAGGGTAGGAGCCAGCACCACTTTGCTTGGAAGTTGGTTTCAGATCCTAGCCGCCCTGACAGTGAAGTAGCGCCTCCTGATGTCTAGCCTAAATCTACCCTCTGCCAGCTTGTGACCATTATTCCTAGTAACTCCTGGCAGTGCTCGGGGGAACAGTGACTCCCCCAATGCCTGCTGGTCCCCCCCGACTAGTTTGTAACAGGCCACTAGATCCCCCCTCAGCCTTCTCTTGTGGAGGTTGAACAGGTTCAGGTCCCGTAGCCTCTCCTCATAGGGCCTGCCCTGCTGCTCCCTGCTCATGCGGGTGGCCCTGCTCTGGACCCTCTCCATATTGTCCGCATCCCTCTTGGAGTGTGGTGCCCATAACTGGACGCAGTACTCCAGCTGTCACCTTGCACTTGTCAGTGTTGAATCTGATCCTGTTCTCATCCGCCCACCGCTGTAACCTAAGTCCGATTGCAGCCTATTCCTCCATTCCAGCATGCCCGCATCCTCCCACATATTAGTGCTTTTTACCCCCTCGTTCAAGTCACGGATGAAGATGTTGAACAGTGCGGGCCCAAGGACTGAGCCCTGCGGAACCCCACTGCCCACATCCCTCCAGGTTGAGAAGGACACATCCACCACCACTGTCTGGGTGCGGCCCTCCAGCCAGTTAGCGACCCATTTGACTGTGTAGGTGGCGACAGCACTGTCCCCTAGTTTCTTAATGAGAATGGGGTGAGAGACAATGTTGAAGGCTTTCCGAAAGTCCAGGAAGACTGCATCCACTGCTACCCCTGCATCTAAGGATTTGGTGACCTGGTTGTAGAAGGCCACCAGGTTGGTCTGACAGGACCTGCCTCTAATGAACCCGTGTTGGTTGTCCCTAAGCATAATCTCCCCTGCTGGCCCCTCATGGCCAGGATAATTTGCCCAAAAAGCTTACCCAGGATCGAGGTAAGACTAACTGGCGTATAGTTTCCTGGGTCCTCCTTCCTCCCCGTTTTGAAGATAGGAAGCACGCTGGCCCTCTTCCAGTCCTCTGGCACCACACCGGAGCACCACAGGTGCTCATAAAGCCCTGCCAGGGGTCCCGCAGTGACCTTAGCTAATTCCCTCAGAGCTCTGGGGTGGAGATTGTCCGAATCAGCTGATTTAAATACATCCAGTCCCTCCAGAAGTTGCCTGACTAGATCCTCCCTGACCCTTGGCCTAGGTGCGCCTCCCCTGGGGCCTGAGGGGGGCCTGGTGGGGGGGCTGATCCAGTCCCTGGTCAGAAAAATGGAGGCAAAGAAGTCATTAAATAGGTTAGCTTTGTCATCTGGTGTGATAACCAAATTTCCTAGCTTGTCCTGCAGGGACCCCACATTACCCAGTATCTTCTTTTTGCCCCCTTTAAAAAAGGACTTCTTGTCCTTGATCCGGGTAGCTAGTCCCAGTTTCAGCTCTGCCTTGACCTTCCTGACTGCCCCCCTGCATCCCTGAGCAACCACAGTATAATCCTCCCTGGTGATGGCCCCTCCCTTCCATTGGGTGTGCACCTACCTTTTAGCTAGATGTTCCTGGATGCTTTTGTTGAGAAATGGGGGATTTTGCACTCTCCTGCTCCCTTTGATTCATGTTGGGATTACCTCCCTTTGGGCTTGGAGGATCATCTCCTTAAGGAGCAACCACTCTTCTTAGACACCTGGCTCCCCTCCCCTCCGGGACCTCAGTGCTTCCCCGACTATTCTCCTTAGCTCATTGAAGCCCGTCTTCCTGAAGTCTAGGGGTGCTGCCTTGCTGTAGGCCTTTGTCACCTTGTGCTGGATGGTGAATTCCAGCAGGTGATGATCACTGTTGCCCAGGTGGTCGAGCACCCGCAGCCCCCTTACCAGGTCGTCGCTGATGGCCAGCACCAGGTCCAACAGGGCGTCTACTCTGATGGGGCTGTGCACCTCCTGGGTTAGATGGAAGTCCTGCATTTTGGCTAGGAATCTATGTGAGCGGTCAGACCTGGCTGACTGCTCCTCCCAGCAGATGTCTGGAAATTTCAGGTGAGCTGACTTAAGAATTCCTGGTCTAGCTCTTCCCCTTGGTTGGGTGGTCTGTAGTAGACCCCCACTATTACATCTCTTTCCCCTGGACTGTGTTGTATTCTAACCCAGAGCACTTCAATGTGCCCCTCCTCTGACCCAGTGCTACTTGATGCGGCTGTGTTTTCCTCCTTAATGTAGAGCGCCACACCCCTACCTTTCCTCCCTGTCCCGTCCCTCCTGTACAGCCTATAGCCCTTGATATTCACCACCCAGTCATGCGTTGAGTCCCACCACATTTCTGTGAGCCCCACTATGTCTGGGTTGGTGTCAGCTAGTGGGAGGGTAAGTTCCTCCTGCTTGTTACCCATACTACGAGCGTTTGTGTAGAGGCATTTGAGGCATCCTGAGGATGTGTGCACTGGCCCCCTAATCTCAGTATTGCCTTGGCCCTTGTTGCTTACCTGTGTATATGTTCCGCTCGGTCTAGGCTGGGCTGCACTTGTGGGTGCTGCTTGGTTTAGCGGTCCAAGGCTTCCTCCGCCCTTGTCTTCCCCTTCCCCTGACGAGCCTAGTTTAAAGCCCACTGGAGATCTGCCAACTTAGAAGAGAACACACGCTTAACTTTAGGGGAAAGATGGAGCCCCTCCCATCCGAGCATGTCTTGAGAGAGTTCAGAGGAGAGCTGTGCATATGATCACAGGGCAGGAGACCAGGCTCTATGATGAGAGGCTGAGAGCCATGGGACTCTTCAGCCTGGAAAAGCGCAGGCTCAGGAAGGATGGCTGTTCACCAGAGCGCCTCAGGGGATGTCAAGGTCAAACAGTCACAAACTCCTCCAAGACTATTTCAGGCTGGACATAAGTAAACACTTCTTTACTATCCAAGCCCCACAGGCTTGGAATAGATTGCCTTCAGAGGTGGTGCAAGCACATACTCTGAACTCTTTTAAGAAACATTTGGACGTCTATCTTACTGGGATCCTTTGAGCCTAGCTGACTTTCTGCCCTTCGGACAGGGAGCTGGACTCGATGATCTTCTGAAGTCCCTTCCAGTCCTAATATCTGTGAAATCTATGAAACAGCACTGAAACAAAACAGCCAGAGAAATTTCACACAGCCCTATCAATTATCTAGTTGGGTGTAGCTATCAAGTGGATTTCCCCAGGGGTCTGTGTTGGTCTAGTATTTAATATCTTCATTAATTATATGGAAGTTGGGATTTTAGTGCACACTGAGCAAATTAGCAGATGACAGTAACTTGAGTGGAATTATAGAGACTCTGGAGGATAGAGTTGGGAATCTGAATGATATTGGATAAATGGTCTGAAACTAATCAAATTAAATTCAATAAGTGAAAATTCCTGCACTTGGGATGGAAAAAATTGTGCCCAAATACAGAATGGAGAAGCACTGGTTGGGCTACAGGACTGAAGAAAAATACCTGGGGGCTCACAGTGGACCATGTGTTGAATATGAGCCAACATACTACACTCAAAATGTTCTCTTGTAGCAAAAAAAAAGCCCATAAGTAGACTCAGTATTTATAGAAACATCAGTTGCAAGTCAAGATGAATGACCCTTTCACTGTTTGGTGAGGCCTCTGCTAGAGTACTCTGTCTAGTTTTGGTTACCACACTTTGAAAAAGGTTAGGGAAACAAAAACAATTAAAAAAAAAAAATTAAAATCTGGATTTCTTAATTTAAATAATTTTTTAATCTAATCATTTTTAAGATGCTTTAAAAAAAATAAACTTGTATAAAGATAGTTTTAAGATATGTTAAAGATCAAAGACATAATCATGGAATAGGGATTATACCTTTTAATTGTATACTGGTTTGAGACAATATATTCATGTAACCTTTTTTGAGAAGTTTTATAAATAGGTCACAACAGGCCATGGACTATATTAAGGGCCCAATCTTATGGGGCTCCCAGAGGCTCCTCTATAGATTAGTAAAGTTTAAAGAGAACTACTGTACCCAATGGGACTTGGTGCTCAGTCTAGAAGATCCCATTAAGCATCTCTGTGATTCTTAGTTTCAGTTCTCAAACTCTGTATTTATGTTCCTAGAGATATAATCCTTATTAACAGCTGTATATGGAGATGAGAGATAAATAAAAGGCCTGATTACCTGCCCATTGTCCCTATTGACTCTGCAAGTTTGTGTAGGCAGAGTCAAGCCCTTACCTGTCTCTCAAAGCACAAAGTTTCAAGAAATTAAATGAATAGAGGATTGTTGGGGGTGGAGTAGATCTGGGCAAAGGGGGAGGAGTCTGGAGATAAATGAAAGGAGGAAGGGGCAGTAAAATATTCCACAAGTCTTGAAGGATAAGTTTCTGAGTATACTGATTTGAGATCTATTGAGGGAATGGTATGGTAGAAGGAAAACCCATCATGGCAGCAGGCGTGCCAGGCCATAAAAAAAGAAATCAAAGATGAGAAGAAATCCAGAAGAAAGTGAAGAAAGCCCCAAGCTAATAACGTATGGCTGCAGCATTCATTTGACGTCCTAATACAGCATGGCAAAAATATCCCCCAAATATCTATGATTAATCTAGTGAATTCGAGATAGTTCACTTACCAATGACTTCACAAGTATCTGCTTCGATCAGCTTTGGTAAATAAAATAACCAAACCATAATTCAGTTTTCTGATGTAACTAAAAAATTAATCTGAAAAATATCAAAAACACTGCTTTAAAATGTATCGTGTGTACCTTCTAAAAATCAAACCTATATCTGTCTCTGAGTTGTGAATAGTATGTATTAAAGTTATATCAAACAAGAATGCACTTGTAGAAAACAATGATTAAATCGAGGCTTCCTGACCAGTGATTTAAATGATGATTTAAATCAATCTAGGGCTAGATGCCCTCTTGAGGTTTCTTCTAGCCCTAGTTTTCCATAACAAAATAAACCATTAGTTGTTAAGTAAGAAGTTATTGTTGTTTGTTGCTCCAGGATGCACGCAGCTCTCTGCAAAATGTGTCTTGGGAAGCGACAGAGTAGCTCCTAGTCTTTTAAAAAATAAGTACAAAATTTATTTTCCCTGGAAGCTTGATGTCTTTTCAGGGTGTAGCAGAGTAGTTTTGGGAAAGACACTGTCAGGTCACATAGGAGTCCGTAGAGGAGATGAGGGAACTTGCCAGAATTGGCACCTTCCAGTTCTTTGCAGAGGGATGAGTCAAATGGATGCTCTCCTTAATTATGCAGAGATGCTGGACAAGTGATGAACCACGATCCCAAAATCTTAACCAGCTGTTGCGCCTTTTTGTTAAATAGCAAAGCATGCATTTGAGCTTTTTCCTGAAGCAAGATGAGAATACTAGCAACTGCTCTGACTGAACCACCCAAAGCAGTGTTTTTCAACCTGTGGGTCATGGCAAAAGGGTCATGAAACTCTTCCAGTTTTAAAGTTTGTTCATGTCACACTGGGAGGTGGGGGCTACAGGTCGGGAGTGAGGGGCATTGGCCACTGATGCTTACAAATGGGTCCTGGTACAAAAAAAGGCTGAGAACCACCAATCTCAAAATTCTACCACCTGCCTTGCCCTGAACTCAGGGAGGGTGTAGACACTGACCGTGCTACTTTCTAGGACCAACAAATCCTGACCCAGCTGTGGCACCCTTCTGGGAAAATGCCAAGAGGTATTAATTCTAGTCATAGCTTTATTTACAAGCAACTTCCGTCTCATTTTCAGATGGAAATGGATTATTAGCTGCATAAGGGAGAGGTGGGGGAATCATATTCGTGGAAAAATGTTACAATACATTAAGGTTCTAATTTAAACAATAGTCTAGTCCATGTTTAAATATTTGGTTTGTCTGTAGAATGGAAAATTGCAGTTATGCCAGAAATGGTTTCACTTTGCTTAGGCAGTGCTCTGTCCTTTGAGATAGTGGGTCCCCCCTCCCAGCCCCATACTAGGTGTTTGTTTTCCTGGAGATGCTGATGACAGCTGCAGCCTAATCCCAAGAGACAGGGGGCTGGTCCAAAGAGCTGCTTAAAGCAGTGGGGACCAGGCTTTTTAGCAGGCCACACAGTAAGCCTGCACCCTCTCCAAGTGCCACTCCAATCCCCTTGCTCTGCTCCCTGCCCACTCTGCATGCTATAGAGAGGCTGTCCATGCCATGCTGATTGTAGTACATGTGCCTTGACCTAAACAGTATTTGTTCTGTATGTTTAGAAGGAAAACAGATTGCTCCCTACCTTAACCCTTTAAAAGGCTTATAATGAGGTAACAAGATACTCCCTCTTGGGCCTTCCTTCCCTCCATTAATATTTCAGAAAAGCAATGCTCAGTTCCAGCCACTACCAGATAGCAAGATGCATCTCAGTTCCACAAAGGGGTAAGAGCAGAGAATGAGCTAAAAACACTTTTTTAAATGGAAGGACTTTCCTGCCTCGTTATGCATTTGGCAGCAAGACAGTGATGTAACTAAAGGCTAAATGGGGGACAAGACAATGCAATAGTAATAGCCAGGCAGTTAGTAGCTTTCTAGTTCCATTAGGAAAGCTGCATCAGAAAAGCTTACTAAAGCACTCCTATACTTACACAGGTAAGAGACTAGGAATTTTTTTGTGAACTTTTATTGAACCAGGACAGATCTTGTCTCCATACTTCCCCCACTCATTGGTCCAATAAGATATTACAAAAAACCCTTGCTTTTCAAACACTTCCTAGATCAGGGACAGGCAGTTATTTCAGGTGGAGAGCCACTTACCAATTTTTGGCAAGCTGTCAAGGGCTGCATGGTAGCTCTACTTCTTGACAGATGCCCTGCCTCCAGGTCATCATCTTGTGACCAGAAGTCCTGCCCCCTAACCCCTGACCTTCACCACCGAAGTCCCTCCCCTTGCTCCCTGGAAGTACTCCTTTCAGCAAGGAGTTTTGCAATCTCAGAACGAGAAAAACAAATTATATTCTAAAAGGTGAACATCTACAACATTCATTAATTTGATTTAAAAAAAATGTTTTGCCCTGATTCACATGTTTGTGCAGTATACATAAGTCATGATGGCACAATAGCTTAAAATGAAATTTTACTCTTGTATATTGTGAAGGGGTGGGTATGTTTGTGGGGGGGCTATGGATATACAGGGTGAGGTATCCATACACACCCCCACAAGCTCCATGGGGCGTGGGTGGGTATGGGGTTTGTGGGGGACCAGGGAAGAGGGTGGCTGGGGTGTGGGTGTCTGCGTGTATAGCTGTGTGGGGGGGCTATGGGTGTAGATATATAGTGTGGTGTGCATGTTGGACTTGCCACACCCCTCTCTCCCAGTACCAGCAGGTCCCTGTGCTCCCCAGCCCAGCCATGCAGCCAGGAGGTGCTGGAATAGAGCAGGGGCAGGAAGCACAGAAATGGCTGGGGGTGGGGAGGGCTGGGCTCCTGCTGTCAGCTCCCCCGGGATCCGGCTATCTTTGATAGGTAGCCAGGAGCAAGTAAATATTTCCTACATTTTTTAGGGCCCCCACAGGCCAGATAGAATGGCCTGTCAGGCTGAATCCGGCTCACAGGCCATATTTTGCCCACCCCTGTCCTAGATCATAGCTACAGCACTTCAACCTTGTTCCAGGTATCATGGTGATAAAAGCCTTAAGAAGTTTCCTAGTAGCCACACAATAAGACTGAAATTAAGTGTGGGAGTTTGTAATAAGTCTTATGATACATACAAGTTTCTACATTTTAAATTACATTTTTAAGCAACGATTCTTTTACAAGTCCTGATGTCCTGAATCATGTACAGGTTTTCCATGTGGCATGGAAAAAGAGAAAACCACAGATTTTCCCTTACCAGAGGAAAATACTGATTTCTCATTTTATCAGAGAACCCCGTGGATTTTTGCAGTTTTGCAGACTCTGCAGACTGGCATAGTTCCAGCCTGCAGGGGACTGGTAGGGAGGGAGTAGGAGGGTAGTCAGGCAGAGGGTGTTGTGTGCATGTCTATGCACATGGCTACCAGGCAGCCTGGAGAGAAGCTCCTATAGGTAAGCTGTGGTGTGGGGATTGAGATCTCAAGAGAGGGAGCTGGGCAGGGCTGGGGCTGCTGCCCAGCTGGGCAGTATATAGGGCTGCAGTGCTGCAATGTGTGGCTGCAGGGCCCTGGCCAGGAGTGGGACAGGGCTGCAGGTAGCTCACCCAGGGAGCAGTGGGAGGTGGGGTCAGCAGGCCCCAAGGGAGAGCAACAGGGCAGGAGCCCAAACCTCCCCCTCCCCCCAGTAGGCAGGCAGCATGTGTTGGGGCGGGGAGGGCAGGGGCAGACTCCATGCTCTGCTCTGTTACAGCAACTGCCCCCTCCTGCTGGGGACAGGGGACTGCAGACCAGAGTCCCTGGCCCCACAGCCCTGACAGCTAAGGGCCACTTCCAGCAGGGCTGAGAGGAGTGAGGAGCCTTTCATTTTAATCACATACTGTACGGTTTTTAATCCAGGAAAACCCAGATCCCTAGTTATGTATTTCTCAGGTCAATATATATAGAAATCAACAATTAATAGGATATTAAAGGTGACAACACAGATGTAATCAGCTGTGCAAACATCTGTGGTGTCCATTTTATTAAAGCTGTTCTAATCACATGATTTTAGAAACAGCACAAGAATGCAATTTAAAAACCATTTGCATCAGTAAAAGCCATATAAATTTAGTCCTGTTCCCTACGTTCAACATGAAGAAAGAGATGACATCACTAAATCCACTGTTAGAAAACTTCTTAGGCATATGTAACACCATTAGCTCATTGTTATGCAAAATGAGCATTCACAATTCCCTGATGTTTTACAGATTCAAATTGTTCCTAAATAAAGGCAGTGCTACATATATTACAAGGAAAGAAAAAAAATGAATCCTAGATACCATACAACTTGAGTTTTTATTGTTATAAGATGCATTACTTGTCTTCTGGTTTATTGAAGCAGTATGTCAGACAGCACTTGCCACAGTAATGTCTGTCAAAGTGGCTCGCCATGAAGACTCCAGCCCCACACTCCTCAGAGGGGCATTCTCGACGCAGGCGACTGATTTTACCGTTCTCATCCACCTGAAAGGAGTAGCTCTGTAAGTAACACCTCACTATATGCACCTCCTTCTTGCTTTTGTCCCTATTCAACACAAACTGGAACATTGTATAGTTGTAGAACTCAATCTATTATAAATCAGATTCATTCTGGATAATGCTCCTATCTGAGGTTCTTTATTAATTTTGCAAACCAAAATGGCTGCATCAGCCCAGTTTCCCTTCATTTTAAGAAACCATACTTCTGAATAGAGATAAGTTTATAAAGTATGCCAGAACTTATAATGGATTTAGAAGAAATTTGCTGCTTTTTCAGGCTCCCTGTTCAGTTGCCAAATGGTTGCCTATACATAAAAGTCAGTTAAGACTACAAGCTGAGGACTCCGTAAATGTACATTAAAGGACATGCAATGTTTATTGTAGACACTGCAATACAGTAGAAACTAAGCAGAAAGCAGGGCAGGGTAGCACAGAGATTAACTGGTACAGAGAGGCTCTACTTCTGTATGAAAACCCCCCTGCTGCCTTTTAACTTGCACAGGACTAGGATTAGGGCAGTGGGTACTTGCATTTGATGAGCTGGGCTTCTCTGAAGCTGTTAGTTTCTATGAAGTGCTACCCCACCCTTCCTTCTGCAGAAGCTAACTACTTCTCAGTAGGACCCAAGTAATTCTTATGTAGATGGTTCACACCCTGCTTTTCAACTCATAGCAAGTTAAGAACAAAATAAGGATTACCTACTCAGCAGCTTGCTGCAACTTTTTACTTCAAAGGGTACCTCCCACACAGCTCCCTAGAAGAGCAGTAAACCCTTTGAAATTAAGAATTGCAGCAAGTTCCCAACCAGATCTCAGATCCCTTATTCTTAGCAAAGAATCAAATTCACATATCAGTTCTACTTGAACTCGATATCCTTACCTTGTAGTATTTGAGTACAGCAAGCTTAACCTTCTTTCTCTTGTGCTTGTTCTTCTTGGGAGTGGTGTAAGACTTCTTCTTTCTCTTCTTGGCACCACCCCGGAGTCTCAGCACAAGATGAAGAGTGGATTCCTATTGATAAAGATATTACAAGGTAAGAAAAAGAGGCTGCCGCACATGCTGGATGTGCAGAGTACAGAATCCATGGTTCTTATTTGGTGATGAGGCTTCCTGAATCTTGCATGTGGAAAATTATAGGCACTTAAGAAAAGCATGCTGTAGGCAGGCAGCAACACTAGCCAAAAGAAACTACCCATCAGGGTCCACATAGTAGTTAGACCTAATGATCAGAGCCTGGGGTTGTTACTGGTGCCTGTAATCATGGGGTAAGCCCTTTGGTTCAAACCAGGGTTCACAGGCAGAGCCAGAGGGATTAAGGGATGGGTCAGGGAGCGAGCTGAGGTCAAACCAGCCCCATTCAAGCAGTTTTTACTACAAATGCACTGAAGTTACCAGCACATTCCAAGTGCCAGATCCTAAGGGCTGGTACTTTTACACAGAGATCAAGTGTGATGCTGATCACACTCCAGAGAACTGGCCCCATTTGTCCTCCTGTAACTGCATCTCTGGTGCATGGTTTCACTTGCAAACAGAAGCAGAGCAGAAGCCTGCTGCGGGGGCGCTCAATGGAAGGGGCTCTGCCATCACTCCAATGTATTCACGCCTCTCACTAGGCAGGCCACCAAGCCCCCAGAGCACGTCCCACCCGCCTCTTTCCGACTCCTTGCCCCTGGGCTCTTCCCCTCCGCCAGACCCACCTTCTGGATGTTGTAGTCAGACAGAGTGCGGCCATCTTCCAGTTGCTTGCCCGCAAAGATCAGTCGCTGCTGGTCCGGGGGAATGCCTGGAAGAGCAAAAGGTATCGGTGGCGCTGAGCTGGAGCGGGACCAGGACCAGGTCTGCCGGCATCGGGGGACCCGGCCCACCCGCCCGGCCCTACTTGCCTTCCTTGTCCTGGATCTTGGCCTTCACGTTCTCGATGGTGTCCGAGGGCTCCACCTGCGCGGGGACACAGCGGCACGTGGGACACTGGGCACACGTGGGGTGCCCCGCAGCCCCAGGGGCCCCGCCACCCGCCTCTCTACCCACCCATCCACCCACACACGTGGCGCCTGCCCGCCCGGGCCTGGCCCCCCACCTCGAGGGTGATGGTTTTCCCCGTCAACGTCTTCACGAAGATCTGCATGGCGGCGGCGGGAGGGGGCTGGGACTGGGACCGGGGCTGGAGCTACTGCTGCCCGAATGGCGGCGCCGGGGGAAAGGTGCGCGCTCGGCCTGCACGGGGTTTCCCGGCCCAGCTGGGAGAGGTTGCGCATGCGCGCGGGAGACTACAGCTCCCGGTATGCAGCGCGGCGCGTGGCCAGGCTGTTGGGACCGGTGGAGGCCGCGGGGACTGCTGGGAGCGGTGGTCGGGCGCTGCGCGTTCGGGACCGCCCTCTCCCACAATGCACCCCGCGCTCCTAAACTGCCGCGCGCGCTGGGGTGAGAGGAGGCCGCTCGCTGCGGCGGGGCAAGTGCTGCGGTCCTGCGGCCGGAAGCGAGGGAGGGGCGCCCCTGTGCTCGTTGCTATGGAAGCGCGCTGCTCCGCCCCGGTCGGGGGAGGGGCTTGGCGGCAGCCGCATAGCCTTGGCATCCGGGCGGTGGGTGGGGCTTAGTGGGAATCGACGGTTCGGCGTTTGGCTATCTGCCCTGCGCTCCCTCTTATTGGCTCCTCTGCGTTCTGTTGCCTGCCCTGGGTTCTCTGCTGATCTCCTGCTCTGCTTTCTGCCCTCATGCTGCCTGTCTCCTTCCTTTTTGCCGGTCATCACGTGCAGAGGCTGCTGGGGCCACTTGGCCGTCCCTGTTCTAGACGAGGTCCCTTCGTGTGTCTGCGGCAAAGTAGTTGGGCTGTGAGTCAGAGGGGCTGTTTGTGAAGGACCCAAGCGCTTTGTGCTCAGCTGGGGACGTAGGTGCTCCTGGATTCAACCCCCTGCCTCCTTCACACTATGTTGCTCTAAAGGGCTTACCTTCTCTTGCAGGCTTTGACCGAAGCGTTCATTGTAATTGAAGAGGAGACAACAGCAGACTTAACTGGCCCAAAAGAAATGCCCAAGTCATTTATCTGCAATGTCTTCCCGTAGCATCAGGGGGAGGGGGCATGCCATCCTCCCTCCCATCCCCTCAAGGAGCGATCAGACGTTTCTGGACAGCATACAAAGCTACATCCTTACAGAAGTTGAAACAGTGGGCTGTACTGAGCAAGGGCCAATTGAGGAGTATTACATTATATACCGACATGTGTTTGATAAGGTAACAAAGCACGGGATGAAAACATTTTCTGTGCAAATGAGCAGCCAGCAGGGTTATCTTACAGACCTGTGGGCTTTTTTTAATAATGAGAATTTAGCATATTAAAGGGACTGGCTTGACAGCCCTAGAAATTCAGTTCCTCCATTCAGCTACAAGATTTGAAGCAGCAGGGTGGACCTCTCACCAGTATGTTTTATCTTATCTCTGACCCAGACAGACCAGCTCTGAGAGAGAAAAGGGCAGACCTGTTTCCAGAGATATACAGGGATAGCTTTCCTGCTGTTTAGGACACCTTGGCGCTGCTCTGTCATTCCCAGGCTGCCCAGACGAGAGTCATGCACACACAGTAGCGTAAGGAGATGTTTTAGGAATGTTGAGCCAACAGAGCACTTTCTTTGCTGCTGCTCTCTTTGCATTTAGAACAGCCACTTGGGGCTTTAGGATTTACGTCACAGTTGCACATCTTTGCCTCTGCTTGCACTGAGCACTTCTTGACTGGTGACAGGAGCTGATCATGACATTTGGCTTTTCTGAAACAGGGAAGCAGCTACTCCTTTATGGTGGTTGGGTTTTGTCCATGTTGTGTCCATGCTGTGTTTAAGAGCACTGACATGATATATGCCATAGTCTGCAAGCACCAACTCCCTTAAAAGAGGTAACTTAGACTGAGAGCAGCCCTCAGGTGTGCTAAGAAGCATGTCTGAGATGGGGCCAAATGCCATCTCTAGGCAGAGGCTCAGGGCTGTTCTAAAGCGGCTTCATCGCCTCATTTTCAGGAGTTGGTGCATGTTGAATGGGTTGTGCTTTGTAATGAGTCTGACAGTCCTGAACATGGTTTGGGGATGGTGCAGACAGGTGCTTAGCAGCAAGAGATGCAGAGTCGCTTCCTTGCATATTTCTTCTGTTTTAGTCGGTGACAAAGTGCCCGGTGAGTTAGACAGGAGTACACCTTAGAATAGACTTCTGTGTGTAAATATTTCTCATGTGAGCAATATGTTATTTCTCAGGATTTCTAACTCAGTCATGCATTGAGGGAAAGGAAGATCATTTGAAAAGTGTTTGCTTTTTTCCTTTTGAGGGGAAGGTCAGAGGTTCTCAAAATCTTAGCTGCAAAGTATCTATAGAAGAAATAAAGTCCGATTAAAAACAAAAACTCCTTTGAGAACCATATACCATGATTTAAGGTGAACATTCTGTGTTGCTAGCAGGGCTGCTCTTAGATACTGATGTTTCTTGGCTTTTTGGTACGATCCCAAAGTTTAGTGTGTAATTTCTGAGCCCCTTACCAGGATTGTGCAGTTTGCATTTTACTGGAGGATGGGCTCATTGACTTAAAAGATGATTTTTCCCTACATAGCAGATTTGCTGCACAATTGACAAACCCCTTTTGTGCCAAGAAATTGAAAGAAAATTGCTCTGAGTTTCAGTAATAGTGTCTGAAATTAGACATTACAACAATGGATGTAATATTATTTAGTACGTTATAAAGGATCATTTTACAAAGCACTGGAATGACATGTCGCTGGAGTAATCTGGGATAATGACACTCACAGAAACAATTTTTTGGTGGCAGTGTGGATGGGCTGCTTTCATACCTTGTGTATTGCCTCCTGTCTCAAGACCTGGAAGATGATTAATTTCTTTGCAGTCTCACAAAATGTGTCTGTGTTTTAACATTTTTTTCCATTAGGGGTCTTCCTCCTTATCTTTTAAATACTCTTTAAAGAGGTGGCTTGTGCAGTGGGGGACAGGGCATACAGCGAGGGAGTAGGGGGGGGGATTGCATCACCTGTCCCCCTGCATTCTGCCTCCCTCCCCCACCTTTCCTTCTGCCCTGGCTCCAGCCCTGGCCTGGCCAGGCCCATAGCTGGTACCTCTGCTTCTCCCTGGCTGGGCTAGGGCTGCAAATGATGTTGATTGCAGAGCATCAAAAGGTAAGCAGTAGATAGAAGGTGCGGGGAGGGAAGGAGGTGGTGGGGACAGGCATAGGTTGGAGATGGGTCAGGTATGGGGGAGACAGATGGGAAGATTGGGGGAGGCAAGCATGTCCACAGGGAGCAAGAAGTGGGGAGCCAGGGGGTGGAGGGTACAAGGAGTGTGAGGGCAGGCAACAGGTGGGTAACATAGCGGGGGGGCAAGTGGCAGTGCAGACAAGGATGGGGAGGCAGGCAAGGGGCAAGAATGTGACCCCTTACCCCTTGCTGCCGCTTTCCCTGCCGCAGCTGTGGGGAGTAGATTTAGACCACCTTCCACTAATTATTCTACACATGGAAAATTATAACCAATTTATAATTTTGTGTGAATAGAATCTAATTATTAGGGGTGGGGGATCATCTTAGATTTCAAGTAATCTTGGATATGGGTAAATATAGTAATTGTTAGTTAGCACTTGGGAAATCAAACTTGGGTATTAGATTCTTTGTCTCATATTAAGAGGACTTTTAGAAAGTCCTCAGCATTGTCAGTGGAGTATTGGAGGTTAGTTTTTGCTGTATCCAGTGTCTGCTTTGTGCTCTTCAGTCAGTCCAGACGGTGAAAACAAGCTTTGCCAGCTTCACTTTATGGTTCATGTGCACTAGCATTGCACTGCAGAGTGAAACAATGTGAAGTGTGTATTATATCCAGTGGTTTTTATTTAATCTGCCTGTGATGTGGTTAGGAGATTTTTGCAGAATTGTTTTTCTATTACATCTCTATAACATTGCAAATGGAAAAAAAATACCCAAACGTATGTTTTTACAGATAATAGAACATGTTTCAGCATACAAGAACATTCTGACGTCAATCAAACAGGAGTATGATGCATTTATTGAAGCATTAAAAGACAACCACAGGAGTGCATTTTATCTTCATGGAAAATTAAAAGCTCTGGCATCTGAGCCTACAGCTTTGTTGAATTATAGGAAAAGAGCATTCCAACTTGAGGATAAGTAAGGTCACCTCTAGCATACTATATAGGGGAATACTTGGGGTGCATCTACAAGTCGCTGTATGGTGATGTAGTAATATGTTGCATGACGTTACAACAATGTAGCAATCACGTAGATCTACATGTGATAGGCAGCTATATTACCTTAGCGGCAAAATCTAACCATGTACCATGCGCATGGTGCAGTATGGGCAATTACTGTGCCGTGCTTTAGTGCTTCCAAAAGGAAGCACTAAAGTACAGCTCCATAACAATAGCACCGCATGGCAGTGTGGTGCCCTTAGAGTGGGAATCATAGCTGCTTCCCCCTGTCCACCTGCACCCGTCAGCTCTGCTCCCTATCCCTGCGCTGGGGTAAGAGGCAGCATATGCTCTGTACTTCTTGCCCCAGGCTGGGGCAAAACGCAAGCTGCAACTGATGCTGCCACGAGAAGGTAAGTGCCGGTGCGTTTAAGGGGAAACCAGGTATAGGGGGAGGGGCAAGGTGGATGTGGGGGGAGGCATCAGGGGTTAAATCGGTGCTGTAAGAAGGGAACAGGTATTGGAGTGTACACGCATCGGGGGAGGGGGTGAGGACAGGCAGGAAGGGGCAGGGGTCCCCCCACGTACCCTGGTAGTGGTACTGGTCCTGCTACAGTGGGGGGGAGGGGGTTGAATTTAAGACAACCCTCCAATAATTAGATTCTAAACATGAAAAATTACTACAAATTTAATAATTTTCCATATATAGAAACGAACTACGGAGGGGATTGTTTTAAATTTGTAGTCTTAGATTTGGGTAAATATGATATATTAAGAGGCCTTAACGTGAAACCCTGTGAAATGGAGGATACATAAGGGATAGTGCCATTTGGTTGCATTTATGCAGATATAGAAGTACATCCTTTGAGGTGCACATGCCAAGCAAAATGCCTTTGCATGTCACACTGACCCCTGTGCTGGAGGTTGCTTACCCCTTGTCTCGGATTCAAAAGTAGTGGGGAAAAAATGAGACTCTTTTCCTTTTTTCAGAATAAAGATCATTGAGAGAAATTCTGCTAAAATTCAAAATCTGATAATGAAAATAAGAAATATAAAAAAGATGCCCTCTAAAGAAGCTTTGACACAAAGAAAGCAATTAAACCCTGCAAAGCCTATACCAGGTAAAATCTACTATACAGCTCTTCTGAGAGTGTCTTTTGAGAGAGATCTTTGTCCTTAAATAAAGAGAAACTGTATGTGCACTCAATCTGCAAGACATCTGCACCTCTTGGAGTAATGCACAGCCACTTTGACCAAGTGGTATGTGTAGGAGGATTTGTGCTTCATTGGAAACAGGGCCAGATCGTGTTCTGTTTACTGGATGTCGAAGTGGACTTGGGCACCTAAGTGTGAGTCTGTTCTACCCTGTTCAGTTCCTTGAACATCCATGAATGCATCTACCTTGTAGCATCTTGTTCTTAAGACTGAGTCTCTAATTAAAAGCAGCTACAAGGAGGAGGATGCACCAACATTTCGTATTAACGGTTCTTCAGCAACTTAGTGGAATCCAATCACATTAGGCACCAAAGTCCACTTATATGCCTAATAGATGAAAGAATTTGGCCCATACCATTTTCCAGAGAATCTCACTTTCTGTGAGAAGCATATATATGCTGCTGTTATCAAACAGCTCCACTGGTTTGTCCAGGAAATAGAGGCAGAGCCTCTTCCACTTCTGCTTCATGTTTCTCTGTATCCTTTGAGTTGCTACTGTTGTGCAAATTTTGAGGTCACTGCGCTAAATTCAGTGCTAGGTCAGTACAGATCAGAGGAGAGAGATCCTTGATTCTGGGACAGCTTATAAGTTCAGCCCTTCTTTGCAAGCCCTTCCTGGATTGTCTTACATTATTCATTGGGCGAGGGCTTCTTGAAGGGGTTTATACATCCAAAGCTCACGGAAGGCATTTTCTTCTTCCCCAGGTCTGAGTATAAAAGAATCGGTCAACTTGGATACACTTTCTAGACACCTAGCTCAGCTAGAGAAGAGAGTGCTGGAATTGAAAGGTGACATAATAACAAAATACATCCCTCGGGAGAGCAGGGCAGTGTTAGAGCAAGAGCTCAAGCACTCATTAAGTCAACGAGATGAGGCAGAGGCCTTGAACAAGAAACTCAGGCTTAGGTACAGGTACCCCTGTCATATATTTGCTTTTGCTTCAGGAGAGTTCTCTGCAGCGTCCTTTCTGTTACCTAGGCTGCTGGCAGACATGTGTTTGGAGTCTGAGGAATTTTATGCCTCATTCCCCAAAGCATGCTAATTGCCATGCTACATGTGAATAGCAGTTTGCACGATTCTGGGAGTGAGGTATAAAATTCCTCAAACCCTAATTGTACAAAAGCTGGCTGCCAGCATGGGGTGGCATCGAACCGGAGAGTGAAAAGCTCCCTGCTCCACAGCTACACCTTTCCCCCCCACAAAATTTGGAAGCAGCAGCTGGGGAGCTGGGATTCCCCCACTCCTCAGGGGCTGCTTCCATGGGTACCCAGGAATGTAAGAAAGTGGGCATGCAGCTGAACTCAGTGCAGTAGAGTCATAGAGAAGAAGGGCTGGCAAGAACCTCCAGAGGTTAACTAGTCTAACCCCCTCTGTCTGAGGTGGGATTGTCTCTATCCTAACCATCTTATACAACCATAATCAAAACTCTATATAAGACTGCCCTCAACCCTCACACAACGTGGACCTAACATCCTAATCTGCCACAAGTGAAGGAAGGGAACAATGGTAGCCAATGTCCTACTTCTATAAAATGTCAATATAAGCTCAAGAGGTTCCAGGTAGAGGGCCATTCCCCCTGCTTCAGAGGAAAGCAAAAATCCTGACAGTCCATACCAAGCTGGTCATGAGGTAAAATTCCTTCCTGACTTCAGGTATTCATAGATTCATAGATTGTAGAGTTGGAAGGGACCACAAAAGATCATTGTGTCCGATTCCCTACCCCTGGCAGGAAAGAGGACTGAGGTTAGTTGACCCCAACCAGGTGTCTACCAAGCCACCTCTTGAAGACCTCCAAGTTAGGTGATAGTACCACCTCTCTTGGAAGACCATTCCAGATTCTGGCCACCCTTACTATAAAAAAAAATCTTCCTAATGTCTAACCGGAATCTACTCTCCATTAGTTAGCATCCATTATTCCTAGTTACTCCTAGGGGTGCAGCACATCTCCAATTAGAGGCAGG
Source organism: Crocodylus porosus (assembly GCF_001723895.1). Classification (NCBI taxonomy): domain Eukaryota; kingdom Metazoa; phylum Chordata; order Crocodylia; family Crocodylidae; genus Crocodylus; species Crocodylus porosus. The sequence continues at coordinate 45,125,332 of NW_017728943.1, forward strand.
TCCTGTCAAACCAACCTAGTGGTCTTCTATGACCAGGTCACCAAATCCTTAGATGCAGGGGTAGCAGTGGACGTAGTCTTTCTGGACTTTAGGAAGGCCTTTGACACTGTCTCTAACCCCGTTCTCGGGAACTATGGTGTCACCTACACAGTCAAATGGGTTGTCAACTGGCTGGAGGGCCGCACCCAGAGAGTGGTGGTGGATGGGTCATTTTTGACTTGGAGGGATGTGGGCAGTGGGGTCCCCCAGGGCTTGGTCTTTGGGCCCACACTGTTCAACATCTTCATCAGCGAATTGGACGAGAGGGTAAAAAGCACCATGTTCAGATTTGCTGACGACACTAAGATGTGGGGGAATGTGGGCATGCTAGATGGGAGGAATACGTTGCAATCAGACCTAGACAGGTTACAAGGGTGGGCGGATGAGAATAGGATGGGATTCAACACCCACAAGTGCAAGGTGCTGCACCTGGGGAGGAAGAACCAGCACCATACCTACAGGATGGGGAACTCCCTTCTTGTCAGTGCAGAAGCAGAAAAGGATCTTGGAGTCATCATTGATGCCAAGATGAACATGGGCCGGCAGTGTGGGAATGCAGTCAGGAAGGCCAACCGCACCTTGTCACGCATCCACAGATGCATCTCGAGCAGATCCAAGGAGGTGATCCTCCCCCTCTATGCGACACTGGTCAGGCTGCAGCTGCAGTACTGTGTCCAGTTCTGGGTGCCGCACTTCAAGAGGGATGTGGACAACATGGAAAGGGTCCAGAGGAGGGCCACTCGCATGATCAGGGGATAGCAGGGCAGGCCCTATGAAGAGAAGCTACAGTACCTGAACCTGTTCAACCTCCACAAGAGAAAGCTGAGGGGGGATCTAGTAGCCTGTTATAACTAGTCAGAGGGGACCAGCAGGCATTGGGGAAGTCCCTGTTCCCCCGAGCACTACCAGGAGTGACTAGAAATAAGCTGGCAGAGGGTAGATTCAGGCTATATATCAGGAGGTGCTACTTCACGGTCAGGGCGGCTAGGATCTGGAACCAACTTCCAAGAGAAGTGGTGCAGGCTCCTACCCTGGGGGTGTTTAAGAGGAGGCTAGATGAACACCTTGCTGCAGTCGTTTGACCCCAGTACTCTTTCCTGCCTTGGCAGGGGGTCAGACTCAACAATCTGCTCAGGTCCCTTCTGACCCTACAAACTATGAAACTGAAACTTCTAGCCATTGGCCCATGTCCTCCTCTGCAGCAAGAGAGAAAAGGTGTTTCCCTCTTTATGACAGCCTTTCAAGTATTTGAAGACTGCTATCAAGTTCCCCCTTGAGTGCTTTTTCCGCAAACTGAACATGCCTAGCTCCTTCAGCCTCTCCTTGTAGGACTTGCCTTTCAAGCTCTTGATCATCTTTCTTGCCCACCTCAGTGCCTTTTCTAAGTTCTCCAAGTCCTTTTTAAAATGTGAACCCCAGAACTGCACACACTACTCCAGATGAGACCTAACTAGTGCTGCATAAAGAGCTTTGCACCTAATGCATCTATTGATGCAGCCTAAAACCACATTCACCTTTTGTGTGTCTGTATCACACTGCAGGCTTATATTGAGTCTGTGGTCTACCAAGATTCCCAGGTCCTTTTTCAGTGGTGCTGCCATCCAGTCAGGTGTCACCCATTTTGTATTTGTGTTTTTGATCATTCTTCCCTAGGTGTAGCATTTGTCTGCATTGAACTTCATCCTGTTAACTCTAGCCCAGCTTTCTAATCTGCAAAGATCCTTTTGAATTGTATTTGTATCCTCCAGTGTGTTCACAATCCTTCCATGTCATCTACAAACTTGCTCAAGAGACTGTGGGATCGTCTCACCTTGCTGAAGTCCAGATCCACAATATCCATAATATTCCCTTCATCCACCCAAGTAGTTACTTTGTCAGAGAAGAAGATCAAGTTTGACACAAATTGTTTTTCATAAATCCATGCTGGCTGCTTTTGATCAGCTTTTCCTCCTTCAGATGCTTGCAAATGGCCTTCCTTAGGATATGCTTCAGTAATTTCCAGATACTGAGGTGAGGCTAACCAGTCTGTAATTCCCTGGGTCCTCCTTTTTCCCTTTTTTGAAAGAGGTGCACTACGCTGGCTCTTTTCCAGTCCTCTGGTACCTGGCCCATTTCCGACTTCATGAAGATCATTGCTAAGGGTTCCGAGATCTCCGCCAGTTCCTTCAGGACCCTGGGATGAAGCTCATGTAGCTCTGCTGACTTGAATTTATTCAGACTCAAGAAAAGCTGTCTAACCATCTCTTTTGTTATCTCCTCCCTCAGTTTGCCCCCTTTACCTAGATAATCTCTGTTAGGTGTCTGGCAGCTTAATTGTTTTGTGAAGAGTCAGGCAAAGTAGCTGTTGGGTACTTTGCTGCCTTATTTGTATCTAAGGAAGGAAGGGAACAAAGAGAAATAGGAAAGGAAGGAAGGAAGGAATCACACACTACAGGAAAAAAAAATCCCAAACACAAACTACGTACTAGGCAGTACGTAACAGCAGTCAGCCTCCGAAGTCATTAGCACAGAGAAAAGCCTCTTCAAGGCAGTCCCACACCTCAGCTGCTTATCACAGAGCCACAGAGAGCCACTGCTCTCTGCTTACTGCTCAGTTTGCTTACTGCTCAGTGCAGTGAACCCAGTATTGGAGGGTTTTTCCCTGATGTCGGGCTCACAGTGCTGCAGATCTTTAAAAAGCAGGCATACAGTTGGTAGCCCCGACCGAATGCCTGCCTGTTTTTAAAAATATATTTCTGAGCACCATGATCCTGACACTGGGGAGAACCTCCCCAATATCAGGCTCATGGTGCCCCCACTTTTTTGAGTAATATTTTCATGGCTTGTTTGCTATTTTATGGGACTGTAAATTCAGTGAATTTGTGGCTAGCTAGTTGATATTTATTGTTACCAGAAATATAACATGCCATGGGCCATAGATAACACTTCAATAGATTGTTATAAGTATATGTTAATATTGACATTGTTAATAATATTTGCAGTACATCTATTATTTGATCTCTGGCATTGCACTTGTCTTCTTGTAGAATACAAGGGAAGATACTGCTTCCTCCAAAAACCATATAATCTAAATAGATGAGTAATCCAAAGTAGGCATAAGGGGACCGACACGTCCTGGTCCCCAGTCCTCTCCACTTTGCATTGCATTGCAGCAGCAGAATAGGGGTAGAACTGGCACAGGAGTGCAGCCAGGGGTTTTCCTCATGGAGACGATTGCAATTGACAAAGGGGGTTCTCAGATGGCATTTAGTGGGCTGCTCTAACTGGTATCACAGAGAACAACGCTTAGAAATCTTGAAATTATACTAAAGACTCACCAGCTCCAGGATTATGGGTTCTGAAATGCATCCAAAAACCAGAGTAGAGTTTGCTGGTATCTGGCTTATTATGACATAAACATAATGCACCTCCATTGTAAGCATATGGAACAAGTGCATTTTCAGTGGGGTTGTAAGGAAAAAGGTGAGGTGTCTTTTTCATTAAGATAGGAATGGATAGGCAATCCAGTAGAGAAAGGGAGGGATTAAGGTGAGAATATTGGTGGGGTGATGATGCAGGGTAGAGTTTGTAGGTCCTTGAAGTCATAGACTTTGAAGTCAATCATAAGGTTGCAGAGATCTGTGCTTGTCTGGGTACATTGGTGTACTGAAATGTGCTGTTCCTTCTTTAATTGCTTATAGTTACAGTAGAATTACATTGGTTGCAAATGCTGTTTCTGCTTGGGCAAAATATGACAAGAACACCTCACTGCAAGAGCTTCTCTCTCAAGTCATGGAACAAGAGAAAGTTGATGAAGGTAAAATGATTGAAATTGAAATAAAGTATTATCCATCACAAAAAATATGGGGTTATAAAATATACCATTTACACCTCAGATGGTGTAAATGGTGTATTTTCATTGACTTCAGCGGGGTTATACCATCCTGTGTCAGCTGTAAATCTGGCATATTCTCTTTTCATTTTCCAAAACTAGACTAGGATTTTCAAGCAGGACGAAAGGAATTAGATGTCCCTGTTCTGTGACAATCAGTGGGAGTTAAGTTGCCCCCTAAGTTCCAGTCTTCGTGATATGAGGTCACTCTTTTAATTCCTTGGTTAGAATTGGACTCCTGCTTAGATCCATTAAGAAACATGCCCATTCCCTGTTGCATGCTGCTGTATGTGGCATTTAGGCACAGAAGTTTTTTGCCCATGACGAAGATAAAGACATAGGGGGAAAAACATTGCTAGAATTATATAAGAATGAATTTGGACTGAGGTGTTTTGCTTTTATTTAGGTAAAGGTGAGGCTGGGTAGGCTTTATAAACACAGAGGTAGGTTTTATAAACACTGCTTCTCACATGCTACTCATTCTCCTGTCCCATTTGTTCTGGGCTCACAGAGGTCTCTTGCTGTTAATGCTTCCAGACATCCAAGTTTTTTCATCCCAAAGTAGAGATGATGAATAATCATTAGAAATTATCCAGCAAATTGCCACTGGTCTTCTGCAGTGCTTAACTTTTTTATGAGCAGTAACACGCTCTGAGTGGCAGCAATCAAGGTTTTCTGAGCTGAAATAAAGTGCAGTGATGCACTTTGTACTATACTGAAATCATGTAACAAGATCTTCAGACCTCCATTATCACTTTACTCTGACCCTTCCAGTGGGCTTTTATACTGTGAGCTGAATTCTACTTCCATAATACCTTTATAGATCTGAAGTCTATGAATTTAGTGAAGGAACATGGGTTTCATAGCAATCAGAATCTGTTTACATATTGGCGCCTCACTGCTACTGGGAGTTTAAATGTGGTTTCTGCTCCTGTCCCAGAGCTAAGGTTCAAATTCTGCCTTTGCATACATTCTATGTAGCTGCATTCGTTTCAGGTGGAAATATAGAATGGTTTAGTATGTTGAATTTGACCCTTAGGTACAGAATCCAGTACCTAGACTATAAGGTTGGAAACAGGTAGGAAAATTCTGCCCTAGAATTTACTTGGGGTAACTAGAAGTGTTTCCTAACCAAGCTTCCACTAAGGAGAGCTGTCTTAGTCTCCTAAAACAATGGAAAGATCATTGGTTAATATATAATGTCCATTCCTGCCTGTTAATGCAACAGGTTTCAGTCTTCACATTCTAAAAATATACGTTTCTATGGATCACAGTTTATTCATGCTTGTTCTACTTTGGCAACTTCCATGCTAATTTTATTTAGTGAAATTATAATGTACTTACCCTTCATTGAAGTTTTTTATATTCCAGCTTCTGCTGTCTCTAGCATCTCTCATATATTTGAATATGACCCAGGCAAGAGTAAAGAGGCTGAAGATTTGCTTGAATATATTGAAAGGTAGAAAAAAACACCACAGATCTTTATTCAGTTCTATATACGCAGTTTACAGTATTGCGGTTTGCAGCACTACAGAGCAAGGCAGAAAATGTGTTGGGTCTGGGTAAGCTCTGAGGCTTGCTGCTACCTGGCGCTTTAAAGAATCTCAGTCAGTGTGCCAGGCTGGTCTCTGCCAGGCTGAACTGCTTGGGCACACAGGGTTAAACTCCCTGGTTGGGGAACCCCCTTGGCTTCCTCTGACAAGCCAAACCACATTTGGGTTGCAAGGGTCCCATTAAAATAGTGGTGCAGTTGGGGAATGTGGCATGGCAGGATGTTTGATTATTGGGATAAGGATCAGATCCCAGCATGCGTTATTATAATGTGTGCCAGTGCCACAAGGTACCTCCTAGCCCTGCCGTCTGCATTTATACTAAAGGTGTTACTTAATGTGAATTAAGCCAGCATGCTATTTCATCCTGGAATAACATACTATAAACATGTGCCTTTCTGTTATTGCCTACTTAAGTTTGGTTCCATTATAATTCAGAGTCGTGGCAGAAGCAATAAATCAGGTAGCTGCTTGCAGTTTGTCTGGCAGCTACCTTTCTCTCCCATCACCTGTGCTGTGGACTAAGCAGACTGCCGGTTGCTACAAGGTTTTGTTGGCAGAACTTTGAGTGTGTCTGCGCTCAAAGGTCCCCTGCAGCAGCAGCAAAACCCTTGCCTCTGCTGAGCAGTGTGTAAACTTCTGTCACTAATAGACAGCCAGCTGATGAGCTTGCTGTGTGAGCCCATCATCAGGTATGTCAACCACTTTCTTGTTGGTATATAAATCCATCATAAGCAGCTTAGACCAGAAACCAACCAGTCGTTCTTTTTTATTTTTGTTCCAATGCCACATAACATTGTCTTTTCTTTTGTCTCCCCTCCCCGAGGTTCAATGAATTATTTTCAAGTGGTCAGTATGAGGCTGCAGCACTCTATGCAGCAAACTGCCCTAGAGGAGTCCTTCGCAATGAAGAAACCCTGTTGAAATTTAAAGGTATGGACTTCAGCTGGAAAAAGTCCTGGACAGACTCTCAGCTTATAAAAATCAGTATTATTCCACTGATTTTAATAGCACTGTTTCATGCCATTTAGGAATCTGGCACTCTAATTCAAGTTAAAAGATACCTTGAGAGAGCAAACATGAATTACTGTGGGGATTACTTGTAACATTTCCAAAACCAAAGAGCCTGTGCAGCTCAGTCTTTTATCTCTTGTTTGGCCACTTTGCACTCAGGCAGTGAAAAAGGATTAGTTTGCTGGATTGCCCTCATGTACTGGCAGCGTGGCTGACTTGCTGCTAACTCCTCTACCTTTTCTGTGCTTGTCCAGAGAAATAGGCTGAGGATCTGGGGAGGTCTAAATGTGGCTTATCCTGAATGTTGTCTCTGTCTCTGATTATAGAACTAGTCTGAAGCCCTAGCCTGAAGCTATCTTATTTCCACTCATGAATTAGATGCACACAGACCTCACTTTGAAAGTTTGGTCCCAACTGCTTATCCAGGCAGTTAGCTGAAACCATCTCACAATATTTCATTCCATTCATTTAGACCTAAAATATAGCTAATTTTTAGTTTAATAAGAAGGCTGAAGTGCACAACAGAATACACTCTTTGGGTTATTGTTAGTCCTGCCTCCCCTGCCCCTCTACAATTATTTCCTTTGAATTGGCAACATAAAATATTGTGGTATGATTACTAATGTCAGTGGTTGAAGCTGTTACTGTGTTGCTCCTGGCAAGAACTAGAGCAGTGGTCACCAACTGGTCGATCGATCATGGAGCCTCTTGCAGTTGATGTGAGGCTGAGGGGGTTGAGTGCGCATGCACACGTGCAGCCCCCACAGCGCCAGCCCAGCAGGTCAGTCCGTGGGAGAGGGAAGGGGCAGGGGCCACATTGAGGCCTGCACGGTGAGGGACAGAATGTGGCAGGAGCAGGGGTAAGGAGGCTGGGGCCCTGGCCATGCGAATGGTAGGAGGATCAAGCCTGGACAGCTGGTCCAGGGGTATGGGAGGCTCCTGCCACTCTGTGTACCCTAGAGGAGGCCCCGGGGGGGCATGTGTCATCCCCCCTCCACCTCCCCTGCCGCATCTGTGCATGGCGGAGGCGGCTGCTGTTGTGGGCTAGGCTTTGCACCCCGAGCCCTGCTGCACCTGGCCTGGGAGCAGCTCGACACCATGTGCATCCCACTTTCTAGCCCAGTGGCAGGATGCACATGGTGTCGAGCTGCTCCTGGGTCAGCTGCAGTGAGGCTTGGGATGCAAAGCCCAGCCCACAACGGCAGCCACCTCTGCCCCACGCACAGATTGGGGAGGGGAGCGGGGCATGTGTCCCCACCCCCCCCAAATGTGGTGGAGTGTGGGTGGCTGCAGTAGCTGGGAGGGAGTGGGGCTGGGGCAGGCCCTACATAGCCAGGGTGGGGCGCAGGATGCAGCTGCGCAGGGCTCGTCCAGGGACATGGGGAGGGAGGGACACCCAGCCCAGGAGAGCATGCAGGGCAGGGTGGGCTGGGGCCATGAGGGCACTGGGTTCTTCCTGGCAAGGGTGTTGGACAGGGCTGCACTCGGGGTGAGTGGTGATGGTGCTGGGAGCAGGGCTACAGGGGGGCTGCAGCCATCCACAAGTTCACTGTAGGCCCCCCCCCCGTTCCATCACCACCACCACCCACACCGAATGCCACACAACCCCTGCCGGGAAGAGCCTGGTGCAGCCTCCTAGTCCACAGTGGCAGCCCACCCTCCCCCACACGCTGATCCTGGACACACAGCCCCCATGCCCTTAGGTGGGGAAGAGGCAGGGGGAGGGGAAGGCTGCACCAGGCTTTTCCTGGTGGGGGGAGTTGGGCTGCACTGTGCTTGGGGTGGGCGGTGGCGGCACTGGGCGGGGTTGGGCTGGCTACAGCAAATTTTTGGTTGGCTGCAGCACCCCCTCCTCCCCTTAGCCCCTTTCCCAGCGCTGCCACCACCCGTTATGTGCCCCCCCGGGCCTCCGTTTGTCCCACCACCCAGCCCAGCCAGGGCCCCAGTCTACCCAGCCTGTGCTCCAACCTGTGCCCCACTCCCTCCCTCACTGCTGTGGGGCCTCTATCTCCCCCACCTCCCATGTTCCTTTTCCCTCCCCCCCAACCCTTGTCCCACAGACTTACCTGCTGCGGGGGGGCATACCCCCAAATAATTTTTTCTCCCTCTGCCTTGATCTGCTCCCCCCCTTTCCCTTCCCACAAACTGACTGCTGGGTGGGGAGACACAGTAGACTGCTGGGTAGTACACGGTAGATCTTGGGTTGCTTTTTAATTCAAAAAGTGATATTGTACTTTAAAAAGTTGGAGGCCACTGAACTAGAGGAAATTTTGGGAAGATCACTGAACTATGTTGTTTTTCTTTCTTTTTCACTCTATGTGCAATTGGTAAAGATCTAAAGCAGTAAATTGCAAAAGAACTACACTAAACCAATACTTAGAATCTGAATGAGCTGGTAAGCTCTATATTGGGCCCCTGATCTGCCAAAATTTTTCTCACATTCTTAGCAATAAGTATGTGAGAGGCCCCTGTGACTGATGTTTGCAGAATGCTTGATAGTGAACTGTTTGAAGCCTTACCACTAGGGGGTGTATTTTCAAAGTGATGTGCAGGAGTTTCAGTCTTACTCCCTTCAGCATCACTATGAACTGCCTGGTTTAAATCCACATATTTTGCTATGAAAATGTGTTCTTTAGTGGTTTACAGATGAGATCCAATACTCTGATGAATTCACCCGTTTTGCTCCAGGGCAGCCTGGGCTCTCAATGACTGGCAAGGCAGCTAAGGTGGTACTGCACCTTGAACCTTGGTGAAAATTTGTCCAGGGCATGGATGTTCAAGCCCTGGCCCATGGGTCAAATCCAACCTGTGGAGTCATAGCATTCTGCCTGTGTGGCTCCTCATGAGTTGGGAATCTTGTCTGTGGGAAAGCAGTGATAGTTAATACTGTTATGCCTCCCCTGCTGCCAAATCCCAAGCCCACCTGGGTTGGGGCTGGGTCACACATGCTCCCCCCACACAGCTGGATCAGGGCTGGGTTGTCCCCTAGGTCCCTCTGCTCCTGTCCTGTGGACCAAATCAAGCCCATCGGCTAGATCTGGCCTGCAGATGGACCAGGTATCACTGCCCTCAGGGAATTTGGGAACATTAGCAAAGCCAAATTAAATTTAAAAATCTTAATATAGTAAAAGTGCTGTTTTCCTAAGTGTTTTGATCAGTGGCTTTCCTTTTCTTCCTTTAGCACTTGGTTTTATTAAAGGAAAGAGTCTTCCTTTGCTGAAATATTTTGAGGCTCTTATAAACTCAAGTACTGCAGTTAAACACCCTCTGAATGCAGCTATGACTCTGGAAGCAATCAGATGTGCATTGTCTGAAAAACAGTTAAATCTAGTTATACACTGGGTCACACAGCAAAGGTAAATGGGATTCTGGGCTCTTTGAATCATAGGGGTGTATACCCTCCCTCTTGTGAAAGTTGCATTTGTGCTTTTTCATAAGCAATCAGGCCCTACTTACAGAGAATCTCCTCCCCCTTTTTTGTAAATTAGACCCATGCAGATAGTGTTAAATTAGCAGATACCTTTCTTTGATGCCATTTGTTAAATCCAGCTTAAATTCACTGTGAGTATAAACTAAGACAAATGAAAGGTACAGAAAGCTATTTTTGCAAAATATTGTATTTCTTTTAAGTTGCTGTCAATTTTGTTAGATCATTCTAGAGCACAATTTTGTTCCATATCCTTTCTCTCTTCCACTTCAGTAAAAATGTACATAAAAAGATGTTCAAATATGGTCTAATACCTTTTTTTTAAAAAGGTACCTTTGGTCTGATACCTTTTAAAAAAATTAGAAGTCAGCAGTTACTGGAAAGCTGTAACTTTTGTGGTACTGTCACTGATAATATTAATATCATCCACAGTATTAAGTAGAATTATGAGAGAGGCCTGAACTGTTAACGCATATGTGGCCGCCAGTCCCTGCATTTTATTTATGAGAATCAGGATGCATTCAGATTTGAATTTCCCAAACCAGACTTGCCTCTGCAATTTAGCTTTATGAGTCAGATCCCAAACTGGAAGGGACCCATATTCTAGGTCCAATTCATATTGGTCTCAAGGTGGCAGAAATCCCATGAAACAAACTTGGCATTAGTCTTAATTATAATTCTGGCACCTGGGCTTGAAGTGATGTGAAAACCATAGCAGTAATTCTCAAAGCCTAGTTTGTGTTTTGGCTTTTGAACCTAGATTCTAAATCGACTCATTTAGACTTAACTGATTCCAAGCACTATTTCCTTATCTCTCCTTTTGCCACCTTTTGTCTCTCTTTTTGCCACCTTTCTAAAATAGCTTTTTAAGTATGTTTTATTAGTGCACTGGAATCAGGGAAATTAGTAAAACAATAAGATGCTGCAAGTGGTCATATCATACTGAAACATAGCATACCTTATATGTGTAGGTGAATAGAAAACCTGGGTCCTTGTGCCAAAACAACAAGGTTAAAAATGATGTCTCTGACATAATTACGGTTCATACCATGATTTTAAAATGCCACTTTACAAATATTATAATCATTTGGTTTGTAAACAAAGTTGGTACCAATGTTTAAGTTCAGCTTGCTCAGCACTTCCACTCTAAGCCCCTATAATATGTTGCTTATAACTTTTCAAATTTTTAACTGTTTGGGCTGAAACTTTTCATGTCAACTGTCTTCTGCAAAGTGATTTCCTACATAAAGTTTAATTAAAAGCCATTTATTTCTTTTAAAAATGATATGGAAATGGGCTTTTTTGCCAGTATTGAACAGCTATTTTCACCCTGGAACCTTTGAAGTGTTTCCATCCTCTGGAGTAGATGGTTGATATTTGATATTCCTTGGCCAGGGAAGTGCCTTTTTTGGTCCTTCTGACATTTCATCCAGATTTGGCCAAGTTAGAAGCTTCTGAAAACTGTTTATATGCTCATTTGAGTTAGTTATGAGGCTGGCAGCAAAAACCTCCTACTGTTCTCCCTGGACTGAAGTTGGTCCAATTCCACACAGTTCCCCTAGCCAACTATTCTGAATGTTGTCTGGTTCTTATATACCATCCTCATTAAACATGCACTCATCTAGCTGAATTTCCTAAAGCAAGAAGTCCAGCCCCGTGCATCTGGCTTCCATCCCAAAAATAACAGCCTCTTTTCCTGACTTCCCATATGTCACAGTTTGGACATCATACATACACATTTCCTCCTTCCTTGTGTATCCTAGAAACTCATCTGGGATTGCATGCATCCAGGAGTGTTACAAGGGATATAATCCCAACTACCAAGGACTGAGACAGCCCTAGGTACTGATGGGACTTTCTTGTGCACTCAGACATTATGGAAAAGATGGAGAAAGTCTGATGCCAAAGCAGAGGGGATAGGAACATTGTAGGAGATGGGGCAGGGGAGCAAAGGTTTAAAGGAAAACAGTCTGGTGCCTTAAGATACCTCAAAAAGTAGTTCTATTGTGATTGCTTCTGAAATACAGGTTTCCCTCGCTAACCATTGCCAACCACAGTTTTGAGTATCTACACTTAATATTCTGTATACCAGGGGTTCTCAATCCCTGGGCCATGGCCCAGTGCTGGGCTGTGGCAGGTCGGCAGCACAGTCTGCAGCACGGTCAACTGTCAGACTGGAAGTGGCCGTGGACCAGCAAATCTCAATCCCCCAGAGCCAGGTGGAGAGGCCACAGCTCCTTTTGCAAGGAGTGCAGGGTTTGGTCCATCCCTCTCTACCGGGGGTAGAGGTATCCTTACCTGTCTTCTGGCCAGAAATGCCGGCCACGATTGGCTGTGACTGCTGAGCTGTGGTTTGCCAGGCTGTGGTTTGCCAGGCTGCAGCATAAAAACTTTGGGAACCCCTGCTATATATGATTTTGGCTACCACAGTATATAGTTTTGAGTAAACACGGTTTTTCATGGCTGCGCATCAGCCCACCACCAGCCATTTTTCCCATAAACCTTTTGTCTTGCCAACCATGAGAACTTTCAGAAACTTAACCCCTGCAGTTGGAGAGGGAAACCTGTACTCCAAATTATGAAAACTCACTTGTAACATTAGTTTGTTTTACTACCTTGTTTCCTTCAGGCTGACATTCTCTGAAGCAATAGGGGATGTGATTTATGACTATGGGGAGGTTGAGCCATACAGCAAATCCAAATGCCTGGCATTGGCTCAGATTGTCTACAGTCAATGCGATGTACACAAGAAAGCTGCTTTGTGCCTGTGTAAACAGGGCCAGATTTGTGGAGCAATGGATTATATAAAGCAATTGAAATCCTTTTCTTTAGGTAAATATCAGAATATGTCTTACATTTTCTTTCATCATCGATTCGGTGAACATTTTTTTCAGATAAAAAAAATCCTTCTGGTAGCTTTTGGATTGAATCTTTAAAGCGTGCATTAATGCATTCATGTGAAAAATCTAATTCTGTACATAATGATCTTAACATAAAAAGTAATGACAGAATGCCCTCCCTCCCCTTTGATGTGAAAATTCCCCTAATGTTTTCTGTCCACCAGTGCATTAGATTTTGCTTTCTCCATAAGAATTGTGTTTAAGGGCTATCTGACTGCATCTATCTTTGCTGTTGCTTAGCAGGACTACAACCTCAAGGTCATTGTAAAAACCACAAAATATTTGTTTTTCCAGCCAACTGTCAAGGTTTCCATCCAGTTTTTTACAGGCAGCCACATATAGTTCTCTACATATTTTTGTGAAGTATTATTGCTTGGACATTGTAGGAACTGAAGTTTGGCTCAGTGGGAGTAGAAAACTATTGCCAAACTAAGTGTGACTGAATTTACTTACCCTCTTAAAATTTAAATTTTCTTTTTGATTTATCAGCTATCTGTTGTTCACACATTTGTATAAAATATCGTCTTTCTCTCTCTCTCTTTGGCATGCTTCACAACTTGTATTTGTGTACATGAATGTCTCTGTAATATATACATTATGATATCTCTGTTTTAATGTTCTGATCCTGCACTGTTTAGGCATGTGCTTTTACTCATTGCATGTGCCTAAGTTGTTGGATCAACACGAAAATGTTGGATTTTAGTTTGACTGTGAGTTACGATAGAGAATACGTTTGAACACATAGCTAGACAGCCATGACCCCAGGTCTGCTGGTGTGAAATCCTAGGTCTGTTGTAATCGGTGAAGGTTTTACTACTGTGTTCATTTGGGGTTTAGATTTCATCTGATGTATTTCTGCTTTCTCATATAACCACTTCTCCTTGTATAGTAGAAATTGTAATTTTATGTTACTTACGGCCCTGAGAAAATGAAATTTGTGATCTAGGTAGGGGTATATGTAGGCACAGCAAACAGCTGTGCAGGACCACTGAAGCATTCTAGCTTTTTGCTGCAGAGTTTATTCCAAATGATACTACTTCTCTAATAAGTTGTATAGGGCAGAGCTGTGCTCCAAGAGAAGTGCTGATTGGAGAAGTGGTGTTCATTGAAGTAAAAGCCACAGTAAGTAGCTGAGCAGGTTAGTCTTATTTCAGCAACCTGTTGTGGACCATGTAAAAAATCTGGGTTCCACTGTTGCTTCACTACTATGAAAGTACCATTTGTTGAAACATGAAAGCACAGCCATTTCGATTTGCAGTTGCCATTTTTAACATTTGCATGCAGATCAACTCATGGAAAAGGCAGCATTTTACCTTTTGGAGTCCTCACATTAACCAGTTCCTCCTTCCCTTGAGGATGAAATGCTAGCTCTGCTGAAATCCATGGAAGCTTTTCCAGTAATTTAAAAGGGGCTAGAATTTCTCCTGTAGTTCTTTCCTTTCAAAATATCCATGACCTGTCTAGTCACTTAGCTGAAGGTACACATTTAGGGCCTAGTGCTGCAGGAAATACAGTAGGCACTGAAGAGCTAGGTGTAGTATATTGCAGGGTTGTGCTACTTAGCTCATATGTTTTTGTTTCCTTTATTCAATCAATCATTTTTCTGTAAATCATGGTAAGTCTTTTCAGTATGTCAGCCTCCATCTGCTAGTGTGGTGCTTGTCACTATCTGCAGCATTCTAATAAATGTGCAGTCTCACCAGTGCCCTATGGAAAATGGCTATCACTTCTCTGATCTGAGATGTGACACCGCCGTATAAACAGACCAAAATCATATTAGGTTATCTCTGTGGCCGTATTACAGTGCGAAGTGAAATCAGTTTTGCTTTCTGTTCTTCCTTGTGTCCCCTTAGGCTTAGCTGTCCAAGTATCCCATTAAAATCCTTGTTCACATTAATATTACTTAGTTTTGTTAGGCTGCATGTTTCTGTCTCATTTTATTTCCTACCCAAGGCTTCAATAACAACAAGGTTTATTATTTAATTATTTTCCTGTCCTTTTTGGTATTTGCAACAGCACTCTACAATTTATCATCTGTGAAGTTACTCTGATGTTTATCTTCTTTTTTTTTCCCCCTAGAAAACTAATGCGAGGGCTTTACCTTGATTTCACTGGAGTTTCTCTGGAGGAGGGGTGTCAAACTTATCTGGCCCTGTGGGCTAGATGAGTGGCCTGTGGTTGATCTGTGGGCCTGATCCAGATGTGCACTGGATTTAGCGCATGCCCTGAACCGACCCCATGTGCTCCTGCTCCAAGACCCCCAGGCAGCACTGTGGCCCAGATCTTTGACACTGCTGCTCCAGAGTGTTTAGTGAGATCAGAATCTGGGCCATGGTCATATATCATGTGTGAATATATTCAAGTAATAATGTTTTGGTGTTTGATTTTTAGATGATTACATATTCCTATTGACAAACTGTGCTAGTATTGAGTTAATTTGCTGTTTAACTCAAGAATGGAATGGGAAACCAGCATCTTTATCCATTGGGGCTATAGTCCTCTCACTCATCTCTACTGGTCACAAGCAACATGGCTTACATCTGTTGGAAGAAATGAGTGAGAAGAGTAAGTACAGTAAGCTGCTATTTACAAACACTTATTGTGAAGTTATGTAAATATATAGATATTTATTGTTATCTATTTAATGTTTATTGATATATCATTTGTTATTGCCAGCTGGGCAATAACAAAGCAATTAAATTGCAAGTAACACCAAAAGGAATAAAAATAAACTTAATGAGATCACATTTCATAATTTCATAGTTGGTAGTATCGGAAGAGACCTGAACAGATCATTAAGTCTAACCCCCTGCCATGGGCAGGAAAGAATGCTGGGGTCAAACAGTCTGGGCTAGGTGATTGTCTAGCCTCCTTTGATGACCGCAGGGTAGGAGCCAGCACCACTTCCCTTGGAAGTTGGTTCCAGATCCTAGCTGCCCTGGCTGTGAAATAGTGCATCCTGATGTCTAGCCTAAATCTACTCTCAGTCAACTTATGGCCGTTATTCTTTGTTTCTCTCGGTAGTGCTCAGGGGAACAGGGACTCTCTCATAGCCTGCTGGTCCCCCTTGGCCAGTTTGTAGACGGCCACCAGATCCCCCCTCAGCCTTCTCTTGTGGGGGCTGAACAGGTTCAGGTCCCATAGCCTCCACTTCTAAGGCCTGCCTTGCTGCCCCCTGATCATGTGAGTGGCTCTCCTCTGGGCCCTCTCGATACTGGCCACATCCCTCCTGAAGTGCAGCGCCCAGAACTGGACACAATTTGCTTCATTGTGCTAACAAGTTTAATTCAGCTAATTAGAAAACTTAATATTGTAGTTAACTTATTCCATATACCCATTATACTCTGTCAGAAAGCCTGCAAGCCTGCTGTAGGTTCTTTCTGTACTTTCTCAAAAGTTAAGCTCTTTTCTTGGCTACAATAGCTTTGTAGTGATACTTTTGTTTTTTCCTACCTGCAGTGACAAGTGCTCCTAACTCAGAGCCATATCCTGCTGCTGTTAACTTGAGCAGCAAAACTTTCCTTAACTCCATTGAGGGCACAGCTAGACAAACATGCCTCCCTGTCTTTCCATTACTACTGTGATCTAAAGAACAAGTTTGAGTTCTGTTAGCTTCTATTTTTTATAAATGAACTGAACACCATTTTCTTATGGCTTTTTTATTAATTTCTTTATGTGGTTCCTAAATGATTGGAGATCACTGGTAGTCAGAAAGGCCTCTAGATTACACTAGGTTTCTCCCTACCCTCTTTCCAGTTCAGTTTGATTATAAGGTTGCATGGTGGACCCTGAGAAATTTTTAGAGTTGACAATATTCTTTGAGTGCAGAAAGTTTAGGAACCACTTTCTTGGTTTCTTTTGTTGGTCCTTAGAATTATCCAATGGGGAAGAGAACAAGAATAATCAATTTGTAGTCGTGTCCCCTATGAGAGATGCATCTTGTGCTATGTTTAACATCAATGGATAAAATTATTAGGGAAAATATTGTGAAACTATTTTTTTTTTATCAGATGCTTTGGAACAAATGATACTAAACGATACCATATGTACTGTGGAAGGCTGGAAGAAGATTGCAGATACATGTGCAGAGAATAAGCATGAACAATTGTCTGAGGAAATTATCTCCATCCTCACTTCACAGGAAGGAGTGATTGAAATTTTGCCAGATGATGAAGATGCAAAGATAATGGAACATGTTTTCCTGTAGTTCTTCTGGAGGGCAACTGGGGGAGCTCTTACAGTATCTGAACTAAGAATTGTTTTAGCTGTTTTTATGAACCATAGAAAACACTGGTTTCTCAGAAATGAAGCTGAGAATTCTTTTTACCATCAAACATAAATTACTTGTTCCTTTTAATTACCTTTGTGTGCATTTCTTTTAACTGGGAAGGTAGTTTCAGTACAGAATAAACGTGGTCTGTTAATGAATGTCTTGACATACATTCAGGTTTTATATGCATTTCCCTTGCATTGACTAATGCGTGAAGTTTTCAGATTTGCTTTTGTCCATTTTTGTGCTTTAGTTGCTTTTGTAAGTGTATGAACGGGGAATTGAGTATGATCGGGGGCATCAAATTACTTAGATTATTGTGATAACATTTTTTGGAGTTCTGCCAGGACAGAAGACAGTTGTTCCATCAGGTCCAAATTGTCTTCAGATACAGGTATCAACTTTTGTTATTTTTTGGTGAAGTTATATGTGCTTGTTTGAAGATCATATGATTCATATTATATGATACTATAATATGATAATATGGTAGTAATGGAAATCTTATTTTGCTAATGTTGCTGTTAAAGAGATAGGTAGTACAGCCTTAGGAAAATGAAGGTGCTCATATACAGCTTTTGCCAGCAAAAAAAAAAACTTGGTGTGTCCAGAACCTCTTAAAAGTTTGGGTGTGAGAACTGCAAATATTAAAAACCAGAATAAACAGGAAGACTGTTAAGCAGATTCTGCCTTTACCTACTGTTGTTGCATTTTCCTAAATATTATAATTTTATAATTATAGTAGCACTAATGATCCCTGTTCTGTCTTAGCTTAAGCACACAGATTTTTTAAAACTAATTCATTGTATTTTTTATATTGCCAGAACTTGCTGAGCTAGAACCACCTTTACAAAGATGAAC
The DNA here is from genome assembly GCF_001723895.1 of Crocodylus porosus. Classification (NCBI taxonomy): domain Eukaryota; kingdom Metazoa; phylum Chordata; order Crocodylia; family Crocodylidae; genus Crocodylus; species Crocodylus porosus. The sequence continues at coordinate 45,143,261 of NW_017728943.1, forward strand.
ATTCAAAGCCTGCTGATATTAGTAGTATGTAGGTTCGCACCTTGGAGATGGGCATCTGTTTTCTTTCCTGTTTCCTTGATTAGTGGTACAAAACAATTGTGTATGTGGTAGAACCCACCATGTGGTAAGAAGTTTCCAACCACTCTAAAGCAAGGGGTCAGTAAACTATGGTTCATGAATCAGTTACACTTCAGTGACAGTCTCTGTCCTCTGTCACCATGGAGGGAAGAAAGGGTGACTGTGGGAGTTCTCCCCATGCTGTCATGGAGAGAAGAAACAGTGGCTGCAGCCATATCCTAGCACCTGCCTGCCCACCTCTGACCCAAGCTTCGTCATTTCAGCCTGCAACCTGAAGAGGTTGCTGACTGCAGCTCTAAAGGATGACTCCTCCCTAAGACTTAACAATCTTTAACAGTGTTATTTAGGGGTAATCCTTGGGGTACAACGGGGCTGTTCAGGTGGCGGCCCATAAACTGCATGCGACCCTTGGACTTTTGGCTAAGATCTCGCAAGATGGGATATCTGAACCCCAAGGCCTCTGGGCCTGGGGCTTGCATGTAGGATGGGTTTGGGGAGTAACCAAAGCCTCAGACAAATGGGTCTGGGAGGGAGAATATTTGCTCGGTGGTAGAGCCACACAGATATGACGATTGAGCTCTGCTTAGTCAAATTTTGGAACTTGACTATTGGGTTTGCCCAACTGGAACTGATTTGGCCTTTGAAATTATATGTATGTATGTAAAGAGAGAGATCTCTGTATTTAGTGATAGATGTACAGATAGATAGATCTAGATGTATAGATAGATATAAGCTGCATGCAGCCTGCAAGTGGTTAATGTGCTGCCCTTGGGTTCCTACCTGGCTGCTGCTGCAGTTGAGGTCTTTAGGGTCCCCATACCTCTTTCCCTCAAGCCTGCTCCTTCCCCAGTGGGCAGGGTGACACAGCCCACAGGACTGGGGAGTCTATGACGTGGTGGAGCAGTGGGGTCTAAGGAGGACGCTGCCCACATGTGCAGTACAAGGAAGGGAGCACCATCCCGGCAGGGATTGCAGTAGTGCAGTGAGGGAGGGGGGCATTGTGCAAAAGTTTATGAAGGGTGGCAGCCTTGGGGATCCGTGAATCACACTAATGCAGCCCATGGGGTGTACAGCCTGCGTGGCATGTGGCCCCCAGCCCCTTAGAAGTTGGACCGCTTTGGTGGACAAGGTAATGAGCAGTCAAGCTTTTTTCTTAAAATAAATTCAAGTCCATCCCATGCTGACCAGTTTGCTGTAGCTGAGTGAGGACAGTGTTGTAGAAGAAGGGAGGGTCTTTGACGGGGATATGAGTCTTTTAGAATCTGTGTTTTTGTGTCCCAGCCTCCTCTTCTGATCTAATGCTTTCTATTCCCCAGTTGTTGGGTAAAGGAGGTATTTCTAGGAGTTTGGGAAACAAAGGGTTAAGAAGCTTGGAAATGTCTTAGTTGAGACAGAGGGGTTGAAAGATAAGTGAAACTGGGGAAAGAGAGAAAGTGAGATTTAAAGTTAAAATTTGTGTTAAAGTCCTATTGTTGTTAGCCTCATTTTACAGAGCCCTCTTTGAGGCAGAAGAATTAAATGACACACTGCCTATGTTTGTACTACCTCAAAGTTTGCCTTGTGCTCTGTGTTTGAAGCTCTCTAGAATGCTGGGACTTTTGCTTTATAGTATGCTTCAGGGACGATGTTAAAAGAAACATACACTTTTCTATATTTAAATGTTTAATTTTTCTCCCCAAAGCTTACTATTCCTGCTTTTGCAGCAGTGGGTTTTCCCTTCATCTAGCCTCATTCCACCCATGTACAATACACTTGCTAGTGTTATGATTAAGGAATGAGGAACAATTGCATTCAGCATAAATTCCTTGTCACAGAGGCACATGCAGGGTAGGGCTGAGGAATGCAGATATTTTTTGCCTATTTAAACACAACTCAACTATAGCATTCTAGAAAAAAAGAAATGTAACTAGTTTGTGGTTTAACTTTTAAGCTTGGGGTTGGAATTGAACACACAAAGCATAAAGATGAGACCATCAGAAATATTCAAATATATGTATCTGCTGAAGAAAGGAACCATTAATAAGACTATAAAAATAACAAGAAATTATTAAGAGATGGATAATGAATTAGCCATGTCATAAGTGTACTGGTTGGGGCTAGATTCTACTCTCAGTCCTATTCTTAATTTCAGGGAGTTACTTCTGATTCACAGCAGTGAGCAACAGAAGAATTGGGATCTTCATTTTTTTCTCTTGCTATAGCTTAGGGGTATCAAATATGCAGCCTGTGAGATGGATTTGGCCCACAGAGCTGTGTCATCTTGCTGGCAGGGCTGCCAGAGTCTCTTGCAATTTACAGGGTGGGGGGGGGCCCAAATCCAGGGTATGGAGCCCTGCTGGGAATGCATGTTGGCTGAGCAACAGCTGCCATTATTTACCCCACTGCTGTATCTGGAATGAGCCCGCAAGGAGCCCTGTGGTCCTGGAGATCTGGGTATGACATCCTTGCTACCTGTGCTAAATCTATATTGTAAGTCATATTTGATGAGTAGCAATATTATTAAGTTACTTTTAGATCAGCCAGCCACACAGTTCAAAGGATAAGATAGGGACAGACTCTGATACTAGTTACAATGATGTAAACCCAGAGTAACTTCATTTATGCCAGTAAATATCAGATTCTGCTCCTAAGCAGCAAATCAAAAAATGAAGCAATAGTGGGCATCCCTATTGTGTAAAAGCATGCAGCATGTTAGAAAACAGGAGAAAATAATTGTGATTTTTCTCTGGGTGGTTTTATAGTTTTCAGTGACTGTCTGCAGCATATAAGAAATTAAAGAAAATTCAGTTCCCTTTGTTAAAGTGACTGAGACACTTCTAGACTAGAAACAGGGAGTTTTACTGTCTTTCCTATAAGATGTGCCCATTTTCAGGGATTCACCATGCAGTTCATGGTTTCTAACCAGGATAAACTATTAAATAGCTAACCTGCCTCTTTTCTCAATATGTGCTGCTTTGGTCAGCCTGTTTACTTGCCAGTTCATCAGATGTTATAGGCAGGAAGTATTCTGCAGAACCTCCAGAAATTGTGTCCTTTAGCCAGCACAACATAGGCATGGCACCAGAACCAGAACTCTTAGTGCAGACAAAGGTCTTATTGAAGTCTGTGGGAGATTATTGCACAAATGTTAATGTTTACCCAATTTTGCTTAAGAAGAATTTGGTCCATCTCCTATGAATGTCAATGGAAAAACTCCAGAGGATTTCTCAAGGAATTAAAATAGACCCTAAGCATCTGTGTGGGTTTAAACAGGATTTGGCCATGCATATTTTATTCAAAGACTGCAGAATGTTCAATTTTGTCTCGGAAAATATGGTTTTAAATTGTTAAGAAAATTTGTATAACAAGATGGCAGAATATTTATAGAGTTCTTTTTTTAGCCAAAGTTCCCAAAAGCCATGCTTCTTAAGGTATTTAAATAGTTGAAGACACAGCTAGACAGTGGGATTTTCAAAAGCACCTCCCTGCATCTTTTATCACTAAATACTTTTAAAAATCTGTTTTTACATACTTTACAAAGCTTTATGTTCCTTGCCTCATACAGGTAGGTGTTGTTATCATCCATATTGCACAAAAGAGACGCACAGAGAGGTAAGGATTCATCACTGGCAGAGACTGAGAAATATTTGGGACTACAGCATCAACAATGTACTAATTATTCTCACTTCTGCCTTTTTACATCAAATCCACATTCTACAGTTTTATAACTTCCCTAGTGTCTAACAAAGATGAGGTAGTACCCAGAGGTCAAGGCGGGCTTAGGAACAAGGGGGCAGCATGTGCACCCACAGGAGGCCTCCAGTGCCTCTACACAAATGCTCAAAGCATGGGGAAAAAGAAGGAGGATCTTGCCCTCCTGCTAACTAGTAAAAACCCAGACCTAGTGGGGCTCACAGAAACCTGGTGGGATTCTACCCACAACTGGGCAGTGGACATCAAGGGCTACAGGCTGTACAGGCGAGACAGAGGGGGGAAAAGGGAGGGGGGTGTAGCACTATACATCAGAGAGTCCTTGATCAGGATGGGGTCAGAGGGGCAAAATGAGGCACTCTGAGAATACAAGGGGGTTGTGGGGAAAGGGACTTATAGTAGGCATCTACTACAGACCACCTTGCTGGGGTCGTTTGACCCCAGTACTCTTTCCTGCCATGGCAGAGGGTCGGACTAGATGATCTACTCAGGTCCCTTCCGACCCTAGAAACTATGAAACCTCACCAGGGCGATGAGCTGGACCTGGATTCTCAGGTCTGCTCATGGAGGCAGTAAAGTCAAGGGATGTGGTTGTCATGGGTGACCTCATCCAGACATCTGCTGGGAGGAGCAGTCAGCCAGGTCTGACCACTCATGTAGGTTCCTAGCCAGGATACAGGACCTCCACCTAACCCAGGAGGTGCATAGTCCCACCAGGGGAAATGCTTTGCAGAACTTCCACAGACGATGACCTGGTGAGGGGTCTGCAGGTACTCGACCACCCGGGTGACAGTGATCATCGCTTGCTGGAATTTACTATCCAACACAGGGTGGTGAAAGCAAGCAGTAAGGCAGAGGTCATTGCCGCCTTCTGCAGGGTCGACTTCTGTAAGCTAAGAAGGTTAACAGGAGAGGCACTGGGGTCTTGGAGCTTCAAGGAGATGGGAGTCCAAGATGGGTGGTTGTTCCACAAGGAGATGATCCTCCAAGCTTAAAGGGAGTCAGTCCCAATGTGCACCAAGTGCGCCAGGAGTGCTAAGAAGCCCCCATGGCTTGGCAAAGGCATCCAGGAATGTCTGAGGGCAAAAAAGGAGGCGTACAAACAGTGGAAGCAAGGGGCTATCACCAAGGAGGATTACATCTCCATTGCTTGTGACTGCAGGGAGGCTATTAGAAAGGCCAAGGCAGAGGTGGAGCTAGGACTAGCAACCAGAATTAAGGATAATAAAAAGTCCTTTTTCAAATACATAGGGAGTAAGAAGACACTAGGTACTGTGAGGCCCCTACAGGACAGGCTTGGCAATCTGGTGGTTGCAGCAAATGAAAAAGCTGGCCTCTTTAATGAATTCTTTGCCTCCATATTCCTGAACAGGGACCAGGACATCTCCCCCACTAGGATTATGGATGGACCCAGGGGAGGCACCGCCATGCTTAGGGTCAGGGATGACCTAGTTAGGGAACTTCTGGAGGGGCTGGACGTGTTTAAATCAGTAGGTCTAGATGCTCTTCACCCGAGGGTGCTGAGGGAATTGGTGGGGGTCATAGCGGGGCCCTGGCACGGCTCTGAGCACTCGTGGGGCACTAGCCAGGTACAAGAGGATTGGAAAAGGGCCAGTGTGGTCCCCATTTACAAGAAAGGGAGGAAGGAGGACCCTGGTGATTATAGGCCAGTCAGTCTCACTTCGGTCCTTGGGAAGACCTTTGAGAAAATTGTCAAGGAACACATCTGCAAGGGCTCAGCAGGGGAGGTTATGCTCAGGGACAACCAATATGGATTCACTGAGGGCAGATCCTGCCTGTCTAACCTGGTTTCTTTTTATGATCAGGTCACAAAATCCCTGGACAAGGGGTCAAGGTCGATGTCATCTTCCTGGACTTTAAGAAGGCCTTTGATATGGTTTCCCACCACATTCTCTTAAAAAGAACTAGGTGACTGTGGCATTGATGCCTATACAGTCAGATGGGTGGCAAATTGGCTAGATGGTAGCACCCAGAGAGTGGCAGTGGATGGGTCATTTTCAACCTGGAAGGATGTGGGCAGTAGAGACCCCCAGGACTCCATCCTCAGGCCTGTACTGTTCAACATTTTTATCAGCGATCTGGAGATGGGTGTGGAAAGCATGCTGTCCAAATTAGCTGATGACACTAAGATGTGGGGCGAGATGGGCACGCTGGAGGGGAGGGACAGAATCCAGCTAGATGTAGACAGGTTACAGAGGTGGGCGGATGAGAATAGGATGGAATTCAACACAGACAAGTGCAGGGTGCTGCATCTAGGGAGAAGGACCCAGCAACACACCTATAGGCTGGGGAACACTCCTTTTGTCAAAACAGTGGCAGAAAGGGATCTTGGAGTCATTGTTGACTCCAGGATGAACGTGAGCCACCAATGCGAGGAAGCGGTCAGTAAGGCTAACCACATCTTGTCATGCGTCTATGGATGCATCACAAGTTGACCCAGGGAGGTGATCCTTCCCCTCTATGTGGTGTTGGTCAGGCTGCAGTTGGAGTACTGCATCCAGTTCTGGGCACCACGCTTCAAGAGGGATGTGGCTAGCATTGAGAGTGTCCAGAGGAGGGCCACTCGCATGGTCAAGGGGCAGCGGGGCAGGCCCTACGAAGAGAGGCTAAAGGGCCTGAACCTATTCAGCCTCCGCAAGAGAAGGCTGAGAGGAGATCTGGAGGCTGTTTACAAACTCACCAGGAGGGACCAGTGGGAACTGGGGGAGGCTCTGTTCCCCCGGGCATCACCCAGGGTTACTAAATAACAGCCACAAATTGTTAGAGAGAAGGTGCAGCCTGGACATCAGGAGACATTACTTTACAGTTGGGGCTGCCAGGCTCTGGAATGGGCTCCCAAGTGAGGTGGTGCTCTTTCCTCCCTTGGGGGTTTTCAAGATAGGTATTTGGCTGGGGTATTATGACCACAGCACTCATTCCTGCCTGGGCAGGGGGTCAGACCTGACAATCTGTTTAGGTCCCTTCTGACCCTAAGCACTATGGTACTATGATGCAGAATTCTCTCCCACTCTGATGAAAACCCTAACCCCGGGAGGCAAGCTCAGAACAATTGGAGGACCACATTCCCTGCTTTTCAGGTGCCTACAGGCCACACTCCAGCTCTTAGGCCATAGCATCCATAGTCCAAACTGGCAACAGTGGCAGGGTTTCCCACAAGAGCAGCCAAGAGTCAGGGCATGGGCAGCCCCAGTGGCACCATGGAGTTTGCAGGTCTTATGCTTGACATTTGTGCTCAAACCACTTGGCAGCAGTCACACTTGGTATGTCTGGCCCAAATTAATCTTAATTCTTTTCAGAGTGGCACAGCTTCAGCAGGGCAGGGTGGGGAGAGTTTGTCAACCCTAATTATAGTCTGGTGGTTAGGGCAGTTTTCTGGGATGGGTATGAGGTGTCCTTGAACCCACTCAAGCTTAAAAGGGAACAGAACCTAGATACCCCACTGGAGCGAGTGCTGCCACCGCTAGAGTGTGATGAACTGTGGGTGGACAAGAATGCCTTGATTGCAGCTATGTGATGCTCTACGTGTCCATATCCTCAGTTACCCCTATGCTAGCCTGCTATAGCATCCTTTAATTAGGATTACACTAAAAACTTGATCACCACAAACCTGATTCTCCTTTCATTGATTTCAATTAAACACTGTGATAACTCTTGGTATGTTGATTTTAGTAGAGCTACTTCTAATTTTCACTGGGATAAGTAAAACAGAGGTCAATCCGCATAGATGCAGATTGTAGAAGAAATTGGATGTTAAAAACATAGAGAAATAACTCCTTACTGTAATTTTCCATTAATAATTTACTTTTATTTTTAAAAAATCCAGAAGGTTATGTTCTTGTCATTCTGATAAAACTTACTCTGAAACTATTATTTATAATATAATCTCATATTAGAGTATGGAAAAAAAACCTGTCCAAAATTTGAAACATATATTTACAAAATTAAATTAATATTTTAGCAGCAGGCCCTGTCTGCTAAACAGAGGCCCTGGCCACATGAGGTCATAAACGGTCATAACATTTTGTATGTATTAAACCCAATGTCTTGACCAAACTAATTGGAGTACTTATATTCTGCTTAACAAAATTATTTTTGTCATTCAAAATGGACACAGTATTCTACCCTGTCTTACACTGCGGATATGCATAACTGAACCACTGTGGAGTTGCACCATAGAGATGGATTAATTTTAGTGACTGGAGAAATTGGCCTTTTGAATTCATAGTCAAAATATATTATGCTTCTCTAACTTGCAGAGTTTAATGGATTGATTCAGCCCCACTTCCCAACTGCTGTCTCATGCCCAATACACCAGTGCTAGACCAGCTAATCTAAGCAACAGTTTAGTATAAAAGGTATGTTTTACTGCTTATATACAGAAATAGATCATCTGTATTTTTCTGCTGTGATCTTGCCACTCTGACAAGATGGCTCAAAACTGAGATATCACATAATGTAAAATGAAATGCCAGTTCCAAATAAAAATGAGTTTCTATTGCCTCCTTAATTTATGGTGGCTGTAAACTAAATTAGTCAATTCTGTCTGCTCTGTGACAGTCACAAGCCATTATGCTACTAATAAGCAGGAACCCCACCCTCCCACTCTATGACCTTCTAACCTATGACTTCTATGACCCATGACCAACTAAGGACAAGAATCAGATCCTTCCTAATTCACATGCAATAAATTATACCAGCATTGAAAACGAGACTCACTCATATCAGTTTAAAGGGAAAATTCAGTCAAACTCAGCTCAAGTCTGTCTACAGGTGGGTAAGGGGCGTTTGACAATACTGCATTGTGTGTTAGGCACTTCCCTGGTAGGTGGGGCTATTCTGTATTGTGTTTATCTCCTGTTGCTGCCTGCTGTTTTACTTAAAAAGCACTCACTTAAGCCCCTTTTGATTGTTTCACTGAAAAACCTAGGTAAAAACATTATTTGATCTGATCTGCTATCAGCTGTCATTGCAGAAGTATTACATTACCTCAGAGCTAAACCTTTGACATTAATAGACCCACAATGCAGCTCTTTGCAGGCATGGCTACATACAATATGCCTTGGATTGAAACATCTGATCTAGACAAAATATTACTCAAAGGCTTGAGCAACGGGACATAGGTTAAAAAAATAATAAAAAGCTATTTCAAAGCACTGCTTTTTAGGATGCGAGCAACCCTTGTGATTTTTTTCCCCTGAGATTTCAAACCGGGATTAGCCTAATCAGCAAATGTATGTTTTACAGTTGGTTTGAATCCTGTGAGGAAGATAAAAATCCTAGCCAGAGGTTGGTAGGGAAGGGATTAGCTTTCTCATTTCTCCTGCCTACGTGAGAAAGGAGCAAAGCTGGCTGCCCTGGGCAGCAACCCTGCTTGGGAGTGACCGACTGGTTCCCCTCTGGGTTGTCAGTGACATATGCTGTGGGGGTGGGCGACTGAGTCACGTGGTGAGAATTGGGGAAGTGGGGCTCTAGGAAAGATGCCGGCTGATAACTGAAGAATTGGGTAATTAACTAGATTAACTAACTTGGGTAAGGATTGGGTTATTAACTAGTTTGTGAGTCCTTGCTGCATCAACATTACCAAATCTCATGACCATGGTTCTAATGATTTGGTAGAGCGTAGGGTTTTGTTTTGGCATGAACAACCCCAGGAGACAAAGAGAGGCTGCCAACTTCATTCAGATTTTCCCTCCTTTCACATGGTTGCCATCTTCAGTGGGTTGGAAGCCAGCAAGATAGTCACTGTTTCCTCTCAAACTGCAGGGAAATTGCTCTGGGTCAGGGAAGCTGCCAAGTCCTGGGGTTTTCCCCTGCATGGAAGGCATGCTCAAGGGCTCTGCATGGCTCTGAAGGACAGGACTAGGATGTGGGGACTGTGAGGAGCAACAGGGACTTTTGAAAAGTGCCTGTGGAGAATGAAAGGGAGAAGAGTGCTGGAGACAGGTTGAGGCTAGGGGAAATGTAGGAGTAGGAGATGGGAGGTGGTGATGGCAGCTCCCCAGCATAGGATGGTGGTGGGGGTTGGCATGACACAATTCTGCATGTGGATTTGAGACCTGGTTTTGACCCTTGCAAGCTTATGCACATACTGCATTCCCCTAAATCTTCAAAAGGCAGACGTACAATAAAAGTCAGACTTTGGGGGGTTTTTTCAAGTTAGGACTTCTAACATTTTGCAAGGGTCTGGCTTTGTGGTTTGTGAATGTGTTGAGGTGATTGGACTGCTGGCTTGTATTCCCAAAGCTACCAGACCCCTTGGAGTCTTGCCTGGCTGATTGTGTGTTATTTGCACCTTACAGTGCCTGGGTATTTTTCTTGTCTTATTTCTGTGTCTTTGGCTCTTTATACAACAAACAGAACTTTGAAGATATACTTTCTCAAACTTTAACTGAACTGAGCCATGCCAGGACTTGAAACTTCCCTTTGCCTGAGGGAAAGACAGGCCTTTGTATTTGAGCCTTAAAAAGACAAGCCAGACTTTATTTTGACTTACTAGCTAAACAGCATGGCATCTGGTGCTGCTCCAAGCATCCTGTTGAAAGTTCTCAAAGAATGGTATCAAAGCTGGATTCATCCCTTTGAAGCTGGTCCTTCCTTTGTGTCAGAAGGCGAGAGGTACTATTATTGCTGAAAAATATCCTTCTTGGTTTACACTGACAGCAGTAAATATACTGTATTTTCTCACACATACCCCACACTTTTTCACCAAAACAGCTAATGAAAGTTGGGGTGTGCACTATATCCAGATCCCATGTGGGTGTTTCAGTGGGCCCTATCTGGCACAGTAGGATGGAAGCAGGCTTGGAAGGAGACATGGTGTGGTGAACCTCCGATTTTGGCCTGTGCTACAATCTGAGCTCTGGGAGTGTCTGCATAGATGGATCTGGCCAAAATATGGCCGGGGCCCAGAGCAGTGCCTGAGGCTTGGTCCATTTCCTGTCAAGGCCGCTGATCCAACAAGGGATTGAGTATGAAAAAAGCTGTTGATCTGGTTGCTGTAGCCCAGTGGTCACCTGCTGATATCCAAGGCTAATATTGTGGGTTCCAGACCCCTGGCCACCTTGATGAGGGCCCATCTTGGCTGCATGTCTATGTATTTGTGTGTTTATTTTTTAATTTAGGGGTGGCTGAGACCCCCCTGGGCCATACAGTGTAAGAAGTCTCAGAGAGATGACTTCTAAAGCTGTGCGAAATGGGACCGTCCCATTTCGCCTTGAGTTTCGATGGTTTGAAGGAACAGCGTTCCGTTTCGAATTTAATTTTGATTCAAAACAGCTGTTCTGTTCTGTCAAAACAGAAACGCTGTTTTGATGCTGTTTCAATGTTTTGCTGGGGATGGGAAGTCAGCCTAGCTGGGCTAACTTCCCATCCCCAGGGCTAGATCGCACTGGAGTCTGGCAGTCAACCCAGCTGGGCTGTCTTTTCATTCCCCATGCTAGATCACACCAAGTGGGGGAGGCAGCCCAGCCCAGCTGCTTCCCCATCCCCGGCTCTAGATCTTGTGCTGGGGATAGGAAGTCAGCCCAGCTGGACTGACCTCTCCATCCCCAGCCAGTGGTCAAAACATTTAGACTAGCCTCGTTTTGTTTTGAGGCTATTTCAATGGCCTTTGTTTCATTCCGATTTTGCTGTTTCAACCTCAAAATTAGTTGAAACAGTGTCGAAACAAAATGGTCGGCAAAATTTTGCACAGCCCTAATGACTTCCCTACTGGGGTGCTTGGTGGTGCTGGGGCTAGGCCTTGTGCTTGGGAGGTAAAGGAGGTGAGTGCAAGGCTGCCCAGTGCCTCCTTTGCCTGGCAGAGGGCCCTCTTGGGTTGCTGTGACACTTGGATCCATCCTGCATAAGGAGTCTGGCCTGGGGGCTTGGTGCTATCAGCGCTGAGGGTTGCCCTTGGGAGCAGAAGGGTGTGAGTTTGAGGCTCCCTGTGGTTTTCTCTGCTTGGGCAGGGGTCTTTACTGGGGATAGCTACATTCTTTTTAAAATTTTTGGGCTGCTGTGACCCTTTCAGTCCATACTACATAAGGAGTCTGAGAGAGAAAGCTGTCCGATCTGGGTGCTTGGTGGTGCTGGGGCTGAGTGTTTGTTCTTGGGAGCAGAAGAGCATGAGTTTGAACATGCCCATAGCTTCCTGTTCTTGGGAGAAGGCTCTGGGCTTTTGTTTTTAACACTGGAGGTGCCAGGCCCTCTCAGCCCATACCACATAAGGAGCCCAAAAGAAAAGGCTGCTTGCCCTGGGTGCTTGATGGCACTGGGAATAAGAGTTGCACTTAGAAGGGTGTAAGATTAAGGCTGGTTGTGGCCTTTCCTACCTGACCATAGGACCCTTTTTGATACGGCAGTTTATTTTTATTGTTGTTGTTATTGATGATGATGATAATTTTGGGGCTGCTTTGACTCCCTTGGTCAAGACCCTGTAATAAGTCTGAGACAGAAAGCAACCTAGTTTAGGTGCTAACTAAGTACTACTGGGGTTGAGTTTTGTGGCCTGGAAGGCAAAAGGATGTGAGCTGAAGTCTACCTGCAGCTGGGTAGAGGGTGTTTCTGGGGGAGTCTATTTTCTTAGTTCATCACTTCTGGGGTGATCATTACAAACAACGACAGCCCACCCTGTACATGGGGTGATCATTACAAACAATGACAGCCCACCCTGTACATCCTATTTTCCATTAAAGAAGCAGAAATGGCTGCAGCAGAAGGCAGGGTAGTTAATGCTGATTGTGGGGATATGTGCTATCACCAGGGCAGTTCCTGAGTCTGCCTGAAGCCTGAGACTGCGTCCTCTTCTCCTTTGAGGTCTGCCGCCTTGCCTCCCAGCTGAACGGGTTAGGGGGCAGGACATGGGATGCTGAGGATCCAGTGGCAGGATTTTGGCAGACCTAACAAATAAGCAAACCAAGGTAAACCAGGCTGGGGAGCTTGGAGGCCATAAGAGTCCTGCAAGTGGGAAGGTTTGGTATAGTGAGGAAGGACATTTTTTATACATTGATTATATATGGTAATCATCTGCCCTGGATGTTAACGGACCTCCTGTATTTGCTGCCCAGTGTCCAGTGAAATGGCTACTGAATTTCATGTTACCAGATAACAATGTTTTTTAGAAACCAGGACTGTGAAGAGGTTCCGATACTGAGATTTGGACTGGGTGGAAGCCTGAAATTCAGACCATGAGTATGTGGTGATGTCTCTTAAAGTAGGGGTACTCAACCCTTGGCCTGTGGGACAGATCCAGCCCCTGACATCATGCCATTTGGCCCATGGGTCTGGAAATTTGGCAGTGGGAGAGCAGTGACACCAGTCTCACGCTGTTATATTTTTGGACCTATAGAGAGCCCCAGGCCCCGCATGCTGGATTGGGTCCCTGATCCCTGCATGCAGAGCCAGGTGGGGGCAGTGTCCAGCTCCAGGGCCCAACATAAGTGGGGCTGGGAGGGAGGCAGCACCAGGTCCCTGGGACCCCATCCTGGCGAGCTGGGGCAGGAAGGGGTGGTGCTCAGCCCCAGGGACCAATGACAGGGACCCATTCCTGGAGCATGGGGCAGGAAGTGGGTGATGCCAGGGGCTTGGTCTAGCCCATGGACCATTCCCACCCTGCTCATCTGGCCCATGAAGCCAAAAGGTTGAGCACCACTGCCTTAAAGTACTCTTTGCCCTGTGATCAGACGTCCTGTATTTCCTTGAAATAATATGTGGAATGCTGTGGAGGAAGGAGAGCTAGAAGGTAACAGAAAAGAGAAATACACTCAAATAGGGAGGGAGAGAGAAGTAATCATCAGCCTGTATTCCTCCTCAGGGCAGAGAAAACACAGAAGGGGAAACCGTGGAGAAAAACAGAGGATCTAGAGTGAATAACGAAGGACAAGAGACCTCAGAGTAGATTCTCTGGGAGCAGGAGCCATCACGCTGAGAGTGGAGCTGCTGACAATTGCCCTAAGGCAGAGGTGACAAACTTGCATGGCCCTCTGGGGCAGATCCAGCCTGTGGGGCTCCTTGCGGGCAGCTGTGGGCTGAGCAGCATCTGGAGGTTAATGCAACTATCGCTCACCCTGTCACCTCTGAAGTGTGTCCCCAACGAAGCCATGTATCCAGGATTTTAGCAATGGGCCCCAGCTCCTCCAGGAGCCCCATGGGCTGGATGACACAGCTCTGTGGGCCCCATGGGCTGTATCTTGACATCTTTGCACTAAGGTGTGAGAGGATGGCAGAAGACAAGCAGAAACAACATACCCTTTTTTTCATCTTGGGATTAGAGTCATCTCCTCCAGGTTAGGGTGTGGCTTGCATGCTGCTCCTTCCCACGCTTCCACAACCTCTGCCCTGATCAAAAAATTAGCAGGCAGATCTCAGGGAGGAAGGAAGCCTCAGGGACTGGAAGGCGTGTTTCCCTGTGAGCTGTGCAAAAGGGACTGAATGAGCCTAAAGGAGGAGAGGAATTGTTCAGATTGACGTCAGGGTAGGGGAAAAACATGCAAGAAAAGCTTAGTTCAGGAAATATGTTCTGACAGTGCAGTGGAGCACGGTGTGAGAAGGGCCAAGGGAAGCTCATCTTTCTGGACATTTTAAGACTAGAACGGACAAAGGACTCAGATATTGTAGATATTTCCACCTTTACATTCTCTGCTTTATTAATCTGGCTTTCAGTCTTCTGTTTTCTTTATCAGGGGATTTTTTAATTGTTTTTTATACATCTTTTTTTTTTCCTTGCCAAGGCAGGTGTCTTTGTTTACTGTAGAGCAGTAATTCTCAACCAGGGTGCCACAAGATCCTTCTAAGTGTGTTGTGGGGCGCTGCACAGTTAGGTGTGCAAACACATACCCATGATTCACATGATAAACATGATTTCAAATAGGAATCCCATTTGGCCCTGTTGTGGGCTGAGTTCTTTGCAGCAGAAGTAGTACTCTAGTGTTCTTCCCTAATCAAAAATGAATGACAGGTAAGAGCTGGCTTTGAGTCTAACAAGGTTGAGAACCGCTGCTCTAGATACTTGCTGATGGTTAGACAATTGGAAAGAGCCTATCGTTTCTTTTAAAACATATCATCTCTGAAGTTCAGTCTGCACAAATGAATTGGTGTCATTCCCTGAAGACAGCCCAGCTAGTCTTTAATGACTCCAGGCAATTATTACTGCAGGCATTTGAACATCAAGGGTGTGTTCTAGGCTGGGATTTCAACTGTAAATCAGGGAGCTTGCAGGTGCTGGTGGAACTTATATACACAATTCTCATTCAGCACTGTTTGTGGACATGTAAATCCTTATACATAAGAATATGCACACATCTCTCATTAGTATGTTATATATGTTAATCTTCTTATACTGCAATGAGATCCCTGTGGTGGTGCTTTTCCAACAAAAGCTAATGTGAGAGTTATTAATGTTGCAGTAATTGCTTGCTGGCTTCCATACGCTTAGCTCTTACAATATGCATGTTTTCCATTAATTATAAGTATACTTTGATTCCATATTTGTGCCTGTGTAGAATATGTGGAAAGGATGTACCAAGGCATAGGAATAGGCATGAAATAAAATCTTCAAAGTGAATCCTTCTGAATTGGAAAGGGAGAGAATTGATATGTCCAACATTTGTAAGAAGCCAAATCAGAACCCCATGTCTGACCACTTTTAGGACGCGTGGCAGCATTCATAAGCAAGGGCAGAGTTTCATGGCTTGGCACCAACTCTGGTCCAAGTGTGCTGGCGAGACGCTGGATTAAGAACAGTGCTGACAAGCAGAACCTGGTTATGTTCTCAGCATCCAAAGTCAATTCAGAGCTGCTGTGATGGTGTTCTCCTGACAGGGAGCTATTCCCTGGGACTGCGTGGGAAATAGTGGCTAGCAGGAGGGACTGACCAAGAGGAAGCACTTAGAGCCAGGGGTGTTTAGAGCTGGCCTTGGACTCACGGAGGTCCCCACACAGAGGCTTAGACATGAGCCCCTCCATCCTCTCATACGCACATTTGATGATTTGGTCTGCTGCTCTATAGATATGACCTGTTTTAGCTTAGTGAGCTCTTGGACAGTTATCCTGGTTGCTCACCTCTGATAGTGACTATCTTTGTTTTCTAGTAACTACTGAGTTTTATAGTTATACTCTGATTATGTTGTGAGAGAAAAGCAGAAGCCTCATGTGTCCCGTGTTCATTGGACAATATTGCCAAGTCCTGTGAATTTGTCACCAGGAATGCAATTTTTTTTGTCCCTGCTGGAGCCAGCCTCCCAAGGAAATGAGAAGTAACAACTTTTGTGCAGTTTCCAGGTCTTTTTTCAGTCTTCTTGGGGAGGTGTAGTGCAACAAAGGTACTGCAAGAGCAGCTAAAGGTGGTTTTGGGGAGGCAAGGAGCTTATACTGTTTTCTCAAGTGATGAACAGGGAACCATTGCCCATATGGTCTCTGCTCTTTCTGTCTCCACCTCCTATGAAAAGATGGGTCGGCTCCCCTACCCTCTGACTTGCCTTACTGGCAACATCAGGCCTTCTAAGGAGCTGACCTTATGCCTAGGCCTGGGAAGGGGAAATTATGCCCTGCTGCGGCTGGGCCCTACAACCCTTAGTGCTTCAGGAGGAACAGAGCTATGCTAGGGAGAGAAGTAGAGCAGGCAGCAGCCAGAACTGATATGTAGTCGAGGGGGCAGGGTTGATTTAGGGCAGTGGTGATTCATAAGAAATGCCTGCCCTGAGGGATGAGAAGATGTAGGGCTAAGGTGGGACAAAGTTAATTAGGATGTAGGGGGTGGTGGGAAGCTGGAAACTGCATCATCAAGCAGCGTTTTATACAGATACGTGGAACTGTTCAACCTCATTAGGATCTTTCCATCAAGTGCTTGTGCAGCAGGGGGAAAAAAATCAATATCCGGTGTATACTTCAGGGAGATGATAGCACAGTAATTGTTTCATGCATGTACTGGAGATGGACAGAGGCAGTTCACAACTCCTGAGACTAAAACAGATAAAATCTTCCTTAAACAAACACAAACCTCACAATATTTAGGCCAATCTCATGACTTTTTTTTTTACAACTTTGCTAGAAGTTGTAAAACAAGATGTACATGTTTTATAATACTGCTTTGATGAGTTGTAAACAATCTCCACAACTTGCCTATGAAGGCAAAATGTAAGTCTTCATACTTTAAAAAGGTGATAATGAAGATTTCTGCTAGTAGTCTTAAAAAACACTCTGGGCCAGGTCCTATTCCACCTCTTAGGGGCTTGTTACATGTTAATTTTAGGTGGCTTCTGGAGCTCTTAGCCCGTGGATTGTCCACACATTAACACCTGAAACTAGTTTTAAGCACCCTTTAGGCAGCTTAGTTATGCCATTCCAGGGCACATATATCTCTAATCCATCTTACCCAGCTCATGTTACACTAATGTGAGGCCTAGAGCAGCCACACCTTAGTGTAAGCAATCCACCCACCTCCCCTGCTGGCCTAGATCAAGCCTACTGCCTCCCTCCTGCTCCCTCCAATCAGGCCAGTCCCCCAACACCCAACCTCCCCCACCAGCCCAAATCAGCCCCTATGCCACCATCCCCCATGTACCAGGATCAGTCTGCTGGCCCTCTGCCTCCTTTCCCCCATCCCCCCCTCCAGGTCATGCCTGCCATCCCCAGATCCCCGCTCACCCCCACCTACTCCCCTCCCCTGACCTACTTTTGACTGCCAGCACTGTCCCAGGGTAGTGGGTAGAGAAGGGCAACTTACCTGCCTAGCCACTGCTGTCACCACTGTTGCTACTCTCAGGGCTGGGCTTAGCCCACAGAAAAGCGGCAGTCTGGTGGTGGCAGCAGTGTGGGTGGGGGCCAGGCATGCAGGTTCCCCTTCCCTGCCTGCTCCTCCAGGACAGCGCTGGCAGCCAAAAGTAAGGCACAGGGCAGGGCAAGGGGAGCAGGGGGGAACCCTACAAAGCGGGGGGGAGCCCGTCAGACCAGATCAGGCCTGCTGTCACCACTCTCCTACCCCCCCAGCACTCCACTCACCCCCCTGTATCCCTCTCAGCTTACCTGTGGCTGCTGCACTCTCCTGGGGGAATATGGAGGAAAGGGGAATCTTCTTCACCAGCTGCCACCACCACTGCCACTTTCTGGGCTGGCAGGGTAACCACAGGTAAGCTGGGGGACATGGGGAGTGCAGGCAACATGGGGGGGAAAGGTAGAGGGGAGCCCCAGGGGTCAGGGGGAGCATACTTACTTTTCAGTCCTCAAGGCCCCTGCTGGTTTGAATGTGTGACTGCTCCAGACTCCAGCTAGCACTGACACTCATCGGCATTTTTGCAGCAACATGTAACGAGGCCTTTAGGCATCATGTGCAATCCTATTCCACCCTAAAAAAACATTAATGCAAGAGATGTGTGGGTCCTCCCCCTCCTCTTCACTTTTCTATGGGGTTTTTGTGACCAAGTCTTCAGGCCATGGTGAGGGTGCGTTACAAGTGGAGATGCAACAATTTTGCAGGCTGGAATAGGATCACATTTAGGTATCTAGTGTGTGGAACAGAATCTGGCTTGTTCTCTTTGTAGCTGTAAATAGTCAACAAGGGGCCAGTAGATGGTGCTCAAGAATATGTAGTATTGGATCTGGGTGTTGTAGGACCAGGGATACTTGCTGTCTCATACAGCAAATTGTTTATATTCAGCTTTTTTAAGACTGATTTGTACACTAATAAGACAAGTCTGCAGTTAGGTGGATGATCATCATTACTGCTTGTAGGGGCAGATGCTTTCAGGCAACTCTTCATAGTTCATAGACATTAGGGCTGGAAGGGACCTCGGGAGATCATCGAGTCCAGCCCCCTGCCCAAAGGGCAGGAAGTCAGCTGGGGTCATAG
>NW_017728943.1:45161884-45234291 GCF_001723895.1 Crocodylus porosus
AGGAGCATGGGGTAGTGGTCTGTGGGCCGGAGGAGCTGCGGGATCCTCTCCACAATGTCTCGGATGCGGGCCCCCGGGAAGCAGCAGACTTCCCGGGCTGAGGGGTCGGGGCGGCAGATTGCCCCCTCAGTCTCTTGTCAGAAAGTTTTGACTCTGCATCCCCAATAATAGGCATGGAGGAATACTGTAGTATTCCAGAGGGGTAATGCCAATGGCAAAACAAAATATCTCGTTCCAGATGGGGATTCACATTTTGAAAAAAAAAGAACCTGACTTGTCCAATGCAATAGGTGACCATCACAATCCTTTTAAAACCCTGTGGAAGCTGATTACTATCAAGTAAACAGTTGAGTATGGTGTTATGATGAATGTATTTAAGGCATGAACTTCCCTGCTTAGTCACACTTTGCAAATATATTTTCACTCTCCACTTACAAATACTGGAATGAGTACTATAAGATGGCTAGAAGCAGGAGCTTTCTTCTTTAGATCCCATCACCTAAGAGAAACATACACAAGGATTAAAATAGGTAAGCATTCTTCAGGGTGTCATGTTGTAGAAAGCTCTGAGAACAGGACTGTATCCTTTAAACTATAAAGACTGCTGGCTAAACTGCCATCTATAATCAGTTCCACCCCCCACCTCGCCTCTTCCTTTTGCATTTTGGCAGTCACATATATTTGTCTTTGCTTTTACTGTGATTAGCAAATTCTGTAGCAAGGATTTAACTGATGCAATAGTATAGGGTATGTTCATGTCAGTTCATGTCTGATTCCTTCAGTTCCTTTGATGGATGAATTTCTCTCTCTCTCTCTCTTTCAACCCCCTGCCCCCTATTTTAAGCTGTTTTAGGGTATCTGGTATGTTTCCAACAAGCCATCCAACACTTTTCCCCTGAACATGATCTATATGTCTTAAAGCATTGATGAGGATGGGAATAGAGGTGTGACTCAAGAGATTAATGCTAAAGATAATGTAAATGTAAACACAGCTTGCTGAAATGAGGAGTTTAGATTTCAAGCCATTTGTTTTCCAAGACCTTATTCTCTCATGACCTTTGCAGACACCTGTCATTGAGATCAATGGGAATACCTGCATGCAGTGAGAGCATGGCATGGACTGAAGTTTTAGTCATCAGCAGCCAATTTATTTATTAACTCTCTGCATTTTTGTTTGTGTCTGATGTCAGAAGAAATTTTCATTTGTATTGATAATTTTTACTGTGACAGACCAACAGAGGTATCCTTCACTAGCCCTACTGATGGATTTTTGCATGATACATGAAACGTATTTAAAAACATGTATTCCTAAATGCCTGTTTATTACACAATGTACCCATTTTATATTTAACGCATGACATAGATCCAGTGTTGTATTCTATTGAAATTTTACACTGAACTAAAAGTATAACAATGCTATTTGTAAATCCCAGTTATTTTATGGTATCTAGATTATGATTTATCAAACCGTAATTGGTTCCTTACCATAGTGTTTCACAATGTGGATTAAATTGGTTAAAAACAGTTTGCTTCCTCAGATGGTATTTGAGAAGGCTCCTTCATTCTATGTGAATGGCACACAAAAATATATATATCAGATCTGCTTTTCTGATGATCAGTTTTCCCAAAAAATGTACTACATTTTAATGCAATGGAATGCTGTTCTTTTATCAGCTTTGTTTTTCTTCAAGCAGTATTTTAAGAAGAAGAAACACATCACAGCATATACATTCTGCATATTTTTGTTCCTAATATATACTTTTTTTAATGTTACTTTAATTGATACTCCATCTAACTCTGCAGGATACATAGTTTAGAGTATCTAAATGCAGTGTGTATTAATGACTCAAGAGTTACAGAATTAAACTTAAAATAGATGTCAAAGGCTTTTAACCTACTCCCTTGGGACTATAGTTTCTCATGAGATTGCTGACTACAGAATGCAGAGGAACCTGCCTGAAAAGCTTAAGAGTAGCCAAGATTTTATTCTTAGTAAAATGCCATGCTGCGAAAGGTACAAAGCTGATTAGCAAAAAGCAGAGGTGAAGTTTGTGGACCTGTTGGAGGAGTTGGAGGAAAAACAAACAGTCAGAACACCTCCCAAATACTATATAGCTTTCTGAGCAAAATGTTTTCACTTTACAGTGCAGACTGGAAAAAATCCTTGCAAGATGCCTGCTTTGGGCAGCCATTAGCAGTGGCAGATGTACGAACAGTACCTCAGAACAGCATTCTACACAATAAGGACACACATTTTTCCATAATTAAGATCAGCCGTATCTTTTTAATCTGCATGACCTGTGTCTTAAGAGAACAATAAAACAGGAAAGACCAGAAATAAGGTCTGCATGAATAAGCATAAAATGGTCGCTGTTTCTTAAGCAGGGAGAGAGGCTTCTCTACATTTAAAGGTATGCTACACCCAAAACACAGGCAGATGTGGTAGCACTGCCAATTATTAGGGCTGCTCAATACTTACTTGCTAGAAGCCCCTTGTTTCTGTTGTTATGACCCTTTGCCAAACACTTACCATTTGGGCTGAAATCCCCCTTTCTGTGTGTCAGCCTCAGCCTGAATATATCACATTTAGCTTGCTTCTGAGGCTAGGGGAAAATAAGTTGTTTTATTCTTCTTAAGCAGATCTGATAATCTTGTTTTGAAACACACTTGTGTACCCCATGCTTTGGACCAAGGATATGAAACTTTGCAGGGGAGTGATGCTTTTTTTAAGGATGTGTCTTTTGCCTTCACTCTGAAAATTCCGAGGACTGGAGTAAGAGAAATGAGATAACACTTAGGCTAGGGACAGCCATTCAGAAAGCCTGAGCCTGAATTGATTCAATCTTTGCAGGTTAGTCTAACCTACAAGCTTGAACTGATTTGGAGGTAGATAGACATTCCCTTTTCATTCCAGAAATGCAGGCACGTGCCTGCAGGGGCTTAGGCTAGAAGCCTCCCTTCCCTTTCAAGCTGAGGGGGGCATGGCCAGGCCCCAGCAGAATGCTCTTATTATTCTCCCCTTTCCCCCCTCTTCCCCAAACAGCCCAGCAGGGAGTGTTTATCACCCCTAAATCAAACCATTAAGAAAACAGAGCCTCTCTCCAAACTCTTCCTAAACAGCTTTTCCAAGGAAGGACATTAAGCTACCTGTTGATTAGTTCCAAAAAGTTGTCTGCTTTTGTCATCTGTCACAGCATGGACTGTAGCCAGTATGTGGTCTGCTAGCTAATGCTGAGGTGTCTGCATAAAGCAGAGGGGTGGGGGGAATAATTCCTGCTTAGCAGGGTGTGGTGAGGGAAGGGAGAGAGCAGATGGAAGCCAGGCAGATGCTGCTGTGCCTGCAAATCTCTGCTGGAGCTGCAGCCAGGGAGCAGAGGGGAGGAGCCAGCTGTGTTGTGGAGCAGAGAGCCCCACCCAGCTCAGAGAACATGCTGGGATGCTGGAGGAGTCTGATTTATCTTAAACCAGCAAGGGCTCTGGGGTAGACATTGCATAAACCAGTTTGACCCAAATCAGTTAATTCTGGTACTACATTCGATCAGGTTTATCTCAAACTGGTTTCAGCTATTTTCAAATTGGTTTATGTGCACTGAACATCCGTTACAGGTTTAAACAAGTTTCTGATAACTTAAACTGGTTTACATGTAATGTCTGTCCCTACTCTTAGAGTATAAGGTCATGCATTTAGGGATTGATGAGAATTTATGAAGCACTTTGGGAGCTCATCCACTGACAGTGAAGGAGGAGGAGAAAGACTGAGAGCATTAGTCAATCACAGGTTAATATGAGTCGGCAGCGTGAGGCAGCCATGAAAACGGTAAATACAGTACTACAAGCTTGTCTCCAGCAAAATATATTTAAAACAGACTAGTATTAATGCCAGTGCATAAAGCACCAAGAAGACCTCATTTGGAAGGTTGTGTACAGTTCTGATCATCTGTATTACAGAAGAACTCTGATTGGGACAGGTACAGAAAGTAGTTAATATGATGTTCGTGAAAATGGAGTTTGCTTAAAAGAGTCTCACTTGTTTACCTTAGGAAAATAAAGGCTAAGAAGGGATATGATTGCTTTCGAGAAATACACTGGGGATAAATACCATAGAAAGAAAGAAGTACTTATGGTAAAGGACAAAGTTGGCATAAGAACAAATAGGTATAAACTGGCCATGAATAAATGCAGGCTGGAAATTAGGTTTTTAACCATCAGATGACTGAAGTTCTGGAACAACCTTTCAATAGTTGTGAGTCTAAAAAAACATTTTCCTCCTGAGACTGATATGGACCTGAGTCTGTGAAACTCACTGACAAAGTGTTTCATGCTTTCTAGTACTGGTCTATCCAGTACTATCCATAAAAGCTACTACCAGCTAGTCTCTCAGGGTATGTGCAGAACTTACTTTTAGATTGTCCTAACAAGGTGCAGTAGTTTGAGGAGGTTAAACTGGGCAAAAAATAATGGGCCTGATCTAAATTAGCTCACCTGAGGAGGCAAACTAATTTAGATTAGAAATGGGTTAGCCCAATCTATCAAATGTCTGCACACATTCAGAGCGCGGCTCCAGGGCTAGGAAAGTCCAGCAGCTCACCCCAGCCTTGAAGCTGCACTCTTTCTACCCACTCCCACCCTAACCAGGCTATTTGTAGTCCCAATTCCCCCACCCCAAGATGGATAACCCTTTCTGGGGATCCACCAACTCCCCCTGCAGATCTACCAGCCCCTCCAACCCTTCCCCACACAGACCTGCTAGGCCCTCCTCCTGACTACTCCTCCCCACCCTGGGATACATTGGGTTCCCAACATGGCTCCCAGGACCAGCAAAGGTGTGAGTGGGAGAGGTTTGTGTTGTGGTTCTAAAGATACTAGTACTCCTAAAGGCCTACGTGCATGATACCACATGATAACATTACTGGGTTTTCAGACTGATTTTTCTTAAATATCTAGAAAATTACCTTCCAGAAGTCTATGTTATAAGAACCTTATTGAGACTACAAAGTAGAGGAGTCCAAAATGAAAAAATAGTAGAATTAAGATTCCTTCAGCATTGGATGTTGCATGCATATATTGTGATTCAGTCTTTAATGACATAATCCCATTCTTTGGGTAGTATGATAAAGTCATGCTAAGTGGTCTACAGCTATGATGGCATGAGACAGCAGCTCAGATTTTGCTACTGCCCATTTATTTAATGTATTTCTCTTCTTTTAGCTTCTCTCACTAGAGGTGCACCAGTGAGAGAACCCCTCTCTCAAAGTAAAAAATCTTTGGCTGATATTGATGGCCGATTATTAACCAGCCATATCATCCAATACTGATCAAATAGCTGATAGTAACCCAGCATCCTGGAGACAGAGTCTGGCCAGTAAATCTGGGGTGGGGGCACAGATCAGGGTCCTCACAGTGAGAGAGGGAGTGGGACTCGGGCAAGAGCAGGTGCTGGCCAGCCGGGATAGGGTGTGGGATAGAGCTGTGGGCAGCTCGTTCAGGGGGTGAGGGAGGTGGCTTCTACCACTGCACACCCTTGAGGGAGTCATGGCGGGGGGTGCTCCCTGGATTTGTGTGTGGGGCGAGGGTGGGCTGCCTGCTGCAGTCTTGGGGGCAGGAACTGTGCCGGCAGGGGGGTGGGGTAGGACAGGACTGCGCTCAGGGTAGGCAGTGGTGGCACTGGGAGGGGAGGTTATGGTGGGGGATACAGAGAAATTTGGGGTGGCTGTAGCCCCCACCATAGCCCCCTCTCCCATCACCTCTACCTGCCCTGCCCCCGCTGCAGCCCCGGCCCAGCCCTCCCACACTGGGAAGTGGCTGGCGCAGCCCCTAGCCCTGAGTCCATAGTGGGGAGCCTGCCGATGCCTAGCACACGAATCTGAGGGGCACATGCCCCTCACGTCTCCCCTGGGGTATCGGGAAGTCGCCCTCCTCTCTACTCCCCCACGCCCCCTGAACAAGCCATCTGTGGCTCCGTCCCCCATTCTGCCCCAGCTGGGCAGCACCTGCCCCGGTTCCACTCCCTCCCTCACCATGGGGGCCTCAGTCTGCGCCCCCCACGCCCCTTCCTCCCCTCTCCCCCCATAGTGTTACTGGCTGGATGCTGTTTTCCACGCTGCCCTGCTGCATTCCTGGTTGTGTTCATGCTGTGACTGGGCGCATGCACACAGCATTTATCGGTGACAT
Source organism: Crocodylus porosus (assembly GCF_001723895.1). NCBI lineage: Eukaryota > Metazoa > Chordata > Crocodylia > Crocodylidae > Crocodylus > Crocodylus porosus. The sequence continues at coordinate 45,168,056 of NW_017728943.1, forward strand.
TATCAGCTATGCCGGTCAAAAAGCTGATTGCTGGTGATGTCAATTTTCCTTTTATTGGTGCCAATATGATATGGAGCTATATATTGGTGCACCTCTATTTCTCACAGTATAAGGATAATAGAAAATTTATAATTTTATACACAGGTGATGTACAGCAAGGATCCCCATTACAGTACACTGGCTTCACAGTTGTGCAGTTGGTGCGTTAAACACCATAAAGACTTTTTATCTGTTTTGAGTGTTTACCAGTGATTTGTAGCCATGCTTCCTGTTCTTGAGTCTGCCTCTGTGGCCATGTCTACATGTGTGCCCGACTGTGCAGTAACTGCCATTATTGCATAGTCCCAGTGGCATACAGGTTGTTTCCGACCGTACTACTGCGCAGTAGTGATGAGCTACGGTGCCATAGCATCTTGAGTAGATGCACCCTGTGTGTAGTATGAAATCTTCCCATTGGTATTACTATGCATTGTTTATCGACAGAAAGATGGCTGTGTTTTATCTGTGGTTTGATACTGGCCACATTTCCTCTACTTTTTGTGGCATGAGAGGATAGATTTTCCTATGAATGTCCTTTTCTGTCATCCAAAGCCAAAGGAACAGAACAGGAAGTTGAGAAGACAGCAGCCTGGAATACAGTTCTGTAGAACGTTTTTTATATCCCTGCTCCTGACATGTAGCTGCACAGAAGCGTACGCAACTTTCCCCTTGCTGTTCCTCAGTAGAAGGTGTGTTTGTGCAGCACCAGGTACGCTCCTTTTTTGTGATTCATTTGGCCATTGTTTTTCTTGGAAGGTAATCTGATGAGTGAATTTCCAGGTTGCAAGGACAGATCAGAGAAACTGCAGTGCATGGTTCTCACATCTAGATTGTTTGAAAGAAAAGGTACATAAATCCCATCAGATCGCTCAGTTCAGAGCTGCATAATGTGTTACAGTGACTCTGCTTTTGGCTGTATTTCCATCCTGTCTTCAGATCCACTTCAGAGCTCGCCACAGTACTAATGGAAGGATTGGTGGCTGCTGCTAGTTTTGACACTTATGTACAGAGAGTACAAGTGATATTACAATAAATGTTTTTCTCATTTTGAGGGTGCTTTTTTGTAGACACTTGCCCCTCTTTGGCTTTGTGTATCAAACTACGTAGTCCCCAGGGAAGTAACTGGGTTTAGATTATAGTAACACACCACTCTCAGGGCATAGAGTAGTACAGGCTGTCATTGGTATTGGGAAATAAGTTAAATAAATATTTTTAATTAATAATAAAAAGGAGTTTCCTAGTACATTTTAGAAACTAGCAATTATATGTTAGTATTTCTAGATTAACTGGAATGGGAGACTAGTAAGCTCTTTCTGCAGGTACAGCTGTCACACTCTTAACAATAGTGGGCACATGTCATGCTCAAAGCATTCTACCAACATTATATAATCCTTGCAAGAGCTCTTAGAAGTAGGTATTATCTTTGTTTGGCAGATGAAAATGAAACTGAGTTTAAGGGTATGACTTTCAGAGATACTAAGTGTGTGTGTCTCCCACTGAAGTCAGTGGAAGTTGGCAGTACTTAGTGCCTCTGGAAAAAGTCAGGCCCTAATTTACTTGAGGGTTTGTCAAAGTTAAAGAGGGGATTAGAATGTAGAATTTCTGCTTCCCACAGCTTTGTTTAAATTGTGTGGTTGTATCAGTTCACTGTTAAAGACTGGAATATAAATAGGCAGCAGTTTGCAGACATGCTAATTTGCAGGTATACTGGCTGCCTAGGTGATCTCATCTTGTCTAGTGCAAGCAAGGAAAGGCTTAGCAGGGAGGAAGGATGGCCTTGTGGATAAAGCATGGACTTAGGACTTGGATACCTGAGTGTAGACTTTGCCACAGCTTTTTGATTTGACACTTACCAAATCACTTGATTTTAAATGCGTTTTCTTTTTCCCATTTGTGGCATGAGGTTATACTTTCCTACTGTGCAGCCTGCTGTGCCAATAAGTCCTTCAGTGGTGTCTAGATTTAGCACCAATCGTCCCCCAAGTGAAAAACTCCTATTAGGACAGCATGTTGAGGCCCAAAGCTAGAATCAGGATCCCATTGTGCAAGGCCCAACACAGCCACAGAGCAAGAGACCATTCTTTTCCCAAAGAGTGTATGCTAAATAAACAAGATACCGAGAGACAGACAGACAGAAGCTGAAAGGCTCCAACCCTTCTTTTGTTTCCTTTTCTTTCACAATCTAGCCCTCCAATGGAGCAAGTATTAAGGGGATATTTGGATTTGAAGACCTAGCCAAGTCTTGTGATACCCACCAGCTTTGTTTCTGGAGTTCAGTCAGAACTGGATCTGAACTTTCCTTAAATAAGAGGTAAGGAGGATATTTGGATCTGGGTGTCTAATGGGGTATTTTGGCACTGAGTGACCATTCTTCTGTGACAGCTGGATAGAGAGAGAGACCTTTCACTACGTGTAGTTCAATGAGTTTCCACTTAGTTCAAGTGGTAGAAGCTACTGTTGTTGATGCTGAGGGACCAAAGTCCTAGTCTTAGCTTCTGAAGTATGCGTGAGATTTATGAAATACAATGCAACCCCATTGTCATGAACTCTCATGGGTCTGGGAGAAAAGTTCATTGAAAGAGGGTGTTTGCTAAAATAGGATTAATCAAGTTGCTGCATCATAATAATGAAAAAAAACTGGTTGCTGCTATTGGGGTTGTTTAGAGTGGGTTGTTATAATGAGGTTTTACTACAGTTGTATCTGTAGCCAGGGCTGTCCTTTGGGGGAAGGGGGCAAATCAGGTGACCACCTTGGGCCCCGCGCTTTGGAGGGCTCTGTGGAGCCAGACAGAATAGCTACAGCCCCACCCCCCGCAGTGCTGAAGGGGCCTTGCACAGGCTGATTTGCCCTGGGCTTCACATACCCCAACGGTCATCTCTGTCTGTAGCACGTGAACTTGACATTCAGATTCTGATCAAACCTTCCAGCAAGTTCAATAATACTCTTTCTTGCTGCTCTCTAACAGCCTCTTGAGAGTTGATACTCCTAGCTCTACTTCTGCATAGTTTTTGGGTAATAATGATTGGAGTAGAACAGTTCAGCAACAGTATATTCCATTATCAAGTGGTCTCTAGTAATATCTCTGAGAGATTTTTAAGTCCTAACTTCGAGAGAGAGTGATTTTAGCACCAAGCAACACTGTTTTCCAGAATGTATCAACTTGTTTCTCTCTGTACTTCATAAGGGAATGGTGAATAAATCTGGTGAAGCCAGTGATGTCCTTTTTACTCAGGACTTGATGTGTTACCTTAATCCAGTGAGGTTTAGCATTCTTCTGTTCATCTCCTCTGGACTGCAAAATTGTGAATTTATTTTTTTTACCTACTTGTGTGTGCATGCATTTTCTGAAGATACTTGCTCTAAGCTCTTGCTTAAAGAAGTATTGCCATGATACCAGCCTTATAACAGGTGGAGAGGAAATAACCTCCTGAAGAAATAAGACACTCCAAGATTTAACAAGGGAGAGCAAAATGATTTCCTTCCCCCATCTAAAACCATTCTAGATCAAGTACAGGTATAATGTGGAATGTAGTTCTCACATGCCTGAGAGAGGCAGCCCCCCACCCTTGGACACCTGTGCATGCATGCATATCTACACACACGCATACACACATCAGTATAATTGAAGTCTTGGGCCTCTGCTTTAAAATAGGCTCTTCTTGCATTTAACATGAAAGTCAAAAGTAGACTTTTTACAGACAGATCCTTCTGACTACTGGGTAAGAGTCCCCCAGGCATGTACTAGTGAAAAAAACCATCGGTCAGTTTTCAGTTTTTGTTCCTTTTCCAAAGGACTTTTAGAGAACAGTTAACTTTATATTTTTCAGGATAGATATGAGACCTGGCAGTATCTGCTGATGCAGTTCATCTCACTGAAGTAAAGCAGCTGAAATACAGCAGATTCATAGATAGTATGGGCTGGAAGGGACCTTGCAAGATCGTCAAGTCCAGCCCTCCTTCACTGGGCAGGAAAGATAACTGGGGTCAGGTGAATCCAGCAAGGTGATCATCCAGACACCCTGAAGATTTCCAGGGTAGGTGATTGCACCACCTCTGGAGGGAGCCTGTTCCACAGTCTGGACACCCTAACAGTAAAGTTTTTCCTAGTGTTAAGCCTGAAATGGTCTTCCAGGAGTTTGTGGCCATTATTCCTGGTTTTCCCCAAGGATGCCCTGATGAACAGTTGTTCACCGAGCCCCTGATGTATTCCCCTGTGATACAGAAAACCCCTTTAGGTGTCTGTCACTTGAGGGCTGGAGCAGGGAGCTCCCAGGTGGCTGATGAGAACAGCCACTTTACAGATCAGACAGTTTGGGAGACCTTTTTTTTTTTGCACCAGTCCTGGAAGCACTGCAATACCAGGTCAATGCATGGAGTGGACAGAGCATGCTCCGGTTCCACCACCCAACACCAAAAAGAATCTGCTCAACATGAGCGGAATCGCCCTGGGGAGCCCGCCGATGTGGTCACGCTGCTGTGTTATAAGAGCACAACAGTTTGTGTTCAGCTGCCTCTGGAGTAACATTGCCTGGTGGAGCTCCTCCTCCAGGAATACCCTGGAGGTAAGGGTGAGGCTATGGGGAAGGAGGAGGCCTCATTGGTCCTGGGCATGGCCTAAAACTGCACCCTGCTGGGATAGGGAAGCCTGGTGGTCCTGCTTGTGGTGGGGCAGGGCAATGCAAATTCCAGGACGGAGAACCTTCCCAGTGTAAGGCAGGTTGGAGCAGCTAAACCCTTGCCTGCACCTTTGGGTGGGTGACTAGGAGGATTAAAGGTGGCCAAGCATGCAGAGTAGTTGCACCTGAGCCCTATGTGGTGTTGGATCCTGGACTGGGGGCCAGGCATGCTGAATTAGCAGCACCTGAGTCCTAGGGATGTAAGACCCTGGCCCTGGGAGAGGGCAGAGTGAAGATCAGGCACACTTAAGGGAGAGAAGTACCTGAACCTGTTGTGGGGAAGACTTGAGGCCCCAGAAAGTAGGTTGTAGAGTTGTGACCTGAGAGAGGGGCATAGTGATCTAGTGAGGGGCCAGGGGTAAAGTAAGTTCATAGTTGAGCAATTGCTGAGTCCCGTTCAGGTGAGTGTAATAGGAGAGACCCAAAAGACCATGCCAGGGCTGACCAAGGGGTAGAGAGAAAAGCCTGTGGATAAACTTGAGTAGGGCAGAGTGAGTGTGGCCTGGATAGGCAGTATGCAAGAAAGAGAGTGAGAACTATTGGAGTGCAAGAGGTCCTGGTGAGGAGCTGGGTGGTGTGTATGAAGCCTGAGAAGGTAGCATGGAAGAGACACAGCTGTGTGGGTTGTATGAGTATGTACTTATTGCCCATGGTCATTTGGACGCATGAAGGGCAGTTTCCCACCTATTTAACATCACAATCATTTATCAGCAAGGTGTGGCAGGAGAATGAGGTGGGTGGTTTGCCCAGAGGCAAGGGCAGGGCCTGAAAGGTACTCTTGTCACACCCTGATGTAGCAGTAAGCTACTACCAAGCCCTCTCAAGTCTCTGATCATATGGGTAGCTCTTCTCTGGACTCTCTCAGGCTTTACCACATCCTTGTTGAAGTGCGGTGCCCAGAGCTGGATGCAATACTCCAGCTGTGGTCTTATCAGTGCTGAGTAAAGTGGAAGAATAACTTCCTTGGTTTTCCTTGAGATGCATCGATTGATGCATACCAGAGTATTGTTTGCCCTGCTGGCTACAGAGTCGCACTGATGGCTCATATTTATACTGTGGTCTATTGTTACCCCTAGGTCCCTTTCAGTCGTAGTGCTGGTCAGTTTGTTGTTTTTCCCCAGGTGGAGCACTTTACATTTCTTGATGTTGAACTTCATTTGATTCTGATCCGCCCAACTTGCTAGCCTGTCTAGGTCCACCTGTATCTGCAGCCCATCTTCAAGCGTGATCATGCGCCCTCATAACTTGGTGTTATCTGTGAACTTGGCCAGTGAGCTCTTCATCCCCACATCCAAATCATAGATAAAGATATTGAAAAGAACTAGACCAAGCACAACCCCTGTGGGACACCACTGGCCGCTTCTCGCCAGGAAGACACAGATCCATTCATTAGAACTCTCTGGGTCCTACCCCGCAGCCAGCTTCCTACTCACCTGTCATTCAGTTAAGCCCGCAATCCTCCAATTTTCCCGTGAGAACATCATGGGTTACCAGATCAAAGGCCTTTTGGAAGTCAAGGTCTACAATGTTGACCTCCTCTCTCTTATCCAGGTGGCAAGTTGTCTTGTCGCAGAAGGAGATGAGGTTGGTAAGACAAGACTTGCCCGTGACAAAGCCAGGCTGGCTGTCATTCAGAATCCTACTTCCTGGAAGCCTAGCACGTATAGACTCTTTAATGAATTTTTCCAGGATTTTCCCTGGGATAGAAGTTAGGCTAATTTGCATATAGTTACCTGGGTCCTTTCTTGAAGATGGGCACAACATTGGCCCATCTGGTCCTCAGGGATCTCTCCAGAGCTCCACAAGTTGTGGAAGAGTTTCGCTAGGGGTTCTGTCATGACTTCAGCCAGCTCTTTCAGCACTCTTGGATGAAGTTCATCTGGTCCCGCTAACTTCAAATGTCTAATTTTTTTAACTGATCACACACCAGTTCAACATCAATAGTAGGAAGGCAGTCATTCCTGCCTGCCCATTCTGTGCCCTGTCTGGCATGATTTTCCCCTTGGCCTGGTGAAATAGTGAAGCAAAGTAGTCATTCAGGAGTTCAGTTTTCTCCTGAGTGTCGGTAACCAGCTGTCCTGAGTTGTTGAGAAATGGCTCCACACTCCCATTTGTTTTCCTGTTCCCTATGTACCTAAAGAAGGACTTTTTGTCCTTGATTTCTATTGCTAATGTAAGTTTAGTTGCTTCCTTAGCCTTTCTAATCTGTTCCCTACAAGTGTAGGCCATTGTTGTATAGTCCTCCTTGGGAACTGTCCCAATTTTCCATTGTTTGTATGCCTCTTTCTTCTTTCTTAAGAGACCATGATTTCCCTGTTTAGCCAAGAGTGCTTTCCAGCCCTTTTGCTACCTTTCCTCCGCATGGGAATGAACTTCCTTTGTGCTTCAAGGAACATGTCCTTAAGGAATGACCACTCTTCATGCATTCCTTTTGACTTCAGTCCCTGGTCCCACAGCTCTTCCCCTACTGTTGTCCTGAGCTTGTATTTGCATTTTTGAAGTCCAAAACTTAAATCCTATCTAATTTGCCTGCCTTGCGATGGACAGTGAATGTGATGGTTCTGTGGTTGCTGTCATCCAGGTTGTCCTCTATGTTCAAGTCAGTCACCAGATCGATTCCTTTGGCCAAGACTCAGTCTAGGAGAGCATTACCAGTGGTTGGCCCATACACCTCCTGAGTCAGGAAGAGCTTTTCGATGCAGGTCAGGAAGGAACGTCACCAATTCGACTTAGTTGAGTGTTCCTCCCAAGAGATGTTTGGATAACTGAAGTCGCCTATGATGACCATGTCCCATGCACTCACAGCCTCTGTCAGTTCTCAAGAGAACTCCAGATCGAGGTCCTCCCCCTGGTTTGGTAGTCTGTAGTATACACCTGAAGTTAGGTTTCTCTTGCTGCACCCCCGCAAAGTTTGACCCAGGGGGTTCAAGCCATTCTTCTTTGGAGCTGATATCAGCCTCCAAGAAGGTTTACTGCCCCCTCACATAGAGAGCTACACCTCCGCCTTTCTTCTCTACTCAGTCCCTTCTGTGCAGGGTGTAGCCCTCCATGGCTACATTTTGATCATGTGAGGAGTCCTACCAGGTCTCCCTTATCCCTACTAGATGTTAATGGCCACTGGAGAGTTGGAGGGCTAGCTCCTCCTGCTTGTTCTCTATGCTCCTGGCATTAGTGTACAGGCACCTGAGTCTTCCAATTGAGACCCTTGACTTCCTGTCATGCTGAAGGAGAACTATTCCCTTAGCTCCTGCTGGAGCAGCTCTCCTAGTGTCCCTGGGCATGCTTCAGTCGGTGTTTCCCTGTTCCCCAGCAATCTTAGTTTAAAGTCCTATCTAGAAGATTGGCCATCCTGGCTGAAAACAGGAACTTACGTCTCCATGTAAAGTGGATGCCATCCCTTCCCAGGAGTCTTCTTTCCCTGAAGTGTGCACTGTGGTCAAGGAAACCAAATCCCTCTTGGTGGCGCCACCGCTGGAGTCATCAGTACACTTCCTTGATGCGTCCTTCCCTCCTAGGACCATGGACGGCAACTGGGAGCACAGAGGAAAAAACTATCTGTGCCTCCAGGGGTGAAGTATAGCACCATCAACACTGTCAGCGGTGCCTGCAGGCAATCGCTGCTTGCCATCCCACTGCTGACACTACTGGTGGCATCTGCAGGTGGTCCATGATCACTGCTGGCCACTGCTGGCAGTGTCTGCAGGTGGGCACTAACCCCTGGTCGGTGCTTGCCATCCTGCTGCTGCCGACAGCATCAGCGGTGTCTGCAGGAGCTCCTGCTTACCACCACCGTGCTCTCACTGCTGCCGCCATGCCCCCCCCCAGCTGCTGGGGGCACGCATCATTCATGTGTGCCCCCGACCCCTTGAGCCCAAGCCCCAGAGCCCTGTAGTCACTCATGACCCAGTCTGGATTATTCCTGGCCATGTCATTTGTTCCCACATGGACGAGGAGCATGAGGTAGTAGTTGGAGGGCCGGATGAGCCTAGGGATCCCCACCACAACATACTAGATGCTGGCCCCAGGGAGGCAGCAGACCTCACGGGCTAGGGGGTCCAGACGGCAGATGGGTCCCTCTTCCCCCTCCAGGAGGGAGCCCTCCAACATTGCCATCTTGCGCCTCCTGTTGGGGGTGACAGTATGCTGCTTACCCTTCTCCTTCTCCAGTGTCACCATCGAAGCCTCCTCATGCGTGGAGAGGGGAGCAGACCTGTTGTTCAGTGCCAGGAGAGGAGCAGCCCTGGCCCTGCATTTCCTGGAACATGAGATAACTGTCTTCCATGTAGCTCCAGGTGGGTCTTTATGGTCAGCCTTCTTGTTGACCACCATCTCTACCTCCTTCACTTCTTTCTTCTAGAGAAGGGCCTGGCAGTTGCCATCAATGTAGTCTTCGTGGGCCCTGATGATGCATAGCTGGTGTACCTCCTCCTCGAGCTCCTGTAGCTGGCCCTCCAGAGACTCCACTAGGGAGCGTACCCCACAAGTGGGGGTGCCCCCGTGCCCAGCAGCCATGGCAGACAGCCCCTACAGTACATAGCCAGGGGCTTTGTCTGGGTGGGGGCCAGAGCCATGGACTCTGTCTGGGTGGGGATCTTGGCAGTGCCACGAAGCCTGTGGGCATGAGTCACCTCCACAGTTGAGAGCGAGTTCATGCCCCTCCTGGTCCCAGCAGCTCCTTTTCAGGCCTCAGGATCCTTGCTCAGACCAGCGCTTTAGGCGTCTTCCATGCACCCCTCTGCATAAACTCCTATACAAACTGCTGCACCTAAGTAGAGCTGCTTCTGTTTGCACGTTCTGTTTGTGTGGCTCCACTCATGTGGCTCCCTGGTGGGCTCAGCTAAGTAGGGGCCCAGGTTGGTCATTCCACTCCATTGGTGTGTCCCGCCTGGTGGAGCCCCACATGCATGCATGCATGCATGCATGCACACGTACAGGAAACCCTCACCATTCGTGGGGGATACGTTCTTGTATCCCCCACAAATGGCAAAATCCACGAATAAGGCACTGCATTCTTGAATGCCGTTTGCGTTCGTGAACTTAGTGCCCCCGGCGGCTGGTGGGGACACAGCTGCTGTGGCGGTGGTGGGAGCATGGTGGCAGCGGTGGCAAGCACGGAGCTGCCGCGGAGCATCTTTAAGAGTATTTAAGAAGCAGGTTTGGCATTCACCAATATTTGAAACCGTGAATGCTGAACCCGGGAATAGTGAGAGTTTCCTATACATGCTCACACACACCCCCACCCCCTCTGAGCAACCCTGCACTTGCCCACCCCCTGTCCTGGCCCTGATTCCCTTACCTCCTTGCTCTATGCTAGGGGGTCAGAGGAGTCCGGGTCCAGGTCCGGGTCTTCAGTTCCCGGGGGCGCAACAGACATTATTAACCCATGCATCTTGTCTGAGGAGCAGGTCCAAACTGAGATGAATTTAGAATTGCAGTTAAAAATGGGATTAGGTTATGAAGTCAAGGTCTAAGCTTGTTGTGATCCGACCCTCCCTTTAGCCACCACCTGTGGCATCTGCCAGAGTCTGCGGCTCTAGGATTGGCCTTCTTAGCCATCAACAGACTCATTTACAACCCTCACCTGTGGGAGTTATCATCCTCAACCATGAGGGATCAGTGATGCCAAAAACGTAGCTCAGATTTCTGGTTCTAACCTGTCTTTAGTTATAGATTCAGTTTTATAGCAGGGGTATCAAACTCATCTGGTCCTGTAAGCCATATGAGTGACATGGGTCTTGCCTGAAAGCTGGATCAGGCCCACAGACATGCTCTACATGCATGTGGGCCAGTCTAGTGTAATGCCACTTGCAGCATGTGCTGCACACTTCATGCATCGCACACTCTGGACAGGCCCTGCCTGCCACATGTAATGTGTGCTCCAGACCGACCCCACATGTACCCTGGCCCAGACCAGCATACCATGCACAGTACACACAAAACAGGCCCCACGTGCCACATGTGGGGCTGGTCTGGGGTTGGGTTCAGTGCATACAGCATACACATTGGTCAGGGACATGCTGCATGTGGTGTGCAGGTTGAGTCCAAGACCCACGGGCAGCACTGCAGACTGGGTAATAAAGGTTCCCAGGACACATCATTAACACCCCTGTTTGCTGCAGTGATGATTTTGCACCTCCAAACCTTGGGAGCAGGGAATGGCAGATGAGATGAGATATGTTATTGCTTGTTGTTGTGTATCTTAATCCAAGCTTCTATTCAAATACAGTAAAATCTAACTAATTTTTTAGTCTAACTATTTTTTTAAGGGGTTTGATCAGGATGACCAATTATTCATAAGTAACTGTGTAACAGTAGTTAACCATTTTCAACTTTTGAGATACTTTTCATGTATTTTGCATGTTGTATTGAGACACAGTACAGATTGATTGTTGATATTTATAATGGAGAAAGAGGCACATTTAAAAAAAAAACCTGAGTGCAAATAACACACTCTTTGACATACTATTTAAATTTAATAATGCAGTTTCATTCTACAAATATCCAGAGGAGTCACTGTGTAAGAATTACATGATTATGATGAAGTATACTAATCAACACTTTTTCCTTGCACTCTTACCTATGCTCACCACCAAAATAGAAACTAGTTCTTCAAATGGTTGATCACCTGGGATCCTGGTTTTCTCTGATTAAAAACTGCAAATTCTCGGATTAAAAACCCAAATTCCGTGACAAAAATTAAAGGCCTCCTAGAGCCCCCCTCAGTGCTGCTGGTGCCCCGCACTCACCCCCACAGTCTCAACAGCCCTCCTGATGCCCTCACAACAGCCCCTCAGACCAACAGACATGCAGACACAGACAGTGACACAGTGGCGGCGGGAGGTTTTGTAGGCAGTGGCCGTCATGGACGGCCACTGCTGCTTACCTGTGGGGCCGCCTGTGCCAGTGGTGACTGCTGCTGCCTACAAAACCTCCTGTTGCCGCTGCAGAGCTGTGCGTGGAGCTGTGATTTACATTGATTTAAATCAGTAGGATTGGCAAGGATTCAGTGTCCTGACTAATAAGACCACAGTGAGGTGCTGTCCTAGTGATTTAGTAACCTGAGTTGATTGCATCTCAAAAGAGACAGTTTTGAGAGGAAAACAATAAAAGGGAGGCAGGCTCCACTAGCTTGTAGGTCCCTGTGTTGGATGCTCTGATTTTTAGGCCTGACTGTAGCACAAGTTTACTGTCACTGAGCAAATCACTGATTTTGTAGGTTTGTCTACACTTGAGATTGTAATCTTGTAATCTAAAACATCTTGGGCTTTGATAGGCACTCTAGCCCTGGTAGCGCGCAGATCAGCATGGACTGATTTTACCTCCTGCCCTCCCCCTCCCCCGAAAAGTAGAATAGATTAGCTCACACCAAGCTCTATGCTGCTACATCTAGGCTATTTCCTGTATCTGAGCTAGCTCATTTAAAGCTAGCATGAGTACCTCCACAATGTACTGCAAACAGACCCACAGATTCACTCTCTGTGAAATAGAAATTATGACCTTTGTCCCTCCCTATAAAGGGCTTTCTCTTCTACAAATGGAAAGTGGTTGGCCTTGGTAACAACTTTTACAGAGTATTTTGTTTGAAAGGTGCAGTAAAATTTTACTTCATCTTTGGGCTTATGGTCGTATAGAAGTGGATCATATACTGTGCCCGTGCTCCTCCTGAAAGATAGGAGGAAGCTGCATCAACATCAGTCATTCTGAGTTGGTGCAACTAAATTTACCTCCTGGGAATGCTGCACAGAAAGAAATGTTTGAATGGCTTTGATCAAGTCTGTAAGGTTTAACTGGGTTGTGGTTGTATGGCCTTTTGGCACTCTCTCTTGATCTAAACTGTAGGTGCAGAGCTATCTGTCTCTCATAGATATCTGTTCATTCTCTAATTGGGTCTCTTAAGACTGAAGTGACCTTCCATCAGCTGCCTTCCCCCCTTGTGGATCTCAGTCCTTTCTATCTTAAACCTTTAGCATCATCACCTACAAAACTCAAAAACTCACTTAAAATAATAGAACTGATAGTTAATAGACTTGGAATAGTAGGTTTGTATATATAGAAATGAACACAGAACTATCATAACATGCACTTATTGGTTCTCTGAACCCTGCTAGCTGGTGGGCTACTTTGTCAGTCAGGTAGTGCTCCAGGTTGCTTTTGCTCAGGGCTTGTCTTTCATTACCTTAACCAGTCTTGCTGCCCCTCGTGGTTGTGTCTTAGCCAATTTCTCCAGCATACCACCATCCTTGGGCTTCTTCCCCAGCTGATTTCTGCTCCCCTTCCCAGACCCCCATATACTATGTCCAGGGATCCCCCTGCAGGTTTTTCATTGACCCCAGATCTCCCTTGCCTACTCCCCTACATAAGAGGCAGAAAGCCTTGTATGTAATTTCATGTAGGAGGCAGGCATGTGACTATAACTACATGTCCAAGCTTTAAAGGCCTTGAAGCCTACAAGAGGCACCTCAGGGCTAATGCTCAGTTTCATGTTTCAATCCTAACTTGTGTTGTCCATTTGGGTCCTGACCCTGGGAACAGTTTCACATAGGCCTGTGCCTACATGGCACTCCCATGAAGTTCAGAGAAACCTGTGTTACAACTTTAGGCTGTAAATCTTTCAGGGCAAGGGCTGCATCTTCTTATATATCTGTACAGCTCTTAGCATGCTGAATGCTGCTGATGTATAAATATGTAACTAATAACTTTGCATATTTTTTGATGGCTGATATAGCCCAGAGGATGAGAGCGCTGATTAGCCAGGGTGCTGTGTATTTTTAATTGCTCTATAGGTGTATTGTCCCCTCCTGTGTGTTTAGATGTAAAAAAAAAAGGCACAACTGGCCAGTAGTTTGTCAAAGGGCAAGAGATGATGTAATTGTTTCAATTAGGCAGAAGTCAAAAAGCAAACTTCTCAAACCAGGGGTGTCATCCATCCTGTGCAGCTCCCAACAAGTCCAGAAATTTGGCAATGGGGGAATGGTGGTAGAATCCCACCTGCAGCAATGGAGGAGTGGTAACAGTGCCAGAGTCATAGCTTTGGCTATTAACAGCGCCACCATGCCCTTGCTGCCAGATTTCCAGACATGTGGGGAGCTCTGTGGGCTGAATGACATGGCGCCATGCACTGGACCATGCTGGTGCATAGGGTCTCTCAGTGCCTAAGTTTGGCATATGGGGTCAGGCCATCATTAGATCCAGTGTGCACACTTGGGCTAGCACCCTGCATTGCACCTGCAGACCAGCGCCATGCTGGATCTGGTCTGTGGACTGGCTCCATATCACATATTCAGCCCTTGGAGCCAGCTAGGTTGAGTAACGCTGTTCCAAACCAAACTCTTCCTTATTTTGAGGGTCATAGGGGAGGGTTTAAAACAGAAATCCCTGCATCTAGGCTGGTTTCTCTGATTTTGACTTTTTAAAAAAAATAGTTTTGGATCCAGCAAAATGTCTGCCTTCTGGTACTGGTTTTGACAAACAGGACTAGATTTAATTTTAAAAAAGGGTACAAATATTGCTCTCCAAAAATTTGGGAGACCTGTTTGTAAGACTTTGGGCCAGCTGAACTCTAAATGCTTGGACTTTGGACCAGATTCTTATTGATAATATTTCTGGCATATTCCCAACTTCAGTCTTCTGATGATTCAGCAGTTTCATCTGTTCTACATTAAATACAGGGCATCTTTTGTGGCTAAGGGGACTGTGAAAAAGGGGAGCTGTAATTGTGTGCAGCCAGTGTTATGCTCAGATTTGGTTTTATTACCTTCCTGTTTAGAGGTGAGGACAGAGTAAACAAAAACTGTATTATTGGGTACTACAAGTAGACTGTTATATTGAGTAATATAATATAATATAAACCAAAATAGTTGGTTTTAATCTATTTTCATCCCTAGCATATGCCTTTTCTTTTGGAAAACCAGTTACAAACTGTTGCTGGGTATTTTGTAGCCATAAGTTTAGTGTCTCCTCTCCACGGAAGCTGAATATGTGGGGGCCCAAGGGCCCTGGCTCCCCTTGGAAAGAGGGCTGTCACCTGAAATGCGTAAAACTTTCCACATATCCAGCATCTTGGTTCCCAGCCCCCACCCCCTGGGTAAAAATAAAAGTTGGTACTTATGTCTTTCCCTGTCTGTCTCTCTTCTTCCTAGGGGTTTTTCCTTCTACTTCTGCATAGATTTTGGTGAGGTGACATCTGTTTGTTTTTCCTTTGCCAGGATCCTTCAGACGTCTTGGAGCACTGAGGATTTTCCTTTGACTACAGGAACAGCTGTGCCTTGACCAGGCTTGCCCTCTGGGCAGGTAGGCTATGAGGGGCATTATGGGGGCTAAACCATTACCTGGTGCAAGCCCTTTCTAAATGTTAGGTTCACTTGGTCATGCACTGTCCATTGTTTCAGCTGAGGAAGACCCTGAAAGCAGAATACCGTGAATTGCATCAGTGCTTCTCCACAGTTGGTCTGTAGAGGATACAGTTGTGTGGTATAAAGCATTCCTCCATCGGAGCTGAGCTCACAGTCTTTGCCTCACTTTCAGGTGCTGAGAAATGAGAGGTCAGAAATCAAACACAGGTCTCCTCCAGAGCTGTCTTACCACAAGGCCACAACTCGGTCAGTACTGTGCGTTTTAAAAGGAAGCATTGCAAATAGTTCAGATGGGATGCAGGAATCTGACTAGTACATAAAAGGGAAATGGGGAAACTATCTATGTTAGCTAAGGCAACCATCAGTGATCTTTACTAACTTGACAATGCTTTATTCTATTTTAAAAATAAGAAACTGACACCTAGGAAAGCTAGTGGAAGAGGCAGCTCTGTGTGAAGCACAAATGGGCAGTGACCTTAAATTCTTCCCTTGGTTACATCTGTGTAGCTGTTGACAACCAAAATAGCCAGAATGGCTCTCTACAGCTTCAGAAGCAGAAGTACCAGCTTTGTGGTTACACCCAGTCACAGGTAGGTACCTGGCAGTTTAGACTACCTAAGGCAAAGGCAGCCGGATGTGATGCCACTCACACCCAGCCCTGGCATGCTATTGACTACAGGAACTGCTATGCTTTAGCAATGCTCTCTGGGCAGGTAGGCTATTGGGGACATTGTGGGGGCCAAGCCATTACCTGATGTGATCTAATGGAGTTAAACTTGGATTTAATGTTTATTTTTATAGAGCACACGAGGTTCACTAGAAGCCATCAGACCATTTCCAGTATATCTTACTAGTAGGGATAGAGGAGCAATGATGTTTAACCAGGCACCCAGGGTTTCTTGCGATCCTTTCAAGGGTGCCACAGGGTGTCACGCACTGTTAGCACTGTTCAATGTGCATACATGATTTACAAGAAAAACTCAGGGATTTCAAATAGGAATTCATAAAGTTAAAAACAGTCTGACCTGTTATGGTCTTTCTGACTTCTTTTCAGCAGAAGATTTGCTTGAATGTTTCCACTCAGGAAATGAGTGAAAAATAAGAGTTGGCATTTTCCAAGGGGTTTAGTGAAGAGTGTTTTGAGTTGAAAAGGTTGAGAGCCACTGGGTTAGAGTGCTGTTATAGCCTTGATAGCTCAGGAAATGTCCCAAAAGTGAGGGATTTTTGTGATGGCTTTTATTGAATTAATTGTACAGCTAGGAGAGAGGTTGATCCAACAAATATATCACAAAAAACCCTTGCCTCTCAGATAACTTAATATATATTTCCTACCGAAAAAAAAGCATTTTAGAAGACTACTATTAAGGTTGCAAAGTCAAGCATTTAAAAATAAAGAGATGCCAGACTTCAGGTTGCCTGAGCATCCATAATATGACCCCCTACTGTACATTATGATAGTGTCTTTAATTACATAATTATATACAATCTCTACACAGGACCTTTGTCTCATTCATTGCACAGGATGCATGGTGTGAAATTACTGATGAGTTATTCAGTATTTTGTTTCTCATTGTTCATCATGTTGCCCATATTTTATCTACTGCCAACTATCTGAACCATGCTCTGCAGACAAAATAATTCCTTTTCTCATAGACCAAGGGTAGGCAACGTTTTTTGGCTGGAGTGCCGAAAAAGCCATAATGTCTACCTTGAAAGGTGCCAGAGTGCTGGCATATCAGAAAAACAAAACAAGGGGGGAGGAGTACATAGCAGGACACACTGCATATTAGTGTTATAAGGTCTCTCTCTCTATATATAATGAAACTATTGTTGTATGTAAAGTAAATACTGGGGCCAGGGCCCACTGGCAGCATGGGGCTGGGGCCAGGCCTGCCGGTAGCATCACAATGGGGCAGGGGCTGTCGGCAGCACTGGGATGGGGCCAGAGCCCCAGCTCCATCCCCATGCTGCCGATGGCCCCAGCCCAGGAGCAGCACTGGGCCAGGGCTTGCAGCGGCGGCAGCGATGGCCTGCCAGCAGCACGTGGCTGGGCTCACCGGCAGTGCTGGGATGGGCACGGGCCCCACATCCCGGCACTGGCACTGGGCTGGGGCCTGTGTTGGTGCTGGCTGGGACCAGTGCTGTTGACGGCCCTGGCCCAGCAGTGGTACTGGGCTGGGGTGGGTGGCAGCGGTGGTGTCGGTCAGGGCGAGGCCTGCTGGCAGCACGTGGCTGGGGCTGGACCTGGGACCCACAGCAGCAGTGGGGTCGGGCCCGGGGCCTGCGGTGATGGGGGGCCGGGGGCCGGACCTGGACTGGAGGCTGGGGCAACAGGGGGGCCAGACCCGGGCCTGGGCCCGCGGCAATGGTGGGGCCGGGCCTGCCTGCATCAGGGCTGGGCCTGGGGCCAACTGCAGTGGTGGTGCCAGCTGAGGCCTGCTGGAAGCATGTGGCTGGTAGCGTGGGGCCCTGGCCAGGGCCAGGGCCAGGGCCGGGGTTGGGGATGGTGGTGGTGCCGGGCTAGGTTTGGGGCTGGGGGCTTTACCTTGCTGGGTTTGGTGGCATAGTCAGGTTGTTGTGGGGCTGGGGGTGGCAGCAGCACAAGGCTGTTCCCGGGCAGTCACATGCTGCTCAATCTGGGCACGCCTCTTCCCGACCCTTGGGGCAGGAAGCAGCCTGCGTGCCATTAAAAACCATGCCACGTGCCACCTTCGGCATACTTGTCATAGGTTGCTGACCCCTGTCATAGACTTTTCTATGATGCTTCCATCTCCAGTCTCCAAGCACTTCACAAACATTAATTCATGCATTATCAAAGTCAGAGGGTGAGATTATTCCAATTTTTTAACAGTGAGAGGTGAGGCACAGAGAGACCAGATGACTCTTTACTGCTTTTGTACCCTGCTGGTCCAGCTTTTATCCCATTTGCATTTGGGTCAGATGGGTTTTTTCTCCATGCTGAACAGAGAAG
Source organism: Crocodylus porosus (assembly GCF_001723895.1). Lineage (NCBI taxonomy): Eukaryota > Metazoa > Chordata > Crocodylia > Crocodylidae > Crocodylus > Crocodylus porosus. Next base: position 45,186,095 of record NW_017728943.1, read on the forward strand.
GTCTCTAGTGCCCAGCTCACCCTGGTCCACAGCATGTGGGAAAAACAAGGATAGGGGATGTCTTTCTCAACTCCTGTATCCCTGAGCTGGAGCATGTGCTTAGTTGCCCTGTGTGGACTATGCATACACACTCTTCTCATGTGCCACAGCTGTGAGGGGCTCAAGTATGGGCTGGGTGGATGGACTCTTTGGATATTTTGGCTGCTGAAAATGAAGTCCAGTCTTCCAAAGATGTAGATCTTGGCCAAGTTTGGGTATTTTTTCACTGGGAGATCAAAAGGTGCTTCCCTGCTAGAATTCAAGCCACTGAACCAGAGATGGGGGTGCCAGAACATTTCAAAGAAGAGTTCTCAGAATATCTTAACACGGGCAAAACAAAGTTTTATTTCCTAGCCTAGTTTAGCCAAAATGCGTTGAACCATTTTGGCTAAAAATTTCCAAATATTTTCAGACTCTGCCATACCACACTATAGAAAACTTCAGCCTAAAGAGTAAAGTTTCACAGAGTTACAAGCAAGTGAAAACAAAGTCTTGCAATGGGGAGTAATTGGCAGTCTGAATAACATGCAGTGCTACCACCCCTGCCTATCATATATCATTCTTTATGTTAGATCAACCTAATGAACAGAATTACAGCAAGGTTTATTTGGCCCTTTTAAACAACATTGTTTATAATACCAAGTGTATCTACTCAGAATACAATTTTTTTTCTGCTAAAAATAAATGTGAATAAACAAGACTGACGTGCATTTAAGCTGCACGTGTTAAGTGCATTGCACTGTTTAATGTAAACACACCCTAGAAAAGATGTCTTTGGCCTTATCTGGAAGCAAGAAGTTCATATCTGATTTGTCTTGTAGATAGAAATAGTTCTGCCGAAATCAAAGGGACACGACAAATGCTAAGTAAGTTTCCTGACTACATCTATTGTGGAAACTGAGTTACACTAACAGCACCTAGGCATTCAGCACAACTTCATTTGCATAACAGGCAAGTCTTACAAACAGTGTACACACTGTGTCCTCACCAATTAAGCTTCCTTTTTTGTCTTTCGCTCTTCTTCGTTGGTTGTTCATAAAAAGAAGAAAGTTTTCCCCTCCACCCTTGGTGTTACAAAGACAAGCTGCTAATGAAGGAGTGATGAATGGTCTGATTGTGTTACTGTTTGTATAGTTTTACCTTCATTTGCATCAGTACCAGGCACAGATCCCAAGACTCATTTTTCAGTTTTTGGTGCTCTTCTACATCCCCCACCCCTGCCTCCACTGGGCTCAAACAAACACATTCATTATGAGATTCAGGAACACAGAATAAGATTATTTCCTTTCTCTTCCCACAATACTACATGAAAATATAGATCATTAGATCTCCCCTGTCTGAAATTACAGGTTGATTTTTACACTCTGATACCTGTTGGAGAATACATTCATCTCCATGTCTTTTCTTGGCAGTATTTAATGCATCATATCAACATTTGCATCCACTTACTGTTCCAGGGAGTAGAACCATTATTTATTACCTATTTCCATCAGTGCCTGCTCTATGTATAATACTGCAGAAAAACAGAAAAGACCACACAGTCCCTGCCTCAAGAACTCACAGAGAAGAAGCCAAAAAATGCAAAGCTTTGGTGCACAGGTTCACACTACAGCAAACTGTGTTTGCTACGGCAATCTCTTCGAAGCAGCAGATGAGCTTCTACCTTCTCCAGCTTGTAGTTCACAAGCCATTCATCATTTCTGGAGCTCTCTCTGGTTCTTCCCATTTTTTCTGTCATTTGAATTTTTATCAAGCATCAAAAAATAACAGTTTTTAAAAAAAGCAAAGCAAAGAATGCAGTTCTTTGTTTTCCGTATTTGCTGGGGAACAAGCCTCACTTCATTGAATGCCAGGGAGAGGATAATGCAATTGCCCATTAGGCTTGTTTGCATCTTTTTCCAGGATGACAGCTTAAGTCTGCTAGCTACAGATGGCCTTTGAAAACCGACAACACTTGCTGTTATGCCAGTGTATGACTTCATCGATGTGACTCTGCATGTGACTGCAGCTTTCTTCCTCTTCTGCTTACAGAGACTGTTTCACAGTCTCCAATTCACTGGCACAAGAATAGCAAGAGGGTCGCTTTGCATAAAGGAATAAACAGCTTGAAATTGCTCTGCTGCTTGTAGGAAACATTTGAAGCAGTAAAAGCATGTTGCTAAAATGTGTTTGTTTGGGTTTCTTACCCACCAATTTGAAGTTAACTTGGATGAACCTAATGCATCTTTGTAACTGGAATGCTGTTTAAATTCGACTTGTTCATTTCAGTCTGTCCATGTACGATTTTCTACAGTGCCCAGTACTTATCTGAGTGCTTTCCATTAGATCTGCATGAGTGAATTCCCAGTGTACTTCATGGAGTTCTTTGTTCTTCTTTTCCCCTTCATTATAGGAAGTACTACCTTAGGCACATGCAAAGAAACCGTGTAACAGCAGTTCTTGGTCTTGCTAGACTCTAGGCACCCACTGGAAAATGCCAGCTCTTACCTTTACTTGTTTTTTGACTACAGAAAAATAATAGAGCAATTTTTCTGTTGCAAAGAGCTCAGAAAGGCCACAACAGGTGAAAATGGTTTTGACCCTAGGGATTCCTGTGTGAAATCTCTGGTTTTATCTTGTGAATCATGTAGGAGTTTGCACACTTAACCGTGCTAATATTGTGTGGCCTCCTGCAGCTGAGAATCGCTGCTTTATAAAAATGCATTATTCTGCTGAAGATAGCAAGCTTTCTCAGAGGAGGCCCTGTAGAGCCAGCCACTGTATTAATCAAATCTCCTGTGGAAGCTTGTTCTGCAGCTGAACACACTTGATAAAGAAATGTTTTATTACCATCACTCAATACAGTTTGCTCCCATACAGTGTCTCAGACAGACAGGGTTGTATGTGGGCCAGCGGTACTGGATGTTTTAAAAATTTACCAGCTCTTCTCAGCAGAGGACAGTTTTCTGTGCCTTATTGCTTTATGTGCCTTATAAAGCTTTAACTGCCTGAGTTTTCATTTGTATACTGGGTGTCTGCTACTGACTGAATTCTTTTGGAATATTTCAGCCAAAACATTTCAGCTATATCAAAGAAGGCAAGGGCAAAATTGGGGGAACACATTGCTTCTCCATGTTAAAAACACTCAGACCTTTTCTTTAGAAGGCTCTTTTGTGTCCCCATGCTTTGGAGTAGGCACTTGACATTTAACAAAAAGTAACAGGTCAGGGCTGTTTTTTGCCATCTTGGTGAAAATCCACCCACATTTGGTCAAGTTATAACATTTGAAAAATCTCAGTTTACACATGCTGAGTTGAGATAGATATACTAGAGCTCCCAGCTAGAATCCCTGAAGAGTTGTCTTCTTCGAGCATGATCACACCTTTTGCAGCTCCTTTGAGTAATCCAGATGGTACAAGTACCTTTCCCACAGAGCAACTGGAGCTTTCTCCAGACCGGGGCTACAGGTGAAACCAGACTTCCCCTGTAGTACCTGCTCTTAGCTGTTCCTGGTAGTTGGGCTAGATCTGGGAACAGAGATGGAGACTTTCTAGGTGAGGAAGATGGTTGCTGAAGGAGGAACAAGGACAGGTTTCCCTCACTTTATATTGTACACTTGTTCCTGGAAAACAGCACATAACTTGAATTGGCATAAAGGGAACTTACTTTACAATGTAACAAAATAGGGATGCGTTCCAAGGCCTTGACTGTACTGACCCCCAGACCCATTTCTACCACTTCTACAAGACAATTTTGGTATTCCCCAACAGCAGACAGTACACACAAGCACAGGGTGGTGGTAAACGTTACCATAATGAGGATGGCAACTACAAAAACACGTGTTGCAGACAATGAGCGAGGAGCACAGAATCACACAGGAGGCTATATTTTGGTGCACATCACTCCCACATTACACTGCACAAAGCAGCTGACTGCAGGCTTCCATCACACCGATCACATAAGAGTGAATTTACCTCGCATATAACGAGTTTTTGGTATTAAAGGGTCATTGCATAAGAGCAAATTTGCACATACAGAACCTGCATAAAGCGAGGGAAACCTGTAAAGGGACAGAGGTGGTGCTGGAGCTTGGAGAGGTTAGAAGGGACATGGTGAAACAGGTTGTGGGGAATAAGTATGAGCATTTGAGCTCACTGGAAAACATGTCCCTTCAGAGCCTGAAAGGGAACCCATATTTCCAAAGTCTCTTTATTCCTCTGCTCCCATAGTATTTATCCTTTTTGTATTTATCAACATGGAGGATGACAAGCTGTTGCTGCTGTTGTCAGTCCATTAGAACAAGTGGCAGATGCAGCACAGCACTCAAAAGATAGGGAATGGCATAATTAAGTTTTGCCTGTGCACCCTTAATTTGGCTACCTTGAGAACACACACACACGTGTATATGTGTGTATGTCTGTGTGTGCGTGTGTGTGAAATATGTGTACTATGTACATACAAATAAGATGATAGTCTTTACATACTACTGTTTTTTTCCCCATGGGACCTTTACCTCATATTGTACAAGCTGGACAGTGGCCACTTAATGAGCAGATAGTCAATACTGTTTTGTTCTCATTGTTTATATGTGGCTTACTGCTTTATTTAATGTACCCTGCCTTGGAGGCAAAATTATTGATTTCCTTCTGGGCTTTTCTGTAGCATTCATCGCTAGAGTGATGCCTCATAAATATTAATAAACTGATTCTTTTCACAGTGCCTTTGTTTGTTGAGGGAGTATTATCATTTCCCTTTTAATATAAGAACAGAGGTGCATAAAGATTAAGGACAAGATTATTCACCAGTTTTGGGGGACCAGCTGCCATACCTAAGGACATGAGTTGTCAGAGTAGGTTGCCTTATGTAGCACTTCATGTCCTAGGCACAGCTCTCATTCATTCGGTTGCAGTGTAAGTGCTCAGCACTACTTCCAGCTTGGCCTCATGGTCTGGAGCTGGCCAGTCAGAACCTGGAGAACGCACACCAAGGGTACAGGCCAAGCATAGATTTGCAGCAGCTTCAAGGCGGGTGGAGGGGAGCTGCTGCTCTAAAGTGCGCAGCAGCTGTCGTGCTGTAGCTGCTGAATCTGCAGGAGCTTGTAGCCGTACCAGTGACCCAAATCGCCTTTGCTTTGAGCATGGATATAGCAGGGTTAAAGTCGGAGCACTTTCACCACTCTGGAATTGCTACAGGCTCACGCAGAGGTAATATTTGTTATGTAAGAGCTGCAGGATGGTTCCCCCTATATTTTTGAAGCTGCATATTTTTTAATATATTTGTCCATACCCCTGAGTGATAGCTTGTGAAGGGTTTAGTTTAAGTGATATGCCTAGCATCATGTGAGCAGAGGCAGGGATAGGACCTAATCCATCACAACAACCTTTACCTGCCTCAGCATAAGCACATTCTTTCTCTTTGTGCAGTGCCAGGCCTTGTTCACTTCATGCCTTCCAACTTTCACCAGGTCCCAGCAAAAACACCCTTTTTCACTGCAAAACCCTGATTCAGTCACAGATTGGGTGGAAAGAATAGGATACAGCTATCTCCACAGTAACTAAAGCTGATATCTTAATGTGTACACACTACCAAGAGGCTGAATTAAGGTTGCAGAGGCAGCCTTATTTCTGGCACTTTCTAACTTTAGACTGCTTGACTTTGCAACCCTCATGTTCTTTTGTGCTAAGTTGGTGAATGTGCATGTGTAATAGATGATTCATGGGAAGGAAAACTGAGGAATGTGACAATAGATGACATGCAGGCACAAATCTTAGCAGCTTTTGAAAATCCTCCCTGCAGTCTCTAACCATTGTTATTAGCAGGGTTTTCCATTTGCTGCGAAAAAACACAAATTTTCTCATTTTAAGGAGAAAGATTGCAGATTTTCTCTTTTAAAGGAGAAAAACACAGATTTTCCTCCTTTAAAGGAGAAAAACACAGGAAACTGCAGGTTTCCTCTTGCAGGCTGTCAGTCTTCCAGCCTGCGAGTTGCTGCTTAGCACTGGGGGGAGTGAAGAAGAGCAATTGGAGGCAGGAGGCACCATATATGTGTGCATGCACACATGCATGTGGCCAACAGCGTACAGGGCCAGCGGGCTGCAGGTTGGGAGTGAGGGGCATCAGCAGGGCCAGGGGGCTGTGGGTTGGGAGTGGCAGGCTCTGGCAGGGATGGGGGGCTGCCAGTTGGGAATGAAGGGCATCAGCAAGGGCTGCTCAGTGCCACAAAGCAGCAAAGGGACAGCCAAAGCTGCACCCACATTCTGGTGAATGCAAGAGGTGGGGGAGCTCTGATTTTCCATGATTAAAAAAAATAGACACCAAAATATACAGGTATTTAGAATGTATTTATTATAATGATTCAGGCACTGGTAGGCTTCCAAATTGCTTTAAAATGGTAAACATATCAATAAAACTGTTAAACTGATACCTACATATATATAGTGGTATTTCATTTTGATTGAGGAAAATTGGGGTTTTTTAATCAGAGAATTTGGAATTTTTTTTGTAAATGGGAGCATTTTGGATTTTTTAACAGAAAAAATCAGGATCCCTGCTGATTAGAAGGGCAATGTTTGTACATGCCGAGCCCAGGATATGTTTGTTCCAGGATAAACACAGGCACAACTTATCCAGGGACAACTGCAATGTCTGTTCCTAGCTTAAAAATACTTTTTTTATGCATAACAGCAGTCCAACAAACTTGAAAAGGGGTGGGTGACCCCAAAACATTTGAGAACCATTGCTATGAACAAAACCAGGCAGGAAACATCTCTGTTCATAACTGAATTGAGAATCTGGTGCAGAATGCTTTTTTTAATTATATTTTTTACTTATCCTCTATAGACCATCATGCTAACACGCCAAAAATTCATATTATAAAGAGTGGTTCTTGACCACAGATCAAACTAGGTTTTATGCACTGTGTGCATTAAACATGTTACCAGTCTGACTCATGGCTTCTAGCTGCAGCCAGGTCCCGAGGGTGGTGTCTGAGAAGCTTTGTCCAAGTGGAATTTCTAGGAGACATTGTGACCATTGAGAGCAGGAGCAGCCTACGCAGGTGACTGGGACTAAGATTGGTTAGGCAAAGAGAATGAGTGGGACAAAGACATGGGTCTGGTCTAGTCCTGGGTGTGGCAAAGGTAGGGTGTGATGGGGCACAATCAGTCAAGTTTGGGTGCAATAGGCAGAAAACTCTGCACCCACTGGCCACATCTACACTTGTGCTTTAATGTGCATAATGCATGTTAAAGCGTTACAAGAAAACCATGCTCTTTAGCCAATGTGTATTAAAATAGGCTAATGCACATTTTTCTAATACTTCACAGTGGAGGTACTAGATTTAATGCACATTACCTAAAGTGCATTAATGAACTTGTAGACACGCCCACTATGGCATGCTTCCCTCGGGAGCCTGGAATGGTACCCAAGATTTCTGAATCTCAGTGTAGCAGGGCACTAAGTTGCCTGCTACTTGGAGAGCAGAGATAAGGACCCAGGTGCAGGTTGCTGGGACAACCGGTTAATGAGGGTAGTGACTCACATCTGGCTGGTCAGCTGACTGGAAGGGGCAGGGCCTGGTGTCTATATAAATCACAAGCCTGAGACCAGGGGGGAGTTGGCTGCTGGCTGCCAAGGGAAAGGAGCCCCGCCTAAGTAAGTAAAGAGGAGAGGCTGAACTGCACAAGCAGGCTGATACTGGGGGAGAGATGGAGCAGTTAGAATTTATGTTATAGCCCGGGGGCTTATGTTTTGTCTTTGCTGTTTACACCAGAGGTTTGGGTGAGGCTATTAGGGGTTGGAGGAGGCCTCATAGGGGACCCACAGCAGTGTGGGAATCCCAGCCCCAGAGAGGGGGCACTGAGTGCCCAGGGAGGCGCAGAGAGAGAGAGACAGGGTTGTGGAGAGCCTGAGCACCCAGGGAGGCGCAGAGAGAGAGACAGGGCTGCGGAGAGCCCGAGTGCCCAGGGAGGCACAGAGAGAGAGACCAAACAACATCAGTTACATCTGCGAGGCTTGGGGCGTGGTAAAAGGGTGGTTGAAGCCACGCATAGCCCATGAGGCCGGGGTGTACCGAGACACACCCATTACTGATCGAGGCCAGGGTACAGCAGAAAACCGTGTCCAAGAGGATGGAGAGGCAGCCTCCCTATTATACGATAATGTCAAAGACATGGCAGGTGAGACTTGAGGGTGCTTTGAGGCAAACTTGGCATGGTAAGGGGGCGCTAGGGGAGATCACGGCCACCCCTAGGATGCTGCCCCGTTACACTCAGCATTCCAACATTGTGAGCCAGTGCTGGAAAGACCCACTTGTCTGGCTCAGTGTCAGCCTTTGGGATGGGTTCCATGGCAGAAGAAGTCATATGAGAGGATTCCATGATTTTAGGAAGTTTGAAAACAAAAGTTGATAGAAGTTTCTTCTTCTCCTTGTGTCTACACCACCACATAGTAGATTATAACCTGTCATTATGATCAGTTACTTTTGTTAGCTCAAATGGCCAACATCTGCATGCTAGATCTAAAGGTTGCAAAGATGCTGATGGACCTGTAGGTATGCCAGTATGATGTCAACATTCTGAGTTTTTGTATTTCTCCAGTCTGCCTTTCTTAAAACTTTGTAAAATAAATGCTAGGAAAAAATGACATGGAAAGTGCATTAGTAACATGTTGAAGTTGAGCACTCATATGGAGCAATTCCTGACTCTTCTGGTACAAATTATATGATTACATACTGTTTTGCAGATGAATTAGGCTTGTGTAGTAAAGAAAGCTTTTGTCTGTTAGAGTCTTGCCTCATTTGATTCAGGAGCGGGAAGAGGCATGACAAATGAGGAAGGAAATTTCAGGAAGATGAAGGCTGCTACCAAGCTCTTTTTTTACAGGTGGCCACTCTGTGTTTCTCACTCTTGGGGGGTGAGCCTCATGTTTGATTTGCAGAATAGCTGAGTAGTCACAACTACAACTAGAGTCAATGGAATAGGTGCTTGAAAATTATAAAATATGTATATTAAGTGCTCTAAAAAATCAAATCCTGGGTGCATCGAATTTGGCACTCTAAATCAGTGGATATGTTACCATCAGCCTCTGTGCCTCACAGCTTCCATTTGTAAAATGTGGTTAACGCGGCCTTGCTTCATAGCATGTTATATAGATGGACTTATTCATGTAAAGGGCTTAGATATGGTGGTGATATGTAGCATAGAAAAACTCACATGGAAACTAAAATTTTCTCTCTAAAGTCCTTTTCAAATAGAAAACAGTAAATAAGGCATGGGACCATGTATTGAATAACAATAAGAAAGCAGAGCACTGAATAGTTGCTCATCAACAGAACACCATCCATTCTGCTCATTGGATGTGGCAAGAGATGCATAGAAAATAGGATGCGATTATGTAGTTAAAGAAATTGTCATCATGCAAACAGACAGAGGGCTGAATTAAGGAGAACTTGATTTTTGCAAGCAGAATGTTTTGGGTTTTTTCAAATGTAGTTTCATGTGTATAATTTAATTTAAATTGCTGAGACTTGCTGATGACAACAAAACTTATTGGTGACATGCATCACCAAATACTGGTTTCCTTTCTGCTGACTCTTGAACTACCCAGCGTGCTTCCCCTGAGTCATCATGCTGCAGTAGACTGAGTCTCTAATGCTTCCATTTCTTCACTGGGCTGAGGTCCACAAATCCATTACACAGTGTTTCTCAGCCCATGGGCTACAACCCAAAAGCAGGTTGCAAGAATATATAAAAGGGTTGTGGACAAATTTAAAAAATGGGTTCTCCCAGGTGTGGGGAGGGGCTGGGTGTGTTGGGATATGGGGGTGGAGAGGAGGCAAGCTGCTTCTTGCAGGTGGAAACTCTGCCAGCCTTCAAGGGAAAAGCCATGGTTCCCCATGTTCTTTTATTTTTAAAAGAATCCATTTGTAGCCCGGGTACACCCAGGGGATGTGCCCTGTCCTCTGATGACAGTGGTGATGGTCAGGCAGGGTGCTGAGGAAGGGGTCAGCTACTAGAGAGACTTTCCTCCCCTCTCTATAGAGCTAGGCTGAAACCAAGTACTTTAACTATGTACAATTTATTACAAGAATAAATACAGACACTTAATAGAATATTTACAAGGCTTAACATATAATACTATAACATATAATACTGTAACTATAACTTAACATATAATACTATATATAATATTCCACAATTCACATATAATACCAAATATGAGCCAAATACCTTACAACCTATATAACACAATTAACACGTAAGAATATTAATGTGTATAACCCAAGCTAATTAACACTACTATTTCTTTAAACCTTCACAAATAACAATACCAATATACACATTGAGGCATTAAAACACATAAACCATATAACCCCCCCTTAAAGAATAGCCTGAGCTATATAGCCCTTAACACAACAACCTCAAAATAGGGGGTGCACTGAGCACCTCCCCGAGGGGTTTTCCTGAAGCCTCTCCCCTTTAGGGCCCTGGGATGTGGACATGCCCCTCCCACAATGGAGGGTGGAAGTGGCAGACCCTCCTCATTCGTGTTGGCCTCCCCTGCGGGGCCAGCTTCCCCGGAAACCAGTGCTTTCTCTTTGGAGAAGTCAAGGCTCATCCCCTGGTGGCTGATTCTGCAAGATCCTCTTCCTAGTGGCGCCTTCGGCTCTCCTCTATGGCCTGACACCCTGCACTGGGCACCCAGGGGTCTCTCTCTTGCAAGCTCTGACTCCCCGGTCTCACACTGGGGGTTCTCCCCTTTCCTGGGCCTGGCTCTGGGCACTGGGGCTCTTTTAGTTAAAGGTGGAGCCGCACTGCAGGGTTCCAGTCACTTGGCCTAGTGCCGGGGCTAACATGAGGAGCCGTGAGGTGCTTCCAAGGCAGTTCTCCATGCTCCAACCAGCACACTGGGTGAGGCCCGAGCAGCCACGAGCTGCTTCCAGGGCTATCTCTCCATGTGCCAATCTGCACACCAACTGCCCAGCTGCTTGCCGGGTTTGCAGGCTCAAGCCGCCTCGAGTGGCTCCTAGAGCCTGATCCCCATCTGCCAATTCATGCACCACTGAAGCTCAAGCAGGGTCCCGAGGATGGCCATCTCTGGAGCTCATCTCTCCTCGCTGTCCCTTGTCGTCTCCCCCCCAGCGTGCCTAACACGCTCCCCTTTTATACTCTTCATGGGCTCCACCCCCGAAGTTCTCCGGACCTGGCTGGTGCAGTTCCAGTCCAGGTCCAGCTGCTCTTTGCCCCCTCCTTTTGGAAAAGGGTGTGGCATTGCTTCCCTTGTGCTGCCTCCGGATTGGTAGCCAGGCTCCACCAATCGAACAGCAGACCCTTGAGCCTGGGACTCAACCCAAACCCCCAAAAGTAAGCCTGCTACACGTTTTTAAAGTTTGTTGATCCATTTTTAAAGTTTTGCAATCCTTTCATATATTCTTGTGACCCACTTTTTGGGTTGTGGCCCGCAGGTTGAGAAACACTACAGAAAGCCAAGTCCAGGCAAGCACTAGCTTACCCATCCCCTTTAGCATGAAAAATTGGGCATGAAAATTCTGGCAAACCATGAAAACATCAGGCCAACTTAAATAGATAAATGTGATCAGTTGTTTGTAAGGTGAGTGTGACAGGGCCCCTTCAGTCCCCATTACAGGGAAGAAGGGGACAGGGAGGAACCAGGGAGACTGGTATCCACACCCCTAGAAGCAGTATAAGAGGAGAGCCTGAGTAGCAAGGCAGGCAGAAGGGCTCTGGCTGTGGAAAAGGCAAGAGCTCAGGCTGCAGCAAGCTGCAAGAAGAGATCCAGGAGGACGGGGGTAAGTGTGCAGGAAATAGAGGGAGACCTGATGAGCCCCAGAGAAGGTCAGCTGGGTGTTGGGCCTATTCACAAGGACTTAGAAATATGATTAGCCTGGGGGAGAAGAACCCAGAAGACTTACCAGAATAAGCAATGATCAAACCTAAGCGGTGACGGACTAGAGGGACCAGCAAAAGCCTCAAACCCTGTCAAACTAGACATTCCTTCTGTCTAGCTACTTGCTCGCTGAGTAAAATCAAGACATGACAGGCAAGATTAACATGTACACCTATGGGGAAGGGCTGGTAAGGGTGCAGCAGGAAATGCAAGCAGCAACACTCTGGAAGGTAGGGGAAGGTGTGAACTGCTAGGGTGAGTACCAGCACCTCATTTCAAAAGCAGTGCTAGTGAGGTTGATCAGTATTACAAGTACGATCCCTCTGCACCTAACAGACTCAGGCCAAAGACTTCTTGTGGCAAGTGATTGGGGAACACAGATCTGTTTTATGTAGTTATCTGGGATTTAGTTCCTGAGATCAGATGTCTGGAAAAGGGGAACTGATTTTTCCCTAGGGTTACAGTGAAGCTTTATGGAAAGCTGAGGCTCTTTGGAGTCATCAGAAAAGCTGATTTATAGTTCTGGCTCCTGCCAGACACTACAGAAATGATATATGTCAAGCAATAAATTGAAGCTGTCCTGGAAGTACAACAGAAGCAAATAACCATTTTGCAAATAATAGCTGGAGCCTAAGCAATGTGATGCAAAGTCAGTAGCTGTTCTTAATTGCTTCAGAGCTATCCTAGTCATGGCAAGATTATCATTATCACTTGTCAGCATATTGGTTCAGGACCTTTGGAGTCACTGGGGAGATATAGGACCAGCAACGTGATCCTGTGGCAAATGCACCACGTCCAGATCTGGATGTCCTCTTGGCAGAGCACAGTTGACTTGTCTTCCATCATAGCTACAGTTCTGATTGACCTGTCTTGGAAGGTCTGTACTGTTTCTTGGGAGAAGCAGATCTGGCCCTGGATGGGGGAATGTGAAAGGGCATAGTTACTGGCTTGTGTTTGTGGAGTTATATATTCTAGAGCTCCCAATGGGCCCAAATGGAGAGGTACATGGACTGGTGGACACGGAGTAGAATTCTGGGGGACTTTTTTAATGAAACCCAGGCATTTTCCTACTGAGAGAGAAGTCCTTAAAGTTCCTCTTGGATTTGCATTTAAAGGAAGAAGAGTGGGGAGGAGATGAGCTCATACTGCCCACAGATAGGCTAAAAAGAAATACATCTCCAAAGGGGACTACGTCCCCTTCTGGATATGAGTGTACTGTAGTGTTCCCCTTACTCTGGAGGATGGAGTACCTCTGATTTCTTTTTGGTCTCAGTGATGGCTGGTAGCCGGTGCTACCTTCCCCCTGTCTAGCCATGCCCATAGCTCAGTTACACAGAACAGTATGTACTCTACCAGGAGGAGGTCAGTGGAAGAAGAAGCTAAGTTCACTGGTTTAGTTGGTACAAGAGACTGATCTCTCTCTTTTTCTTTTATCCTGCAATGACTGCAGAGATGAGCCTTTGGAAAAGGTGGGGGAGAACAGCAGCTGACAGCGATATAAACAATCCAGGCTGAATTTAAAATAGGCAGGTATACAAGCCTGCTAGAAATGAGAAAATCAAGCCCCACTAACATCCTCCTCCCATACTCCCTCTGGGAGGCGTGAGATAGACATGACATTGAGATTCCATCTCTACTCAGACCAGCTACTGGTGAGAAGATCAAGCTGAGCAGTGAGTTGTTTTCTGTCTCGGCTCTACTCCTGGAAACGGAGATGAGACTGGTTAGTGAGTTTAGAGCCCACATGGATTGCAGGGTCCCGAAGATGATGGGTCTCAAGGTTTATGTTCTTTGTTTGTTTTTGAGACTAGCTCTGGAGGCAGTTATGGAGAGACTCGCCAATCACAGTGTATTGTCTTTGACTGATTTGGGCTGTGTATTAATAACTCAGCTGTGGGCCGTTTGGTTTGAAGTTTGGTGGTAAGAGATAATTCACCACTCAGACAAGGAGCAAGCCTCCCGCAGCACTAACAAAGCCTTGTTCCAGAACTAAATATGGTGGCATCAGTGTTGATGATATTGTAGGCACCCAAGCAATTGCCTTCTCCTTGATGGGTATGGGAAAGGATACTACTTTGAAACCAAGCATTTTATCAAAGGACTGACTTGAATCAAAACTCTGGAAATGAAAGCAAGCAAAAACAAGGGACCCTAGCTGAAAGTCACATCTGTTAAATCTCTGGATTGAGTTCAACCAAGATATAGATCCAAATGCCTCTGAACTTTGGAGAAATTTGCCTCTGATGCTAAACTTTCCGTCTCTCATCCCAGTGTCTGTACGTATCACTTTTTGCCCTCCATCAAACTGTTAAAAAAGACTGGTAGGTTTTTTTCTGATTCCAGTTTTCTATTTCTAATCAATAAATGAAGCCAGGAGCTAGGTAATAGCAGATATGAGCAAAGTGATTTTTAAGACTGCTCTTTAAGGGAAAATGAAGTTTCTACTCTAAATCCTATTGCTCGTTTAGAAATATGGTTCCATGTCATCCTGAGCCCTGAAACTGATGGTTAGAGCCCTGCTTTTTCCATGTGGTATTGTCTTCCTGTTTACGTTGGGATGTCAGATATGGAACTGATGAATAAGGTTGAAACATCCATATTATCCAGTTACAGCCAAGATCAGACGTGATATAAACCAGTGTTTCTCAATCTTCTAAGTAGCAAGTACCCCCTAACTTCTGAAAATGTTAATAAGTACCCCAACATTCAATTTTCTAGGGGATTTTATATTTACAGACGAAGGTGTGCCATATGTTGGAAGAAGCACTGTGTATGTAAGGCTGTGATATGACAGATGTCTGATCTGGTGTGGGCAGGGTTGCCATCTTTTACAGCAGAAGTGCACAACTCAAGTATATACCTGGGCTAGAGGTGATGTTGGCCAAAGCTAGGAGGGCTGAACATCAGATTATTACTGGCGAATTTAAAGTGCTGCGCAGTATGCAGCGCACCACATTTTTTACCATAGTCTTGAGAGAAGGAAGGGGCAAGAGAGAGAGGAAAAGAGGGTGAGAGAGAGTGTGTTGGGGTACCCATGTACCTTCTGCCTGTGTCTCCCGTACCCCCAGGGGTACGCGTACCACAGGTTGAGAAACTATGATATAAACAGCTTTCATTCTGCTTGCATAGCTGGAGTCGCATCCATACTTGCTTTGTTTGTCCCATACTATAGGATTGCATGTACCCCTATTTCTGTGTAGAGCGTAGCCACTAGAAAAGGAGGAACCATCTCATTTACATACTCACTTACATAAATTTCCTGTCTCTCCTTTGTAATTTCTGTCTAATGGACACAGGCTGTCTCTGTGGAAATTTACAGGGAAGAAGTAGATCACACCTCTGTGAAAATGCAGGAAAGAAAAGCTACCAGATCCAATAGAAATTGACTGATTTCCTGCTTTGTTCTTACCAATTCATGCTGTTTCTGTTTCATATTCTTACGTTGCTGAGTAACACTGTCCTCTGCAAACAAAAACAACTATGGAGCTGAATGTGTATAGAATATAATGAGGAGGACGCTTTTAGTCAGGATATAGTGGCTTCCCAGATGACTGCAAGGCAAAGCAAGTCCTTTGCCTTGGTAGAAGCCTCAGAGATGCTTCTTTAGCAGAATATTTGGAAAGCTTTGCTCCCACATCTTTTTTTAAAAAGGTACAAAATAGCATGAGAGTAATCTACAGCAGTGATTTGAAGTGGTACAGTTTGTGGTGATATTGTAGCATTTTGAGCTATTACTGAAAATATGAAGTAGAATTGTGTTGACTCATCATATCTGATTGCTTCTTGATGACACTGGACAGGGACACAGTGAGTCTATTGCTGAAAGAAAAGAAAAATGAGCCAAATTCTTTTCTGTTAAATTGATTTAAGTTCAAGGTTACTGTACTGTAGGGTAACACTGTGGCAGAGAGGATTCTGTTCCAATAATTTTAATAAAAGTTTTGCTCCCCATTCATTTTCTATCCAGATCTCTATCTTGGTCAAGTCACAGGATGGGAGATGCAACTCGGAAGAAGAAAATGACATACAAGCAGAGGCACTGACATGTGATAAGGTCACCAGTCATATAGGAAGGACTACATTCCCATTCAGTTTTAGAGATATAAACCCACTGGAAACTATGAAGATTTCAGGACTATAATAAAGAGCAGAATTTTGTCCCACTGGTGAAATGATGGAGCATCCTTCCTGTAGGAAAAATGCTTAGTCACAAAGCTGGAGATCAATAGACTTGGCTTCAGTTCCCAGTTGGCAGTGCTTGGCTAATACTTGCATTGCATGATACAAACTAATGGAGGTACTTCTGTTTCAAAATCCCAAAGCTTATATATTCAGTAAAATGAAAAACTGCCAGTGGTAATCTTTTAGCACGCTGATGGCTAGACACATATATACTTGGGAGGATTCTCATTGGCCTGGAATCTTACTTGATATCAACAGGGGTCTTGTAGTCTTAATTTGCTACCCCTAACTAGGCCTGATGAGCTCTAACTAATGAATAAATAGGACGAATGACTAAGAATTAGCTCTATAATTTATCTTCCTTTGGTTTTCACGCTACTTTTGAGCCTGACAAGCTCTAAAGGTTTTGCTGCTGCATTTCAGTTTGACAATCAACACTATATTTTATTAAAAGTTTAGGTGTCATAATTTTGTTTCTGTATTTTGTGCTCAGCTGTAGTATCAAAACTGGGTGAGATAATCCGTGTGCTTCCTTGCTCTCTGGTAATCTGAGTAGGATTTTTCACAGGGGTGCAGATCAGAAGAAACTGGGGACTGCCCTGTCAGGTTAGTGTGTGGGGAGAAATAAATTAATTGTAAGGGTATAGACACTAATAGGATTAGGGTTGTTCTCCGTTATCATGAACAGATGGGACACTGGATGCTCTAGCAGGTTTATTCTGTATTTCTACACTGGATCTTCAAAGTGGATCCAGATAATGGGAGAAGTACTGCTTTCACAGCAGGACAATTTAAAGTGATGGTTTTTACTGGTGTAGTGCATCTGCCATATTTGGGAGCCAGTATTACATGGCTTGCCTATCTTGGCCAGCTTGTTATACCTGGATGGTATCATGGGGCACATCTACACAAGATGCTAGAAGTGCAGTAGACTAATTTTGCTCACTAGCACAGCAGGGTCTAGATAGCAGCTAACCTGTGATGTGGTGGCTAGAGTACTGTGTTGGGAAGTCAGAGAGACCACATGGGTTGATAGTAAGTTGATGTTCACGATCACTAATATTTAAAAAAAAAATGAAATGTATTTGCAAAACAACATTCTGGTTCATTGTTCACCTCACTTAGCAACGAAAAAGGAAACTCATTAATGTAAAATAAAGAATAAATCAACGCGGCTCATAGGAAACTTTGTAACATATGGGATGAGGTTTTTTTAATTTTGTTTTTAAATAAAGAAAACCACACCATTGATTCAAAACAAGGGTGTAAGAGCTGAAACAGGAAGCAGAAGTAAGTTGAGCATGATTGGGGTAGTTAAGCATCTATGAGCAAAATCAGCCAGTTAGATCCAAAAGCCAAATACAAAGTCTATTGAAATCAGTGGAAAGAATCTTTGACATCACTGGGACTATGTATGTTGCAAAATTGCAGAATCAGAAACTTGCATTTTGATGGAGCTTTATATTATCTATTTAGAGTTGAATACTTGATGTTTAATAGCTAACTAGCATGTGAAGACTGTAGTTGAACTAATTCATAATTGTTATAATGCTAATCTCTTTGTACAGATGCTTATGCTTTAATTTTTAACCTTGTGTGGGAGGGTGGTTCCGAGGTAGCCACCCCTCCCTGCGTCAGGACCGCCTCCCGCTGGCTAAGGGTCTCTCACCTGTGGTCGCACACGTCCGACTCGCCTGCCACGACTTTGATTGTAATCCAGTTTAGTTTTAGAATGTCCGGCATGTGCCAGCCCAGAAGTGAGACTCCTCCCGTTCACAGGGTCCTGTCGATGAGGGCTCCGCCTCCCCTACACCCTCGCCCGTACCGCCGGGATGTTGACCACCGATCTGGGCCGGTCACTCGTCAGCATAACGCTCAACACGTCCATAAAAGAAATGCAAAGGTCAACACAAAGTTCACAGCCAGGGATTCCCTAGAGCAAGGGAGCGCCTTCTTCCCTAGGCAGAGCACCTTCTTATCTGCTTTCGTCCCTCCACCGCTCCCAACTGAACTCTGGGATTTTCTTCCTCACACCTTGACAAAAAATCAGGCACGGTGTTCGTTTTCCCTGGCTTATACGTCACCCAGAAACAAAAGGGCTGTAGGGCCAATGCCCACCGCATTATGTGGGCGTTGTCCGTCTTGGCAGTGTTTAGCCATCTCAGCAGGGCATGATCAATAATTAGCCTAAACTCCGGCCCTAGGAGGTAATATCGGAAATAGCCCACCCCCCATCGAATGGCTAGGCATTCCCTTTCTATGGTGGAATACCTCCTTTCATGGTCGTTGAGTCTTCGACTGGCGTAGGCTATTGGCCGCTCTACTCCATCTACCTCTTGGGACAGTACCACTCTGAGCACATACGCCGAGGCATCTGTCTGCAATGTAAAAGGAAGGGCAAAATTGGGGGTGTGTAGCATTACCTCCTGGCACAAGGCTCTTTTGAGCTCCTCGAAAGCCTCACGTTGTTCCTTGTTCCACTCAATGTTACCGTTCCTTTGGCCCTTCGTCGTCTCAACCAATGGGCTAGATATTTCCACGAACTTGGGGATGAACCGTCTGTAGTAGCTAGTTAGCCCCAGGAAAGCTCACGTGCGCTTCTTGGTTGTTGGGGCTGCGTAGTCCCTAATAGCCGTGACCTTATCTGTGAGAGGCCGTACACAGCCTTGCCCCACCAAAAACCCGAGGTACTTAGTCTCTCACTTGCCGAGGGCACACTTCATGGGGTTAGCCGTTAATCCCACTTGCCTTAATTCTAGGAGGACGGCTCTGAGGGCTCACAGATGTTGCTCCCACTTTTCAGTATAGATCACGATATCGTCGATGTCTGCTGCGGCATACCCTTGGTGGGGTGCGAGGACCCAATCCATCAGTCTCTGAAAGGTGGCCACCGCTCCATTAAGCCCAAAGGGCATTCTTTTGAACTTGAAAAGTCCCCATGGGGTCCCAAAGGCTGTCTTGGGCTGACCTTCCCTTCGTAATGGGATCTGCCAATAACCCTTGGACAAATCCAGCGTCGAAATGAACTTCGCTTGGCCTATGCGTTCCACCAGTTTGTTAACTTGCGGCATAGGGAACGCATCAAACTGGGTCAAGGCGTTTAACTTTCTAAAGTCCACACAGAGCCTCAGGCTCCCGTCGGATTTCTCCACGGCCACCAAGGGGCTGTGCCAGGGACTACGGGAAGTGTAATGATCCCTTGTTCCAGCATTTTCTTAAGTTCCTCTTTTATCTGCTGGCACTTATGATAAGGAATCCTGCGCCATTTTTCTCGCGCTATCTGTCCTTCTTTGGTGATAATCTTATGTTCTACCCCGACGGCCTTTCCCGGCTGACCCGTAAACACATCCTGAAATTCCCTCACTAAGCCCACTAGTTGTTGGTGTTGTTTAGCTTCCAGCTGTGTCCCCACTGGTATCTGATCTCCTTCCAGGGAGTTACTTAGGTCGCCCTGACCTGTGCCTCAAACTCCTCTGTCTCAGGATCCGGGGAGATTAATAGGCCCTCGGACTCATGCCATTCTTTCAGAAAATTAATATGGTAAATTTGCCGCTCACGCTTAGCCCCCGGCCATAGTACCTCATAGTCAACGGGGCATACTCTCCTTACCACCGGGAATGGCCCCTGCCAACATGTTAAGAACTTGCTGGTAGTGTTGGGTAGTAGTACAAGCACCTTTTGCTCCACCCTTAGTTCACGTTCCTTTGTCTGAACATCATATCTCTCTTTCTGCCAGCTCTGTGACTGCTCCAAGTTAGTTTGTGCTATGTCCCCGGCTACCTGGAGACGGTTCCTAAGGTCTCGCACATACTTGGAGGCTCCCTTGCCTGGATTTGCATCTGCCTCCCATCCTTCTCGTACTATGTCCAACAAGCTATGCGGTCGATGCCCAAAGGTTAACTCAAAAGGCGAATAACCCAGTGAGGCCTGAGGGGCATCTCTTATGGCAAATAAAAGGGGTGGAACCATCAGGTCTCATTTCTTCGGCTCTACTTGGGCGCACCTACGCAGCATCCCCTTTAATGTCCCATTAAAGCGTTCTATGAGCCCATTAGTCTGGGGGTGATATACTGTTGTCTTTAAGTGGCGGACTTGCAACACCTTGCATAAAGCCCCCAACACCATGGACATGAAGTTGGATCCTTGATCTGTGATAATTTCTCGGGGAATCCCGAAATTAGCCACCCATTTCATTAATTCTTCGGCTACCTTGGGTCCTGTTACGGCCCTCAAAGGAATAGCCTCTGGAAATCAGGTTGCATAGTCTATAAATACCAAGACAAATTGATGTCCTGCCCCGCTCCTAGGTAGCGGTCCGACTATGTCCAAGGCCACCCTGGCATAAGGTTCCCTCACCAGTGGCATCGTTTGCAAAGGCACCCTTGGGGGTTTGTGTGTGCTTAGTTTCTGGCACACTTCAAAAGTCCTACAATACTCCTCCACGTCCTCGTATATATGTGGCCAGAAGCACCACCGAGTTAACCGGGCTTCTGTTTTATGTTTCCCCAAATGTCCCCCGAGGGAATTCCTATGTGCTAATCATAAAAGTGGTTCTTGGTAGGATCAGGGTATGACCAATTGGGCCACTTCTTCTTCTTCTGCCCTACCCCGTTTAATCCTATATAGTAACCTGTTCTTCATTTCTACCCTGGGAACTGCTTTTCCATGTTCGGGGGGAATTACCTGTGTGCCGGCTCTCAGTGTTTCCGCCTCCCTGAAGGGTCGGAGTTCTTGATCCCTCTCTTGTGCCTCCCGAAATTGACTGGTGTTGGCTAATGCCTCCACCTCCATGTCATCAGGCGCAGTGGCCTCGGCTCCTACCAGCCCCTCTCTCGGGTTTTCGCGGCCCAGAAGCAACGTTATTAGCTCGAATATCTCCGGCCAGTCTCTACCCAAAATCATCGGGTATAGAATCTCCTCATCCAACCCCGTAGGAATTCTCCTCCAGATCCTTTTCACTTGCACTTCCAACAATCATCTTTCAACATAAGTCTTTGGTTTGTGGAGACACACCATGCGTACTCTGGCACACCGAGGTGTTTGTCTCCACTCGACCAACGAGGGGCGCACTAGAGATTGAGCACACCCTGTGTCTACCACCACCTGGACTGGGCTTCCCTTGACCCAGGCTTGCACTTTGGGTAAGGGTTGAATCTTACCAGTCCCCTGGCCGCCGACCCCGCAGTCCATTGACTCAACTTCTGGAATCATCCCTGACGCCGGCCGACTATCAGGAAAATCCAGGTCTTTGGCGGGCCTTGCTCTAAAATCCTGGGGGCAGTTCTTGGCAAGGTGTCCCTTTCGCCCACACGAGAAACATGTTGGGCCATGGGGGCCGTCTCTCCTGCCCCCCTTGCTCTCTGCCCCTGTTCTCGGTGTGGGGTCTGGCCCTTTCGTACCCCTGTATCTCTGTCAGTCCCCTTGGGCCATATCAAACTGCTCCACCAGCTGCAAGGCCTCCCGTGATGAGGCGGGGCAGTGGCACTTTACCCATTTCTGTGTATCCTCATCTAGATTTGCAATAAATTGTTCTAAAAGAATTTGGTCACATATCTCCTCCTTTGAAACTGTCTCTGGCCTGAGCCACTTACTCAGCAGGTCCGCAAGGTGCTGTCACAAAATGCGGGGAGCTTTCGCTTCATGCAGCTTCTTCTCTCTAAAGGCTTGGCAGTGTCTCTCTGGGGTAATATCCAACCGCTGCAGTATCTTGGCCTTCACTTTGTCATAATCCAGGGCATCCCCCCTTGTCATAGCCCTATAAGCTGCCTGAGCCTGACCAATCAGTAGGGTACCAATATGCCCGGCCCATTTTGCCTTCTCTAAACCTGCTGCTATGGCTGCCCTCTCAAATGTCTCCAAGAAGGCTTCTGGGTCATCTTCCTTGGACATTTTTGGCATGCAAAAGTCCCACTGCCCCCTTTGGGCCCACACCTGATGTTGGAGCAAGTGCTCCTGAAGAGTTGTTTGCCTCATGGCCTGCTGCTGTTGTTGCTGCAGCACTTGGGCCATTAAATTAATTGCTTGTTGCAATGAGTCCATCCCTGGTACGCTAGTCTGGTGCTCCATTTGTCCCTCTTAGTATCGTCAGAGAGGCCGCTGCCGGAGTCTCCCTGCCAATGCACCACTGTGGGAGGGTGGTTCCAAGGTAGCCAACCCTCCCTGTGTTGGGACCGCCTCCTGCTGGCTAAGGGTCTCTCACCTGTGGTCACACACATCCGACTCTCCTGCCACGACTTTGATTGTAATCCGGTTCAGTTTTAGAATGTCCCGCACGTGCCATTCCAGAAGTGAGACTCCTCCCATTCACGGGGTCCTGTCAATGAGGGCTCCGCCTCCCCTACACCCTCGCCCATACCACCAGGATGTTGACCGCCAATCTGGGCCGGTCACTCGTCAGCATAACGCTCAACACAAAGAAATGCAAAGGTCAACACAAAGTTCACAGCCAGGGATTCCCTAGAGCGAGGGGCGGCTAGGTTTCTCAGCCGCCTTCCGCGATATTAACCTGTATGCTGGGGTGCTGGCACCCTTTCTCTGGCTCTCTTTGAGCTCTTCAGCCCTCCCTAGGGCTTCTGGAGGCCACTCGGTCCTCCTGATTAGGGGCCAGGCAGTTTCACTGTCTGTGAGTGCCCCTGTATTACCGTATATACGGTTCCCGGCTCCTGCCGGGTCTAGCTGCTCCCGGCCGCATCAAACAGTCTGCAGCCTCACTGGGCTGCTTGACTCGGCTCCCGTGCCCCGCTGGGGTTTACCCTTACCCCAGAAGGTCCTGCCGCATCTCAGGATGGCTTGTATCCACCCGCGTGTGCTCCCGCCGGCATCAGCTCCTCCTCCGCCTTCTTCTGGTTCCCCTCTGCTTGCCGCTGGCACCTCCTTTATGTCGGCCCTCTCCATCTGGGCCCCGCTTTCTTCCCTGCATCTGGCAGAGGCACGAGTTCATCCCGTGCTCTCGGTCTGAGAGCGGGGCTTGAATGTGATTGCTTTGGGGTGGGGAGCTTCGGAGCCTGTTGGCTCCTTCCCTCCTTCACACCTTGTCAATTTGTTTAAGAAAAAAACAAGTGAAAGGATGACGTACAACAAATAGCATTTTCAGTATATTGATGCTTCAATATTAAAAGGAAAACAAATTTAAGTGTTTTGCATCAAATAGTTTCTCCTTGATTTTATATAGATATATTTCGAATGATATTTAATTGATAAGTATGTCTTGCTGGGTAGTACAGCTGGTTGCTGGAAACTTCAGAATTATGACTATCAGTAACATTCAGTATAAAATCTGACTGATTTTAAGAGGTGAGTTGATTCATGGTATGGAAATTGTCACTAAATTGCAAGAGAAATCAAAGATACTATTAACTGATAGATTTAAAACAGAAAACCAAGGGCCCTGCTTGGAATAAAAATGAGAAATGACAGTAAAAAGTGAGAGGGAAAATTAGGGAAATTCACAGAAAATATTGATGACATCTGAGAAAAATCAGAATTCTTTTTTGTATACTTCTGTAGCACATTGTATTTGTATCCAATCATGGTCCATCTGCTGTTCACTTAAATCAGGTTGCTATCTTGTGACCATCTAAAAGTGAAAAAAGTCTATAGCATTATTTGTAAAATTCCAGCACACGGAGAAAATGTTGAACTCCTATTTAACAACTGTAATTAGTGCTGTGCTTTAATCAGATTTGAGACTATTATCACCTCCCACTGGGCCCAGTCCAACAAATGACTGTACTCTTCCTGAAAGCTGCCAAGTTCCTCTTGGAGCCTGATCCCACTGCTTTAAGTGCACCTTGTTGCAGACCCAGAAACCAGATTTCTGAGTAGAAGGCCAAGATACTTAGTGCGTATGTTTTTAGAATAGCTTAGGGGGGGAATATTGTCTCTTGTCTACCTGTTCCACTGCCTCCTGGGAAAGAACAGCCCATCTGGGCTGTTACAGGAATCAGGCAAATATTTTTCCAACAACAACTTAGTGTGGCTCCAGTCTCTCTTCATCCCTCTCTTCTGTGAATAATAGGCTGTCTTCTCTAGTCCCTTTTTCTTTGCAACTCTTAACCTGGAAAGGAGGCAAACTATGGGCAAAGAGCTTTGGGATTGGTCTCTCCCAGCCTGGAAGGGGGAAGAAAAGGACTCTCTGCTGCCCAGATGAAGCATAGTCCTATGGTTACCTGGCAAGGGAAACACTGTGACCAAGGAGGTGGTCTTTTTAGCCACACCGGGGAAGACCACTCTCCTGGCACGGGGATAGTACCTGCCAAGGCAATGTATAGTAAACCTCCCACTTAGCTGCTGGAGAGGGAAGTTCTTGACTTTAAGCCCACTTTATGGAAAGGGGAGACTCCTCCCTGGCTTGCTCCTGCAGCCATATGACTGAGGGGAAGCAAAACTTGGGAGCATCCAGACCCCAAGCATCCTGGTTTGGGCCTGCAGGTGAGATGTTTCCAAATTCTTTGGCAGGCATCCTAAGCCCCAGATGGGGGTGGAGGATGTTTGCTGGTTGTAGGGCCACTTATGGTTCTGGACTGACTCAAGAATTTGGAATTTGATTGGGCTCATTTGGCTTGGAATGTGGAAAATTTAAAAAAAAAATTGTCCTCCCCCGGCCTGGGAAAGAGGGGTGAAGAACCCTTTGCAGAGTAGAGGTGGAGCTGGGGAGCTGGGCAGAATTGATAGGGGAACCATGGGAGCAGGATAGATTTGGGGGTAGTAATAGATCCATCACTTTTTTCCAGACTGCTTTAAATATACCTGATTCAAAGCCATTGATGTCCATTAAGAAACTCCTGAGGTGATATTCCATTCTTTCATGGTTGTCTAAGTGCCCAAAATGCTACTTATGTGGACGCTGGAATTCTATTCCCGGACATGTACTCCTGCATATATGGATGACAGTACATAAACACTGGAGGGAAAAGTGGAGAGAGAGACATACACACCTCCTACCCTTTGCCCCACCCCCTCCAGTGGCTAGGACACTCATCTGTAAAGCTAGAGGTCCTGGGTTTTGGGACCCCTTAGCCAGAAAAGGTTTGAACCTGGTTCTCTCTGACTTCCCAACATGGAACTCTAGCCACTGCCTCACAGGTTAGCTGCTATCTAGACCCTTTTCTGGTACTTTTGAAACTGGCCCATTGGACAGCCACAAGAAGAAGGTCTCTGGGAGACGCATGGTGCCAGGAAGATGGGAGCAAACCTGAGAATATGTGGCTCAGTAAGGTGGCTGTTGTCTGGTGGGGTGTATCTGTCTGAGGGTGGGAGGATGCTAGGTTCTAACTGGGGTCCTTACCTTTAAAAGAAATACCGAGATTTGCTTGTTAAAGTACTTTGTTGAGAAGTCAGGAACAGGCAGGTCCAGATGCTCAGTGGGTGAGAGGGAGTTGGAACTAAGGACCTCCAACTTCTTAGGTGAGGACCCTAGTCACTGAACTATGGTGCAAAAGACGTGCACACATATGGCCCTTTTCCTTGGATGTATGGCTACGTTCAGTAGTCATGGGTGTTGGCTATGTCTGTATGATGCATGCATGTGCCCCAGTGACCACTGCAGATGTTCAGTCTGTATGTCTAAGTAGTGGCACATCTTTACCCGTGTGTGCAGGGCCATGTGGCCAGAAATAGAATTCCAGCTTGTGTGTAAGTGGCACTTGGACAACCAGAAACACCATGTAGACCAAATCTGGGTGCTTAGATGATCATGAAGGGGACAGAATGCCACCAATAGTGAATGATATGATTTTGGATCAGTCCCAGGCTGAAAGGCTGCTTTGCAGAGGGAATAAGTTATATAACAGCTCTCCTCTAACTCCTTGGTCCTTTCTCTTCTTCTCGCTAACACCTGGAGAAGGGAATGCTCAAAGCAAGGCTGAGGGGACAGAACTGGGGAGAGAGGAAGGTGGAGAAAGAGCTTGGCCAAGAGGAAGAAAACTGAGTAAGTGTAGACTGGGGAGAGAGAACTGTTGAAAATAAAAATTATAAGGGAACTTGGTAGTAGAATAGACCCCTCATGTCTTGCAAGTGAATTCCGTCCTTCTGCACTGCACCCAAGGAACAAAGCATGGGGATAGGAGGAAGACAAATAACAACAAGGAGGGAAGAATGGGGAGATAAGACAGCTCTTGCTCTCTAAGTAGATGTAGGGAGAAATGGGAAATAAGAACAGCAATATTCTTGAAGTGAAAAGAGAATGAGAGAGAGGAATTATTTTGTGTTAAAATTTTTTTGAAGGGAACAGTTAGGAAATGTAATTGAGGGAAACAAATGCCAAAGAGCAGAGAATCCGGAAGGAAAAGGGAAAGGTAGGAGGACTGAAGAAGGGGAAGCCAGCCAAACTGCAACAGCCTAAGCTGCCTTTCAGGAAGTTTTGCTTTCTTCACTGTTTGATCTGTGACTTAAAGGGGGCTGGCTGGTGCAGTATGGTGGGTTTGTCGTTTTCTTTAAAGGATAGAGAAGTTTCCCAGCTTGGGGCTTGGGAGGGGTTATCTTTCCTTCCCTAGAGCCAGTGTATTTGGCTGGTATTTTTAACAGACCATTTTACTTTGGGAGGTTGCCAGGTGCCCTGTGAACTCACTGTTGATTTATCAACAAAGGCGTATGCCTTAGGAAATATGCAGCAGCAGAAACAACCAAAGTGGTACAGCATCGTTGCATGATGGTGCTGAGTCAGTCCCCCAAGAGCTTTTTTTAGGGATCTGATGTAAAAACCTTCAGGGATCTGATGCAGAAATCTTGAAGCAGCTGTCATTACAATCTCTCTGCTGTAGATGCTAGAGAAGAGTGGTGCATAAGGTGACTTATATGATACATGGCTGAAATGGATGCTAGCACATTCGAGGTACAGAGCAACCTTTTTCTGTCTGCATGTGAACTAAAGCCAATGGTATTAGGAAAAAAATCTAGAACCTACTCTGAACTCTTTGACACTGGTGTTGCTTTAGTTAGGTCAAAGTGAATAATTTCTGAATTATTCTGGTGTCAACAAGAGTAGAATTTGGCCTCAAGTATTTTTGAAGTACATCTTTTTCTGAAAGAAAATTCACATGGCCATATACCTAGTTGGCATAAGTTAAAGTGGCTCTGTGGACATAAACAGAGGTATGCTGAGTTACACCAGCGGAGATAATCTGGCCAAAAGTAGGTACAATCTGTAATCTGGATGCTTACATGCTGCTATGTCTTCAGTTAACAGCAAATTACAGAACATCCCATTTACTTCAGAACATAATTACTGTTATGTCTGATAAATAACTGAAATAGATACAAGCCACCCTCTTCTCTTCAAATTCCATCTGTAAATAGTAATAGCAGATTTTATGAATCAGATTCGAAACGACGCTGACAGCTGTACTCAGCCTTGAAAGTGAAGTGAGGCACTCCAGTAAGCTGGATCTGCTGGCAAATTAATGATCTGAAATACTGTAATAAAAGTGGTACATTTCCTACTAGCACTGGTTCTTCAGACATTTATTATGTTCTACAGACCAGAATTAACCCCGATTAATGTTTTAGTCAAAAACTGTAAGACACACATTACGGTACGTTCTTCAGAATCTATACTACACAGATGATTGTATTTAATAATACAGCCCATCTTGGCTGGACGAAACACTTTGAGCGGTCAAATGTTCAAAGTAAAGTGTTCCTGGGAGATTATAATAATACCTTGGGTGAATCTCAGGAATGATATCTAAGGCCGATCTGAACTAAGACAACAGCAACAAGTTCCATCCCAGTTGTCCCATATGGCTAACCATATCCCCAAATGGTTGTACTTTCTAAATGGTGTAGCATCCCTAGGAATAAAAATGTTGCCAGCCAAATCACATCAGTGAATTCGTTGGAGCTTGAAGTTGATACAACTCTGCCAGTTCATATCGGCTGAGGATCTGGCTCAGTGTCATTAGTGTCTGTAAAATTTCATGCTGACTAATACTGTATGAAAGTGTTTGTTAATAATAATTCAGCACATCTTCACTGTGACACAGACTTCAACAGGAATGTATTCAGTGAGATCTGGAGGCCCCTATACTCTTCTGGGGCTAGGTAGTACAAATATGCTTGTTAGGATTATTTGGGTGCTAAGCTTTTACAACCTAAGGTGCTGATATTGAATAGGCTCTTCAAAGGAGTGACTGCACCTTCCTGCACATTTGCTCAACAACCTGTGTAGTAATAATAGCGGTAGTTTTATATGATCATACCAGAAATATAATTTAAAGCATTAAATGACAAATGTAGTTTGGAAACTGCTTCTTGGTATTTTGGGTTTCCACGGCTGTGCATTGGGAAGAGAATTTATCTGTGATAGGACACTGTGACAGGATACTGTTTGTGCCTGCCACTTTAAGCACCTGGAGCTGGCAGCTGCCAGGTGCCTGATGAGGGCAGCCATTTTAAATCTGGGGCTGCTCATATAAACAGGGCAGTTCTGCTGCTGGAGGCCAGGCAACAGCCTCGCCTGGCCGGAGGGCTGCTGGTATCATCTGGATGTAAGGGAGGAGCTGTAGAGGATGGATAGGAGGCTCCTGGTCCTGGGTACAACCTAAAACTGCACCTTGCTGGGAGTGGGTGGCCTGGTGGAGCTCCCAGTAGTGCGGGAGCCCCCAGGAAATGCCAGGCCAGTTACCACCCTGGTGAAAGGTGAGTCAGGGTGCCTTAACCCCTAACCCCCACAACTGGGTGGGTTACCCCAGTGTTGGAAGGTAGACCCCATGGAGAAAGAGTGAGGCCATAGACTCACGCCTGTCTGAACTTCCCCTAACTGGCCCAGGCTGGGACCAGAACCAGAAGGGTCGAAGGGCCGGGGGCCCACCGTGAGGAACACCCCAGATCTGAGAGCCTGGAGGTGGGCTAGGGCTAGTGACCCAAAGGTCCCAGGGGTGGGGGGGACTACACCTGAAGGGGAAGCAGCTCAGGGAGCTGTGCTGCCCAGGATGAAGGTGGAATAGACTGCCTGAGGGGAAGAATCCAGGTGGAGTTCAATTAGAAGGATTCTGGAGCCCAGTGTGGGGGCTGGTGATAATGATAACATTGAGATGCCATCTGTGAGGCTTAGGCTGTGGTGTAAGGGAGGAAAGGAGCTGCAGATAGCACCCCCTGGAATTGGGGCAGGAAATGGGCAGGCTCCTGCTTAATTACATCATTTAGTTAATTCCAACAAGGCGTGGTGGGTGAGAAGGCGGGTGGTTAGCCCAGAAACAGGTGGGCGGGCCACAGTTAAATTGGCCTCGAAGGCCCCCCTGTTACAGAGACCAAATGAGTGCACATAGACTTTGTCTCATTTTTCCTAATCTATTTTTATGCACATAGTTTCTAATAGTGCTTTGGGCTGTAATAGATAAATATAGCAAAAGCATTAGTAAAGCTTAAAGAAATCTAGCACTGTTTGGGCAAAATGGTTATGTGTTCAAACCTCAATCAAATGGCTTTGCTTTCACGGAACTGTTGGTTGTCAGGCACTACTAATGCTACTATAATGAACTAAAACAGACATAGTCCTAGTTGTCCTTTCCAATAGTTGTTACAGGCCCATTAGATGTCAACCTGTGGTTGTTTGTGTTCAGAAAAAGGGAAAATATTTTTATTTAATTTGAAAACAAAATTCTAAGTAAAAAAATATTTTTCCTTTTTCCCTGTTACAATTCCAATGAATTCAATTAAATTGTTCAACAGATCTGAATTATGCCCAATGTATTAACAGTTATCTATTTTTTCTCCTTAAGTTCTAAAGGTCAAATTCAGCCTGGATGTTATCAGGCACATTTCCAACAAACTTGTATATAGTTGCATCAGGTCTGAATTTAGCTGTAAATTACTAAGTTCAATCCATTAGCTAACTACATTCTTGAAACAATGCCTTATCTCTTCCCAGAAATAGATAGGAGCATTCAAATATACCCTAACTCAAAGAACTTCTTGAGTCAGATCTTCTCCTGAAGTGGAACTTGCCAGCTATGGACCAGATCTTTAACACTGTTTTCAGATCCTTAACACTGTTAAGATGAATTTAAACTGGATAAATTTATGCAGGATATAGTATCTTATATTACTGAAGAAGTTCCATCAGCCCTTCAGGGGCAGTTCTCTTATTGGGACTTTTCTTAATGCAGGTCAAAAGTGTTTATATAACCCATATGTAACCCATGAGTGATTAAAATGTGAGCACACACATGCATACCCATGCATATGCAGCACTCCCATATTCCTTAACTTTGATATATCATGATAAAGGAGTAAGGTTTTAGAATCCTCTTTGTGCCTGAGAGTGATGTGTGCTGTGCATGGCTTGTACTAATAAATGCGAGCAGCATACCAGCACTAGAAATGCCTGACTGATAAGCTGATGCACTTTTTATCTACTTGGAGCCTGACTGACATCTTTGAACACTTTTGTATCTGAACAGCTTGAATACATGACCTCATTCCATAAATACCATCAGCTGAACAGCTCTTGTTTCTAAAATAAAAATACGGTTGGATTCTTCTCCCTGCTGTGGAAAGCTTCTGCAGAACCTCTGTCAGGAGCAAAGCAAGCCACACCTTCCTGTAATCTGTTAAAGATGGTTCTTGATTTGTAGCAGCCACAGTGTACCTATGGCAGCAATTACACTAAAAACAGTGCTTGCAGTTGCTTAGCCATTAGCTTGTGACTGTCATGGATGGAAAGCTTTCTCTTACATAGCAAGAATAAAAAGAGGCCCCTAGGAAAATGATCCCTGAAAGGTAAAGTGGTTGAATAATTTGATTTTTGTAGACTACAAATGTTTCTCAAAAGTAATTTGGTAGGTTAGAGCAGAAAGCTGAATTTAGGGAAGGCTGGAAATAAGCCAAGCTCTCCACCAGGCTTTAGGCAGAGTAGGGGGTCATCCTTCTTTCTGAGTGCTGCCTTGGAGAGCTCTGAAATGGGCCTGCCCTGCAGGGATTAATAACTATTTTATATCATAATTCAGATGTGACAGTGAATTTAAGAACAGATCTTAAAGAGGCTCTGGTTCTGCAAGGAATGAATCTTAGAATAGGGCTCAACGTTTTTGTAGAAGGCTGGGATGTGGAAAGTAAAAATAGATTAAAAGTTCATCCTTTGAAAATCTTCTTTTGTATTGGACCATTGAGAAAACAACATGTTTTACTTGGTAGAGTTTACTTGTGAAACAAAAAAGTTTGTCAAATCTTACTGAAAATACTCATTGACCAGTTTTTTTTTAATTGCCTCTTCAGTTACTGTGGCTTAAAATAACTAGGCTTGAAATCTTGGTAATATAGGGTACATCTACATGTGCTTTACTGCAAGTGGACTAATTAGCTCCACAGTAAAGTGTCACCATCTACATGTGCGCTGGTATTAGGATGCAGTAAACTAATTAACTCCACTATAGGATGGTACTGTTGGGGACAGTACTATCTTACAGTGGTGTAATTAAGTGTGATTAAATGCATGTGTAGCTGGTGACCATGGGCCTAAATTGTGCCGAGGCAGCAGGGGGCTAGACTCCTGCCTGCCACCTAGTCACATGGCCAGGGCCACCCTTGGTGGGTGAATCGGGGCAACTGCCCTGGGCCTCACACTTTGGAGGGCCCCGTGGTCAGTGCCACATAGGCCCTACTGTGGCCGCCACATACCACCAACGGCTCTGCATGTGGCTCTGCAGTTCTGGCACTCTTTTATGCACCAGCCAGACTCTCTGCTAGCTGATACCACCACATAGAGCACAGGGCTGACCCCCCCCAAGCCTGCCGGGATTCCAGGGCTGCTCTGTCCTGGCTTAAAGTGCTGCTGTCCTAAGTACATATATAGATGCTGCACCCAGGAGGAGTGTTTTCTAGTGCAAACTGCTCCAGAGTTGTTCACGTCCCCTTAATTTCACATGTAGATGCACCCACAGTTGTATTCCCTCCATCATTAAAGTCTGGCATATAGATTTGTTTTTTCTAAATATGAAGTCAAGCATTATTTATGCTTTATTGCTACCGGCAGCATTGGGATAGCACAAAGGGGCTAAGGAAGTTGTATGAGAAGTGATGTTGTTCATTTAGCTCCATTGATTTAATATAATTTAGCACAGAAAGATTTGCCAGAATTTCTTTGCTTGTTTTCAGAATATAACCCTGTATCCTGGAATATTCATTTTTCACTGTATAAACTCCTTTCATAGAGCCATCCTGCAAGCACTTACATTATGTGCTTAATTTTCTTACTTTGCATAGTTGCAGGTATTTCATTAGGAATGCTTAAACCCATGTAAGTATTCAAGGATCAGGATCTCATGTAGTAAATAAGGCATGGTGAGTCTGAATATAATTTATTCATGTGCCTGGCATCAGGGAAAAAAACTATAGTATTCAGTTTGAATAGCATATCCTCTACCAGTGACTTGCTTGTCGAATGTTTTATTGAATCAAAGTGAAAAATTGTATACTGGGTGTGGAGTAAGGAGTACATGACTGCATGAAATCCTTTCTATTTTTTCTCTAATAATGGACTGAAATATCATGAGTGATGCATTGTTTCTTTTATCTCACTAGAATTCATGGTCTTAAGCTATTTTGAGAACTTTTGTTATTCTGAAAATCATTTCCAGAAGAGCAAAATAATTTGATATAACTGCTGATGCCAAACTAGTACCTGGGAACAAAAGCAAAAGGTCTGAATCTACAGTCTGAATTCAGACAGTGATAGTTTATGGCCTCGGGGATGTCTTTGGACAGTGTTGTAGAGGAAATTTAAGCAAGTGTGAGATATTTGTAATATAGACTGGTGAGAGGGGTAGGAATCAGATGAGCTTATTTGGCACTTACAGATGTAAGAGGTCAGAAGATCAGACAGCAAGCTTGGATCAAGGTTCCACAGGGTGTTAACGAATTTGAGGAAGCACATTAAAGGTAATATGAAATCTGACTGGCAACCAGGGTAACAAAGCCAGGAGGGGAATTATTTGCTCACTCAGTCTCTTGACAAGAATCTTACTAGCATCTTTTTGTAATGGATGAAGTCCCTTAATTCTGCATGCATAGATACCAGCAGAAAGGGTCTAGCACTTCACTAGTCTAGACAGAGCAAAACATAGGTCTGAAGAACAGTCACGTCAGGAAAATAAGGATGTACGCTGGCAGCATTCCCAAAGGGGAAGGAAGACAGATTTCAGCCTAGTAAAGCTTTCATGTGTCAGACTCGAGTCCATCTGGACTACTAATATTGGGAGAGAGCTGTATATAGAATAGTAGAAGTAGTGTAGGATTGAGGTTGGTGGGTGTCTAGATTACACAAAAATTTGTTGTGTTTAGTTTGGATGAATTTGCATGGGAATGTCTAGACATTCTGAACTGCATCAGTTAAGTAAACAAAAGTAAAATGGTAGATACAATATTGAGGATAGATTTTAACACACATTTGTGTTACATTGGTATATGAATGAAATTTAAGACCTACTATGTTGTCTCAAATTCCTTAACTGAAAGGTGCAAAGTAGAGATTAAGAACAGAATGGTGAGGACATGTACAACTGGTTTAATGAAGTAGTTAAATCTACTAACCAAGAAACAAACTGGTTTTAATTGGAGACTCAGAATGTGAACATTAGATTCTATAATCAAATATGTAAAGTTGATGAAATAGTTGTATTCAAAGCAGCTGCAGAAAGACGCTTATTATCAGCTTTCTAAGAGGTCAGCGATGCTAATTGAGGCTATTTCAGTGTTTTGTGCTGTGGTTAAACATGAATAGAAATATTTGAATCGGTTGCTTTTAGAAAGATTTGGAAGAGGATGTCTTGCTATAGTTTATTCAACTAGGCTCAGAAGAAAAAGGACAGTATAGTACTTCGATAAAAATATAAGTGCAGTTGTCATAGTTTAAAAGGAATCAGGGCTTGTGGACAGAGGTGGTATCTTTTATTAGACCAACAAGATTTTTGCAAAAATTTTAATTGCAAGCTTTCGGGCACAAACACCCTTCAAGCATCAGAGAAAAGATTGTAAAAATTCTCTGGGTAGAAATTAAAGTTCATATTTCATAAGATTTCACAGAGGAGTCAATAGATGGAAAAACCCTCTGGGCAGCAGTTCTTAGCTGGTAAGGAGTCTCAGCTGTCCTGTGAGGTTGTTATAGTTTGCATTTTTAGGCATACTTTCTCATTACACTGCTTTTTAAAAATATGTTCATAAGGTTTGCAAAGGCACCACTTATTCTTCAGGATTCATACTATTTAATCCAGATACACTTAAGACACACGTGCTAACACTATCATGCAGTACTGGAAAGATTAACTCCTAAGTAATCCTGCACTCTTTTGTAAAGATGTATTTATTTTCTTGATTTTAAACATTATATGGATTGCTCTTTATTGCTTTGAGATCACAGAATGATCCTACTAAATCCGTCTCTTGATTTCTTTGGTGTCACTGGTATGTGCAACTTCAAATTTGAAAGGGGATTAATAAAGCAGCAGAAATATGGACTTGAATGGGAACAATAGTAGTATTCACAGTTCTCTTTTCCTATATACAGAGGAAGATTACTGAAGGGCATTAGAGACTATAGTGTGAGGGAGAATTTACTTGGCTGGGGGGGAAAGGATTAGTTTTCATCTTCAAGTGTCTGTGTGGCCACCTACTGTATGTTTCAGCTCTCAAAGTAGAAAGACAGCTTTAAAAATGAAAATATTTCTGAAATTAAAAGGAAAGGACTATGATGTTTGTAGCTTTGAGATCAGTCTTTAGTTAGTGTTCTTTTTACACTCAAAGCTTCTGGTATTTGTTCATTTTGAGTCTCTTAACAATATATAGCAGGCCAGATTCTCAGCTGGTATATATTTACCCAGATCTATAGAATTCAGTAAAGCTGCACTGAGGACTAAGCCAAGAGTTATTTTGCATACAGGTTATATCTGAATTGAATGACAATTCATTTTAACGGAATAGAGTTTGAACCCCTCCAAACAGCCTTACCCAGGATTGTTAACCCTGAGGATGTCCAAAGAAAGAAATCTATTAGGAAGTGTTTGCATGATTTTACTGATATCCCTTCAAAAAGGTATACTGTAACAATTCCATTGCACAATCTCTTATCTGTCTCAGAGTAATGAATTCCTAGTATAGTACTCTCTTAGATTATGCTTCTTACAGCAGATCTGCAGAGAGAAAAATGACCCCTGGAGAAGTATGCAAGAAACTGTCTCTCTGCTAGACATCATCTCCAATGCCTGTTCTGTGTGCAGAGAGGAATGTACTTCATCCAGTGCATGAAGCTCTACTTCACAAGCTAGTGGAAAGAAGGAGACACTTTTTTGGATTTGGTCCTGCTTTCCTTGGGCCCATGCTGGGCACTGTTGATTATGGGTAGT
Source organism: Crocodylus porosus (assembly GCF_001723895.1). Classification (NCBI taxonomy): domain Eukaryota; kingdom Metazoa; phylum Chordata; order Crocodylia; family Crocodylidae; genus Crocodylus; species Crocodylus porosus. The sequence goes on from NW_017728943.1 coordinate 45,221,536, forward strand.
ATCTGTTAGTTGTTAGATGTATTGTGTAATGTATTCTATCATAACAAGAAAAGCTCAGCTTTTTAGTCTTTCTAGGATTTTATTCTTGGAAGTACCTGGCCTTTTTCTGTCAGCCAGTATTCATGTAGAATTATTGTCTCAAACTCTTGCAAGTTGGATTTATTTTGTGTTTCTCATTTGAGTTTGTTGACTTTTGTTTTGGAGTCATGAAGTTGTATTTACTCTGAGTGGGGAAAAAATAATCCATGGCAAGAGTGAAACAATGGTATTCTCTAATTGTTTGCCTCCAGATATTCCTATGTTTGCAGCCCACGGTGCCAGGTTAAGTTCCAAACACTGCAGACTGGATGGGCTAGAGGTGGACTTTACTGCAGAGCTGCTGTGTTTGGGCTGAATTGCCTCCAGAGGTCTTGCTTGAGGGCTTTCATTGTAGAACATTGTAGGTTATGGGTTCAAGGATGCTCAGAAGGTCAACACTCCTTTTAAGTCTTGACAGTTTTGTTTAACAGAGAATATGTTATCAGTTGGTTATCTGCAAACAATTTAATCTGAGTGCTGGAATGCACATTGTTCGTACATTCTCTCTCTCTCCCCCCCCCCTTCATTCTTTAAAATAATGCATCTGTGATTGTTTGTAATCTTGATTTTTAGAGTATGGTTCCTTTTTGTCATTAACTCTTTAGAGAATTACAAACTGTAGAAACACATGAGCTGACTCACTTAACCCACTTCAGAAATGGTGATGGTACCTCTTATCCTGCTAGTCAGAGCTGCAATCCCTGTCAGCACAAATCTGTTACATTATCTCTGCACTGGCAGAATGGCTCTTAATACCTTTACTCTACATCAGATTAACTTTTAGTGTGTCCTCAGATCCCCTTGCACAACATCTGTGACTTCTTCAAGGAGAGTTGTGGGCATTTGCCATAAGGAGAAATGGAGCAAGTTCAAGAAAGACACCTTAGATGCTTGCAACTTAGGCTTTACTGCACATAAAGACAAGGCACGTGCTTCCAGAAGGATGAACCAAAGCAATGGAGTAAATACCTTGGCTCTCAGTACAGTCAGTGAAGAGTCAGGTGCTTTCAAAGGGATACCCACAAAACTTCATATCCTGTGCTGGCCTTGAGCTAGCCAATAGTATAAACTGATCCCAGGGTTGTTTCTGCACTCCCAACAGTTGCTAGAGCTAAGACAGCTGACTCATGGGCACCTCCTTCCACTAGAAATCCAGGGTTCTCATTTGTCTAAATGAGCATGGGTGCAGGGCTGGTTACAGCACTCCCTTGGGAAAGGGGAGACTGGGGTTCCACTCCCTGCTCTTCACATTGTTTATCCATCTTACACCATAGTTATTAGATCAAAAAAGAAAAATTTTTTTTTTTTTTTCTGTTTTTTTGCACCAGTCCTGGAAGCACTGCAATACCAGGTCAATGCATGGAGTGGATGGAGCAAGCTCCAATTCCACCAATACCAAAAAGAATCTGCTCAATTAACTGAACACATGGGGATGATGCAAGGATGAGAACACAAGTGCTTGTTACAATGCACTCTTTGCTAACAGGAATGTGTCCCTCCTACCCCCAGTTAGTCTATGGTTGGTGGACAGGGAATTAGAAGTGGGTTTGAAACCCCTCAACTTGAGGAGTGTGCAAGGGCTGTAGCTAGTAGGTTCTTGTATAAAAGCTGGGCACCACAGGGTTTTTTTCTTGGGGAGGGGAGGAAGTTGAATGAAAGTTATAGCTGCTGTGCCTTGCACTGGACTCAGTGCTTGTGATGCACATTAGGCATGCCTTGAGTACGCCTACAAGGTCAGGCCCCAATAGAGGCTAAGGGGGACCTTAGATATCATGATCCTAAAACAAGCAGAATGCTAAAATACAGGAGGAAGCTAGATGCCCAGCTGTTCAGAAGAGCTTTTCTTGTCTTAGTAGCCTCAGTTTAAGCATCCAGGGAACATCTAGGACCAAAATGTAGGCACCAAGGGTACTGATGTACCTAATGGTTTTGGAGCTACTGGAGCTTTCTGAATTGCTTTGTTGGATTTAAGCACTTAAATATATGGCATGTCTCCTGTTATATGCTCCTTGATCTTGCCCTTGGTAGAAAAAAGTAAAATTTGACTAGGAGAGAAAATGAAGTAAGATGCGAGTAAGGCAGTGGCTCAAACATTTCCAGACAACCTGTAGTTAGGCTTCTTAGTGTGATTTTTGTTTCCTATAGTTTCACCGTTCTTATGATGTATGGGGTTGCCCTGTTTTATCTTTCTTTTTTTTTGTCTTTTTTTCTTTCGACTCCCTTGCACAGCAACTTTTGTACCCTTTGTCCAGGCTCTTGTTACATTTTCCTTCTCGTATACCTCTCCTAAAAGACAGTAGGGGCTCCTACTCTTATTGCCCCATTTAGTTCTGCTTATTTTCTTAGTCCAGCTGCTGTTCCCAGCTCCCAGCTGGGACTCCCCTGTCCAACTGCCCCTCAAGACAAGCCCAGCTAACTTACTTAATTGTCACCCCAACAGTAATTAACCACTGCTGCCAGACCAGCTGCCTGCTGCCTATGTCCCATTTCTCTGCCTGCTAAAGGGACGCCACTCCAAACACTAAGAGACAACCACTTTGGGTGTTCCCTACCACACAGCTAATCCTTGGAGTGGTGCTGCACAGCTCTAACCATGTCAGCATTTCTAATGGCAGCTGAGAGCAAAGCAATCCCCAGCACCGCTTCTTGCAGGACCCTTGTCAGGTCCATAGGCAGGTATGTGACCATAACATATCTTGGCTTGCCTTGCTAAATTTAAGGTAGCACTGTCCAAGGGGGTATATGGCTATACACATTGCAGATGTACAAACCCACAAAGCTCTATGATGCCAATGCTCAAAAAGCTTTTCAGAACAAAATACATTGCTGTCATTTGCAGACCTGTATTTTTCTAAATGCGATGCGTGGAATTTATCTGCTTTTTGCATTTTGCTTGGAAATTGTTTTGTTCTTTTCTTAATGGAAACAAGATTGTCCTGTACTTCTATACTATTAATTTGTATGGACACCATTTAAGCTTTCAGTAATGGTTTGTCTTGAAGTTTTGCAGTCTCAATTATTGGTTAGTGTTCTGTCTGTTGCCTTGCAAATGCTGACAGCTGATATATTTGGCCTGTTTCTGAAGTTGGGAGAAGTCTGGCTTCATCAGAGACCCTGCATCAGTTTTTTATTATTATTTATACCACGGTAATGCAAAGGGGAAGAAGTCAGGATTGGGGCCCCATTGTTGTTGGCGCTCTACCTATAGGTAGATATGGTCCCTATGCTGGAGAGTTCACAATCAACGGGCTAGAAAATCAGGCTCAGAGGGTAGTAGTCAATAGCTCAATTTCTAGTTGGCAGCCAGTCTCAAGTGGAGTGTCCCAGGGCTCAGTCCTAGAGCCAGTTTTGTTCAATATCTTTATCAATGACCTGGAAGATGGCATAGAGTACACCCATAGCAAGTTTGCAGATAACACCAAGCTGGGGGGAATAGTAGACACACTGGAGGGTAGGGCTAGGATTCAGAGACCTAGACACATTGGAGGATTGGACTACAAGAAATCTCATGAGTCTCAATAAGGAGAAGTGCAAAGTCCTGCACATAGGACAGAACAATCCATGGATCAGTACAGGCTGGGGACTGACTAGAAGGGCAGCAGCTCTTCAGAAAAGGACCCCAGGGTTACAGTGGACAATAAGCTGAATATGAGCCAACAGTTGCCAAGAAGACTAACAACACACTGGGCTGCATTGGTAGGAGAGTTGCCAGCAGATCAAGGGAAGTGATTATTCCCCTCTATTCAGCACTAGAGAGGCAACGTCTAAAGCACATCAAGGTGCTACAGGCTGTAAGCACAAGCAGTCCAACAGCAGTAATCTAACTCCCTGTTCTTGGCTTCCAACCCATCTGCAGTCCACTTCCTATCTGTACTGCATGTAATTAGTGCTAAGTGCAGAAGTAGGACGAAATAGGAAGCAAAATGTGAATAGCTGTAGGATGGACTGCCAAGTTAGCTGTAGATAAGAAGGGGCAGCTCATGGTTCAGCCTGGTTGGTGGTGACCCTCAGAGTTGACCATAACTATTAATGAAGATGGTCTGCAGGAGGGATCAGCGGGTACAACTTACACTGTAACTATGATACCACTTATCTTCATAACAAAGGTCTGATGAAACTCTGTCCATAGGGGTGGTTTATCAACCAGCTTTGAATAAGAGTTAATAAAATAGTTGAAATGACCTCCAAGTAGATGACTCCATAGCAACATCTCACAGGGACAAAGATTGTCTTCCTTTGAATGTCAGAGGGAGTCTATGAAATATATGGTTTTATTTGGGTCAACTTTGGGACAAAAATAGGATTTTTTTGCTCCGGCAAAATATATAAGATAGCATAAAAAAAATTGATACAAATACAACGTTAGAATGATAGGAACACATTTACATGTCCTTACTAATTTATAGTTTCAATAGATTATAGCCTTGGGTAAAAGAAATTGCCAGTGGTTCAGAGTTAAATTGTTGATAGCTATTACACAGTAAGTATGGCTTTCCAGCAATTTTCACATGCTTTTATTCTAACAATGATGCTCTCTTGCAATTGGTTTGTCAGGGCATAAGTTTTGTTTTTCTCCCAAATGGTAATTTTTGGTTTTGTTTGCATAATAGTTGGAGGAGGAATACTATTGTACACATGTATTCATATTAATGTACAAATTATATTTAGTTAAAGACATGGGAAATAAAGCTAAAATATTGGGGTTTTTTCTTTCCTAAACAAGTTTCAGAAGATTCAGGTAGCAATGAGGGGCTGAAATAAAAACATTATGTCTACTGATATATTTCTTTATAATAGCCAAATTGGACCATTGATCTTTTTTTTCTTTCCAGAGGTTTTACTTTAATATGTTGTTATTTATCTACATTTCTAGTTGTGAGTGGTGTGTATGGAAGGTTTTGTATCTGCTCTTATTTTTTAGTGATTTCATTACAAGCTTATAACTAGTGTGTCTGCATGACCAGCTACAGTTTTAAAAAATGACTGCCATAGTAAAGGTTTTCATATGTATCTATTAAGGTTTTTTGGTCTACTTCAGTGTTTAAACATGAAGGTATGTCATAGGATCTTTAAATCTATTTAGGTGTCTCAAGATACAGAAAGACACTTGGCAGGATTTCTTAAAGTTTCAATAGGCCTTACGCACCTAACCCACAACCACACCTTTTAGCTGCTTGGAAAGGGGAAGGGAGCTGCTTGGAAGCACCTATGGGATCTGTTATGTCTGCATGGCCCCTTAGTGAAACCAAGGAGCTGCATTGTTTTATCTTTGTTCCTTAATGAAAGAGGATGAATGTTAAAGCTTGCTGCTATATTTGTATCACTACAGTTTCCTCCAGGTGTTAGGATTGCAGTGTAAGGCTTGTATAAACAGTAGGCTTTGATCCTAATGCAATTGTTACAACCCTGGAAGATAGGATAGAGTGCACCCTCAAGCTGGGGTGAGTAGTAGACGCACAAGAGGGTAGGGCTAGGATTCAGAAAGACCTTGACAAATTGGAGGATTGGACTAGATGAAATCTCATGAGATTCAATAAGGAGAGGTGTAAAGTCCTGAACTTAGGATGGAACAATGCCTTGTACCAGTACAGACCCGGAAATGCCTGGCTAAGCAGTAGCTCTGCAGAAAAGGACCTGGAGACAAAAGAAGCTGAATATGAACCAGCAGTGTGCCCTAGTTGCCAGGAAGGCTAATGGCATACTGGGCTGCATTGGTAGGCATGTTGCCAGCAGATCAAGGGAAGGTATTCTTCCCCTCTATTTAGCATTGGTGAGGAGTACTAGAGTACTGGGTCCAGTTTTGGGCCCCCACTACAGAAAGGATGTGGACAAATTGAAGAGAGTCCAGTGGAGGCAATGGAAGTGGTTAGGGGGCTGAAGCACATGACTTATGAGGAGAGGCTTCTGAGGAAAGGAACTGCGGTTTGGAGAAGGGAAGACTGAGAAGAGATCTAATAGCAGCCTTCAGTTACCTGAAGGGTGGTTTCGAAGAGGATGGATCTGGACTGTTCTCAGTGGTGGCAGATGACAGAACAAGGAACAATGGTCTCAAGTTGCAGCAGGAGAAGTTTAGGTTAGATATTAGGAAAAACTTTCCTTCAAGGAGCACTGGAACAGGTTACCCAGAGAGGTTGTAGAATTTCCATCCTTTGAGATTTTAAGACCCAGCTTGACAAAGCCTTGGCTGGAATGATCTATTTGGGGATGGTCCTGCTTTGAGCAGGGGGTTGGACTAGCTGACCTCTTGAGGTCACTTCCAACCCTAACTTTCTATGATTCTTTGATCTGCTTATACCATTGTGCTCCCATTAAATGATCAAATGCCTTTGATAATCTGGTACTTTCTATGAGGATGTACCCAAGGTAATTTTTTCCCATATTATTTCTACACTTCATATATTTGTGTTTGTTATGTGAATACAAGGGATGAGACCTTCATCCCCCCTTCCTCCCCATTATGCCAGGTAAAAGACCAGAGTGGTGTAAAAAGATGCTAAAACCCTGATCTGGCTGACTTCAGAGGATCTAGAAAAAGAGGTATGCTGTGGATAGACCTGGAAAGCACACTGCTGCTCTGGGTAAGCTGCTATAACCATGAAAAACGTGTGCTCCTGGAGGCTCCAGCAGGGGCAGGGGCAGGGGAGGGCATGGCAACTGCCCACAGGCAGTGGTGGCGGGGGGTGGGGGCAAAGGAGGCAAGTGGTGACTGCCCGCAGGCACTGCCAGCAGCGCTTCTTTCAGGGGATGCACGGCCAGTCTCGGGGTGCATGTGCACCCCCTGTGCATCTGTCTATGTTATAGCCATTAGCAACATCTAAGGCTGTCTGAGTTCCCTGGGCAGGGAGAGAGGTGGCTCAAAGCCACATTAACCACCCCTGCTTTCCAGGCTGTAAGTCCTGTGCCACATCTCATCCAAGGGAATCTCAAAGTTTCTATTAAGAAAATGAAATGCAAGAATAAGGCTTTTATTTTGTATATACCATTACTTACCAATGCTGTAATATTGGAAATTTGGCAATCTATTTATTACATCTACAATGTATTAATAATTTAAATTTAATATACAGTAGCATAAGTGGCAATGAGACAGAAATTAATTTTCAAACCAGTTTAATAAGGGTGTGTTTTGATGGCACACTAAATTGCATGTATAATATATGGCAGGTTAAGATGTTACTTAATCTGTCTTTACACAGCTTGTTAAAGGTCCAATTGCCTAGGTTCTTTTTTTCCCCCAATGTGGGTGACTTTCCTAAAATTTCAATTTTGCCTCCAGAAAAGTTTTGCATGTCAGGGTAATGGCTGAGTGAACAGATATTCAATGCAGAAAAATTGTGTGTAAGACAGACTGGAGACAAGAATAGGAAAAGGAAATGAGGCGTGGTTTAACCTGATCCATCACCTCAGAGGATGTTTATCAAAGTTTGGCTTAAAGTTAGTTGTAATTCCTTCCTGTAGAGGGATCTATTCCACATTTTGATGCCACAATGCAACATTTGCAAGGCCTGAATTCTATTAGCATGGCTATAAAAGGAGGATTGCTGGCATCTCTTTATTTATTTTTTTTAAGCCTACTGACCTCGTGAACAGTCTTTTGTGCTAGTAATTATGGGTCTTGGTCATCCAAATAGTTTCACTAACTAGTAAGTAGCAGCACCTTAACCCTCTTGGCTGGAGGTCTTGAGATGGGGAGATTCAGGCCCATCCTGCTCCACAGAATGCATGCTCAGGGCACTGCCTAAGTGTGAGTATCAGTTAGGCAGGCCTCACTTAATCTTCAGCAACAAACAAAAGGAAAAAACTTCCCTCTTCAGTAATGAACCATATGGCTAGGATTTTCCCACTTCTTAAGCTCCCCAAACCAGAATGCAAGTCATAGAAGGAGAGGCAATTTGTTTAGTTTTAGAGAGGGTAGAGCTGGAAGTGGTCAGCTTCTTGGGTCTTAAAGTGACTTCTAAATTTCACATGAGGTCCAGCTCCTTTAGTACCAGCTCAGGGGCATGATCTATTTAAAGGCTTCAGGTGCTGAAATCCTGGAGGGAGATTTTTTTTTTATTTACGAGCAGGGTTTGGAACAGAAACAATTAAAAATATACCTCATTTGTTTCTATCCAGAACATGTTTCACTTAAAAAAATCTAAAACATCAGAATTCTCATAATCTTACCAATTTTAAGTCAACTAGATTGGATGATACGATCTGTCTTGCATTTTAAATGGAAGGGAGAAGAGCTGGTAATAGGTTTCTATGAGGAGCCTTTCTAGTCAAGAAGTAGATTGAGCAGGTTCACAGAAGCATTGAGATTGAGGTCCTGTGATTTCAATATCTGCACTCAATCCTGAGTCAGGGGAGTAATGCTCATTCCAGTTGCTGTTCGTTAACTGTTACTTTTAACTAGACTATGTCACTTAATGGGAAGATTGTGAAGACTCACAAGATGTTAGATCAGTGTATGAACATAAAGTCTCTTTACTTGGAGAGTTTTGGGGCAGGGAGGAAGTCCCAGCTTCAATTTTTGATGGATCTCTGTGTTTAGTCTTAATCAGTTCCTCTTCTGGAGTCTGGAGAAGCTGTTAGGTAGCCTGTTCTATTCCTCTGTCCAGAGCCTCCTGATTGCTCTGTCATTCTTACTCCTCATCACTTTTTAAATAGATCTGAACCTAAAATAAATCTTTAAATGTATTCCTCAATACATCCAATTAAATTGGTTTATATAAATTGCTCAATTTGATTGATATTCAGCTAACTGTCCTTGGGGAAAACCTGCAATATTTTTTCTTGGGCAGGAAATATATCCTTGTGCGTTCAGAAGTATTTGGATATGTCATTAGCATCCAGCAACATAGTCTTTTTAATAGGCTAGTTTACCTACCATTTGAATAGTACTAATATACTCTGGCCTGTCATGGTTATCTACTTGTAAAAAAAATAAAAGGACATAGTAAATTAAGTCAGTTGAAAGTATCTATGATAATTCAGAGTTAAACTAAAATGCTGTCAGTAAACATTTGCTCTTCATAAAGAAATATTGATAACACAATGATAAATAGATATCATATAACACTGGTTGAAATCTGATATGAAGAAGCACTAATAGTGGAAGGCTGGATTAGACATTGCATTCTTTGACAGCAGATCTGGTATTTTTTCAGGCTTAAGATATTAATCAGAAATAGCTCATCTGATCTCTATGAGAGCAGCTACATTCTTTCCAGCATGTGCTTATTTATTTTCAGGCTCATACTGCAAAACGTGTACTGTATAACACTCTAGTCCTAATTAATAGGATTAAAGCAGTTGATCTTAGCTAGTTTGGGCCGGTTCAGTTGATTTGAATAAATATTATATGTAATTCAATATTTTTATTGGAAATGTTAATATTATGTATGTGCACAAAAGTAACATTTGAAAAAGAGCTTAGAAAAATTACCCCAGCCAGCTAGCCATGCCCTTGAAGATTCAAAGAGCTTGATTTTTATGGAGGGACTGCTGTCTGTCTTGGGGAAACAGAGGAACATTCAGCATAGCCCCTGCTCCCTCAGCTTTTTACATTTTCCAGGTCTTTTCTTGTTTTAACTTCCCCCTTGCCATACATGAGAGAAAAGGACTCAGTTCACAGATTTTGATTCATTATGTGTTTCTCTGACCCTCCTAAAGCTATGGTTATATCTAGCTAGCCTGTAGCATAGTTTCACTAATATGGTTCTCATGAAAAAATGTCCCTGTCTACAACAGTCAGAAACACATGCTAGCAAAAATCTTGTTTATACAAAAACCTGGTTGTTGTAGCAGTTTCAGTCATACTGAAAAAACGTGATTGGTATGCTTTTTCTATGTCCTTGTATGCATATGTCTGGAAATACTTGTCACATATGTGCATTCCATGTGTACTCAGGCATAAAGTTGTAGCCGGGTTGGTCTAAAAGCACAAGCAGTCAGTGTGCTAGAGGCAATATCTTTTATTAGACCAGCTAGACATTGCCTCTAGCACACTGACTGCTTGTACTTTTAGACCAACCCGACTAGAACCTTTATCCATGAACCATGAAAGATATTGTAACTAGCCATTTTGAAATGAAAACGTCATAATTTTACAAGATTGGCTAGCAAAATTCAACACCCTGAGACCTGGAAGCTAGCACCCCTGCTCCAGCCTTTTGTTTTGAGCCAAATTTACATACTTGCAGAACAACCTCAACACAACAGAAATTCCTTGCCCAGGAGAAATTTTCCATCACCAGTTCTCCTGTGAAATGTGAAATATCACAACAAGAAAGAAGCATAATTCAACATCCTGCTTGCCCTCAGACACCTTTGCGGTAAATAGACTGCTCCACTTTTATCTGAACCTAATTTGCATAAAATGAACTTTTCCAACCAAGAGAAATTACATCACCCTCCAAGCTCTCCTGTACAATATGAATTTTCTACCCGGGAGAAGTTTTACAATCTTTTCATTCTCCGATGCCTGAGGAAGAGCATATGTACTCAGTGCACTCAAGTCAGAATTTTGGTCTAGTACTCCTGACTGAAGCAACATATACACCCTACAAATGCATCCTGATGAGCACATATGTGCAGGGGCACACATTTCTCATGGGACAAATAGCAGTGGCACACATTTGTGCTCCTGTTATTTGTCTTTGGGAACACCCCTGCATGCATGCTCCAGCATGCAGCAAAGTGACCTGGGTGGGGTAGGGGAAGCTGGGACTAGCACCTGTGCTGGCCCCAGCAGGCTTACCTAGGGTTCTAGGGACCTTCTGGGCAGCGGTGGTGCTGAGCTGGCTCTGGCTGGCCAGGCTCCCTTCCTGATGGTGCATCGCTTTTTTTAGTGGCAGTTCTTTTATACACCAGGATCTCTCAGTGTCAAAACCACCCCTGCTGCACTGCCAATTATCAGTGTGATGAACAGGTGCATGTGCACTGCATGTGGTTTGCAGCACTTCAGGCTGCTTTGAGGAATTGCAAACTTCACGTGTGCTCTCGCCAGGACGCACCCTATGTGTCCTCCTGCCTCCAACCAAGGACATAATGAACAGAGCCATCCTGACCCTCTCCAATGCCTTCTTATCAACCACAATTACAAGTTGGAACTCCTTGTGGCTCTTTAAGCTCATGGTTTTTCTTATCAGTCAGCAATTTTTTTTTCATATATAAATAGTTTAGATAGGCTTTTAGTACTTCCTGGATGCATCTATATGAGATATTTACTGCACAGTAAATGTCTTGGCATCTATACGTGTGCCCCTATGACGCTGAAGTAAACTGTAGCAGAGTAAAAATTCTGCAGTAATGCACAAGTAAATGATGCCCTGGCTGGCTAGGCCATTAGGCTATCCCTGCACTCATCTCTCATCCCCCAGTCAGCCGCTTCGCAGCACAATGAGCCAGGGGGAACAGCTCTAGGCTGGCAGCCTGACCCCCTGGACCTCTGACTAGATTCACCATGATGTGGGGCCAGGCATATGTTCAGATGGCCGTAAACTCCAGAGCTTATCGCTCCTGGGTGCATGTTCAAATGATGTGCCAAGAGCAATAAACACCGGATTTTATTGCTTCGCATTAATTCCATGGGTAGGGGCACCCCATCTGTGTTTTACTGAAGAGGACACCTTTTTATTTGTCCTCTTAATGTAGTCTAAATTACAGTTTTGCTGGCAGAAGTTTGAGTGTATTCTCACTCAAAGTCTCTCTGCAGTGGCAGAACCCCCACAGTCAACCAGCAACCATGACTTTACTGTACATTAAGATATAACTTTGCTGTAGTTTATTTAAATTACTTCCATTAAATAATAATATTAAAGTAATATATTTCTTCTGTTAAAGCTTGAAAAGAATGAACTGGTAGAAGTCACTGACTAAGCACCTGGAATCAGAGTTTTTATTGAAGATTTAAGCCAATTTTTACTGGCAGTATTTTCTTGTGCTGGTGGATAGAGAATGTTATCTTTGTTTTATGCTTCAACTGGTTCAGCTCAATTATAAGTTCACTTAAAGTTGAGATACCCATCTGGAGTTTAAGAATCAGGAACATTTGATATCTTCCAATTTTTAAATAAAAGCAAGATGTGGAAGGATTAGGTTTACTAATTCTAAAATCTAGAAAGATATAGTGATCAACAACAATCAGTTCAATTAATTTTGTTTAATAATGCAAAGCATCTTTAAATATATATATATATTCTTTTTCCCTTGGCAAATTTAAGGTTGTCTTATATAACTGATAAAATGTGTCACTCACAATTTTTAACATCATACAAATGTGAACAAAATAATAAATGAAAAGCGGTATAACTTGTTAAGTAAATATATAAAGATACAACACTTCCTCCTGGTTTTATATAAAAATAAAAAATAGTGTGCATTTAGGCTACATTTAGTTGCAAATCAATACATTTACATTTATGGAGTTTCAACCTGATAAAAAAATTTTCTAAGGAAATTAAATACAAGGCCAGATGCCATGAAAACAGATCGTTTAAATCAAGGTTTCCACCTTGCTGATTTTAATCATGTTTAAAACTGGTGATCTGAAATGCTCAGTCCACCCTCCTAGAATCATAGAAGCAGGGTCCGAAGGGACCTTTTTGATCTTCAAGTCTGACCCCCTGCCTGGGCAGGAGAAAAACTGGGCTCAAATGAGTCCAGCCAGGTAGTCATCAAGCCTCTTCTTAA